>NW_022145599.1:5061280-5708780 GCF_000002235.5 Strongylocentrotus purpuratus | reverse complement strand
GGAGGAACGCTTTGAAATAATATTTGATAACATAGAACCAAGCATCGAAACTGTCCTCCAAACGAAAATTTAACAGACTTTTTTCATAGGTCAATTACTCAACGGTGTGTTAGAGATATTTCGAGTACTGTCTAGTATATTCCTTGCTTTGCCGAAGGGTCTATCCTTGCCCCATGTGACCCATTATCCACACAGCACATGACCTAATTTAAATTGTTTATTCTGTTCACAACATTTATTAGGCTATATGAAATAGGAAAGTTGATTTCATAAATGTATTCGTGTCGGGGATCCTAAAACAACATCCGATGAATTTGGAAATTCGAAGAGTGTTTGTTTGTTTGTTTTTCTTTTTTCTTTCATTTTACGCAAAACTAAAGATTTGCCCCAAATACTCACAGACAATTACCTAGAGCATAACTTGAATAGCGTATACTAATCCAGACTGAAATTCAACGAGACCTTTGCCCCAAAATACCGAAAGTTCCAAACGACTAATGAGACCTATGAAATAGATATCCAATACTAAAATCTCGTCTGCCGTCGGTCTCGAAGGCTGCCCCCCTCATGTTAACAACATTATGATTAGAATCAACTAGAAACATTGCCATCAACTTCAGATTTTTGACGACTGATAGTACTTCCCCTAAGATCTCCTTGAATTGTAAATATACTTATATTTTATTAAACCTTTCAGTACATAATTACCACTTCCAATCATCTTTCGATACTATTTCGTCTGTTTCTACTACAAGTAAGGATCCCATGAGGATATCATTTATTTATTTGTGCATAATCTGTAGGTTGGATCTTTCCAAAAGTGAATGCTATTGTGACACAATTTTATGATTGTTTTGACCGCATGGTTACTTTTCATGGAAGAGTAGTACATGTAGGTTACAGAGAAAGGAAACCAGTTGGCTCACGATCGTATCACTTGGAAAGATGTTAATTACAGAATTGATAGGGGTCAATAACGAGTCATGTGACAAATCAGTATTGATGATGATTACCCTTCGTCCATGTTCGTCCTATACAGTGCTTCCACCTGCTCCATCAGATGCAACCGTTCAGAGAACATCAACCACCAGCTACCAACTTACATGGACAAATAGTCCAGGGAATGTCGATGGGTACGTGATTTCCTACGCAACGACCCCAGGGGGTGTCCCTACCAGTATAGACTTGCCTCCTGATAGGATCTTAGAACAGATCCTGAATCTCCCTGAGAACACAGACTTCACGTTCAATCTGTACAGTCAGAGAAACGGACTTAGAACACAGGCGATCTTGACGACACTGCCTCCTGTAACACAGGGTAATTATAAATTTAAGGAAGTCACTTTGTATTGAGGTATAACTTTTTTGTTTTTTAGCATTTTTTAATTGTATTTATTCAATACATGCACATCATACTAGTACAACATATTACAAATTGCATTACATAACATAAAGAGTACACAATATAACACTTGTGAATCACATGTATCGATGTAATAAGAAGTCTTCTGTACGATAACATAGGTCGATTCAGGTTGTCGGTCTTTGTAGATCTGTATATCACGAAAAACCTCTAATCAGCCATTGCAAGTGTTGTCGAGCGATAAGTCTGAACTCCATGACAATTTCATGGAAAGAATGGTGATGGTAGCTTAGCAATAGGCCTACTTATTGCTATGTTTGTAATGCTAAATGCTTGTGCCAGAAGGAAGCTTTTTTAAATATGGTCTGATATTCTTCCACTTGCATCATAGATAAGCGTCCATGATTGTCAAAGAATTTTAGTGTAAACTTCTTGAAAATAAGGCTATCCTACCACTCCTTGATCTACTCCTAAACTACTAAACTCTATTACCATCATTCACTCATTGTTAAAATAACGAATTGGGTTCAATTATGTAACTTCAGTAATAAACCTGGCCAGATCCTGAGGTACATGCACATTTCCACTCTAAGGTTATGTATGAGGGCTTGATTACATTTTCAAACCAATAATGAGAAACTTTTGTTACATGTAACATTAATAGACTACATCTGAATACATGTAATTCAGTCCGAATTTCTTTTTAGTTGCAGAGCCAAAACCACCAGAAAACTTCTTCTTGTACCAAATCAGTGCCTCGTCCGTTTTGCTCCGATGGGATCCTCCGTCTCCACCGGATAATTTCTTTGAGAACTATGTTGTCACATACCTTGATTCCGTTTCTGGAGAAGGGCAGGATACGGTGCTAGATTCAACTGTTACCAGTAATGTAATACCTGATCTTCAAGGAGGAATTTTATATGACTTCAGGGTCGTTACTCAAGTCGGTACCCAAAGAAGTGTAATCATCGCGTTCACTGCGTTACCATTAGGTCAGTAAGCCATCATCTTCAAACACACCATATTTTTACTCTTACATTAACTCTAAGAGCCCTTGAAATCTAATGATCTGATGATAGAAACCAAGTCATTTATATATGAAACGGATTTTGGTGTTGATTTTTCTCTCGTTTGACAGAGCAGCCCACAAGATGATACACAGTAACTACAGTATGACAACAATCAAAGAAAAACAGACAAAGGAAATGTAAAGAATTTCACGATATATCACTTATTTAAAATAATTATCGTTCATGCAGACAATTCTGCTGAGTTTCAGCTGAGCGTAGGAGCAATAACAGATGAGAAGTTGCAATTGTCCTGGCAGTACTCCGTCATCAACGTCGAGTTCGTTGTCCATCTTTTCAAAGATGACGGCACACAGGAGTTAAACCAACCAGTGCAGAGTGCATTGAGTGCTGTTATCCAAGGCTTGATGCCTGATTCGACCTACATCATTGTTATTGAGGGCATACCTTCTAACGGAGGACAACCAGTTGTTCTTGGATCGGATCTAGCATTAACAAGTGAGCCATATATCCGCTTTCCTTTTATCAATTCGCCACATCTGTCATAAGCACATAATGTCCCTCAACATTATCGCTCACAAAAAGGAATTACTGAGCAACTCCAATCGAGTACATCGTTTCTTAATTTGGATTGTTCTCTAATAAGTTATATGCTTTTATCAATACCTATGCAAAACTAGTTTTTTATAACACTTACAACACATATCTTCACTTCTGATACATGATAATCGTATCAAGAAAATAACCTACATGAGCAAGGTCAGGGAGACTCTCATAACAAATAATAATAATAACTTTTTCTTGTTTAGCGCTTTTCCAGTTGAAACGTGGCCGACCAAAGCACTAATAGTAGTTTTACCATGGTCACTTCATAGTATTACAATTCTGCACCTGACAGTACACACTCTCGTCCCCCCGGGAGAGCATCTTCCTATTGTTCAGGATTATGAAACCGTCAACAATAAATGTGTGGATCGAGTGTAATATAGCGGTTAGAGAAGTGAATTATTTATTATCACAGAACCTCATGTTTAAGTATATTCTTGCGACAGATACCCAACCAAATTCAAATGTTGCTGTGGGCAGCGAGACTTCAACATCCGTTACTTTATCATGGGCAGCAACTCCATTGGCGACTAACTACAGGGTATCTTACATAAGACAGGACAACGCAGGAACAGGGGTGCTGAACTCACCCGCTCCCGCATCAGTAGTGTCTGGTCTACAACCACAGACAAGTTATATCTTCTCTGTGGTAGCAATCATAGGCAATGTAGAGCAGAACGTAGGATCGGCTGTTGGTATGACAACAACAGGTAAAGTCACATCATTTATGATCGATGACCTTTTTCTGATGTATTTTGCGTTGCAATGCAATACAAAATACAACGTGTCAAATTTCTCTCTATTGTTCAAGGTGATGGATTTAATTTTGATTGAAAGAAACTGGTTACAATTGATTAGGAATCTTTGAAACTGTCCAGTACCATTCATATTCCACATTCCTTTTATCCTTCCAGGGAACTTCATTAATGCAGGAAGTACAGTAGGGGACGCTGAATCATTTGTTCTTAGATTAAATCTCATGCCTTCATGATATTGTATCTTTTGAATGCCAAATAAATAGTAATGATACTAATACAAAATAATAGTAGTAATACAAATGACAATAATGATAATACCCTTTGTACCATGTTCCAAAACATTGAGTGATAATTAATGGATCTATCTTGTGTTACTCATGGGTAAATTAATTCCTTAGTCAGACATTCATAGCTTGCCAATTCGAAACCATATTATCATATTAATTTTACACTGCAGGTATGGATGGAGCAGAGCCAAAACCACCAGAAAACTTCTTGTTGTACCAGATCAGTGCCTCATCCGTTTTGCTCCGATGGGATCCTCCGTCTCCACCGGATAATTCCTTTGAGAACTACGTTGTCACATACCTCGATTCCGTTACTGGAGAAGGGCAGGACACAGTGCTAGATTCAACTGTTACCAGTTATGTAATACCTGATCTTCAAGGAGGAATTTTATATGACTTTAGGGTCGTTACTCAAGTCGGTACCCAAAGAAGTGTAATCATCGCGTTCACTGCGTTACCATTAGGTAAGTTAGCCATCGTCTTCAAACACATCATATCTTTCCTTTGACATTAACGAAAGGAAGGGTTCTCTTTCTTAATCTCACACTTATAGCCGTAGATATCTAATGATTTGATGATAGAAACCAAGTTCCCTTATAAAAGAGATTTCCTCTCTTTGGACAGAACAGCCCGCAAGAAAATATGACAAATATGACAGAAATCTTTAAAAAAAAAAACAGTCGAAGGAAATGTAAAGAATTTCACGATATATCACTTATTTTAAATAATTATCGTTCATGCAGACAATTCTGCTGAGTTTCAGCTGAGCGTAGGAGCAATAACAGATGAGAAACTACAATTGTCCTGGCAGTACTCCGTCATCAACGTCGAGTTCGTTGTCCATCTTTTCAAAGATGACGGTACACAGGAGTTAAACCAAGCAGTGCAGAGTTCACTGAGTACTGTAATCCAAGGCTTGATGCCTGATTCGACCTACATCATTGTTATTGAGGGCATGCCTTCTAACGGAGGACAATCAACTGTCCTTGGATCGGATCTGGCAAAAACAAGTGAGAAATATATCAATTTTCTTTTAAAATATTCTAAACAATCGTTCACCTATTAGAGTACCATATTAATGACATTGAAATAATTATGCATTTTGTATACAAATATACCGAGTATATTGATATTTTCGCGATGGGGCTGGCGCCTTTAGCGCAAATATCAACTTCCCCGTTTCCGTGCACATGTGAAGGGAGGGAGCAAAAGTGTGGACACCTTTTTGTAGTGAATTTTGTACCCCCCCCCCCTAGCACCCCACTTCATCCACATACACATGTACCGTCATGTAGTCAGTACAGATTATCTCTTTAAAGTTTACATTATGAATAACAATATCTTTCCTGAAATAATATTATCTTATTTGATTCGGTTAATGACTAGGATTCTTTTGAATAAGAAAGGAACAAGGTCGAATATAACATCGAATATTTTGTCATTGAATATATTTTAGGCATTTTCGAATCCTTACTCCTTAAAACTAGCTTACATTTATACGTCATGATTATCAAAGCGATTTAAGTACAGTGTACTTTTTCGTAGCCATTTTTCTTTGTCGTAACTGTTATTGATTGGACGAACTCTATTATGAGTTCCATGAATCCAATGATCAGAATGTTCTTTCGTATAGTTTGAAAAAATTGTTAGGAAAGCAACACATTGCGATTTTTAGAAATCAACTGCTTACACAGTTGACGAGGAATCTTGATTTGCCATCTAATTAGCGTACATCAAATACATACATGTATGAGGAATTCCCTTTTTGAGCTTACAGATAAAGTACGTGTTCTAATTACTGGCTTACACCTATATGGTAGTTAATGCACTGTTTGACAGGATGTATCAATGTGATTTACGGTAATGACATGAGATTTACTCAACTTTCACAGACACGATACCGAATTCAATTGTTATGGTGGACAGCAAGACTTCAACATCCGTGACATTATCATGGGCAGCAATTCCAACGACCACAAACTACAGGATATCTTACATCAGTCAAGACAACGCAGGAACAGGGGTACTGAACTCACCCACTCCCACATCGGTAGTAACTGGTCTACAACTACAGACGAGTTATACATTCTCTGTTGTAGCAACATCCGGTCTAACAGAAGGAAATGTTGGATCAATTGTTGAAACGACAGGTAAGACCCACTATAATCCCTTAGTCGCATTATGCACAAATCTAAAAGCATTATCAACTTAATAAAACATTAGTGTTTCTTTTTTTTTTAAATATCACACGAACACCCCACCTTGAAACACTTATTTCATTTTATCCACGATAAGCATTCAAAGAAGGAAATATTACCATTTATTGAATATAGTATGAAACATTTTTGCAGGACCTGTCGTCGTTATTAGTAGAGTATAATGAATTCAAAGAATAAACCCTACCAAGTACCCACTTCCTAAAGCTTTCTCGAGTGTAGCAAACATTTTCCAGTTAGGTGAACATCCTTCATGTTACTCTTTGATCCAGCTACCGTGACAAACGTGGCAGTGAATTCAGTTACGTCTGACACAATCACTCTGTCATGGACCAGTGTAGAGGATACTGTTGTGTACCAGATCCTCTATAGTCCGATTATTCCAGGCGGAGTCGAAGATCAGAGAAGTTCTCTTACCAACACCATAACCCTCGTCGGACTGACACCAATGACGCAGTATAACATCACGGTACATGCGCTCACACAGAACTCAGGTCGGGTTACAATAGGATTCATTATTCCAATAACGAGCCCATCGGGTAAGTTCCGGTTGTCCAGACTGTGTAAAATACATTTTCCAAGTCACATATATTTTTAACTTACGAGTTTTTGGACAAGACGTTAAAAATAAATGATGTATTGATATATTTTGTTCTGTTACTATTTTATCCCCAATACAAAGAAAGTCAAAGATATCAATGTTGATAGTTAGATGTTTGTACCAATGAACGGTTCGACCTCTTATCAGAATTGATACGAAACGTTTACAATTAAACATGTTTATAATTCATTATGTTATAATAATAATAATCTTCTAAAGTCCACTTCAAATTTTATTAACTTAAACCGAAAATGAAAAAAAAAATAAAATACATGGCATTCTAGGTTTTTGATTCATCACGAAGAAAGGGTTAAATGTATATCACAATGTTTTAATTCATCTCGCTTAAAAGGAACGTAATATACTGTAGTATTTAGGAACTCAAAGACATAAAACTAAATACAATGAATTTAGAAGTTGAGATGATTTAATCTATTCCAAGATGTCCGATCATATTGTCATCATGTGTACATAAAGGGGATTGAGCCCTCGACGTTGACTGTTAGCACAGTCTTACAAACACAACATATTTCCCTCCTTTAAAGAGATGAATAATGTTATATAACTAAGTCCAGATATGAGTTCAAAAGTTTATGAGTCCAGAAAATAAAACTTGTTTATTAACAACAAGCCTGAAATTTTATTAACCTATATTGAGCAATTGTTTCATACGAGTCCAAAACTTAAATGTTCCAGTTTTTTAATTTCTATGCTCAATACTTGTCGGCTCTAAGGATTTAAGATCTGTAATCTCGTAGATATCCAGGTCGTCTCCTTAGACGCTGAGAACGACGAACAGTTCGCGGTTCTGCTCGCTGTTGCTCTTGATCTTCAGTGCTTGTAGGGAATGGAAAGGTGTCTTCCCAATCGCTTTCATTCATGTTGCCTGGCTTGCTCGCGATAAGGCGTCTGGTGTTCCATCGCGTTCCGTCATCTAGTACAAATGCATTCGAGCCGAGCTTCTTCACGATCTGTTTGGGTTTCGATACCCCCGAAGCTAGCTTGTGCTTGCGATTTGGACGCTTTACACGAACCCAGTCACCGATAGCGAATTTCGGTGTGATTGCTCGTCTGCGTTTGTCAGTGTACGCTTTCATGCTTTGCTGTTTCCTCTCAATCTCTCTCGCTTCAGCCTGTGTGCTTGCAGGCTCTGAAACCGGTGGTTTCAGGATGTTGAATGGCATACGGAGGTTCCGTCCCAACATCAACTCTGCTGGAGTCTTTCCGGTTAGCGAATGAGGTGTTGAGCGATACGTGCGTAGTAGGGTCTGGATGGCCTTATCGAAGGTCATTCCATCTGCGAGATTCGCTTTCAAGCTCTCCTTGATTACCCGGTTGAAACGCTCTACGCCGCCATTGCTTTGAGGGTTGTAGCGAGTTGTGAGGCGAGTTGTGTAGCGAGTTGTGAGGCGTTGTGCTCCGATAGCGAACGCTGATGCGTCTGTAGTCACGTACGTTTCAGCGCTTGGAGTGAAGTGAGCGAGAACTGGCGGCTCTGCGATTCTTCCTTTGAGCGTGTTGAATGCGGTCTCTTGTGCGTTGTGCCATTCCCAAAGCGCGTCCTTCCGGAGAAGCTTCTGCAGAGGTTCTGCGATTTCTGCGTATTGTGGCACAAATTTGCGGTAGAAGTTCGTTGTTCCCAAGAATGAGGCTAGCTCCTTCACATTCGTTGGGGCTGGGAGTGTTCGGATAGCTGCAACGTTGTCGAGTGTAGGCGTCAGACCATCTGCAGTGACATGATATCCCAGAAAATCAATGTCCGAAGCAGCGAACGTGCACTTGGCCTCGTTGAGCGTCAAGTTATGCTTGGCGAGGCGCGTCATGACTTCTGCTAATCGTTGATCGTGCTGAGCCTTGTCCTCTCCGAAGACTACCACATCATCAAGGAGATTCAACGTGCCCTCGATTCCAGCTAGAACTGAAGAAACGATTTTCTGGAATGCGCTAGGTGCTGAGTTCAGTCCATAGGGCATACGGCGATACTGAAACATGCCTATGTGTGTGTTGAATGCAGTGAGATGGCGGCTCTGCTCTGCTAGCGGAACCTGGAGATAGCTACGTCTCATGTCTAGTTTAGAGAAAACTTTAGCTCCGTGGAATGAAGCTGAAAGTTCATTCATAGTAGGAAGTGGATACTTATCCGGAATGATTGCCTTGTTGACTGCCCTCAAATCTACACAAAGTCTAAGATCTCCATTCTTACGGCGTGCGATGACCAGATTAGACACCCACAGGGATGAATCGATGCGCTCAATGATGCCATCGGATTCAAGCCTATGAAGTTCCTTTGAGACTTCATCCCTGACAGCTAACGGAAGTCGACGGAGACTCTGTGCAGTAGGTGGGACTGAGGAATCCACCCTTGGTGCATGGCAATATCCTTTGCATTTACCAAACTCGTTGAAAAGTGCAGCATAGCGTTCTCTATACGCATTGTCTACGAGCCGAATGCGTTCACCAGTGTGGTCGTTCATCTGAAATCCTAGGGCGTCGAACAGATTGACTCCCATAAGGCTCTCGCCCTTCGCTATGTAGAACGTAAAGCTGTCGAGATGTACATCCTTGTACCCGACAGGAAGCTCAACCATGCCCAGAACGGAAATCAGTGTAGGTGGTTCACCATATGCTATGAGCTTGCTCGATGTCGATGACAGGCTACAATGTGAGAAATGTCGATGATACAGTTTATCACTAAGAATTGACACTTTGGCCCCCACATCAATCATCAAAGAGAGGTTAGTACCAGCAATCTGCACTTCACATTCTTTGAACTGACCTGAATGTGCTGAAGAGATCCGGTCTGAGAGTGTGAACACGCTGCTTGCTATGTCGCCCTCTATTGGTTCATCAACGTGTCGAACTGAAGATGCACTTTTCTTGGTAGATCTGCATACGCTAGAGAAATGGTGCATCTTCGAGCACGAATTGCAACGTTTTCCAAACGCTGGACACGCTTTCGGAGGGTGTGTCCGTCCGCAGTTCGAACACGACTTCGAGTTAGCATGGTTAGAGTGGGCTTTGTTATGATATGGTCGTTTGATGTTCTGTACTGGAGTTGCCTGATGTGCAGTATGACTATGTCCTGTACTGGCACTCACAGTCACATCGTGTTGTTTGAGGAGCTTGGCGTCCAGCATTGCGGCTTCGATCTGGATCGCTAGATCGAGCGCCTTCTTAAGTGTCAGACCGTCATCCTCCATTAACAGACGTTCTCTAATACGGGGAATAGACGTCTTTTCGATTAGTTGATCTCTAACCAGTTCATCGTTTAAGGTGCCAAACTTGCACTTGGATGCCAGTTCGGTTATGGCTGCCACATATTGTTTTACTGGCTCCCCATGACCTTGTACTCTCTGTCGGAAACGATATCGTTCAATCATCACACTTGTTTTTGGCCCAAAATATTTCTCAAGTTCATCAACAGCTTTATCGTACGTACCGGTAGTAGACACTTCCAGCTGTCCGAAGATCCGCTGCCCCTCTGCGCCCAAACAGTGGATCAGGATTGCGCGGCGGCGGAGGTCGGGTATCTCCGCTGTGTCCAACCCGCTTGCAGTCAAATACGTTTTGAAGCTCAAAATCCATCGTGACCAAGGCACAGGAGGTTCTCCTGGGGTTGCTAGGAATGGGTTAGGTGCTACAAGACCTATTCCAGCCATTCTCGTCGCCAGATGTAGTATTTAGGAACTCAAAGACATAAAACTAAATACAATGAATTTAGAAGTTGAGATGATTTAATCTATTCCAAGATGTCCGATCATATTGTCATCATGTGTACATAAAGGGGATTGAGCCCTCGACGTTGACTGTTAGCACAGTCTTACAAACACAACATATACCAAGCCTTCTTTTCTCTATATATGCTCATAACCCAGATGCACCATCTGGATCAGTGGCAGTGACCAGTGTAACATCTTCTACAGCCAGTGTGACATGGACACCTCTATCGGGTAGCCGTATTTATCAGATTATCTACACGAGCCCAGACGGTACGGCAACGACAGTGTCATCTGTGACAAACGGGGCCAGTCTTGTCAATCTTATTCCCGGGACTACATATTGCATTCGTGTGCAAGTCAATGAACCAACGGGAGTTAATGTCATAGGCACTACTACTACCACGACATTAGGTAAAGTTTAAAATCTGTCATCACTATGGTTATGATTTTTTATTTTTCCAGGCTTTGTCTTGACACAGATGTAAAATGATTGTTTTAAAATGTACAAATAATCCTCTATTCTGCGGGAATTAGAGGAAATTGTAGGCCCATCCGCATTTTTGTCATATACAATAGTTCACATAAGTTATGTTCAATACATTTTTTTTAAACCGTGGATTGGTTATTTTCTTTATAAAAGTAAAGCGGACCAGGCTACGGGATGGCCGATGGCCGCCTACCACCCCGCCCGAGTCGCGTTCAAGAGAAGAACAAAGTCCAAGCGAAGAAATGAAAAGTTCTTAATAAAAGTCAAGTGTTGAAGTGGATAGTACGTTTATTACAATTTATTACACATGATCAGGAATCACGAACAGTCACATCTATGGGCTAGGCGCCCCGAACTCTGCTAAAACTTTAGCACCTAATGGCGGCAAAGGAAATGGAATATCAATAAAAAAAAGATATCGCACATGATCATTTAGAGAGCACGGGCAATCCCAATGTAACGATGGGATGGACCATAACAACGAGCTATCCCTCCAAAAAGATCGTATACTCCATTGATTATTCCGTTAAATATAACCTAACAATGGACTCATGTTTTAGAAATACGTAAGCGTCCCTTCCGGGTTAAATCCATGAAAACTAGCTTGACCGAAATACTGGCAACTGAGAATAATGTAACTTTAACCAATTGAAATGCAAATAGTACAAGGAGGCGAACGAACTTTTCTAAGACCAAAAGAAATCGTAAATTTCAATACCGGTACAAAAGAAAATCAAAGTTGGTGCCTCCACAGTCATCTGTATTAAGATTAAACTTTAGCTTATTTTGTCGTAGGAATATCAATCGACAGAAATCATTCAAATGATTAATCATTTTCTTTCTTCATTCTTCCAAGCACCACAAATCAATGTCGATGAAGTGACACCAACAACGGCTACATTGTCTTGGACAGCTGTGCCAGGAGCCACAGGCTACCAGATCAATCTTACCGGTCAGGATGGCTCCCAGAGTACGGTCTCGTCAGCAACAGAATCCATGACGCTGTCAAATCTGTTGCCAGGGTTCTCATACGACGCCCGCGTAGTGGCCAATTTAGCCGGACAGGGTGGACAATTAGAAGTGGGAACTACAACATTCACAACAAGTAGGTTGTCAACATACATTAATATACTGCTCACTCAAAATTTTGCAATAGACCCACGATTCCTCTCTTTTGATTACTCGTAATCTACCTACCTGGCTGCCATCGTCAGCTCCTGGCGATTGGCGACCACATCTACACATCTTATTCTTGTCTTCTTTGTTTGTTTCTATCCTGTTCCCCGCCCCTCCCCCCCCCCCCACTCCGGGGTCGGAATGACCGCATGCGCGTTACCAAAATGTCCGGTAAAGGTGTACTTTTCGTGAGTCCGGCCCGAGAATTGTAAGAAAAGGGGTGTATTTGACTTTTTACCCGGAGATTTCTTTAAAAAGGGGGTGTTTTTTCTTTTTTTTTTCTCTGATCTCTTTGGACTCCTGAGAAACTGTTCCGAATTTAGGGGGGTAAATTGAGCATTTTTCCGATTTTAGCAGAAATTGTGTCCAAAGTAACCCATCTTGAGGCGGGCCACTTTTCCAA
This sequence comes from Strongylocentrotus purpuratus, assembly GCF_000002235.5. NCBI lineage: Eukaryota > Metazoa > Echinodermata > Echinoidea > Camarodonta > Strongylocentrotidae > Strongylocentrotus > Strongylocentrotus purpuratus. The sequence continues at coordinate 5,696,136 of NW_022145599.1, read as the reverse complement.
GGAGACCTCTTTCTGTGTTCAGTTCTTGTAGAACACTGAGGTTAATTCTTTTGTCCTTCCAGCTGATTTTTAGCATTTTCCTACAGAACCAAATTTCTGCTGCCATGATGCGATTTTCATCGGCTTTGAGCAGTTAATTTTTCAGCACCATAAAGCATAGCATCCCAAACCAGGGTTTTGACCAGTCTCATTTTCAGACAGGTTGAGATGTTCTTGTCATTCCAAAGTACATGCTGGTCAACCATTCTCTACTTTGCCGTAGCTATTATGATCTTTATATCACTGGTACAGCTGGCATTTATTCTAGATCATATTATATCTCTTTTATCTCATGAAACGTATACAGTCAGAGAGGTTGATAGGGTGACGATATATTGAGGTACTTTATTCTCCATGTATGCTTTTTATTACCCCTTATAGGTGTGGTCTTTGATATATCATCTCTTTTAGTTCTACCGAGAATGCTTAATGTTATTTACAGAGTACTGCAGTTTTTGGTGCGTATTGAAATGGTACCAACGTATTGTGAAACATTTTTAGTAAGAACAATATTATGGGACATCATTATTGTTCATAATATTTAGTGTTAGTAACATGTTAAGTTATCCTTCTCTTGAAACCTAACATGAAATCGCTGGCTATCTTCAATAAGTATCATTCATTGTAATTGTGCACACAATATGTTACACTTCATGTTTTAAATAGCCTTTCATTCTAACTCTAATTATCTATTCCCCCATAGGCCAATCAAACTCGGTGACGGTTAACAATATAACGCCCTCAACGGCCAGCCTGTCATGGACCGCTCTTACTGAAAACACCGTTTATCAGATCATCTACACTGGACCAGATGGCATAGAAAGAACAATTGCATCTAGGACGAATTCAGCCAGTCTCAGTAATCTAGTGCCAGGATTTATGTACACATTTCGTGTGCAAGCGGATATAGGAACCACTACATTTGTAGTAGGCACCGCAACGACGAATACAGGTTGGTCCCTGGCAAATGTGGGTAAACTGAACTACCAACGTCTCCTTTAGCCGACAAATGCACTTGCTTTTTTATTCAGAAAAGTAACATAAAAGGACGGGTTCTTCTGAAAATTAATAAATGCTGCCTCCATTCATTTGCTGTAATGGGTGAATGAGTGAATGAATGGTGCGAGGGTTTGATATTACTTCAAGTTTACCCGAATTACTCCAACATTGCTGAAGTATTAAGAATATTGAATAATGCCTATACATATATAAGGATTATGTAGCCTATTGTAAGGATCTAATATTCAAATAATTACATCTTGATATGTCAAGGTTTTCCATGCACACATGTAACAAAATAAGAAGAATTTGAAAATGGTGCACATCGCATCAACCGTTTTCGTAAGTTTTAATCTTTATGCACCATTCCGCATGGCATGTATTGGGCACATCTTCTGTCTCAATGTAGAATGTGATCATATGTGTGGAAGAGAAACCTTAACATAACGCTCAATTTAAGTAGGCCTATTCTTACTTTGCAAAGGGATGCCCCCTCCTGCCCTAGTCAGTTGCTGTGTTTCTTTCCGTACCTCGGTAATCACAAGAAATCGCCATCCTCTTTGTGTAACAAAATGTCACTTTTATATCTAACCCCTCTTATCCCCATCCGATCTCAAAACACTTACGTTGTCAAAGACATTCGAAAATGTCGTTAACTTTGCCATCTTTAGTATCGAAAACTAATTTTGTCAATCCAAAATGTAAACGCCCTTTTATATACACGGCATTGTAGCTACAGTTGTAATTTTGAATGAAGCATTAATTTTTTGTTGTTCCATCCTATCTGTAAATGCGTCAATTACCCTCTTTTCCCCAACAATATGATAAACAGAACAAACGACAGTGACCGTTGATAGTGTGTCATCATCGACAGCTATATTGTCCTGGACACCTCTTCCTGGAAACCTAGGTTATAGGATCATCTACACAAACACTGGACCAGGTGGTCTGGAAAGGACAGTCCCTTCTGGAACGAATTCTGTTACCCTTTCTGGCCTTAGTGCAGGCGCATTCTACGATGTTCGCGTCGAGGCAATTACTAGCACCGGAACAACTGTTGTTGTAGGCACTACTCTTGTCAATACAGGTACACCTACATTACAATTAAGATTTCTCTACGGTTAAAATTAAGGGAATTATGCAATCATTTATTCTTTCTGAATGGATACTGAGAAACCAGAAACTTTCGCTAAAGTTTAACGACGGACATCTAAGCAAAAACAAGTTGCGAGTCTAATTTGCTCGCTTTACAGTAATTCGACCGACGGCTCTATGATCGTTTTCCCAGTTGTACATACCCCCCTTTTTTCTGGGGGGGGGGGGGGGTGGGGGGGGGGTAGCATTTGTTGAGTAACTTTCTTGATTCTAAACGTTTGCATTGTGCGAAAGCCTAAGCATTTATTTGTGTAACGCAACCATTCAACCTACATTGCTTGATACACTCTGATGGTAGTGGTTTTTACTGTGTGAGGGATGTTTTTGCTCGTCATTTTCGTGTTGACATATTTCTTTTTGCAGATACGCTACCATTTGTGTTCGTTAGAGATGTAACAGCAACCACAGCAAGTGTCTCATGGATGACCATACCTGGAAACCCAACTTACCTGGTCTTCTACACTGGGCCAAATGGCTTGCCACAGACAGTCGTCTCTTCTTCGGATTCAGCTGATCTTACTGGCTTAACCCCAGGATCAGCTTACAACGTTATTGTCAGAGCTAATCTACCCGACGGAATGGGGACAAATGAAATAGGGACTGTTACATTTAATACAGGTAGAAATTCGAATACTTTATTTGACATCCAATTGGAATGCATGAGAATGACTGAATTCATTTGCGATTAAATAGTTATATTCATAAAAAGTTCGGTTTTAGTTATCAAGTAAAACTCATGAACTTAATCTCAATTTTGGTCGACGGTTAGCGTATTAAGCTGTTGGCCAAATATGTTATCGAGTTATTCTAATATCATTTGAGATGGGCTTGTTGTTTCATCCATGAGAGTTTGAAGATGAATATAAATGACCTTGATAAACATGTTATCATGTTCTGAGATGATTAAATTAATTTTGTTCATAATGTATGTTCACCCCCTATACGGATATCTTAAATTATAGTATAGTGTGTTTTACATCTTTTGCTTGTTAACTGATAGACTGACATTGTTATGCAGTAACATCTTTAAAAGTCAAACTGTGGTGACTATTTATTTTAAGTAATTTCTAAATATTTGTGCTTTTATTCAATATTTTTTCTACGTTTACAAATATGTCCACGTCATGGCTCTAGATCCATTGGTTTCTAGTCCGGCACCAAGGGATGTCTACTTCCAGTCACATGAGCTAGACTTCTTCACCGTGTCTTGGGAGCCCGGAGACATCACGGATGTAACCGGTTATCTCGTAGCTTACACAGCTGGAAGCTCTGGTTTCCAGAGGAGTGTTAATGACCCTACAACAACTACGATTACTGTGCAGGATGACACTCTGGCAGGCAATCCACCCACCGGGGTGTTAGTAGTCCCTTTCTTAGGGGGAAAAATCGATACGAACTACCTTGTATCGGCTGAGGACCCACCTCTTTCAGGTTGGTTTTCAAACTTGGGTAACAGTGCAATCAGATATGAAAAAACGAACTCGTTGTAGAGGTTTTTAATAATCTTATACTAAGTGATATAATGGTGAAATATTATTTAAACAAATTTCCTGTAGTTTGGGGAGGATGAAGAATATGAAATGAAACGGCAACTATACTATGAGATTAAAAATATTTTAATATTGTAATTGCGGTAGTGTTAGTATAGACCCCGATGTGAGATTGTTGATATCAACTGTACATGATCCATCATTCCGCTGCACCGATCATATTAATTTCAAGCAATGCAATGCCCCTGTATACAACGAAGCAGCGAACAATGTAGATATAAAAGCCTCTCAATGGTTTGTAAAGATTCAATGATATGCTAAACTTGTCAGTGTTCCGTTGACGCCGATTTTTTGGACAAATCTAAAACCTTGCATGTGGCCTTTATATAAAAGATTACATTGGTTGTGAGTCGTGGCCCCCTTTTCGCATTTATAAGGGTAAAGCCAGCAGCATAGGAGAAATAATTCACTTATACCATTACTGCACTTGATTGTTTAATTAAATAGAATTCTTGCCGCAGTATGCAGTCAACTATAGGCCCCTACATATAGTAACGGCTGCACCGGCGCTGTCACACTATTGTTCTCTCGGCCCCCCCACTCAGTGTTATTTAGGGTACGCATATGCTCGTTCCCTCTTTTTGAATGCACCCCCTATCTGAGGACTGCCAACATTTCCGAACCCCCCTTTCGCGGGCTTTTCGCGGGCTTTTCGCGGGCTTTTCCTGCCTTGGATACCCCCCTAAATCAGGAAAAATGTTCAATGTACCCCCCTAAATTCTAAATAACTTCTCAGGAGTCCAAAGAGATGAGAGAAAAAAAGGAAAAACACCCCCTTTTTAAAGAAATCTCCGGGTGAAAAGTCAAATACAACCCTTTTTTTTACAATTCTCGGGCCGGACTTTGTCGCACGAAAAGCACCCCTTTACCGGATATTTTGGCAACACGCATGCGGTCATTCCGACCCCTGAGTGGGGGGGGGGGGGATTGTTCTGCTCACACTCATTGGCTCGTGATGATTTCTATGTCAATGTTCTGACGAAAGCGATTAGGGATAAGTTCAAAACCTTACAACAGGCCATTGCTCTTTGATTAAAGGGGTTGCGTCACTCTATAGATTGAGTCTGGACCCGTTCTGTGCATTGATATCCCTGGGTGGTCGTGAATGGCTCGATTGAGTAGACTCTTCATGTGGCATGGGCCATAATGTCCTTGATTCCACGTTGGAATTTGTGATTGTCATCGATGTACTTTTATGTTCCAGCTCTACCCCTTGCTCCAACAAGCGCTACCGTTCAGAGTACATCGGCTACCAGCTATGAGCTTAGGTGGGCCACTACCCCAGGTGTGGATGGGTATGTGATCTCATATGCAACAGCCTCAGGAGATGGGATCTCCAGTAGAGAAGTGGCTATGGGCAGGACGTCAGAACAAATCACGGGTCTATCGCCGAACACAGACTACACGTTCAATCTGTATAGCCAGAGAAACGGCCTTAGAACCCGTGCGGCTTTGACAATACTTCCACCAGGTATATATAATGAACAATGGATATCTCTTTAGTTAGTTAATATACAATACTTGGAAGGCAATCGATCGACATGTTTTTATCATTGGTTTTGCATACATATTCAGTCGATGTTATCCCTTCACTTCCATTTTCATATGACGCTACCTAATCTTTATCACTGATACCATTCTTCCGAGTATACATTATGATCCTCAAGGCAGTTCTATCTAATGCAAGAATACAAAAGTCCTAGCTAATACAACCATATTTTTCTTCTTCTAAGGTTCCCCTGATACTACACCACCCTCTGTGATCTGTCCTGTTGATATTAACGAGCTAGTTGAAATAGGAACTGCCTTTGCAGAGATATCAGTTCCACAACCCACTGTTACTGATGAATCAGGCACTGTGGTACTTGTGAGTTCAACTCTGCCAACGACAAATCAATTTCCTCTTGGACAAACACCAGTCACATTTACCTACCGGGATTCAGCATTGAATCAAGCTTCTTGCACCTTCACAGTCACCGTGTCATCATGTAAGAATAAAAGGGCTAGATCTTAGCGAAAGCCCCTCTAATGTTTTGGGAGCCCCAAATTTGATGGCAAAATTTCACTTAAATTATATCATACTGTGACAGAGGATGTCATTTCAGACACACTTCTGCAAAGATTACCCCCCTCAAATATGTTGAAGACAAATATTGATCAAATAATACATAATTTAGGTTTTCTGTTGTATGCAGAAAGCAAACAAAATTGTATTCTTTCATTATTATTCGACTTCAAACACATTTGTTTAGAAATTCCTTGCAGAAATGTGTCTTAAATGACATCCTCTTTCCCATTCTGATACGATTTAAGTGAAATTTTGCCATCAAATTTGTGGCGCTCCCAAAACTTTAGAGGGGCTTCAAAGGAGTGGTGGTAGAGTCACGATTGATCAATAATCTAACCGCTCATTGAATATATTGCGGATGTGATGAGGCATCAACCATCTCATGGTGGTAATTAGTAAATATTCTTGAATGTACATACGAAACGTGTTTCATGTCATGTACACGTACAGAGAAGGAGTTACCAATCATCAGGCATCTTATTACTAATGACTCGTACTGGTGAAATAGCAGAGAAAATCCTCTGTATAGATTACCTGTTCACTTGTGAAGTCTAGCAGGTACATCTGGTCACAAGATAACTTTGAAATCTACTTTTACTTGTATTTTTCAGTTGACAGTATGCCGCCCGTCGTGACGTGTCCATCCGACATCGTCAACACAATTGCTGCTGGTTTGCCTGGTGTGTCCATACCTTTCGCTAGTGCAACTGTCACTGACAACTCGGGTAGTTTTGTCCTTGTGAGCGTTATTCCGCCGTCTGGGAGTACATTTCTTGTAGGAACCACTCCCGTGACGTATACGTATAGGGATCCCTCCGGTAACCAGGGTTCTTGTACCTTCTCTATTACCATCTCTATTGGTGAGTGTACTTTATCTTTTTTAATCACAATACACCTTTTCTTGTCAAATGAAATAATATTAGTAGTAAATACAAATTATGCACGAAAGAAGAAAAAAAGATGCCCTATGGACACATATCCTTCGTGGTTTAGCTTCAAGGTACTAATGAACTTGTGACTTTTCAGTTGATTCTACTCAGCCCGTCGTAGTTTGCCCAGGATCTTTCTTTGAAACGGGTGCTCCTGGTGTATCTATCGTGTCCCAGTGCCACTGCAAGCGATAACTATGGTAGTGCAACCCTCATTAGCACTCAGCCAACTCCTGGTAATCCGTTTTCAGTAGGAACAACCACCGTGTCATATATATATGTATACATGGATCCCTTAGGCAATTGGGCATCCTGTTCATTCGAGGTCATCGTATCCACTGTTAGGTCGAATAGATAGAATTATGTATTTATATGTAATACATGTTTTGCAGTAGGAAATGTTACTGACGTGGATATACACGTATCCCCTGATACGATTTCTAGTCACGGAGTTGGGTATGAGCGAATTGTGGTGGCAGAACATGAGATGGTCATTTGTGTGCTTTCATACTAGCTATTTTTCTTGTAGGTTTGCTATTAAATCGTCATTTCTAATTCACAGGGTCCCCGGCAACAAATGTAATGGTCGATTTGGTCACACAAGATTCCATTACACTATCCTGGCCGGTCGTTCCATCCAATCTTATTTATCAGATTGTGTATATTGACCCCAGTGGCTCTCTATCCCAAACAACATCAACCACTGAAACTGCTACCTTGACCAATCTTCTTGAAGGCACTACTTATAACATCACCGTCCTTAGTTTCACCAGTACAGGACAGGTGGAAGTTGGCACTGTTATTGCGACCACATGTAAGTAACATTGCTGGAAATACACTGCATGGCGCAGTGAAATTCGTTATATATTAATTTTTTTTTTTCTTCTTCAAAACACTGACTCAATATTTATTTCAATAATTTTACACACAAACGCACACGCCAATTCACAAATACACGCACACAAATATAATTACTCACAACGCTCATACGTACCCACATACTAATACGTCCACATATAAGTGTGCGTGGCCGTGCGTGAGGGGTAAAGACGTGTAAAATGATATTTAAGTGCTATACAACTGTGACTATTATAACTAGTAAAATAGCATTTCAAAGCTTTCAGTTTGTGTTTGTTTCGTTGTTTTATGAAAATGACCTGGATAAACAATAATATTACTTCTTATTACTCATGATTTCTTCTTTTAATTCCATTCCTTCAATTCGGATTGTTTTGTTGTTGCCTCTACAGTGTCTCGTGATACAACGCCTCCCGTTGTGGATTGTCCCCCTAGCCTCACCCAGACAGTTCAACTGGGGACCGTAAATGTCACAATAGATATAGGCATTCCTTCTGCTTCCGATGACTCTGGTATGGTGGAGGTGGTGTCTTCGAATCGACCAGCAGGAAATCAATATCAGATAGGAGCAACACCGCTAACCTTTACCTTTGCAGATCCATCAGGCAACGTGGCATCTTGTTCGTATAATGTCAATGTTGTAGCAGGTACGTATCAATGAAATGTATAACCTCTTAAAATACATGTTTATTGGGATAGAAAAGCAGGCCTTAAGTAGATATTCTTTTTACGACAAGCTCTCAGAAAGACGATCACTTGGCCGTGGATACCCTTAGCTTACACACTGACATGTGCAATAAGTCCAGTATAAACCTTGTCCAAACCAAGTCCCTCACTTTGGCTGAATTAGGAAGTGACTAAAAATTGGAGATGACCTCCATTAGGTTGAAGCTCAAGAAACGTAATGGAAGAGAGGTCCCCCAAATTAAATTTCAACTTGGAAAAGTTTGAAGATCCGCACAATGCTAATAAATATTGAGGCCAAGATTGGACGAAGATTTGCTCTTCTTCTCGTAGGAGACACATGCTAAAAGCTTTGAACAAATCAGTTAAATGAGCAATTTATTGCCGCTGCAAAGTAAGTTGCAGCAGCCTATAAAAAGATATGATTTCTCACTAGAAGCAAAGGAACAAGAATGATGGTTATAGAAGACGGAAGTGGCAACCTCCCTATAGAAAGGGTGACTGTTCTGAGTAGTTGGAATAAATACTGCGATGAACTCATTAATTACCAACTAACATAAGATCAGAAACTGCTACTAAGCTCAGGTCAGTCACAGTTACTGACCAGGAGAACGACCCACCAAATGTTCAACCTGAGGTTAAACAAGCTGTTACGAGCTTAAAAGATGGAAACCGTCATGTATAGACAACATACCTACATGATTCCTCAAACATGGTGGAAAAAACACTTTTGAGGCATAAACAACAACTGCAAAATAAGGTTTAGAAAACCCGTGCATGACCATCTGCATGGACAAAGTCAATCATCGTACCCATCCTAAAGAATTCAAAATCACGTCCGGTAGCAACTATTGTACAATCATGCTGTTCCTAGAGTAATCTTAAATACACTGAGTCAGAGAGCTAAAAGAATCATTGCAGAAGAACTGGCAGGGTTTTGGAAAGGCCTCAGCACGGTGGAACAAATTTTTAATCTGAGGATTCTATAAGGGTGAGAAATTCAGGACTGACCAGAAGAAAATTCTACATAATTTCATAGACTTTAAAGAGCATTCGACCGTATATGGCAGGATGGAATGGAATGGTAGGGATTCTTCGTAAGTTTAACATCAGCAAAGACATTGTTAATGCGATAGAGAGGCTCTTTACAAGGTATGACACAGTGGTATCGTATATGAACATGAGCAGAGTGATTGGTGTCCTATCAAAGTTGGCGTCAGGCAAGGTTGTTTGCTTTCAGCAATCATCTTAATTATTTCACTTGAACATGTTTGCTGTTGCAAATAAAATACTTTTCAATAACTGATATGACAAAAGGTTTTTTAAGTTCCATCTAATTGCAATATTATTTGTAATTATGTGGGGCGGATAATTCACGGTTATTGAATTGAGCATTGATAATTATCGCCTTAATTTTTTTCTATAACAATCAACACCTTATTTGTTTCAGTTGATACTATTCCACCAGTTGTAAGTTGTCCACCCACCATAACTATCACGGCTTCGGCTGGTGAAACAAGCGCACAAGTGTCTGTCCCGAGTGCGACTGCTACCGATAATTCTGGCATTGTTATCCCTGAGTCCACTGATCCGCCGTCTACGTTTCCTCTCGGGGCAACCTCCGTGACGTATACTTTTAGCGATCCATCCGGCAATCGGGCTTCTTGTACATTCGATGTCATCGTTTTAGGAGGTAAGCTACAAGCACATCCAATCTCCAACTGGCAATGGAAATAATTTTCATCAAGTCATTTATGTTCGTTTCTGCAGTGAATAATACCCTACATGCATTTATATGCGCTGTGGAAGAAACGCTTTGAAGCTAGAAATTATATTGACATGGATATACAAATGCACTAATCTGATTTCTAGTCAAATGATCAGGTATGAATGACAGAACATAAAATGCTATTTTTTTTAAATATCTTCTCATTTAAAGCCGGATTTTATGAACAGACAGTTTAATAATAACCAATTCTAATTCACAGGAACTCCGGCAACCAATGTCGTGGTAGATTCTACCACACAAGATTCCATCACACTATCCTGGGCGTCCGTTCCATCAAGTCTCATTTATCAGATTGTGTATAATGACCCCAGTGGAACTCAGTCACAAACAACAACCACTGAAACTACTACCTTGACCAATCTTCTTGAAGGCACTACTTATAACATCACCGTCCTTAGTTTCACCAGTGCAGGACAAACGGAAGTTGGCAGTGTTACTGCGACCACATGTAAGTAACGTAGTTGGAAATACACACAAATTTGCAGTGAAAATGTCCACCCTTCACTGTAATTGATCTCCAAACATGTTCATATTTTAAAACGCTGACTATTTTGAAAGATTATTTGTATCTGAAAACGCACATGTACGTATTATCTTACACACACATTGTGGGAGAGTGTGTGTTTGGGTTAGGGTGAGTGTGTCCATACGTATTCTGAAACTAATTAAGAGAATACAGTAACTGTAGAAAGTGTGTTAATTGAATCATGCTAATAACCTTTTTATTCCCTCATTTGTTATATTTCACAAGACTTGCCAGTAGCCATACCGCGTGTACATATTATTATAATAGAAATGTTTCATTCCTTTCACTTGATACAGCTATGGCAACAAGTACTACGGCATGTAGCAGTGGACCTTGTCAAAACCTTGGGACATGTTTCATTATATCCAATGGATTCACATGCATTTGTCCGGGAGGCTTCACTGGAACTCAATGTGAACTAAGTATGTATTTTGTAACTCTTCAACTGGCAATATAAGTCATTTTCATCAGGTCAGTTATGTTCGTGTCAGCAGTGAGGAATGCCATTTCTGCATTTTTAGGCATAACGGAAGACACGTTTTGAAGTAAACAAATTATACTGACAAGGAAATACATATGCACTAAACTGATTTCAAGTCAACTGATCAGGTATGGATGACAGACCATCAAATGCTCTATTGTATATCTTCTTATTTAAAGCCGAATTTAATGAACAGACTGTTTGATAATCGCCAATTCTAATTTACAGGAATCCCGGCTACCAATGTACTGGTAGATTCTATTACACAAGATTCCATCACACTATCCTGGCCGGCCGTTCCATCAAATCTCATTTATCAGATTGTGTATAATGGCCCCACTGGAACTCAGTCACAAACAACAACTTCTGAAACTACTACCTTGACTGGTCTTCTTGAAGGCACTGCTTATAACATCACCGTCCTTAGTTTCACCAGTACAGGACAAACGGAAGTTGGCAGTGTTGCTGCGACCACATGTAAGTAACGTAAATGAAAATACACAGCATGGTGGAGTGAAAATTTCTTTTTCTTAAACAATGAGACTTTTCAAAGCGCTAAATATTTTAGATTAAATATATATTTGTATATATACGTGCGCATGTAAAAATCCTCCACAAACATTGAGGGTGGGTGTGTGCGTGTGCCGTTAGGGTGGTGTGTCCATACGTATTCTAAAACTAAATGAGAGAATACAGTAACTATAGAAAGTGCGTAAATGGAATCATGCTAATCAATTTTTTTTCCCTCGTTTCCTTTTTACAACATTTTTTATATTTCACATGGCTTGACAGTATATATACCGTTTGTACATAATAACAATAATAATAATATTATTCAATTTTTATATAGCGCTTAATACAAATGTCTCTAAGCGCTTTACAAATATACTATTACCCCGGTCATTGGATTCAGTACTTGCCCGCACACACTGTGTGCACAATCTCCACTCCCTGGGGAGCATTCCAGCCGGGCGTTACTTGACGCTCGCAAGCTGTTTGACCAACAATGAGGGTCGCATCCTACCGGGTACCCATTTAACACCTGGGTGGAGAGTAGCAAGTGCAGGTTAATATCTTGTTACTGTCTTATCATTATAATAAAAATGTTTCATTCCTTTCACTTGCTACAGCTATGGCAACACGTACTACGGCATGTAGCAGTGGACCTTGTCAAAACCTTGGGACATGTTTAAATATATCCAATGGATTCACATGCATTTGTCCGGGAGGCTTCACTGGAACTCAATGTGAACTAAGTATGTATTTTGTAACTCTTGAACTGGCAATTTAAGTCATTTTCATCAGGTCAGTTATGTTCGTGTCCGCAGTGAGGAATGCCATTTCTGCATTTTTAGGCATAGCGGAAGACACGTTTTGAGGCAAATAAATTATACAGTATACTGACAAGGAAATACAAATGTACTAAAGTGATTTCAAGTCAACTGATCAGGTATGAATGACAGACAATCAAATGCTCTATTGTATATCTTCTCATTTGAAGCCGGATTATATGAACAGACTGTTTGATAATCACGAATTCTAATTTACAGGAATCCCGGCTACCAATGTACTAATAGATTCTATTACACAAGATTCCATCACACTATCCTGGCCGGCCGTTCCATCAAATCTCATTTATCAGATTGTGTATAATGGTTCCAGTGGAACTCAGTCACAAACAACAACCACTGAAACTACTACCTTGACCAATCTTCTTGAAGGCACTACTTATAACATCACCGTCCTTAGTTTCACCAGTGAAGGACAAACGGAAGTTGGCAGTGTTACTGCGACCACATGTAAGTAACGTAGTTGAAAATACACAGCATGGCGGAGTGAAAAATTATTTTTCTTAAACAATAAGACTTTTCAAAGCGCTAAATATTTTAGATTAAATATATATTTGTATATATACGCGCGCATGTAAAAATCCTCCACAAACATTGAGGGAGAGTCTGTGCGTGTGCCGTTAGGGTGGTGTGTCCATACGTATTCTAAAACTAAATGAGACAATGCAGTAACTGTAGAAAGTGCGTAAATGGAATCATGCTAATCAATTTCATTCACTCATTTCCTTTGTACATACCGTTTGTACATGTTACTGTCTTATCATTATAATAGAAATGTTTCATTCCTTTCACTTGCTACAGCTATGGCAACAAGTACTACGGCATGTAGCAGTGGACCTTGTCAAAACCTTGGGACATGTTTAAATATATCCAATGGATTCACATGCATTTGTCCGGGAGGCTTCACTGGAACTCAATGTGAACTAAGTATGTATTTTGTAACTCTTGAACTGGCAATTTAAGTCATTTTCATCAGGTCAGTTATGTTCGTGTCCGCAGTGAGGAATGCCATTTCTGCATTTTTAGGCATAACGGAAGACACGTTTTGAGGCAAATAAATTATACAGTATACTGACAAGGAAATACAAATGTACTAAAGTGATTTCAAGTCAACTGATCAGGTATGAATGACAGACAATCAAATGCTCTATTGTATATCTTCTCATTTGAAGCCGGATTATATGAACAGACTGTTTGATAATCACGAATTCTAATTTACAGGAATCCCGGCTACCAATGTACTAATAGATTCTATTACACAAGATTCCATCACACTATCCTGGCCGGCCGTTCCATCAAATCTCATTTATCAGATTGTGTATAATGGTTCCAGTGGAACTCAGTCACAAACAACAACCACTGAAACTACTACCTTGACCAATCTTCTTGAAGGCACTACTTATAACATCACCGTCCTTAGTTTCACCAGTGAAGGACAAACGGAAGTTGGCAGTGTTACTGCGACCACATGTAAGTAACGTAGTTGAAAATACACAGCATGGCGGAGTGAAAAATTATTTTTTCTTAAACAATAAGACTTTTCAAAGCGCTAAATATTTTAGATTAAATATATATTTGTATATATACGCGCGCATGTAAAAATCCTCCACAAACATTGAGGGAGAGTCTGTGCGTGTGCCGTTAGGGTGGTGTGTCCATACGTATTCTAAAACTAAATGAGAGAATACAGTAACTGTAGAAAGTGCGTAAATGGAATCATGCTAATCAATTTCATTCACTCATTTCCTTTGTACATACCGTTTGTACATGTTACTGTCTTATCATTATAATAGAAATGTTTCATTCCTTTCACTTGCTACAGCTATGGCAACAAGTACTACGGCATGTAGCAGTGGACCTTGTCAAAACCTTGGGACATGTTTAAATATATCCAATGGATTCACATGCATTTGTCCGGGAGGCTTCACTGGAACTCAATGTGAACTAAGTATGTATTTTGTAACTCTTGAACTGGCAATTTAAGTCATTTTTCATCAGGTCAGTTATGTTCGTGTCCGCAGTGAGGAATGCCATTCCTGCATTTTTAGGCCTAACGGAAGACACGTTTTGAGGCAAATAAATTATACATTATACTGACGAGGAAATACAAATGTACTAAAGTGATTTCTAGTCAAATGGTAAGGTATGAATGACAGACCATTAAATGCATTATTGTATATCTTCTCATTTGAAGCCGGATTTTATGAACAGACTGTTTGATAATCGCCAATTCTAATTTACAGGAACCCCGGCAACCAATATAATGGTAGATTATATTACACAAGATTCCATCACACTATCCTGGCCGGCCGTTCCATCAAATCTCATGTATGATATTGTGTATATTGACCCCGACGGAATTCAGTACAAAGCACCAGCAGATACTGAAACTGCTACCTTGACCAATCTTCGTGAAAGCACTATTTATAACATCACCGTCGCTGGTTTCACCAGTGCAGACGGGTGGAAGTTGGCACTGTTCTTGCGACCACGTAGTAACGTAGCTGGAAATACACACAAATGCGCAGTGAAAATGTCCACCCCTTCACTATAATTGATCTCCGAAAATGTTCATATTTGAAAAACGCTGACTATTTTTCTAAAAACGCACATGAACATTATCTTACACACACATTAAGGGAGAGTGTCTGCTTGCGCGGGTTTGGGTTAGTTTGTCCATACTTATTCTAAAACTAATTAAGAGAATACGGTAAGTGGAGAAAGTTCGTAAATGGGATTATGCTAATCAATTTTATTCCCTCATTTCCTTTTTACAACATTTGTTTATATATTTTACATGGCTAGACGTACCGTTTGTACGTGTTACTGTGTTATCAATCATTATAATAGAAAAGTTTCGTTTCCTTGACTTAATACAGCTATTGCAACAAGTACTGCAGTTTGTAGCAGCGGACCTTGTCAAAACCTTGGGACGTGTGTCGCAATTTCAAATGTATTCACATGCATTTGTCGTGAAGGCTTCACTGGAACTCAATGTGAACTAAGTATGTATTTTGTAAGATATGTTTTTGGATGCCCTAAACACAGTTTAAGGCCCGGTCCCACTGCACTTACGGATGCAAAGAGGATGTAAAACGTAAACAAAACTTGCCATCCGTTGGAAAACGCTATGCATCCGTTGTGTACTCATCGCATACGTGTTTCATACGCTCTATCCATCGAGCATCCGTCCACTGTGATTTCATCCGCGCAAAAAGTTTTGAGCTGCACAAAACTTTTAGAACGGATGAACTTCCGCCGTGTACGATGTAAATCCGCGACAAATACGAGCAACAAACGTTCTATGTCCGTTATCATCCGTTAAACGTCCGCTGTATCCTCTCTGCATCCTCTGGGCATCATCGCAACTCACATCCGCTGCAGCTGAAAACGGAAAGAGGGAGAAAAGATAAGGTACATGGAACGTATATATATCGTTAGTAGCACGGAAATAGAAAGGATGTAAGCGTATGCATCTCGTATATAAAGTATTCAAAGCTATCATCCACTTCCATCCGCTTTCATCCGCTAGGCTTCTGATGAACATCCGTTTAACATCCCCGCTACATACTACCAACGTCCGTTATTTTCCGTTCTGTTTTCGCAAATTTTGTCCATTTCTGGAGCGGATGAAACGGATGGAGCCAACCGCGAAATTTTGCTCGTCCGCTGTGTCCTTTATGCATACGTTTTGTGTCCATCGGCCAGTGGGACCGGGCCATTAGATAGAATACATCCAGTGGAACATAAGTTTTAATGAACACGATCGCACAGTTTCCTCCCCCGAATCCTACTAATTCAGTAGCCTAATGTGTCATCTATTTTGACACAAATATCCGAACATGTTTTCTTTGGCAGTAATATACGGCATTGAAATTGGTCTTGGAGTTGGTTTCTTGAAAGTCTTTGTGGTCGAAGTAATTGATAGTTGTTCATCTTCTCATTGTAACATGTATTGATAGTATATTACATCAAAGACTACTTGTAAGAAAACAAGTGCATTGCATAAGATACAAAATACGTCTCATCACATATTATATCATGATGTTATAGTTATCTCGTTAAACAAAAAATCTTACCTCGTGCTTCTTGCATCTAACGTGTCAATGTATTGCCCTAACAAAATAGCATATTATCTCTTTAAAAGAAATTACTCATATCTTCATACACTCATTTAACTTATGTATATGACTGAAAATAAGTTAATTTTTCGACACAAGTGATATTTTCTTTCTCATTCTCTTGATTATTTTCATTTAAAGTTTGTAATATATCGTAGATATTGTCTGTATAAATTTTAAAGTGAATAGAAGAAATGAAAGCACTTTGATTTGAAATTAAATATCCAATCCCAAATTTTTTGAGGGGAAGATTGTAATATTAATAGTGATAATATTATCATTACCTTTCATCTCTTCCATATATAGTTCCTCTCGGCACATCACTTGATGTGTCTGATCTGGGGACAGACTTCATCACGTTGACTTGGGAAAATGATCCTTCACAGAATATTGTGTCATACGTCCTTACTCTCTTTGATGAAACTGGAACGACTGAAGTATTCCCGGAGCAACCATTAGCTCCTGAACCAACACTCACTTATCAATTCACGGGACTTCAGCCTGGTACCAAGTATACAGTAGACGTCGACGTCATAGTCGGTCTGATTAGAAATCAGTTTGCATTAGAAATGTTTTACACTCGTAAGTTGATGAAGAAATGCTTATCTATTGACTTTTATAAAAACATATTGAAATATTTGCTTTACTGTGAACCAAATTAAAACAAAGCCAAAGTTTTCATGTTAAGAAATATTCAATGTATTTTATTTGTGTTTCAGAAATAAAGTTATAATCAAGCTAAATGGAAAAACCAATAAATGCAACATCTTAAATTATATGTTTGTGATGTCTTCCCGCAATTCCATGATGATTACCGAAAGACTGACATTTGAAATGATTGATCTCGCATAGGACCCAAGCCGCCAGAGAACATTATCCTGTACACTCTGAGCAATGCAATCTCTTTCTTAAGATGGGATCCTCCCTCTTCTCCTGACAACTACTTCGAGGGCTACCGGGTAGCTTACCAGGACCTTTCTCCTGGGCCTGTCGTTCAGACTGCCCTTCCGTCTGCAGTTGGAAGCCATGTTATAGATGGCCTACAGGACGGTGTGGCGTACGACTTCACAGTACTCACCACCATCGGTCAAACTACTACAAGTCTATTCGCAGAATTCCCTATTATCACTCTTGGTGAGTATAACCCTATTTCTGCCGTTATCTATTTATTTCTCGTACTCAATAGGATACCAGGAGATTCACAATTATACCAAGATGCATTATAATATTGAGCCAACAATTAGATATACATGTTATTATGAGGTGTCGAGATATGACAGTCAAGTGGTCCTGCATGCCTTCATTCTTGACTTTATAAAATAGATATATCACTTTGTAGCATCTGCCAAGTTTGTCTTTCAAGAAGCAAAGCCATTACGATAAGATAATTAAATTATAAAAACAAATAAATAATTAACCCACACTTTGTGCAGGTTCGTCAGCCAATGTAAGCGTTGGGGCGGTAACAGCCCGGGAACTGGAAGTTTACTGGACTATCCCGCAAGTCTACGCACAGTCTTATGTGGTTCATCTATTCAACGAGGGTGGCACGGAGGAACATACCAGGACTGCCGGCGTCGAGAATATGTCCGTAGTCTTCCAAAATCTAACTGCCGACACCGTGTACGTAGCTATTGTCGAGACCGTTTCTGCATCCTCACAATTGTCTTACGTTGTCGGATGGGATCTAGCAAAAACAAGTAAGACTTATACCACAGACATACCATCAAACCGTTACCAAACGCATGGTTTCTTGATCATGGTAATTCGGTACAGTGTAATTTTTTCCTCGTCTTTTATCGCTCTTGTATTGTTTTACTATTTGAATGGGGTATTAGTCATAAACTGCAGTTTTATTCAAACAAAATCTATATAATTCCACTCCGAAAGGAAACTAATGAAAACTACTGCGGATTTAGTATGAGTAGGAGTTCACATTCTTATGTTGAGTGACCATCCTTGACTTTAAATGACCATGAAAAGTACCTTTCACTACAATATGACTTCACTTTTCATTCAAACATTAATCCAGAAATATTGTTCTCTCAGATGTTTTGTCGGGTTCAACCGTGAGTGTGGTAAACACAGATTCTACTACAGCGACCCTTTCATGGGCTGCTGTCCCGACAGCTACCGGCTATGTGATATCTTACATCAGCCAAGATGTTGGAGACACAGGAACCTTCACACTATCCTCACCTACTACCACAGCTACCGTGCCTGATCTCCAATCAGGTACAACGTATACATTTGCTGTGGTAGCAGCCACTACACCTCTGACCAATGTGGGAACTGCTGTTGGTACTACAAGTAAGAAGTAATTCGGTGATATATATAAATAAATATATATGTTTCTTCATGTGGATCATTTTGTTCAGAGTATAACAGACTATACACACATACTCCACTCCAGATATTGAACAAATTGTTGTGCTATTACCTTGGTCTTAGTCGAGCTTTAATGATACGGTTTCAAGATAATAAATCTTTATTTTACATGAATCATGGGGTATCAGCGAAAGTACCGGTTGTAGATATTTGTGTTGCCGAAGGACGTTGATGGCGTGGCAGTATAAGGTAGAAAACAAAATACGTTTTAACGTAATATAAGTAAATTCGTTTTCTATGTGTGACCTCGAATTTCTGAATCCAATGAGGTTAAGCCGGACAGAAATCAATAATATCATTTATATTCATGTCTAGTGATGTCTTTCTTCCCTGATGAGTGAAACGCACTCTTTCTTTATTAAATTGGCCTTGACAGATTTCTTTGTTCTACAAGAACTATAGACAAAATGTTCTTGAAAAACTGTCCCAAACTCTCGCTCGTGGAAAATTGTTACCCTTTTATCAATACCAATCTCTCTTAAACTGCCCGTCTCTTCGAAGTAAGAAAAGTATCCGTTTGACGATAATGCCACCACTTTCGCTGCTATGTGGATCATGTTGACATTTCCTTTCGATCGCATTCTATTTAACGCATAATGTCACGAATTTGATTGTAAGTTCAGACGATCATTTACCAAAGCATATATCTGTATACTTCTTTCAAACTTTTCACGCCAATTACAGCATTTTCCTCGGAAGTGTTGGTTGATGAGGTAACGTTCAATGCGATCAGGCTCTCCTGGACCAATATCCCTGATAGCTTCTTTTACCAGGTCGCCTATCGGGACCAGAATGGGCCTGGTGGACAGTTTGGGTCCATTACAAATACTGCAATCATCGAGGGTCTGGCCTCGTCTACCGCCTACAATATCACGGTCCTCGCTTTCACATCCGCTGGACAAGTTGAAGTGGGATCTGTAACAGTCTTAACGGGTAATGGATGTTCGTTTAGTGTTTTATGCCATTTTCTGTACAAGCTGTACTTCAAAAGGTTTCCAGGAAACATCAGATATTAATTTTTGACTACACCTGGTCTTTAGGTTTGTTTCCTCATTATTAAAATTATGGAATGATTTTGAAATGATGTAATAAAAATGCCTTAACATATAAGTTATAATTAAAAAAAAACCTTGTGGTCCATTATGTATAATTGTATTAGTCTTTGTTCTGTTGAAAGAATAACGAATAGTGCAAAAGAAATCAAAATATTGGTAAGCTTTCTCATTTTTGTTTTGTTTAATTCCGGTAAAAAGCAATTATTTTCAGTGCACAATTCGTTACATTCCAAACACTCGCAACTGAACGTATAAAGACGTGTCATATTTTCCTGTGCCATTTATTTTGCAATACCTTTCTGTACCAACACGCCTATAGTTCTGACTGCGTTGTAAACTATCTTACAATACTAACAAGTGCAATTTATATATGACATTGTTACAGAAATTGAATCAACAGTTGCAGTTATCTCCAGAACAACAGATACTATCGTCCTCACTTGGGACCCTCTCCCAGGCGCTCTGGTGTACACGATCAACTACACTGATGGGGTCAGTAGCAATGTTGGCCAGTCGTTTGACTCTTTTGCTACGATCTCTGGTCTAATGCATAATACCACGTATGAATTTTCGGTGAGGGGTTTTGGACAGTCGGGTGAGGTGAATCTTGGATCTGCGTCAACCCTTACAGGTACGAGAAATGTCAACGTCTCAACCCAGTCAGAACAATTTACCTAATTTTTCCAAGTTTGGAACGGAAACATATACGAGCAATACTTAGTGTAAGAATCCACCATTCCGTAATATGTTTGAAAGAGTTCAAACTATTAGTTTTCCAATTCAGAACTATCCGTTTCAGATACGTGATTTATTGAAATAAAAATATAGCTTTTAAAAGTACCAATAAAATAAAGCGTATATCTTTCCCATATTTGAAGAAGAAAAAAAAATTCTACACGAAATGGTAGTAATACCTTGGTTTATTAAAGCAAACTTTCAATCCACTGGATGTGAAGTAGCCTCAGAGACATAACCGTTATTACCTGTGTTGATCATTAACTTCTCATCTCACTAGCCCCTGATACCTGCGCTTCATCACCCTGTCTGAATGGAGGGCAGTGTCTGAATGATTTCTCGAGCTTTTCCTGCCAATGTGATGTCGGATATCTCGGTGCTTTCTGTGAAACGGGTGAGATGAAATAATATTGTACTATTGAGTTTCGTTTTGTTTTGATGATTATACTATTGGGGTAGGATTTATGTCAATAAACTTTCTTATTTTATATGAATAGGAAAGAGAGAAATGATTCGATTCAAACAACAATGTAAGGGTCGGATTAAAGTAAAGTTTTTTTTACATCAACCTTCATATCTTCCGGACGATTGAATTGGTTTTCTTGTAACAAATGATAGGGGTAAATATTTAACTAGATCAACAACATGAAGCTCGTTCGGTAACGCTCACAATTCTTTAGAATTACAAAACATAGTAATTTTATATAGCTAATATTCTAAATCGATTCGACTACGATCAGCACTGATTTGCTCAAATCTGTCGATCGTAAAAGGTAAGGGCTTATTCGCAATGAAAATTATTATAACTTTTGCAAGGAAAGCTCGCAGTATAACGCAGGGAAATATACTACGTCTATCACGCAAAATTGCCGGGAAGGAACGTTGCATGAAGCGTAGCTTGATGGGGATATTTTGTGAGCAATTTATTTTGGGGGGTAATTTAAAGACCTGGGGCCCGTCTTACAAAGAGTTGCGATTGATCCGAATCGATCGTAAGTCCTCCAATCAATCGCAAGTTTGCAGTCTCCTATCTCTTATGTACATACTTGCGGTTGATATCAACTCTTTGTAAGACAGGGCCCTGGCATCCATAAGAACACTTTAGTTTAAACATATCTAAATAACCTGATTACGTCTGTTCACAGCGATCCAGTGCGTTATACCTCCAATGCCTGATGCCCTCAATTCCTTTGATGGATTGTGTAACGGACCTTCAATCATCGATTTTGGCCATAGCTGTACATACCGCTGTGATCTGGGCTTTATCATCAGGGGCCAGACTACATTATCCTGCCAACCTAATGGAACACTTGATGGAACGTTCCCGACCTGTGAAGGTAGTCTAGATATGTGAACATCTTTCGATCTCACCATTTGCACTGTCATTTGCGTATCTTCGTCTGGTTATAGGTTAATCTAGGCCTTCTTAGCATGTTCTGATTAAATTGTGATAACCGAAATATTATATGAACATCTTTCGATTTCACCATTTGCACTGTCAGTTGTGTATCTTCGTCTGGTTATAGGTTAATCTAGGCCTTCTTGGCATGTTTTGATTTAAATTTGATAACCGAAATAAAAATCCAAATGAGATCCTTCATTTATAAGAAAAGTTTTTAAAAAAGTGACCGGAGGGCATGTGATACTCTTATATATAACCTGTTTTCACCTAAGAGGGTAAGTATGATCTATACAAGATGGAAA
Organism: Strongylocentrotus purpuratus; assembly: GCF_000002235.5. Lineage (NCBI taxonomy): Eukaryota > Metazoa > Echinodermata > Echinoidea > Camarodonta > Strongylocentrotidae > Strongylocentrotus > Strongylocentrotus purpuratus. The sequence goes on along the minus strand of NW_022145599.1, from coordinate 5,673,706 downwards.
GGTTGAAACTATTATAAATAAAATTATCAAGGAATATATTTGCAAATCTTTAATATATATCGAAGATCTTAGACCAGGATTTCATATCCCTGTAATCATGGAAGTGAAAACCTATAAAGTATACCTAATTAGCACGTATCTCATGTATACATTTTGAACCAGCACCTGACAGAACACAACAAATCTATATTATACTTCATAAGATTATCTTCCAAATACAGATCTATTAGAATTCTATCAGCTTGAAATATCCTTCCAAACACCCTCGTATTTTGTTTCTAACTGGAACTGTATGAGGTTCTAAATGATAATAGATTCCAATAATTTCGAATAATTGTTTTCATTTATAGATTTGAACGAATGCAGCAACGGTTTGATGTGTGAGGATCCGAATAGTTTCTGTCTCAACAATGTGGGGTCCTTCATGTGTGTTTGTAATGGCGGATTTCAACTCATGCCTGATGGGACATGTCAAGGTATGAACACATATCCAGTTTTTTTTAAAGAAATTTACAAAAACATTCTTTAAATAAAACTGTTTGCATTATTATCTTATATTACTGATTATTTATAAAGGTAAGAACACATATCCACATCGTGGTTTTATTGTAATGAATATATCCATTGTAACTTAATAATGTTTTGGAAAAAGACATTCGAAATTTTCTCTCGCCAAAGGGAAGCGCTAGGCATATACCATGACTATTAGAAACGTCAATTTTTAGAAAGTGCATCATTGTCATGTTTTTTTTTCTTCAACCCGACGAAATGTCACATAATTCGTCGTACCTTATTCAGTATCTAATCTAACGATGGCATGTTCCACAGTTGATGTGAATTGGGGGTCAATCATGATACTTTCTTGTGTTTTTATGGACAGCATCTACTACTATTGCCTGCACGGCTGATCTTTGTCAGAATGGAGGTACATGTCTTGCAGATGTCAACCGTTTGACGTGTGCATGCCCTGTAGGATTTACAGGGCCTGTCTGTGAAATAGGTAAGGACAGATATTAAAAGCAAATTCTTTTTAATAGTGTACTAATTTCATTCGGGATTCATATCATGTTCTTGGAAGAAGTTGCCGAACAACAGAACAAAAGTGAGGAATGCATTGTCTTAGGTCATTGAAACGTACATACACAATAATTGTTTCAATTCTTATTTAGAATCGTTTTAGGCTTATATTTTGGAATTACCATCATTCATTGCGAAGATTTTCCGAAATCTTATCGAATGATGTTAATTGCAGTATGGTACGAATACAATTCTTTGGTCTCAGAGCGCCTCTGAAAAGGAAACTATAGATGCAGCGCTATGCAAATTCTAATGTGGGTTCGATTTGGATTTGATTACCATTCATGTTGCTTGAATTATAATCTGTACCAATTGTGAGGCTATTCCCGTCCATGGAATACGTGTTTTAAGATGACCTTAGCATCATTAATTTGTTTTCATTTTAATAAAGGATTTCTGTAATTTCCTTTTTTTCAAGATTTATCATGCGGTGGAGTCTCATGTGGTTCTTCTCAGGTGTGTGTCAATGAACAATGTACGTGCCTCGATGGTTTCATACTTGAAGCAGGATTGTGCCAAAGTAAGTAGAAATTAATTATTATGAATTTGAAGTTATTGATTTCGTGGAGCAAGCACTACGTACTTTGTAATAAAAGTAGTGAAAGAAAAAAAAAGTTCATTTTTTTGATAGCCGATAAATACACAGCTTAGAAAAGTGTTATCACATTGAAATATATTGATATGTATAATAAATTAACATAAACGGGTATTGATTGCTTTTAAAAGCCTTATCTTACTTCTTCCACTTACGAAGCCAGCGACAATGTAAATTCACAAGTACAAGATGAATAACTTCGATATACTAATGATACTTGGTAGATGGTTGATCCATAATTTTATCTAAATCAAAGCGTCATGGCTTCAGAATACTTGGATTATCATCTGATTGTCTAGATGTCAAGGCTCGTTGTGTAACGTGTATAATTTAGGCTATGGGATACCTATTAGGGGTAATAATAATGACTTTTTATTCTCTTATAAGAAAAAGATAACCATCAGTTCATATTCGTATCAGAGCTAATTATCTGTTTCTTTGGTCAACAAATTCCATTTGCTTTTGTTTCTCCTCATGATTATATTCATTTGTACAGTCAAAATCTCACCACAAAGAGAGAATAATTTATGATCTTTACGTATTGATAAAAATAGCTATCTGTGATTTTGAATTTGATAGGCTCTTGTTCTCCGTCTTGCGATTTCGTCACTGAGATATGTTTAGAGACCTTGAGAGGCTTTGAATGTCACTGTAGACCAGAAAGAGAGAGAAGCTTCTGGACTGGACTCTGTATTCTTAGTAAGTTGTAAAGGGATGTGTGTGTGTGGGGGGGGGGGGGGGGAGACACGCGCAATGGCTTCTTAAGCTATCTTCTGAAGTCTAACTTTAAGTCTATCATTGCATATTGCAGCTTTCTATGGTAAGTCTGGTAAAGATTCATGTTTTTATAGAGGTTTTAGTGAATATAAGTTTCCATCTGTATGTCTACGAAAAGCATGCAGTGTATAGTGTTTACACACATTACTATAAATATAAAATAGTGTAAAAATGTATCATTGCACATATAAGTAAGTAATAATTAGTGTAACTCTTCACAGGTATTATGCGATACGTATCTCTCTGAAATTTTCCTACTCATGTCGTATCATGGTTATTTATGAATTATATTAATTATTTAGAATCACTTGTAATGGGGATCAGGGATGACTTTTTCCTTCGAATCTTAATACTGTTCCTATTTATCCTATACCTTTCACTTGATCCATTTTTGGTACCTCAAAGGAAGTAGAGCTTTTGTCTCGGTGTTCACTATTGATGAACTCAGTGGGTCTCCGGTGGACTTCAATCCTTCGTTCGCTGATCCCACTAGCCTCGCTTTTCAGAATGGATCCGACGCAGTCACTGGTCTAGTGAGTATGATCATGCACGGCACCATTTAGAATTGCTCTAAGAGTACTTCACATGCTTTTAAGGGACGTCCACCCTGATATTAAATTGATTTTAATAGAAGCAAAAGAATGAGATAAACAACTCAGTGACAGTTTGAGCAAAAACCGATTAAAAAATGAGAAAGCTATGAATATTTGATTGGCAACTCTGTTGCGACGTTTACCTCCCATACGCACTGTACTAAAAACAAATTATATTTTCCCTTAAGAACATTTTCGATCATACATTATCCACCGAAAATTGATTGCTCACGTTTTTTACAACCACTGTAAGCAAACTATATGAATCGAACGACAAACGAAGATAAAGACCACATAGGCATTACTGCCCAATTGATTAGCTTTGTATGTTTGTCTATCATGTCCTGTTCTGCTGCAAATGAGCAAATAGAACATAAAGCCCACAGACATTGGTATCTTGTAACGTTTTTAAAAGTAAAATTAATAAATAAGAAGGAAAAATCTCTACGATGAGACAATATACATATATATTTTTTTAAACGGGAAACGTGATTTTCTACCCACCATTCTGCAGTTACCTCTAGCATTTGAGTCCGGTGGGATGCCAGGCGTCATCAGTGTAGATGTCGGCGGCTTTTTCCAGGGTAGTCTGATGTGTGAGATAATAGTATACGTGGGCCAAGACTTTCATGGTTCCGAGTCCGACCTGAAAAAGGTCCTACAGCCAAATGAAACTTCACCTCGCTTCGCTGATGATACCCGCGAATTGCTAATTCGGAGAAACTCTGTCACTGTTCATGGTATGACTCTTCTTGTTATGCACGGCCATGCTGAAGAACAGCCATTGGCTAAAGTATCCCACCGTGTTAAAATAAAATAAACAAACAAACAAACAATACTATTTTTGTTCCGCTTTAAAAGAAATTAAGATAGACATGTAAAAAGGGAAAATAAACAGCATTTATAAATATTCAAATGTTATTATCTCTATAATATTGTTTCAGTATCTGAACATTGAGACTAGCAAAATACAGAACAAATATCTTTACCATAATATGCATTAATGTACTCAATTTTTAAATAACGAGAGGTCATTACTTCTACTTATTGACGACGGCTGCATATTTGTTTGAATTTATCAAATCTCTCAATTCTACATGATATTGCATCGGAATATAAAACCCAGATGATGCATTTTCTTGATTTCCTCCATTATGACTTTATTGAAGCAGGGTTTCTGCTACAGGGTTTGATGTCATTGGCGTCTCCAATTCCTCATATGTTTCGTCTTTCATCTTAATAGAGATTACCACCATCAATCTGTGTGAAGCTCCCGAGCTCAACGACTGTTCCGTGAATGCTGTATGTATGGATGGGGATGGAATCGGCTATATCTGTATGTGTATGGAGGGCTATATGGACATCTTTCCGGAATCATTGCCTGGACGCTACTGCGTGGAAGGTGATTATTAAAATCCCTATGAACGGGCTCGGCCTAGCTCGGCACCATGGCAGACTCAGCATCAGCGATTCAGTCTCAAGAGATGTACTCTGAGCCTAGATCTCGTGTTTTAGAGAATTTCAGCTTTCAACAATTTCAACATTGCCTCATGAGTAACTTAACTACTTTGCAGACTATTAACCCCAAAACGTGTACAATTATGTTTTTAGAAGACGTATTCGAGATTTATTTTAGATTTCAACAACCCTTCCATGAGGGGCGTCGATATATGGCGCTGGTTCTGCTCATAACCTTATCTGTGAAATAGATTTTAAACAATAATGAAATACACACCATCCAATTATCTACACTTGCTTGTTTGTTACCCTCTCATGTGCACCAGACATATATTCTCTATTTATCTTTGTATTATCTTGTTTACATCTTCTTACCGTTTGATAGATACCTATTCAACCAACGCACCAGGAACAGACCAAGTACCAGGTAGGCATCCGTCTTTCATGTCTGTTATTTGCTGTTTCCAATGTAAATTCTTACGTTAGCATGTAACAAATATGACGGCGTTCTCACAAAGATATTCACATTGTCTTCTCTAACAGAAACGTACAATACACATGCAAATAAATTTTAATGTTAATGAGTATTGCCTTCTCAGGATTTGTTTGAAAAAAACTTCGTAAACAAGAATAATTGTTTGGAATTATAGTGGACATCAATATAAATATTTAAATTTTACCATTGATCAAAATATACATTTGTTAATTGTCTAGGTACATCTGACAGTTTTCGATTTAATTTAAGTCCCCACTGCACTACTTGAAGGTAGTACAAAGTTTTGGGAAATTTTGAAAATTGGGTGGATAGTGAATCTTTACAATTTTGATATATTTGGATGCCCCTGTGGATGTATTATAAGCACTAACAAAATTAACCCCTAAAACACTTCTATTTTCGAGAAAAAATTGAATATAAAAATTTACCGGTGCTCCCGGTAAATTTTAAATATATTTCAAATAGCGCCTACGGCCGTACAATGGTAGCTGCGACCATGACAATCTCAGCATGTGTAGTTGTGATATATAATTTCCAAAGGGGAATAGCTAATCGGTCGGTTTTAGTCATGAAACATTGCTTTATTGTGTGTGTGTGTGTATTTGGGTTTTTACAGACGTGTATCAATCAGATATGATTATTTACGTCTAGGGACCGACTTTTAACGTCACCATCCGAAAGACGTGACTCAGTTTCGAACCTGCGTTCTCGGCTGAATCAGTTTGTAACTTCCACTGTTAGCTGGATTACAGGCGCACGCCACAGCTTAATTAATATCTTGACCTTGAGAGGGCGCTATACAACATAAAGAGTTTATTATTTACAATTTTATGACTTTAGACTCGATTTCAAACGGGACAATGATCAATGAATATTCTAGGAACGTATATGCTTCCAATAAGTTAATTTGAACCAAATTCATGACCCCATACCAAACTTTGTAATACCTTTAAAATCTACTTGCGCCCTCTATACTGCCAACAATGCCTAAGCGGTACCCGTTGACCCCCTATGATGACCTCGCAAGGAGGTCTAATCCCTGTATGCCATAGGGGCTTTAAGCACGTGTTGTTTCTCTTCTCTCCCTGATGACAGGAACAGGTCTTGACAAGAGGAGTCTTTTCATCGGCCTAGTTTCATCCGTTGCCATAGTAATCCTACTCGTTGTGACCGTGTTCTGCTTTAACCTTATTCGCATTCATCGTGAGGAATACAAGGTTAAAAGACGGGCTGCTGCTCCAGAGCACAACCTTGACGTCAAACCTCCTGAGGTATGCTAACCTATCAACACGATTGAAAAGACTTTCAGAAGATATTAAAGCATTTAACAGTTTTAATAGCCTTGTCGATCGCTTATTGAAATGTACAAACGATACAATGACGTATTTCGTATTCTGAACATGATTTCTATGGGATATTATGATAGGGTATTTAAGGTCCTCTTGAGTTGTTTTTCTTAAAAGTTGTTGCCCCTTTTACTGATGATGCAAAATATCAATTTTTATTTTGAACCCGCTATGTTTCAATGGCAAGGCGCTAATGCATGAAAGAAATTCTGCGTACAGAGTTTCTTTTTACCCCACCTGCATGGATTTAGAGTGGACAGTTTAAGATTAGAGTGTCTTTTGCTAATAATCATGTGGCTAATTTATTATGAAACACGGGTACACACTGCATTACACCCAGTTAAGATGCAATGGGTTGATACGGAACAGAATGAAGGAATAACACACATTGCAGAATGACATATAATTTATGATACGAAACCATTCAGTCACGTGGGTGAGACGATTATATTTCGCTATAATTTAAATCATGTTTCGCTCACATTCTAGTTCAATTGTTATTCACTTGACAAGATGCACTTGTATATGGGGTAAATGATTAGTAATTGGGTGAAGATAAAGTATTTCTAAAGAAAATAACAATTGATTTTTCAAGTCTTCAAATATATTAGCGACACCGCATCTATTATAGCTTTGATAAATTGGCGACACCATATTTATCATAGATTTGATGTAGTGTTGTAACCACACAAGAATCGCCTCCTGCAGTTAGTGCTCAACCTCCTGAGTGGAGGAAGGATAAACATGATAAAGATGAAGTATGGATGTACCGTTCATTTAACGAAATAATTAATCAGCACATTTTCTGTCATCTCTCGGCTTTTTCTAGGGCTGTGTTCAATCCTCGGTTCCTGATGTGTTCTTCAAGAAATCCAGCCCTGCCGATCATACTTATATCAACGCTAATCCGCAACTAGATCAACAATATCCATCTAATTTTAACCTGGAGGCAAGTAATTGTACTATGGTCATGGATATCCTGCAAGCTGAGGAGGACGGTAATTGATCTAAACAAGACCACAACGTTTAAAATAAAATGTTTCCTTTTCGGAAAATAGACGGTAGTATGGAGAATTAAAAACAAACAAACATTATAAATTATTGTTATTGCTGTATATACATGTATCTTGCTTCAGTTAGGACTTTGATCAGTAAACTTAAAATGTTTATTCAGTATAGCTGTATAGTTTTTTTTACAGTTTTATGGAGGTGCCGTGGTTTTGGAAAGAGTACTCTAGGCTGACCGGGTTCGAATCCAGACATCGTCTCTTCTCCGACTTCCCTTATATTATGCATGCAAAACGTTTACAAAATTGCCCTACTGTCTGTATAGTTGTCACATACATTAACAATTTTTCATAAAACTTGCTGCAGATAAGAACTACCACAGTAATATAATAAATAAGCATACAGCAAATCAAACACGATGACTCCAGTTTTATGTAATATAATGTTAATGTTAACAATGATGACATATTTCTAGAACAATGCCCATTTTATTATCTATGCAGGGCCTTTAATGGCGTTTATTGCCCATCTCTTAATTGTTAAGTATGTTCCATTCAATCTAAGTTGTATTTCAATATGTGATTCACGATATTTGTGTGTGTTCATAAATTACTTTGTATATTGAATTTGCTATGAAATTTGCACTATTGCAAAAATATTTTCCTAATTATGGTCTATCATTTATATCATCTTTTATTTAGCGATTTACATTAACAAAATGACACATCTTGATTATTGTATCGTTTTAGTCCATCGGCCCCTTGTTTTAAATGCTGAGGTTTGTATATGTTTCACTGATGTATTGAATGTAATCTGTAGACAATGTCTATAAGTGAAAATATTTGATTTGTTCGACTTTAGTTCTTTAGTAATGGAAATATTCAGTTACATTCGCAGTAATTCATCACGCATCTAGATAATTTGTTTTTTTAGGTCTTGAAAATCTCAATAGTAATTTGGATTGAATTAAAGCAAAATATGATGTAGAATTTAGGCCTTTATGATGACGGATCCTGTGTATTTAGCTTATTGCATAGATGGTGAATAAGGTTGTTCTATTATATGAAGCTAAAATACATCATGAACAAATTGCTTATTAAAACAAGACTTTTAAAAATCCAATAGCGCTATACCGTTCATATTCTATGAGGCTCATTAAAGTCAGTTAATTTTTATTTCCAAACTGAAATATTCACAGCTACTTTGTAGCAGCTGATATATTTTATAACACGCACAAGGCGAGAGAAATATGAAGAGAAAAAGAAAGAGACGGACCAATGTATACAAAGATTGAGAGATAGGAGAGGGAGAGGCAAATAGAGTTAGAACACAGGTGAAAGAAGAAAGAAATAAAGAGAGAGAGAGAGAGAGGAAGAAAGTTATACAAAATTTTGGAGACAGATATAAGCTAGGAGCTCGGGGAACAAACGGAAAGACATAGACATAAATAGAAGAGAGAGAGAGAGAGAGAGAGAGGGAGAGAGAAAGAGAGAGAGAGAGAGATAGAGACAGAGAGAGAGAGAGAGAGAGAGATAGAGAGAGAATTGGGGATGGAGAGGGTGGGGTAAGAGAAAATAAAAGCAGTATGAACGAAGGGAGATAACGACTTTTAAGAGATTGATTAATAAGATGTTGGAGTAAGAAGACAATCTAGTGTAATGAATAAAAACTAGTGATTTAATGGAGCTAAGAGAAATGTCAAGGGAGGCGAAGAGTGGGGGAAAGAGAGAGAGAGAGAGAGAGAGAGAGAGAGAGAGAGAGAGAGAGGGGGGGGGGGGAGGGGAAGTGAAGAGAGATAGAGAGAGAGAGAGAGAGAGAGAGAGAAAGAAAGAGATCACGGAAACACTTTTCATTTTAGCTGGTACTCACCCTCTTTGGCCTAAAAATTAAACGTCCTGACTGCACGCCACTGGGTCAGAAAAAACTTTAAGGGACTTGGTAACATTGTTAAGATGAGAGATAGTGGTGCTAAGGTAATGACTTCAATGCTAGGTGTACAATAAAAGATAATCTGAAATTTTGAGTGAAAACGGACCATTATTCATGGTACAAATAGGGAAAAACTGATCTGATTGATTCCATAATTCTCCCAACTATATTATTACAATTTAATTACATTTTAGGCGAATGAAAATCGTCACAAATCAATAAAATGGCTCTACATCCCATTCCAGACATTAAGTGTTGACAGATTTTTATATAGCCTGTTTTATGTCTTTTTTTTTCATTGAAAAACGGTTGGTAAAATTCAAAAATGGTTGGGAGAATTTACTATTAATCACTGTTAAAGGGTGTCATACATCGACCTTTTCAAAGAAAACCATAGATATCTTCGTGGTTTGAGAATATTTCAGGATTTTTTGCCTGTCAGAGGGTTAGTACAGTAGAAGAAGTACGTAACATTATATACAAAAATTAAGCAATGTTTTCATCAACCTTCAACAATGTTACCAAGTCACTTTAAAATATCCATTTTATGATAGACCCTATTCACATAGATGGCTTTATCTCATGTAACTCGAGGAATACAGGGTCGTCACGTGCAAACCGTTCTTTTTGTCTGGCACTTTTTTGTGTGAAAACTAATGACACAACGCTCACTTGTTGAATTGCAACACAGATCATTCCATTACTTTTGTTTAATACTTCGAATGATAAACATCTTATACTTTAACAATCTCTAATGTATTTGTGACAGTTTACCACTCTTCATTCTTCACCATTTTCTTTCTGTGTCTGTCTGCTTGTCTGTCTGCTGATCCCCCTCTACATACATACTTCAAAATTAAATAACTAATCTTCCATATGCTTTCTCGACGCCGCATGTAGTAATATGTTTGTTTGTTTGTTTGATTGATTTTATTTCTGCGTTCAAAAATATACAAATTCAAATTCAAAGTACAACATTTCGAACAATAACAAATACAATGAATACAATGTTTACAAAAGTAATTAAATGAAAAATCATGTTCAATTATATCATTCGATAAACATGTACGAAGCATACAATAACATAAGAAATATGAAATATTTTCAATAAATTAGAGAGGTAATTTGGAACGCAGGAGACCGCCATCGTGAGCGGTTAGGCTGGAGATGGATGGCGGCCTCGTAAAAAGAATTGGCGACATAACTCTCTTCGAAAAACTGAGTGACCAAGAGGGTGCGGTGCAAGTGCAGGTGCAGTGAGCAGTTGCATGATAAAGAATAAATAAGTCACGGTTTTGTTATACTAATTTAGAGAGGGGGAGCGTATGATTGTATTATTTGTCGTTTAAGTGTAGCTTTTAAGGAGTAGATGGTTGAACAAGACTTTATGTTGTCGGGTAAATCATTCCAAATGTCCGGGCCAGAATGTCTAACAGATTTGTGTGTTATTGATAATTTGGGGTTTGTAAGATGGAAGTTTCCAGATATGCGAGTAGAGTATGAATGAACGGAATTATTAAACCTAAACATGTTATCAAAGGATGGTGGAAGCAGATTATTAATGTACTTAAACATAATAACTGCTACTTGAGTAGTGTTCAGATCGAAAATTTTTAGTGTTTTAAGTTTATAGAATAAAGGATCAGTGTGAGCTAAGAAATGCGAACCTGTACAAATACGTATGGCTTTCTTTTGCAGTTTGAAAATAGAATTGATTTTTGTCGAACCACAATTTGCCCATACACTATTACAATAAGTTATATACGGGAGAACTAGCGAATTATATAGTAGGAATAAGGTTGCATGGGGTAGAAGAAACTTTAACTTGGAGATTATTCCAATATGTGAATTGTGATTTCAACTTTGACCGGCAAACGTTTGATGAATGACGTACATGTATAGATCTCGATGAGAACATTCAAATATCTCTACATTCGAAGCAAATCCTTTGAATTTGCACAAAAGAAAAGGCAATGCAGGTGAGACTAAAAATAGCAATACCGCCAGGCGAGCAGAACAAAAGTGTTTTCATGAGATACAATAAATTCTTTACTATGCCATTCTCTAACGCTCCCAAAAGTATATTTGTTCTGCTTTTTCAATACAGGTTAAGGATAATGGAAATATTCTATTTATTCTACATGAAATTCAGAATCCCAGAACCCAACACCCATTACAAAGAATGAAAAACATTATATAAATTTCAGGTAGCTGACGGTTACATACTAAATTGCATTTAAACATTTTAACTTAAACATACTGAGACAGTAAATAGCGCTTGTACTTATTTTTAAAAGAATTTCCAAATTGAGTATTACGTATTAAGGGGGATAATGTATTCCAAAAAATGGGACCAACGAACCGAATAGACTTAAAAAGAGATAATATAATGTTAATGTTAACAATGATGACATATTTCTAGAACAATGCCCATGTAATTAACTATGCAGTGCCTTTGATGTCGTTTATTGCCCATCTCTTCATTATTAAGTAACTATGTTCTATTTAAATTAAGTTGTATTTCAAATATGTGATTCACAATATTCTTTTCCTTCATAAATTTATATGTTTATTAAATTTTTGCACTATTGCAAAAATATTTGCTTTATTACAATAAAAAATGACACGTCTTGATTATTGTACCATTTTAGTCCGTCGGCCCCTTGTTATAAATACTGAGGTTTGTATATGTTTCACTGATGTATTGAATGTAATCTGTAGAGAATGTCCATAAGTGAACATATTTGATTTGTTCGACTTTAGTTGTTAAGTAATGGAAATATTCAGTTACATTCGCAGTAATTCATCACGCATCTAGATAATTTGTTTTTTTAGGTCTTGAAAATCTCAATAGTAATTTGGATTGAATTAAAGCAAAATATGATGTAGAATTTAGGCCTTTATGAAGACGGATCCTGTGTATTTAGCTTATTGCATATATTATGGTGAATAAGGTTGTTCTATTATATGAAGCTAAAATACATGATGAACAAATTGCTTAATAAAACAAGACTTTTAAAAATCCAATAGCGCGATACCGTTCATATTCTATGAGGCTCATTAAAGTCAGTTAATTTTTATTTCCAAACAGAAATATTCACAGCTACTTTGTAGCAGCTAATATATTTTATAACACGCACAAGGCGAGAGAAATATGAAGAGAAAAAGAAAGAGACGGACCAATATATACAAAGATTGAGATATAGGAGAGGGAGAGGCAAATAGAGTTAGAACACAGGTGAAAGAAGAAAAAGAAATTAAGAGAGAGAGAGAGAGAGAGGAAGAAAGTTATACAAAATGTTGGAGACAGGTATAAGCTAGGAGCTCGGGGAACAAACGGAAAGACATAGACATAAATATAAGAGAGAGAGAGAGAGAGAGAGAGAGAGAGAGATAGAGAGAGAATTGGGGATGGAGAGGGTGGGGTAAGAGAAAATAAAAGCAGTATGAACAAAGGGAGATAACGACTTTTAAGAGATGGATTAATGAGATGTTGGAGTAAAAAGACAATCTAGTGTAATGAATAAAAACTAGTGATTTAATGGAGCTAAGAGAAATGTCAAGTGAGGCAAAGAGTGGGAGGAAGAGAGAAAAAGAGAGAGAGAGAGAGGGGGGGAGGGGAAGTGAAGAGAGATAGAGAGAGAGAGAGAGAGAGAAAGAAAGAGATCACGGAAACACATTTTATTTTATCTGGTACTCACCCTCTTTGGCCTAAAAATTAAACGTCCTGACTGCACGCCACTGGGTCAGAAAAACTTTAAGGGACTTGGTAACATTGTTAAGATGAGAGATAGTGGTGCTAAGGCAATGACTTCAATGCTAGGTGTACAATAAAAGATAATCTGAAATTTTGAGTGAAAACGGACCATTATTCATGGTACAAATAGGGAAAAACTGATCTGATTGATTCCATAATTCGCCCAACTATATTATTACAATTAAATTACATTTTAGGCGAATGAAAATCGTCACAAATCAATAAAATGGGTCTACATTCCATTCCAGACATTAAGTGTTGACAGATTTTTATATAGCCTGTTTTATGTCTTTTTTTCTTTGAAAAACGGTTGGTAAAATTCAAAAATGGTTGGGAGAATTTACTGTTAATCACTGTTAGAGGGTGTCATACATCGACTTTTACAAAGAAAACCATAGATATCTTCGTGGTTTGAGAATATTTCAGGATTTTTTGCATGTCAGAGGGTTAGTACAGTAGAAGGAATATAATACGTAACATTATATACAAAAATTAAGCAATTTTTTCATCAACCTTCAACAATGTTACCCAGTCACTTTAAGATATCCATTTTATGATAGACCCTATTCACATAGATGGCTTTATCTCATGTAACTCGAGGAATACAGGGTCGTCACGTGCAAACCGTTCTTTTTGTCTGGCACTTTTTTGTGTGAAAACTAATGACACAACACTCACTTGTTGAATTGCAACACAGATCAATCCATTACTTTTGTTTAATACTTCGAATGATAAACATATTATACTTTAACAATCTCTAATGTATTTGTGACAGTTTACCACTCTTCATTCTTCACCATTTTCTTTCAGTGTCTGTCTGCTTGTCTGTCTACTGATCCCCCTCTACATACATACTTCAAACTTAAATAACTAATCTTCCAATGCCTTCTCGACGCCGCAGGTAGTAATATGTGAATTGTGATTTCAACTTTGACCGGCAAACGTTTGATGAACGACGTACATGTATAGATCTCGATGAGAACATTCGAATATCTCTACATTCGAAGCAAATCCTTTGAATTTGCACAAAAGAAAAGGCAATGCAGGTGCGACTAAAAATAGCAATACCGCCAGGCGAGCAGAACAAAAGTGTTTTCATGAGATACAATAAATTCTTTACTATGCCATTCTCTAACGCTCCCAAAAGTATATTTGTTCTGCTTTTTCAATACAGGTTAAGGATAATGGAAATATTCTATTTATTCTACATGAAATTCAGAATCCCAGAACCCAACACCCATTACAAAGAATGAAAAACATTATATAAATTTCAGGTAGCTGACCGTTACATACTAAATTGCATTTAAACATTTTAACTTAAACATACTGAGACAGTAAATAGCGCTTGTACTTATTTTTAAAAGAATTTCCAAATTGAGTATTACGTATTAAGGGGGATACTGTATTCCAAAAAATGGGACCAACGAACCGAATAGACTTAAAAAGAGATAATATAATGTTAATGTTAACAATGATGACATATTTCTAGAACAATGCCCATGTAATTAACTATGCAGTGCCTTTGATGTCGTTTATTGCCCATCTCTTCATTATTAAGTAACTATGTTCTATTTAAATTAAGTTGTATTTCAAATATGTGATTCACAATATTCTTTTCCTTCATAAATTTATATGTTTATTAAATTTTTGCACTATTGCAAAAATATTTGCTTTATTACAATAAAAAAATGACACGTCTTGATTATTGTACCATTTTAGTCCGTCGGCCCCTTGTTATAAATACTGAGGTTTGTAAATGTTTCACTGATGTATTGAATGTAATCTGTAGAGAATGTCCATAAGTAAACATATTTGATTTGTTCGACTTTAGTTGTTAAGTAATGGAAACATTAAGTTACATTCGCAGTAATTCATCACGCATCTAGATAATTTGTTTTTTTAGGTCTTGAAAATCTCAATAGTAATTTGGATTGAATTAAAGCAAAATATGATAAGAGATGGATTAATGAGATGTTGGAGTAAAAAGACAATCTAGTGTAATGAATAAAAACTAGTGATTTAATGGAGCTAAGAGAAATGTCAAGTGAGGCAAAGAGTGGGAGGAAGAGAGAAAGAGAGAGAGAGAGAGAGAGAGGGGGAGGGGAAGTGAAGAGAGATAGAGAGAGAGAGAGAGAGAGAAAGAAAGAGATCACGGAAACACATTTCATTTTAGCTGGTACTCACCCTCTTTGGCCTAAAAATTAAACGTCCTGACTGCACGCCACTGGGTCAGAAAAAACTTTAAGGGACTTGGTAACATTGTTAAGATGAGAGATAGTGGTGCTAAGGCAATGACTTCAATGCTAGGTGTACAATAAAAGATAATCTGAAATTTTGAGTGAAAACGGACCATTATTCATGGTACAAATAGGGAAAAACTGATCTGATTGATTCCTTAATTCGCCCAACTATATTATTACAATTAAATTACATTTTAGGCGAATGAAAATCGTCACAAATCAATAAAATGGGTCTACATTCCATTCCAGACATTAAGTGTTGACAGATTTTTATATAGCCTGTTTTATGTCTTTTTTTCTTTGAAAAACGGTTGGTAAAATTCAAAAATGGTTGGGAGAATTTACTGTTAATCACTGTTAGAGGGTGTCATACATCGACCTTTACAAAGAAAACCATAGATATCTTCGTGGTTTGAGAATATTTCAGGATTTTTTGCATGTCAGAGGGTTAGTACAGTAGGAGGAATATAATACGTAACATTATATACAAAAATTAAGCAATTTTTTCATCAACCTTCAACAATGTTACCCAGTCACTTTAAGATATCCATTTTATGATAGACCCTATTCACATAGATGGCTTTATCTCATGTAACTTAAGGAATACAGGGTCGTCACGTGCAAACCGTTCTTTTTGTCTGGCACTTTTTTGTGTGAAAACTAATGACACAACACTCACTTGTTGAATTGCAACACAGATCATTCCATTACTTTTGTTTAATACTTCGAATGATAAACATATTATACTTTAACAATCTCTAATGTATTTGTGACAGTTTACCACTCTTCATTCTTCACCATTTTCTTTCAGTGTCTGTCTGCTTGTCTGTCTACTGATCCCCCTCTACATACATACTTCAAACTTAAATAACTAATCTTCCAATGCCTTCTCGACGCCGCAGGTAGTAATATGTGAATTGTGATTTCAACTTTGACCGGCAAACGTTTGATGAACGACGTACATGTATAGATCTCGATGAGAACATTCGAATATCTCTACATTCGAAGCAAATCCTTTGAATTTGCACAAAAGAAAAGGCAATGCAGGTGCGACTAAAAATAGCAATACCGCCAGGCGAGCAGAACAAAAGTGTTTTCATGAGATACAATAAATTCTTTACTATGCCATTCTCTAACGCTCCCAAAAGTATATTTGTTCTGCTTTTTCAATACAGGTTAAGGATAATGGAAATATTCTATTTATTCTACATGAAATTCAGAATCCCAGAACCCAACACCCATTACAAAGAATGAAAAACATTATATAAATTTCAGGTAGCTGACGGTTACATACTAAATTGCATTTAAACATTTTAACTTAAACATACTGAGACAGTAAATAGCGCTTGTACTTATTTTTAAAAGAATTTCCAAATTGAGTATTACGTATTAAGGGGGATAATGTATTCCAAAAAATGGGACCAACGAACCGAATAGACTTAGAAAGAGATAATATAATGTTAATGTTAACAATGATGACATATTTCTAGAACAATGCCCATGTAATTAACTATGCAGTGCCTTTGATGTCGTTTATTGCCCATCTCTTCATTATTAAGTAACTATGTTCTATTTAAATTAAGTTGTATTTCAAATATGTGATTCACAATATTCTTTTCCTTCATAAATTTATATGTTTATTAAATTTTTGCACTATTGCAAAAATATTTGCTTTATTACAATAAAAAAATGACACCTCTTGATTATTGTACCATTTTAGTCCGTCGGCCCCTTGTTATAAATACTGAGGTTTGTATTTGTTTCACTGATGTATTGAATGTAATCTGTAGAGAATGTCCATAAGTGAACATATTTGATTTGTTCGACTTTAGTTGTTAAGTAATGGAAACATTAAGTTACATTCGCAGTAATTCATCACGCATCTAGATAATTTGTTTTTTTAGGTCTTGAAAATCTCAATAGTAATTTGGATTGAATTAAAGCAAAATATGATAAGAGATGGATTAATGAGATGTTGGAGTAAAAAGACAATCTAGTGTAATGAATAAAAACTAGTGATTTAATGGAGCTAAGAGAAATGTCAAGTGAGGCAAAGAGTGGGAGGAAGAGAGAAAAAGAGAGAGAGAGAGAGAGAGGGGGAGGGGAAGTGAAGAGAGATAGAGAGAGAGAGAGAGAGAGAAAGAAAGAGATCACGGAAACACATTTCATTTTAGCTGGTACTCACCCTCTTTGGCCTAAAAATTAAACGTCCTGACTACACGCCACTGGGTCAGAAAAAACTTTAAGGGACTTGGTAACATTGTTAAGATGAGAGATAGTGGTGCTAAGGCAATGACTTCAATGCTAGGTGTACAATAAAAGATAATCTGAAATTTTGAGTGAAAACGGACCATTATTCATGGTACAAATAGGGAAAAACTGATCTGATTGATTCCTTAATTCGCCCAACTATATTATTACAATTAAATTACATTTTAGGCGAATGAAAATCGTCACAAATCAATAAAATGGGTCTACATTCCATTCCAGACATTAAGTGTTGACAGATTTTTATATAGCCTGTTTTATGTCTTTTTTTCATTGAAAAACGGTTGGTAAAATTCAAAAATGGTTGGGAGAATTTACTGTTAATCACTGTTAGAGGGTGTCATACATCGACCTTTACAAAGAAAACCATAGATATCTTCGTGGTTTGAGAATATTTCAGGATTTTTTGCATGTCAGAGGGTTAGTACAGTAGAAGGAATATAATACGTAACATTATATACAAAAATTAAGCAATTTTTTCATCAACCTTCAACAATGTTACCCAGTCACTTTAAGATATCCATTTTATGATAGAACCTATTCACATAGATGGCTTTATCTCATGTAACTCGAGGAATACAGGGTCGTCACGTGCAAACCGTTCTTTTTGTCTGGCACTTTTTTGTGTGAAAACTAATGACACAACACTCACTTGTTGAATTGCAACACAGATCATTCCATTACTTTTGTTTAATACTTCGAATGATAAACATATTATACTTTAACAATCTCTAATGTATTTGTGACAGTTTACCACTCTTCATTCTTCACCATTTTCTTTCAGTGTCTGTCTGCTTGTCTGTCTACTGATCCCCCTCTACATACATACTTCAAACTTAAATAACTAATCTTCCAATGCCTTCTCGACGCCGCAGGTAGTAATATGTGAATTGTGATTTCAACTTTGACCGGCAAAGGTTTGATGAATGACGTACATGTATAGATCTCGATGAGAACATTCGAATATCTCTACATTCGAAGCAAATCCTTTGAATTTGCACAAAAGAAAAGGCAATGCAGGTGCGACTAAAAATAGCAATACCGCCAGGCGAGCAGAACAAAAGTGTTTTCATGAGATACAATAAATTCTTTACTATGCCATTCTCTAACGCTCCCAAAAGTATATTTGTTCTGCTTTTTCAATACAGGTTAAGGATAATGGAAATATTCTATTTATTCTACATGAAATTCAGAATCCCAGAACCCAACACCCATTACAAAGAATGAAAAACATTATATAAATTTCAGGTAGCTGATGGTTACATACTAAATTGCATTTAAACATTTTAACTTAAACATACTGAGACAGTAAATAGTGCTTGTACTTATTTTTAAAAGAATTTCCAAATTGAGTATTACGTATTAAGGGGGATAATGTATTCCAAAAAATGGGACCAACGAACCGAATAGACTTAAAAAGAGATAATATAATGTTAATGTTAACAATGATGACATATTTCTAGAACAATGCCCATGTAATTAACTATGCAGTGCCTTTGATGTCGTTTATTGCCCATCTCTTCATTATTAAGTAACTATGTTCTATTTAAATTAAGTTGTATTTCAAATATGCGATTCACAATATTCTTTTCCTTCATAAATTTATATGTTTATTAAATTTTTGCACTATTTCAAAAATATTTGCTTTATTACAATAAAAAAATTACACGTCTTGATTATTGTACCATTTTAGTCCGTCGGCCCCTTGTTATAAATACTGAGGTTTGTATATGTTTCACTGATGTATTGAATGTAATCTGTAGAGAATGTCTATAAGTGAACATATTTGATTTGTTCGACTTGAGTTGTTAAGTAATGGAAACATTAAGTTACATTCGCAGTAATTCATCACGCATCTAGATAATTTGTTTTTTTAGGTCTTGAAAATCTCAATAGTAATTTGGATTGAATTAAAGCAAAATATGATGTAGAATTTAGGCCTTTATGATGACGGATCCTGTGTATTTAGCTTATTGCATATATGGTGAATAAGGTTGTTCTATTATATGAAGCTAAAATACATCATGAACAAATTGCTTATTAAAACAAGACTTTTAAAAATCCAATAGTGCGATACCGTTCATATTCTATGAGGCTCATTAAAGTCAATTAATTTTTATTTCCAAACTGAAATATTCACAGCTACTTTGTAGCAGCTGATATATTTTATAACACGCACAAGGCGAGAGAAATATAAAGAGAGAAAGAAAGAGACAGACCAATATATACAAAGATTGAGAGATAGGAGAGGGAGAGGCAAATAGAGTTAGAACACAGGTGAAAGAAGAAAGAAATAAAGAGAGAGAGAGAGAGAGAGGGAAAGAAAGTTATACAAAATGTTGGAGACAGATATAAGCTAGGAGCTCGGGGAACAAACGGAAAGACATAGACATAAATATAAGAGAGAGAGAGAGAGAGAGAGAGAGAGAGAGGAAGAGAGAAAGAGAGAGAGAGAGAGATAGAGAGAGAATTGGGGATGGAGAGGGTGGGGTAAGAGAAAATAAAAGCAGTATGAACAAAGGGAGATAACGACTTTTAAGAGATGGATTAATGAGATGTTGGAGTAAGAAGACAATCTAGTGTAATGAATAAAAACTAGTGATTTAATGGAGCTAAGAGAAATGTCAAGTGAGGCAAAGAGTGGGAGGAAGAGAGAGAAAGAGAGAGAGAGAGAGAGAGAGAGGGGGAGGGGAAGTGAAGAGAGATAGAGAGAGAGAGAGAGAAAGAAAGAGATCACGGAAACACATTTCATTTTAGCTGGTACTCACCCTCTTTGGCCTAAAAATTAAACGTCCTGACTACACGCCACTGGGTCAGAAAAAACTTTAAGGAATTGGTAACATTGTTAAGATGAGAGATAGTGGTGTTAAGGTAGTGACTTCAATGCTAGGTGTACAATAAAAGATAATCTGAAATTTTGAGTGAAAACGGACCATTATTCATGGTACAAATCGGGAAAAACTGATCTGATCGATTCCTTAATTCTCCCAACTATATTACTACAATTTAATTACATTTTAGGCGAATGAATATCGTCACAAATCAATAAAATGGCTCTTCATTCCATTCCAGACATTAAGTGTTGACAGATTTTTATATAGCCTGTTTTATGTCTTTTTTTCATTGAAAAACGGTTGGTAAAATTCAAAAATGGTTGGGAGAATTTACTGTTAATCACTGTTAGAGGGTGTCATACATCGACCTTTTCAAAGAAAACCATAGATATCTTCGTGGTTTGAGAATATTTCAGGATTTTTTGCATGTCAGAGGGTTAGTACAGTAGAAGGAATATAATACGTAACATTATATACAAAAATTAAGCAATTTTTTCATCAACCTTCAACAATGTTACCAAGTCACTTTAAGATATCCATTTTATGATAGACCCTATTCACATAGATGGCTTTATCTCATGTAACTCGAGGAATACAGGGTCGTCACGTGCAAACCGTTCTTTTTGTCTGGCACTTTTTTGTGTGAAAACTAATGACACAACACTCACTTGTTGAATTGCAACACAGATCATTCCATTACTTTTGTTTAATACTTCGAATGATAAACATATTATACTTTAACAATCTCTAATGTATTTGTGACAGTTTACCACTCTTCATTCTTCACCATTTTCTTTCAGTGTCTGTCTGCTTGTCTGTCTACTGATCCCCCTCTACATACATACTTCAAACTTAAATAACTAATCTTCCAATGCCTTCTCGACGCCGCAGGTAGTAATATGTGAATTGTGATTTCAACTTTGACCGGCAAAGGTTTGATGAATGACGTACATGTATAGATCTCGATGAGAACATTCAAATATCTCTACATTTGAAGCAAATCCTTTGAATTTGCACAAAAGAAAAGGCAATGCAGGGGCGACTAAAAATAGCAATACCGCCAGGCGAGCAGAAAAAAAGTGTATTCATGAGATACAATCAATTATTTACGCTCCTGACGCTCCCAAAAGTATATTTGTTCTGCTTTTTCAATACAGGTTAAGGATAATGGAAATTTTGATTTGAATTGATTTGATTTATTGGTTTCTGCATCTTTTTTCTTTTTTTCATCATACATTTTCATGAACATAAAATGGCTTGATAAAATATTTAAAGTGTATATAATTTTATACAGATAATACACGATATTAAACAAATATATTGAATTTAAACAAATATATTGAATGCATAATTAACATACATTAGATGCAGGAGGGCTACAGAAATAAGCAAAGTAGCTTGACGTGCCCGCAGCCCTCAACTTATATACAACAATACAAATAAAAAATAAAAAGAGTGACTTGCAGAGAAGAAAAGGAAAGGGGAGAGAAGAAGCGTTGGTAATAATACAATAAATCTCATACATCTGCTGATTGAATACAGGTTCATTCGTGAATGGATAAACGATGCTAGGTCATGGACGAGTACACATCATTGTTGAATATACATTCAATGTACACACGAACATGAATACAGTAGAATTACACACGACATGATTAATACTTAGACAATAACATAGTTTTAACTGCCTTCTTAAAATAATACAATGTCCTAAGGTTTCTTATTACAATGGGCAGAGAGTTCCAGATGTCTGGGCCGGCGTGCCTATTAATATGCTATTAATTCTACATGAAATTTAGAATCCCAGAATCCAACACCCACAACAGTGCTATGAGATAAAGCTGATGACAAGGGCAGGGATAAATAAGATGATGAATACCGACATACTGATGACGATTTACTGTAGGATGATGAATACTTTCTTGATTTAGGAGTTTAGTAATTCATTATTTAAAAATGTTCAAATAGCTTATGTAATGTATAGGCTGAACCCCGCCCCCCCCCCCACTCCGAGAACGGACGGACCTCATGCGTGTTGCCAAAATGTCCTTTTCGTAACAAAAGAAAAAGGTCGAGCCGTATTGACTTTACACACCGGAGGGGGTCGGTTGGAACACGCATATGCGTACCCTAAATAACACTGAGTGGGGGGGGGGGGGGGGCGGGGGCTAAACACCAAATATCTAGGCCATAACATGAGCTTGTGTGGAGTCATAACCATCCATTTTAAGACATAGTATGATGTTATATTGGCTTGTGACAATACATAATTTTATATTCTTAAAGAAAATCAGGTACAGCCAAATCACAATTTTTTTCTTCAATGCTGACATATGAATCCTCCTTTCCAATTAACAAGTGGAATGATTGTTGCCTGCAAACTTATCGAGCTATTTTATCGGGTATGTACCACACACCCGGCCCCTACACTCCGTGAACGGAGGGATACCATGCGTGTTCCCAAAATGTCCGGTAAAGGGGTACTTTTCACGCACCAAAGTCCGGCTCGTAGTACACAAAAATCCGACCCGTATTGACTTTACACACCAGACTTAGGGGGGTGCTTTCAAAAGGAGGGAACATGCATATGCGTACCCTAAATAACACTGAGTGGGGGGGGGGGGGGGGACCACACACCTCCACTCGTTCCCCCAACACTTACATACACTGATGACCCCAATATTTTTTTCTTACCTTTTTTTCATGAAATGATTTTGACGATATAGTTTATTCTTGATATAAAAAGACCATGCAATACAGCCCACACCTATGGAGGAGAGTGTGCAGTTGCAGGCACTATAACAGATATTAGCCTTTTTGGGGTCATAATGCATACGGCGTTAATAATGCTTACAACATTTATAGACTCCAGTTTGGAGTTGCCACGAGTTGGTTTGACCTACATCCCGTAAATGTTCTAGGCCATGTACAGCCAGCCATGAAATAGCATCCAAATTTTTCTTCTTCTGAAAACATGAGGAGAATATCTCAAATGAACTGAATTATGATCCTGTATAATCTTAAAGATAAACTCCAGTTCTGGTAAAAAAAACGAAAATTAATTCTCACAGAATCAAACGAAACTTACACTGAATGTTCAAGATTACAAATAAATGACATGTGCCAAACAATTTTGGAAGAAAATGTATACTGGCTGAGTAATGAGCATAGAAAGACAAGGAAATCAAGGTAGTACTAGCCCCGACACCATGTGTGTTGTCCCATAAATAGCTTTCTGTGTACAGTGCTTGTTACTTTACCAAGACTCGGTCAAATTTATTATGATTTTGATGACTCCAGCTCCTTGCAGTGCACATCAATACTTACATGCTACATGATCAACTGTTTCTGATCCTTTCCACATCTTTTCTTTCACAATGCAATCGCATTACCATTACTAAAGTTTATCTTTAATTTTAGATAGGAATACATGAAGTCGCGTAAAGTTATTTGATTAAAAATCAACGTCGATGTCGTGGCTATTTGATTTTGTTTAAAGGGAGTTGGTAGTCAGTTTCCATGTGCAGAAGGCCGTAATTCATTGACACCAGACCGTGGTGGAAATACCATTAATGGGAGTACAAATCTGCACACAGCAAACCCGTTGGCCAGTCAAGAATTACCCCCTAGTCTCTCGGAGCATGCTCGGAGATTATTCGGGCGAAGGAAAAGTAAAGCATTACATAAGGTATAATGGTCATAAAACTCAAGGCTAACCCTAGTGATTGACAACACTTGTTATTGGGTAAACACCCGAACGGTGTTGAATTCCCCATGAGAGCTGACTTCTATGGTTATTGCTTCCTGAAAATAAGTTTCTTCTTTGTACTTTCTGAAACACCCTATATATAAAAGTACGGTCATGGTCGTGCCTGATCGTTTTCTTTTCATGATGTTGGTACCAGCTACGTATCAGATTGTATTATGATGGTTTGTCATCCGGAACGCCTTTCATTAAAGATTATTACAATTTTTATAAATGCAAGGGAATAACCCACTTAGCAAAGGCACAGAAATTAATTACAATGAGCCCTCGAAATAGAAAATAATCATACCCCGACCTGAGCGATACATACAATCTGATTGGCTAGAAATTTGGGGCAAATTGGTGTTGTCGCGATGAACTCAATTCCTGATTTCATAGATGCTATCAGCTTATGACATTGAAGGTTATTACCGCAAGGATCTTTTAAGCGGTACGGGACCCTAAACGAGATAGACGGAACAGGATTTCATTATTTTCTTTCGTTGTTGGTAGTTTAGAATACAAACTAAATTAATTATTAAAGGCTTTTGGGTCAGATTATTGTGACCATGAAGACGTCTCTCAAGATGCCGGCCCTTCTCTTCTTCCTTTGGTCCACTTTACTCCTGACAGAGGTCACTGCTATTGACGGTATGTATTTGCGAATGGTCATTTTTTAGTGCTTACGAAATCAGTCACACCGCGAAACCGACTAAAAACTGACTGATTGTGAGCTATTCGTCGTAATGTAAATGTTGTTCGGTGTGTTGCTTGTTTGGTGTGGGTCTCGTGACGTAGGTATACAAATCGCTTCCTGTAATCAGGGAGGTGAAAACATTTTACCAACTGTCTCAGCCACGGTTTGAATTTCGCCCTGAACTACAGTAAAATAAAGTTGAAAGAAAGCCCGTCCATTAGAAAAGAGGACACGCTTGTATGGGTTTAAAACAAACCATTTCCTGAATAGAACATTTCGATATGTACTCAAATGTAATGCACAAAAACTTTGTTAAGTGCATCATTACGAATGATTTCATTCACCTGTTATAAAAAACACGAAACGTTATTGAAACAGTTAAAACGCAGGAGAAATAAAGGAAAACAACAACAAAAATATATCCTCATGTACATGATTTTCTCCTTCTCTTTTGTAGCAATTGTAAATGTTCCATCTCCTTTTTACTGGTATGTTAGGATTTTTGTATCCCTTTTGTATCATTATATTTGATTATGTTTTCATGATCGAATGTCGTTTCAATACACTTATTATACATTTTCTGATTTTATAGGTTCATAGGATCACATCGAGGAAAAGTGAGATTTAAGACATATGTAAATGATACTGAAATGGGCTATACACTGTATCTATGTTTTGGTAACACTGATATTGGGCTCGCTTTAAAGATAATAATGTTATTGTAAATATTCTGAACACAAACAAACATTGTCATCCCTGAGACAGGAAGATTACATAGTTGGTAAACAATGCAATTCTTCTAAATTTGATCTCTACTCCATATTTATAAACATTTATGATTTACCTTCATGTATTTTTGTTTGAACTTTTAAAATTATTGTTACGGAAATAAAAACAAACAAACAATCGTTGAAGTCTGGTTATGTGATAATTGAAAACGATTCAAATTTAGAAACTGTGAAACGCCCCGACATCTTCATCATTTAACATTGCGCAAATTCTCCTCACCTCATCTTTATAAAATCTGTACTTAAAAAAAAAAAAATTTCCGAAAGATGAACAAATGGATCTATTTTTTCTGGGACATTCCTCCCACCATCTTCATTGGCCGCCGCCATTTTGAAGACTTGTGATCAATTGCAAATTTTGCGCATATACCAAATTAATTGCAAAGTTGCGGTTGGTTGCGATTAATTGTAAGACTTGCGCTGGATATTTGCGTTTGATCGTAACTTGCGATCAATTGCAAATTTGCGATTAATCGCAAGACTTACCCTTGATTTTAGGGATTTGCAATTGATTGCAACTTTTTTGCAACACTCCATTACATAGATAAAAATCGATCGAGATTTTCGCTGTCTTTATCTCCATGCCCATACGCTGTCTATGCAAATAAGACTTCGAGAATGTATGGTTAGTATATGTACTAAAGCGAAGTTTGCTGTCCGCATTTTCTTTTCTTTTTTCTTTACAGGAATTGTTATCGTGGATTCAACGACTGTATCTGTGTTCAATGGAGTTTATGAAGGGTCGTTTACTCCTGCGGTGAATTTCGATGTGACTTTTGCACCATCCCCCTTGGCAACGTATTCTGTAGGTGGGGCTGGTACATCCCAGCTATGGACTGTCGATGCCTTTTTTACGTCTGACCCCACCGGTGGTATCAAAACATCTAATCGAGGTATTCTACTGAATACTGCGCAGGAAACCACTCTTTGGCAACCTCCGGCGTCAACCACCATCTCTGGTCTAAATGCTCTTCAAGTGCCAGTGCCTGGAGGTGTAGTCTGCTCTGATATGGAATACTTTTGTGCTATCATTGGCAGAAATAACGGTTCATCACCTTCTTTTCAACTCACAGCTAGGAATGACTCAGTCTCCTTCCTAGGTTGTGTCTCCATAAATTGTAGAGGTAAGATTGGAGTGAATTTTAAGGTGCACCTGTCTTTGTTCTTTCAGTTAATTGATCGAAAAGTAAAATCCTGCGTTAAATATATATATCCTGTCCTTCTAGGGATATGTAATATTTACAGACAAATTTCATTCTCCTGTAAGTCACTCGAAAATTAAACAAAAATCCCGAACATTGATGGAAAATATTCAATTCAATTCAATTCAAATGAAAATTTATTTTCTTCCATTCAATTTGACAACATATTTGACATCTGTACAAACAATACTATTTATACTTAGGAACATAAATATAATTTAAGAACTTGTATTACAAGGAAGAAGGTGCGAATCCCGGTAAGCAAAGCTTGTAATGGGTACGACCGGATACACAACTGTTTAATATACATGTACATTATAAATAGAAGAAAGGAAGGAAGGGAACGGCAAGGATGAGGAGATGATAGAGAGTTTAGAGAAAGCAAAAAGAAGAACTGCAACACAGTAGCAATGGAGTGTATGGCATGCTCAAACAACATAATGGCAAGATATAGGTGAAGGGAATAATGTGGAAATATTTGACTGCATTTGTATAGGATGGTACTGGATTTATCACCCTCACTTCTGTATGTGTATCGATATAACCGAAATACAAGATTAACAGGATATATGCATATATATGTACATGTATAAGTATTTCGTTACAAGTACACACATTAATACAATATATATATATATATATATATATATATATATATATAAATATGTTTACATAATTATACGCATGCATACAACATACATCCTTATAAACAAGCATATAGATAATATTCTTGGGAAGCGATTATACTACGTGATAGGTGAGGGTTTATATTGCCTCAACACCTACTTGCGATCTGCTAAATCAAAAAAACGTAGATCATTATTCATTCATCGTTCATTATCGTACGTATCGATTTCGTCAAGTTCATCTACATCATAAAGGCTTGTTCAGATATGGTATGGTTAACCGACGCAGTAAATGAAGGAACAAGTGCGCGCAACAACGGACTTGCGCGTATTTAAAATTAATTTAGTAATTATTCACAACTCAATTTGTCATTAATTATTATTATAATTATTATTATCAGTATTTTTTTTATTTTTTAAAATTTTTGTTATTATTATAATTTTTTTTATTTTTCAAGATTTTTATATATTTTTCAACTCAAATATTATTAGTAGCACATGCATCAAAAATACATATATTTTTGATGCATGTGCTACTAATAATATTTGAGTTGAAAAATATATAAAAATCTTGAAAAATAAAAAAAATAAAATGCATTAAAAACAGCTTTAAAACACTTTTATAAAATACATGTATATCAATTTCCTTATAGTTCTTGACACAAAACGTTCTACTTTTTCCCATGTAATTTTATCAAATTACGTTTAAAAGCAATTATTCTCTCACTTTTTTCAATTTGTTTTAAACCAAGTTTGAAATGAGCAAATGTAGGCCTTATATTTTTATATTTGCATGAGTATAAAAGTATTTTACAAATAACAAGATGGTGTTAATTAGATAAAAGTTATTGAGGGTTATAACCCCAAAACAAATCTCAATATTACTAAAATTGTGTTTTGTTATATTTTTGGACCGCAACCAATCATATACATCATGGGTGTCGATCCTTACGTAATACCTATTCATCAGGGGGGGTGAATGAATACAGCAATCACCGAGTTGAAGGACCGCAATGGCTCCTCGCTGCAAGCAATAAAGAAGTATATCGCTACCCTGATGAATAGGTATCAGTTACAGATCGACACCCATGATATACATCATTCCAAAACAGAACTATATATTCACATCTTAGAAATAAATAAACGAAGGTTTGGATGTGGATTTCACAGAAGTTACAAGTAGGTGTATCTTTTACTCTAACTTTAAACAGAAAATGTTGCGAGGAAATTCTTCTGTAAATAAATTTAAATTTAAAATTCCGTAGTCTATTATCAATGGAAGATTTATATATAAGTGGAAAGCAAGAATTCCAGATGTGTGAATCGGTCAGATTTTTTACTCGGATCAGTTTGCCATTTGGTTTGCTGATTTGTGTCTGAAAGAGACCAATTTGTTTCCAAAATGCATTATAGCACAATTTAGTGACCTTTCTACTTTTCAAAAAAAACAACTAAATCGTTCATCTATTGGTTGATCAGCATGGTCGATTACATGGACGTCTTTTATCACCTTCTTCCATTCCAGTGGAATAGCATGTATAAGAGAAAAATAACATATAAATGGTTCATTTCCAAACTTACGCCAAATTTATTCATATGGCATGAACGAGCCATCATCATTTACAATGTCTTGAGATATCGCATACCAGAACCAATTCCTGTATAAGATTACATTTTGATCAACTTTGATATGTGAGTTCAGCCATAGAGTTTGAAAAAACTATTTCTTTAAATTTCACAGGATTGTAGTATTTATAAAAACGTCTATGCTCGAAGTACATCTTTCCAAAATATATTATCAAATTTGTTGGTATTTAGATCATCAGATTGTATATTACAATGAAAGAAAAAAAACCACCACCAAACTTGCGCATTAACAGCTTAAGAAAATATTTCCATTTCCCATTGTTATTGTTTTATGGTCAACTTTATTCATCAGAAGATAATGCAGGAAATTTCCATTATCTTCTGTAAAACATTTGTTCTTTTTCTAATATATTGTTCATATCTGTGACAATCCCATCTTCTGTCTGCAATTTCATAATGCATTTCCTTTGAAAATTTCGTTTTTCTAAATTAAAAAAGTATTTTGAATTCCGCTCTCCTTCAGCTACCCATTTTGCTCTCGTTCTTGCAACAATTCATCGAACTTGCTCTTCTTGCAGCTCCTCAAATTCCCTTTTCTTTATTTTTAAGGTTTGCAACAAGTTTAAATCCGAATTTCCTATAAACATATTGTTCAAATGGTTAATTTTTTGTTCTAACAAAGTCAATTTGCTTTTTCGCTTCTTTTTGTCATTTGTGGACATTTTTTATAAAGCTTTGTTTTACTCTGAATTTTAGGTATTCCCATAGTTTTAAAGGAGACAAGCAAGTAAATTCACGAATAGTATACTCAATTGCATTTTTGATGGTCTCAACATTCTCTTGTTTAGAAAGTAAGGAGGTGTTTAGTTTCCAATAACCCGGCCCCCTCTTTGGTTATTATTATTATTATTATTATCATTATTATTATCATAAGTTTAATCACTATCTTCGTTAATGATGTTTGTATTGATTAATATTCATTCGATTTGAATTGTAACTGTACAGTGTTAAATTGACAAATTCAAACTGATTGTAAACTCCAATACCCCAATGTGGGTGATATGAGAATAAATTGTCACTTTCATTGTCATTGTCATTGTCTGAGCCGTGTGTATTACGATTCAGAAATGTGAAGCATAATGCACTTTACGCACATTAAAAAGACGCCTCGGTTTTCGAGCGTCATATATGAACGAGCCTCGATAGAAACAGGGAACTTCCCTGATAGAAACAAAACATCTCCGGTTAATGAACGTAAATATTTTGTTGGGGAAAAAAATGCTGTTCATAGTTTTGCCTCCCGATATGTTTGCTATTTGGAAGAATCTTTACATTTCGAAGATAGAAGGCCCACGGCATTATTTTATTCAACATAACAAATATCGACGGCAAGGTGACTCTGCACGATTTTCCACGTGTACACACCTTTTTTATATGTACATTTTGTAAACACTGCCTCGGCCTCACATTCAACGTTGAGGGGTATACATTCAATGTGTGATATTCCCCGTTTTTCAAGTATTTGCCTGTACTCGAATTTCCGAAGTTGTTTCTGACCACTTCCGATTATTTATGTACCTCACATCGATAGACCAGAGATTTAGAAAAGAACAGCTATAAATCATCACCAATTTAAAGACGTTTGTAACCCATTATCTTTTATAATTTTAGGTGTTGAAATAACAGGGACGCAAGTATCAATTACATCTGGCGACATTAGGGAAGGCGTGAGTCAGTCTATCAACTTTGATGTCACACTCAACTCTGACGCAGCGGCTGGTAGCGTGAGTGGTTCTGACCTGTGGCAGATAACCCCTTTCCTCAGGTTAACATCGGGCGCGTTTGTGACTGTCCTGACCTTACCAAATGCAGTGCTGACCACGCTCCAGGGCAACACACCTCTCATTGCTGGTATCCCCACTACAATCAGTGGCGTCAGCATTTTTGCCGATCTGACCAGGGTGACATGTACACAGCTTCGTGGTTTCCCAGGCTGTGTCAGTGTTGATAGAAACTCCTTGGCAAACCCCCAATTTCTCATTAGTGGAACTCCTGGTCCAGAGTCTTTAACCTATTGTCAGGCAATTAACTGTAGAGGTAAATCCATTCTGCTGATTTCCGTTCGATAAACAAACTAGATGAAATTCATTATATGAGCTGACGCAGTTTTATTAAAATGCAAATTTGATCTCACCCATCAGTATATGGACTTTACTCTCTCGCAAACATAGAGATTTGTGCTCTCATATACGTTTGTTGAATGTTATTGTGTGTTTGTTTCTATTTTTATTTTACGACGAGATCTATATTGTATCAAGTACTGTTTTATGAACGATAACCTTATTTATTATCTTGCAAACCCTATTTAGGGGTGGAAGTTACAGCTACGAGCCTGCAAGTTAGATCTGGAGATGAGCTGGTCGAGGGGGATTCTGCTCATCGCATCACCTTTGATATTCTGGTGGATTCCAACCCGGCAGGTGGCAGTGTGTCCGGTACCAATCTGTGGAAGGTGAGAGCCTATGCAACGGGAAGGGGCACACCAGGAGGAAGCGTCATTAACCCGGATGATATCACCTTAACCCCCAGTCAGAGCGGCACGGGGATCAACGCTGGAACGAGGGCAAACATCATGGGGGTGACCGCCGATCTCAACCTGGAAGACACGTTATGTACAGAACTTGCAGGAATCTGTGTGGTATTACAGCAGCAAAACCCGTCTTCAATCGGCTTTACATTTGATCCTCAACCGGACAGCAACGTTCTGACGTCTTGCGTACCAGCTACGTGTACTGGTAAGCACTGGTAACCAATTGCGGAAATTCAGTAAACCCTTCGAGGATTTACTTTTCCCAGATAACATACATCAACAAACTTTTATCGCCTTAAAATGTTGATCCAGGGCGTCGAGGTTTCTGTATAAATTATTAAAGAAAAGAAGGAAACTAAGAGTAATTTTGCATACATCTAGTTGCGTCGTAAGACTAAATACTATTTTCTCATTTTTTGTTTAACTATTAGGTGTCCAAGTTACAAATATCAATTTCAACCTAATCTCTGGTGCACAGCTCCAAGCCGCTTCTGATAATAATGCTATAACCTTGGATCTGAATATACTCACTGACGGTGATGGAGCTGGCGTCTCAGGATCAAATCTCTGGCAGGTATGTTAGCTACAGTTTTTCACAAAGCGGTCAGAAATTGCAGCAATATAAGTGAAATGTGCTAGGTCTGATGAAGGTTAAACTATTAGATATAACTTGTTATAGGAAAAAAGTACAGGAAACAGGTATTCTTACCAATCTATTGGGAATTATAACATTTACTTTCTTTGAAGGATTGCCTTTACAGGGACGGATCTAGCTTTTTGCTCAGGGGGGGGGGGGGTTGACCAACAATGACGATGCGGAGCATCGTCCACGAGCCGCGAAGCGGCGAGCCGATTTTTTGGGGGTGTTTATTTGAACCCCGTAAGTGATGTTTTCCTGGCATGTATTAACACAATGGAGACCATAAAAAGCAGTGCATGATAACGTCTTTTTAAATCAAGTAACAGTTAAATACACAGTTATATCCAGAGTTATCATGTGTTTGGTTAAGTTACCAGATGAGTTGAATATCTTCTCACAATATTTGCACTTGAAAGGGTTTCTCTCCAGCGTGCGTTCTTTTTTCTTTCTTTTTTTTTTTTTTTTTCTTTTTTTTTTCCTTTTTTTTTTCCTTTTTTTTTTTAATGTGGGGATTTTGGGGATGAGAATCGGCAACGCTGGCCTAGCTTGTCACTTCGGCGGTGGCCCGTGTCCTCAAAAAAGCTGATGGGGGGGGGGGGGGGGGGGGGCAAGGGACTCTGTGACATTTGTTCGCCCAACCCCCCCTCCCCCCAAAAAAAAAAAGAAATAATAATATTAATAATAATAATAATAATAATAATAATAATAATAAATGAAATAAATACATAGAAATAGAATAAAATAAAATTACAAGTTTAAAAAAAAAGATAAGATTTTAAAAAATGGTCCCCGGATTTTTTTTTTTTTTTTGGGGGGGGGGTTGCAACCCCCCCAACCCCCCCCCCCCTCTAGATCCGCTTCTGCTTTACCATGAATCTCCCAATTTGTTGAATTACTCCGCTGACACTTTTGAAAACTGAATTAGTCCATGCCAGAATGCAAATACCCTATACAGGCAAAGTGCTCTGTCTTCCCATCACATCCGAAACTTAGGTATGCGTGATGGCATCCTCTAATGACCTATTCTATCCGTCCATGATTTTTCACTATCAACTTTTTGTATATAAATGTAGCTCCTGAAACTGTTTGTTTCTATTGAACCTTGAAAACAGATTGAGCTCTTCCTGAACTCCCAGATAGATGGACAAGGAAGAACTACACTTTCTCAGCTGACGTCCATTCCGGCTTTGGAAAACAGTCAATCTTTGGCTGCTGGTCTTTTGTATACGTTAGAAGACGTTGCTACAACCCTCAATCTGCGTAATATGGATTGCGCCACTTTACCATTCGTTTGCGTGAGGCTTAGTAAAAACCCAGGCTCCTCTCCAGCCTTCACCCTGTCCGAGTTATCCCCTGCTAGTCTTGTATCCTGCCAGAGCTTACCGTGTACAGGTAATGCACCCCCCTTCAAAGTGTAATGGGAATATATGAATGATACGCTTTAGCATACAATGAAATCATATAGCACAAAACCTATAAAGTAATAAACATGTTCCTTTAGTATTTCTCACTTTCCTTCCTTATCCTTCCTTCTTTCTCTTGCGCTTAGAAACATTGTATTAAGCGTATTATAAATGTAATGTATTGCTATTATTATTATTATAAAGAAGTGACTCGCATGCCTACATGAAATGCATATGACTATTTATTCAACACTGCACACGGAAGGCTAGTCTTGAAAGCCATATAATCGTTTTTTACAGACCCCAATGAATGTGAACCAAACCCTTGTTTGAATGGTGGAACATGTACAGACGGTGTGAATTCATTTTCTTGTACCTGTCGGGCAGGCTACTATGGACCAATCTGTGATGAAGGTGAGAATAGTGTAGAAAATTAATAATTATAATTCATCAGTGAGAAGTCACAATATGCCTTACTGTATCAATGGTTTTCATTGTGAACTTTCTGTTTTCATTGAAAATTGGGAGCTTTGTTAAAGCTTCACAATTAAAACAACATTATAATTTTCTTTTAAAGGTATTATAGGAAGTTCAGTTTTCAGTTGCACTGTACCTTGACATGTAAAATGCTATAGTACAGCTTGTAATAAGCTCTTTCATATATTTCATTTTTAGCTAACTAAAATATCCATGTACAATGGTAATGACGTTGACCGATGAGTGACAATTGATTAATTATGTCAAAATAACGCTGGGGAAATGAATGTTGAAGTCAGTTAGAGGGTTGATGGAATTGACTTGCATTTATTAACGTTTACATTGACATATGGAACATGTTCATTGATTCTTAGCTTTGTTCCAATGAATAACTTTAGGTATAAATGAATGTAACAGCGATCCGTGCCAGAACGGTGGAACCTGTGCCGAAGGAGTGGATAGCTTCACATGTACCTGTGCTCCTGGATACACTGGTACATTCTGTACCGAGGGTAAGTATTGATAGATTCCTCAACATTCAAAGATATTATTTTATAATTTAAAAAAATCTAAAAATAATGTTGGTCTTAATTTTTGCAATTATTATCCCCCAGCAGTAACCAGGTACCCATCTACACCTGGATAGGGAGTGGCAAATGTGGAAAATGCCTTGTTAGTTTAAATGACGAGACATGTTCATTGATTCTTATCTTTGTTCCAATGAATAACTGTAGATATAAATGAATGTGCCAGCATGCCGTGCAATAACGGTGGAATCTGTACCCATGGAGTGAATATAGCTTCACGTGATCTGATTCAAATCCGTAAATTTTTCAAATTTCGGGACAAAAAAAAAATTAAAAAATGTGCTCTAACCCCCCCCCCCCCCCCGCCCCCCCCCCCGCTTATTCAGCGGCAGGCTGAGTCATTTCGAAATTTTCGGCGCGATTTTAAACTTTTAAAGTCCCCCCTTCGAAAAAATCCTGCGTACGCGCCCTGGATGGTCGAGTTAATGAACCACTATACCATGACATCTCTTTGGCGGGCATTAATAAAAAGAGACTTCACTGTAGGTCAGGTTTAAACCATGCCAGGTGGGATCAGTTGAAATATGGAGAATCAAACACCAACATCATCATTTTGTTCAGATTACTAGAATTGTGTAAAATATCATGAAACAGACTTCCCAATCTTATTTTACGGTCAAACAGATTGTATATATCGATTTTTTTAATAATTGACTTTTGACATTTGTAAGAATAAAAAGGTTGACAGTGTGGTTCTAAAGGAGTGGACTTAGTTATACATAATAAATTCCTTCGATTTACATCCGAGAATATGTCGTTGAATGCCATGATACATGAACGATTTTCATGTCATTTCTGCCACTCCCTCCCTCAACCCGGACAAGGGCCCATAAAATAGTTCTTTGCTAAAGGTACATCGACTCACAAATTCTCGTTGGTGTTTACATATTGTTTTACACTGATTACAGTTTATCCGATGTGGAATCACAATACCTGGACTATCATGTTGCCCTCTACAACACCTATGTTGTGAATTGGTGACTCTTTCGGCACGAGGCTCTTAATTGAAATGGGTATATCGGTGACTGATTTTTGATAGAGGTGATCCGCTATTAAACTCAAGAACACTTAAAAATCTGTATACCCTTTAATGCTACGTTTACACTATGTTCCCGGCGGCCATGGCAATCACGTTTTAGGCCATCGTGGACTTTAGACAACGCGGGGGACGGAATGGGCAAACGTGACAGGCCCCGACCACCATGGATGCCGGGCTCGATTTTTAAACTATCAAAGAAGTTGCCGCGGTAGTCACGATGCGGATGAGAAACCTACTAGGCTATGGAAAGCCGTTGGTGACTTTATTCACGTGCCCCAAACGTATGGAACGCGGCACACGTCTGCTAAATTGACCAATCACCGCCTGTTATTTAGCAGGCGCGTGCAAGGTGCGATAGCACACGCCTGTTACTTTGCCAGACGGATGCGCAGAACGCTCGTAAATTGAATTTTAAGACAACCAATCAAGTCCGCTGTTACAAAGCTGCTTAGCTCAGTACGTACGGGGCATGTTTGCTATTACAAAACTGCTCAGGTCAGTACATATTGGATGGGGGAACACACCTACGGCCTGGCACGGATCCAAGGGGAGGGCCGAAGGGGTCTCCCCCCTCCCCCGCCAAAAAAAGAGAGAGAGCTAGAGAGAAAAGGAACAGAAGGGAAGGGGAAAGAGGAGAGAAAGGAAAGAAAGAAGAGGAAAGAAAAGAGGGGGAAAAGGATATCGGCGGGGAGGGGGGGGGGGGCGACTGAGGGCCTTGCCTCCGAGGCTGTTGCCCCCCTCCCCCCTCCCCCCAAAAAGAGAGAAGGAAGGAAAGGGAAATCAAAAAAGGAGAAGAGGAGTCAAAGGGAAGGGGCGAAAAGGAATAAGAAAAATAATGAAGGAGGATTATCAGTTACGATTATCTCGCCAACAATTTGTTGATCGTCAGGGGGGGGGGGGACAAAAAAAAAGAGAGTAGGAAGGGAAAAGGAAAGAGGAGAGCTAAAGGGAACAAAAAAGGGAAAGAAGAAAAGAAACAGGTGAAAAGAAAGGGAGGGGGGTCAGATGCAATTAATCCAGCTAACAACATGTGGTTCGGGTATAGGGTGAAAGGCCTTTGCCTCCCCCCAGCAAACTTTAAAAAGAGAGAAGGAAGGGAAGAGGAAGGGAAAGAGATGAGAAAGGGAAAGAAGGGAGGGAGGGAATGGGAAAGAGGAGAGAAAGGGAAAGAAAATAAAGAGTAAGTGGAAAAGAAAAGGAGGAAAAGATCTGGTTTCGCGCTCATTTCGCCTCCCCCGAACGAGACCAAGCGCCAGATACGCCACTAGACAAGAAGAAAGGTAGGGGAGATCAATTGCGATTTTTCCCGCCATCAAGGTGTGGATCGGGGGCGAAATGCCCTTGTCTCCCCCTCCCCCCTCAGCAAAAGAGAGAGAAAGAAAGAAAGAAGGGAGGGAGGGAATGGGAAAGAGGAGAGAAAGGGAAAGAAAATAAAGAGTAAGAGGAAAAGAAAAGGGGGAAAAGATATGGTTTCGCGCTCATCTCGCCTCCCTCAAACGAGACCAAGCGCCAGATACACCACTAGACACCACTGGCGTACTAATTCGAAGGGGGCAGCCTCCCCCTTAAGTGGTTCATTTCTTATTCGATATCAGTGATTTACAAATGTTGTAAAATGGCATACTTTTTTAGAAAATTATACTGTTTTATGAGTTTGTTAGAAAATGACGAATTCCGAAAGTTACAGTCGCGCAAAAATTTGCTTATTTTGAGGTCTGCACGTCAAGGCTCGCGGAACATAAATTGGTGTGGAGTCTAGGGGCGGAGCCCGGAAGCTCAGGGGCAATGGGCATTCATTACGTTCAGATGAGCATATATTGATACCTTATTAATGACACGGGTACGTCACTAATTGGCGTGGGGTCCAGGGGCTGAGCCCCAGGAAACTCAGGGGCTATCGGGGCATTCATTACGCTCAGATGAGCATATTTTGATACCCCGGAAACAGGGATTTTTAGGCATTTTATAACGGTCAAATAAGCATTCAGGGGCACGCCTTAGGGCCCTTGGTGGGGTCAAGAGGGTGAAGCCTCCGAAATTTCATTTAATTACGGTCAGTTGATCATATTTTGAGACTTCACTATTTTGTGACACTGGCAGGTCACAATTTATTTTTCTTACTTTCTCCCTACTTCTCTTGAATATACTTTTTCAAAATAGTGGGGGGACCCATGCTCCCGACTGCTCGCCTGACTGTAACTTTGGGAACTCGTCATTTTCCAACAAACTCATAAAACACTATAATTTACTAAAATTTATGTAATTTCACAACATTTGTAAATCACTGAAATCGAATTAGAAATAAACCTCGTTTTATTCTTATTTGGGGGAGTACGCCAGTAGTGTCCAGTGGCGTATATGGCGCTTGGTCTCGCTTGGGGGGGGGGGGGGGGGAGCGCAAAAGCATATCTTTCCCCTTTTTCTTTTCTTCTTCCTCTTTATTTTATTTCACTTTCTCTCCTCTTTCCCTTCGCCGACTCTCTCTCTCTCTCTCTCTCTCTCTTTTTTTGCTGAGGGGGGAGGTGAGGCAAGGGCCTTTCGGCCCCGCGATCAACACGTCGTTGGCTGGATTAATTGCAAGTGATCTCCCCTCCTTTTCACCCTTTTCTTTTTCTTCTTCCTCTTTTTTTCTCTCCCTTATAGCTTTCCTCTTTTCCTTTCCCTTCCTCCTCTCTCTTTTTTTTGGGGGGGGGGGGGGCGAAGGGGGCTGGAGGGGAAGGCAAGGCCTTTTCTCCCTCCCCCGATCCCCTTCTTTTACCTCTTTTCTTATCTTCTTTTTCTTCTTTCTTTCCTTTCTCTCCTCTTTCCCTTATTTTCCTTAATCTCTCTCTTTTTTTGTCGGTGGGTGGGGGGGGGGGGCAAGGCCCCTTGCCCCTCCCACGCCTGGTAGCACACACTTTATCAGTCATGCAGTCATGTAAAACAAACACTTGCAAACTATTATTTTGTTTTAATCTGAGAATGTATACTATTTGTTAAGAATAAATCATTGTCAAAATCATTCCATAAACTGGGGTAAATAGGCCACCTTTATGACCAACATCGTATTATTATAATTTGATTGCAAGGACCTCAGGGAGAACAGCATAAATACTGATGAGGATACCCTGGGTAACGAGACAGTATTATTATTTTTTTATTTTTTATTATTACACATATCTTAAACATTCAAATATTAAAAACAAACAAAGAACAGAAGTATACAAAAGAAAAAAATTAATACAAAATGTACAAATGAAGATACTACCATCCACCCCCCCCATCATCAGTTATTTTTTCCAATCAGCGTTAAACAAACACGTAGAGTTATGTAAATATATATTTAAGCGTACATAATATATATATATATATATATAACACTATCAATTATTTCAAATATTATAGAACTCAAACAGTAAATCATATTGGGATTGCATTACCCGTTGTGCGCTACATGACGCGAAAACCTTCAAGGCCCGAGAGTGTTCAAGCTCCCTATCCCCCAACAAGACACAATTTTAAAGTGCCCCCCCCCTCTCCGAGCAGTAACTAGGCTTGTAGTCCGGTCAGCTCTGTTTGGTATCCTGAGGTTTTGAGAATTCCGACGGTCATGGACAAACGAAAATCTTGAAAATTTTCATTGGCTAACTGGGTGCCTGGAGATGGTAGGTCCATAATAAGTTCTAATAAAAGCTCCGTTCACATATGCCTTCCGGTCACAAAATCGTATCTTATTTAGCTAAAAATTTTGAAAATCTAACTTCCTTACTTATTTGGAAAATATATCGTGCAATATTGTATATTTACGAAAAGCTTGAATGTGGTATACCCTTAAGGGTAAATTCACTTCAAAATAATTCGCTTTCAATAGATGCAGAAAAACAAGAGAAGCAGAGTCCAAAAAATGAGTAAAATCGGATAACTAATAAGGAAGTTATGATTTTTTTTTAAATATGAAAAACTATGGAACAATGGAAATCACTACACAAATTGCCAATTTGGTTATCAGTTTGTGACGCCATTGCCTCACTATTTATCAATTGCTTTATATATTTTTATCCCATTAATTTCCCTCTTTATCCCCAAAACTTGATTTCCCCATGCCTTTGCCCAGGTTGTATGATTTGTATTGTATTGCGGGCATGACATTTCACAAGATCTTTTATAAACTTTGAAGAATTGAAACTATTTTCAGAATATTGTATATTCATAATTATTGACTTTTATATAAATACATTTTCAGAATTCACATTTTTCATGATTTAACTGAAAACAATTACTCTATATTAGATTATTAGTGCATCCACACAAAAACATATTATTATCAATATGACTTGGATGCTGGTGTTAGGAGATGAGATTCTCAGGGGGAAAGTGAGAAATGTATATTACCAATAGAAAGAAAACAATAAGAGGATAACGAGGCAATGACGTCAGGCGCGGATCCAGGGGGGCTGAGCGGTCCTTGCCCCCCCCCCCCCCCCGCAAAAGAGAGAGAGAGAGAGAGAGAGAGAGAGAGAGAGAAGAAAAGAAAAAGGGGATGGGGGGGGGGGAGGAAGAGATCGGGGTTGAAAGGGTCTTGCCTCCCAGGCTGTTCCCCCCTGGATTCCACCTA
Source organism: Strongylocentrotus purpuratus (assembly GCF_000002235.5). Classification (NCBI taxonomy): domain Eukaryota; kingdom Metazoa; phylum Echinodermata; class Echinoidea; order Camarodonta; family Strongylocentrotidae; genus Strongylocentrotus; species Strongylocentrotus purpuratus. Next base: position 5,633,353 of record NW_022145599.1, on the reverse strand, counting down.
GGGCCCTAAGGCGGGCCCTTAGATGCTCATCTGACGGTGATTTATTGCCTTAAACTCCTGAGCTTCAGAGGCCGGGGTGGGGCAGTGGGGGCGGTCCTCCCTTAAACGCTGGCCCTAAAAACAAAAATATAAGAGAGAGGAGAGAAAAAGAAGAGGACGTAGGAAGAAAAAGGAGCAGACAAAGAAGATTTTTGAAGGATTAAAATAAGAGTCGAGAACGGTACAACGAATCGTCTTCTTTCTATAATGGTTTAATGAAACGTAAAAGCTTCCGCGCTTCGTGGAGGAGGGAGGGGGAAGCTCGCCCGTCCCTGTACCCACGCCCTATTACGTCACTGCTGGTCACCATTACATACCACTATTTGGCTGGCATAATTTCAAATTTTGGCCCCACCCCTCCCCCCTAAGAAATCCTGGATCCGCGCCTGAATGACGTCACAGATTCATGAGTGATTTGCCAATTTGTCTTGTGATTTTCAAAGTTGTTTATGTCATTAAAAATTAAAAACAATCTTATTAGTTATCCGATTTTGCAAACTTTTAGTTTGATTGGTTTGTTATTAATTTTTGAAGTGGACTGGCCCTTTAAGTCCATACAACCCCCTCTCTGTCGATTCCTTCCTTTGCTGTGGGTTAGGGACATGATACATCAGCTCCTAGATGGCAAAGCTGTTACACCCCACAGCCCCCCCCCCCGTGAAACACACACAGGCTACGCCATCTATGAACTACTTGAACGAAAATTGTCGGTAATATGTACTTGCACAACGTGATCAGACTGATAGGGGGGGGGGGGGGGGGGTTGGCCCGGGATGATGGTTCGCGTTTAAGGGTCGCTATTCATAACATGGGTTGAGGGTCGCTTTTCATAAACAATTAAATGAAAATTAAATTAGCAATAAACAAAATGATAATAAGAAAGCGAAATAATGAATAGGGAACACCCCACGGCTGTGGTGTAGGCGCAGGGGGGGGGGGGGGGGGGTGGGGGGTCACCACATGGCCCCGAATATTTGTAGAAAACATTTATTGAGAACGTACATTCTGAGCAAATAAAGAAAAAAAGGCGTGCCCCAATAATGTACGCGACCCATCATCCTGCCCCTCCCCCCCAAAAAAAAAAGTCATTACGACCACGCTGCGCCATTCGGTCCACCCTCCCCGCAGTATTCCCTTGGTACGAGTAAACAGCGGGGGCTAGGGTACGTCGCCGCCCCCAGAAAAAAAAACGCACAAAGAAAATGCAATAAATTATCAATAATTCATTGCATTTGGCCCCGACCTCTAACATAACAAAATTCTCTATGTGGGCATGCCTTGAACCATAATGCATGGTCCTACAGAGTTCCTATTGAACTAACATTTACATTATTATAAGAACAGTTTCATTATCAAATGGAATAAACACTTACATACAGATAATGTTATATATGTTTTGTTCTTATACACATCATATTCATACCTAATATGGTGATCAGGGGCGTTGCTATACCCTTTCAGTGGGGGGGGGGGGGGTGGGGTGTAGAGGCCAACGATTAACGACAAAACTAGCCACCAATTACCGACAAAATTAAATTTCCAATATCTACAAATTTAACCCTATAAACCCGGGGCCGAAGGCTAAATTGTTTTTCCTATGGACTATCTATAGTACTTGCGTATGCGCAAATGGTCATTTTCCACGACGACACAAATATACGAATTATTTCGTCAACTTAGTCAGCATTCATAGCTATATATTTAAAGGCAGACACGGAGCTAGGATCTTATTTTAGGGAGGGGCGGTAGTGAGCAAGCGAATCACTTAAAGAGCGCGGGTGTGTCGGTAAAAGGCCTCCCGCGAGAAGCGCGGAAGCTTAGACGTTTCCTTAAATTATTAGGAAAAGAAGACGATTTATTGTACCGTTCTCGACTGTTAATCCTTGTCTGAATGAAGTTCCCCCCCCCCTCCCGCGCGAAGTGCGAAAGCTTTGACGTTTCATTAAATTATTATGAAAAGAAGACGATTTGCTGTACCGTTCTCGACTGTTAATCCTTGTCTGAATTCAGTTTCTCCCCTTCCCGCGCAAAGCGAGGAAGCTTTGACGTTTCATTAAATGATGAGAAGAAGCAGACGAGATCGGTGTACTGTTCTCGACTCTCAATCCTTATCTGAATTCAGTTCTCCCCCTCCCGCGAGAAGCTCTGAAGATTTGGCGTTTCATTAAATTATTAGAGAAAGTAGACGATCGTTGAACCGTGCTCGACTCTAATCCTTGTCTGAATTCAGTTGCTTTGACGTTTCATTAAATTATGAGAAAAAGCAGACGATTCGGTGTACTGTTCTCGACTCTTAATCCTTATCTGAATTCAGTCTTCCCCCTCCCTCGCGAAGCGCGGAAGTTTTGACGTTTCATTAAATTATTATTAGAGAAAGAAGACGATTCGTTGTACCGTTTTCGATTCTTAATAAGCCCTAATTATCTGAATTCGATTTTCCCCATTAGCGCGAAGCTTTAACGATTCCTTAAATTATTAGAGAAAGAAGACGATTCGTTGTACCGTTCTCGACTCGTCTAAATGAAGTTTTCCCCTTCGGCGAGAAGCGCGGAATTTTTGGGGTTTGATCACAATATAGAGAAAGGAAGACGATTCGTCGTAACGTTTTCGACTCTTATTAAGCCCAATTCATCTGAATTCAGTTTCCCCCTCTCGCGCAAAGCGCGGAAGCTTTGACGTTTCCTTAAATTATTTGAGAAAGAAGACGATTCGTTGTACCGCTTTCAAATCTTAATAAACCATATTTTTTTGTCTGAATTCAGTTTCCCCCTCTCGTGTGAACCGCGGAAGCTATGACGTTTCCTTAAATTATTAGAGAAAGAAGACGATTCGTTGTACCGTTCTCGACTCGTCTACATGAAGTTTTCCTCTTCCGCGACAAGCGCGGAATTTTTGGCGTTTCATCACAATATAGAGAAAGGAAGACGATTCGTCGTACCGTTTTTGACTTTTATTAAGCCCTATTCATCTGAATTCAGTTTCCCCCTTTGGCGCGAAGCGCGGAAGCTTTGACGATTCCCTAAATTATTAGAGAAAGAGGACGATTCGTTGTACCGTTGTTGACTCTTAAACCTTGTTTGAATTCAATTTCCCCGAAAATTTCAAACCTCTAATTTCTTTAGCTGATATTATAGGTGAGTGAAACTTCTAGAAAATACAAGTATAGTAGTTGTAGTCACTCTCGCAGTCGTCACAACGGATAAAAAGTCACAGTTCGTAGGGAAAAAAAACTTGTCGGCCGACCGAATATACATCTCACCGACTTCAAACTTCTGCATTGATATAGTACACGAGGATCGAGCAAGAATACCGACACAGCTAGCTGACCCGACACAGCAACATATTTATCCGTGTCTTTCTTGCTCCCTCGACGAGACGACTCCACCCAACAACCCCCTTCTCTCTTTTACTCCCACTCCTCCTCTCTCAGGCTCTTACCTCCCCTCTTTCTCCTCTCTTTCATCCCCCGTTTCTTTTCTTTCCCTTTTACTATTTTTTCTTCTTGTTTTCCTTTTCTTTCTTTTCTTTCTTTTCTTTTCTTTCCTCTCCCCTCTTTTTCTTTTTTCTCTTTCTTTCTTCTCTTATCTTTCCTTTGTTTTCCTTTCTTTCCTTTCTTTTCCTTTCTTTCTTTTCTTTTCCTTTCTTCTTTTCTTTTCTTTCCCTTTCCCTCTCTTTTTTCCCCTCCCCCTTTTCTCTTTTTTCCCGACGGCAGCGCAATTTTCCCGACAATATCCTGACAGGTGGGGGGTGTCGCACGTACCCACACCCTTCCCCCTTTGGAGATGCCCCTGATGGTGATTCGTGATACCCTAACTCTAAATTAGACCTTCATTGTACCTCGGCAATCTCATCTAAACGCGCTAATCTATTATCCTCTCAGATTTAGAAATAATAATACTAACATAGAAATATGTTGTATTCCTCCAGCACACAACACATACATAATCTCAGGTGTAAATATCGTTTTAGGAAAACGAGCTTATCAATCAATACTGCAATCTGCATGTGATTCACCTATAATTATTGCACTATTATTATGCTTCGACTACCCATATGACATATAACATAGAAATATAAAGGAATAATCATAAACTCATATAAGACAAGAAATATAGACTAAAGAATATTGATTGTCTCTAAGAAATGTGATAACTTCCACTTATGCTATATACAGCAATACATGTATATAAGCCAATCAACATCCAAACATCAACCCTTAAATACAATTAGGCCTATGGGATAATTATGAGCAGGTTTATTCGATTGTAAACTACCAAATAATAATGGTCAGACAATCCCTTGTGCCAAGCAAATGCAAACTCTTCACAGTGTTTCCAACTTCTAATCTGAGCTCTTACAGCTTAAGCAAACATGCCTCCTATCACTAATCCCCCTGTCCTAGCCCAATGGAGAGTGTTGCCCAACAACACAACATGAACGAGAATATTGGGGAAGAAAGGGAGAGAAAGAGAGAGTGTGTGTGTGTTTCCCTACCACGAGTGAGGTTGACCTCTGTACAGAGTGACCCAAGAGAGATAAGGGAGAGATGGAAGAGGGGGAGAGATCTACTCTGTTGTTCCAACACTACGTATCTACACTGGATCATACACACTATCATAATGGCACTGTTGCATAGTATATCACCTAATTTGCAATTCGAGTAGGTTCTGAATGATAGATTGTAAATCTGGAAACTACCATTCATGATATTAGACTTACCTTTTCTTTATCAACCCTAGACTAGCTTTATAGTATTTACAAACTCCGAGGTGGAGGATAAACGTTCATATAGCAGTTCGGTACCTCGTTTATAACTTGTTTGACATACTATTCTTTGCATCAGAAAGTTCCAACCTCAATGGAAGTACTCTTACAATGTATACTTCTTTTCTGACATAGAAATCAAAGTCAATACTTTTAAGAACGGTAAGAGTACCACGTGCGTCGATCACCACGTGCCCGGCACATTTTTGCTTGTCTGCGCTGCATGCACTCAATCTACACACACATTAAACTCCATATTAAACAAGGTATCTGATTGGTCGATCAATTCCAGACGCATGCGCAGTAAACAGCATCCGTCTGGAAAAAAGGCACACGTGTGCTAATAAAGTAACAGGCGTGTGCTATCGCACCTTGCACGCGCCTGCTAAATAACAGGCGGTGATTGGTCAATTTAGCAGACGTGTGCCGCGTTCCATACGTCTGGGGCATGTGAATAAAGTCACCAACGGCTTTCCATACTAGGCCGTAGTAAAAACGTGTTGAGCGCAACAAAACGTGACAGAGGCGGTCCGCAGTGGGACAGGAAACATGTGTTTTCCCGGCATCTCACAGTCCTTTCAAGTTTTGCCACGTTCTGCCGCGTTTAGTGCGCGTTTTGTCCCATTTGGCCACGTTTTGTCAAGATTCTCACGGCAAGCTAGGATGTATGGTAGCTGTTTCTTCGCGTTCAATCACGGCCCGTCCCGGCACAGATTGGGGCATGGTACGTGTTGAGCCTATGGGAAGTACGTTCTTTCCCTTCTGAATAATGTCTGCACGTACGTGAGACTAGGCATGTTCGCTAGCGCATTAGCGCTGCGAAGAAGTTTGAATATCCATCGCGAACTATGTGTTTAGATAACATTCCTCTTCGTTTAAGTTAATTAAGTTATTATTGTGATGTTCTCCTTGTTGACGTGCTGCCTCCTCTTCAGATTTTCAATTGCATTTTAATTGTTGATGTAATGATTTTCCATACGGTAGTGGATTACATGTAACACTATTAAAAACAGACCTCTACAACTAGTACGCACACGACCACCATTAGTCTGTAAATCAAGACCCCTTTTAAAAAAAAGCCCCAATCTGTGCCGCATAAAAAAATAACGCGTCCCGGCGTATGATGCTTTACGGGCCCGGTGTGCTACAGCGCGTTACGTTCTACTACGGTCTGACACGGCGCCTAGCGGTCTGGGAGGGAGTAAAAGCCGGGCCCGGAAGGGGAGCTTCATTCGAGTCTGAGCAATCGACGACACGGTGCATCTACAAAACGAAGAGAGGAGACCAAGCTTTAAACAAAGAAGCCCAAGCTATGCCACCAAAAAAGCCAATTCGTACGAAGGCCCCCGTCCTGCACAACCACCACTAGTAGAGAAGCATGAGCAGCCTTAAAATCCTGAAGAGGAAAAGATACTGGGCATCCACAAAGGCGAGGAGAGGGATATTGAAAATCCCCTCGTAGTTGTGGTACAAGGAGCCTGTGTTGGGTGGCTTGCTGATGGCAATATGCTTCTCTTCTAGAGCACTCACTGCATAAGGCACACTCCACTTGTCTTCAAACTCCTGGGCAAGGGCTGTTCACTCCTTGGGCGTCACTAGAACGGCGAACACATCATCCTTGTAGGTTCCCACGATGGCCTTGCACACTTTTGGCACCATATGGCAGATGGTTGCTTTACTGCACCAGAACGCAAAGGAGAGTGACGAATAATTGCCCCCAGTGGCCAGATGTGTCAGAGTCACTGACAGTTTCAGTCAAGGTGGTAGGGCAGAGCGGAAGTTCGTGTCTTGTCTCTCGATGGCTGGTGTTACTATTTCAAGGATCTCGTCGAAGAGCTCCGGAGGCCTCCTCAGATAGTTCCGGAAGGCGTTGGCATCTTCGGTGTGGCCGAAGCCCCCTTTCCCCGAAGTCCCCTCACGGATACCGTGATAGACCGTGAGAAAACGTGGCACAAAACTTGAGTACAGAGATACAATAGCCAAAATCCCACGGCGCACTACGTTTCGGGCATACTCGGCTGTCGTGGCCGCCTGGAACATAGTGTAAACGTAGCATTAGGAGATAATACGTCACATTCTCCAAAAAAAAAGAGTGTCCCCGGGATGATTGTGAGTTTTATAAACTGTTTTACATCGGTTTGCTATCGTTTTTTAAAAAAACCATCAAGCATTTCTAATTCACATGAATATTTAACAACAATTATTGTATAGAATGATGATGGCTTTCATAATCAGGTGCTTTCTGCAAGACGAGATCTCAGAATACAGTCTATGGAAATGCCACCCTGGAACGGTCCACCGTGGGATCTGTATTGAACTCAAGTGCAGCATGTCCGTTTAATACTACACAAGGTAAATAAAGGAATCTGACAATGTTTTAGAAATTGGCGGGGGAAAACACACGTTTTGATATCTAATAGTGCGGTATTACAAGTTTCAGGAAGTGGACGTAAAACACACCATACTCTTGAAGTTTAAGAGATAACCTATGATATAGAAACGCTCATAATCGGGTGCAAAAATCTTGAAATAAATGTTGATAAAATGTTTTAACAACGTTATTACTTAGGTTAGTTGAAAAAAAAACCCCACGTAGGACCATCTTGTGGTACAAGTGGATGAAATGTATAGTTCAAAGAACGAGGTGAAATAATTATACGGAAACGATTGTGTGTTCGACATCGTTGAAGTAAAACCTTTCATCTCCTTTTAAGCCGGAGAGCCTATATTAACTGGTCTTTGTAACGAGGAAGAGTTCGGCTATTTTTGGACTATTGCACTAAACTGCGGAGCATTCCGTGATGCAAGGGAACTTTTGGAAGAGATATTAGAGGTAGGTGCCTTCGATTTTATCACAATGGTGCTTTTTTCTTAGCTGAAGTAAAATGGCAAAATTCATACTTTTACCATATCCTGCTCAGGGATGAATGGAACATTCGTTTGATGAATCCCATCTTATCCGTACCAAACTTCGAAGACGGTTATGGACCCTTTACAATTTACAGTTTCGTTCGTTCGTACAAAGAATATCAGGGGGTACATCATCTAGATAGAAAGATCTTTATTTAGCCAACTGATTGTCTCAGCATCGAGCTCACGAAGTCCGGGAGCACCGTGAGGGGATTGATAGGACAATCATCAATGACATGATCCATAGTTTGGATCTCTCCACAGGCACAGTTTGGTGATGATTCACCTCCAATTTTATGTTGGAAATATTGTGTAAAATACACACAAGTCGGATTAAAATACAGTTTAAAAAATAATAATCTCAAAATGGCCTTTAGAATTAACACAGTTTTTGTGTTGCTGTTCCTTGACAAACAGGAAGGAATTACAGATGAAAATCTTGAAGAAAGTGCATACAGGACCGCAATCATTACAACGCATTCAGATGAGTTCACGGCCTATGAGGCGAATCTTGTGGCTGACATCATGGATCGTATTGTGCGGTGGAATTCAAGCGATTATAATGTGAGTGCACATGCTCCTTTGTCCTAGGATGAGTGGAACATTTACAGTAGAACCAGTGATTTTAGTCCCATAGAATGTTATATTAATCTAAATATGGCACCAGGGGAGGTGAAGGGGCCTGCATAACTCCTGTGCCCTCGGTGACCATGGTAACAATGTATAACAATGTGTCATACCTACTTGGCTTTATTCTCAGTTATGTCAAACAAATAGTATAACTTTTTGGACGGAGAAGACTCTTTATGTGCTTAAAGTAATGTATTCACTTTCTTGACCAAGCTATTCTCGAATAGTGACTTTATCTACCTAAATGTAATGTGGTATCGTAACAGCCACATTCTTTTGCTATATATCCTATTGTTTTGACAAGTTTCAACCCAATATTCACTGTAAAATACCAACCTTTTTGCCTTGCATTCGTGAGAGTAAAGTATAATGCCTTCAATTTACTTTTTTGAAGAAGACGGCGAGCTCTAGTATGTATTTGTTTTATACCCTTAGAATATCATGTATAAGAAGAGCTCTTGTTTCATAATTACAAAAACAAAACATAAATCGTTGCTAATGTCAGCCCGTTTGCATATATTAACTCCAGATTGATGTTTTACTTTACAGGTGACCACATCTTATGGTCATGTTGTTAACAACATAATGAATATGAATGAGGAGGAATTATTTGACGCTCAAGAACAAAGTAATTCACCCTCCCGATTAGTCCAGGGTATTGAGAAGCAACTCGGTTATCTCGAAGTTAACTCCACAGGTTATGACGAAAAGTTTAACAACATCGCTGTTAAGGTAATAAATTTGTTCCTCTTTATGTTAGCTTCTATCCTTGAATTCAATATTAGATTATACTTTGCTGAGTGGTGCCCTTCATAAAGATATAATCAAGGTGGATCGTGGGGGCCGCAACAGTCCGCTATTGAAATAGAAAATTTACAATAAGGCTTTTAAGTGTAAAAAGGGACCACCTGCCTCACCTTCTTAACTTCTTGGAACAGGCCAGAGGATTTCCCGAGGATCAAAATGTTAAAGGAAGATTCTTTTTCTCGCACCCCTTCCTCAACTCTTCACCAGCCCCTGCCCTTCGTTTCACAGCGTTTACTCTCAGAATTAAGATGGTCAGATGAATGTCTTGAGTTTCAGTTTTCTACTGTTATTAAAGTCACGTTTTTATAGATATATATTTTTTTTTTATTCAGACAGAAATGTTATATTGTTAAAAACCAATTTACACATAGAAAACTAAATATATCATTAACATCATTTCATTTCAGGTTCAAAGAATTTCCAGTACAGAATCGTCCGATGGCATCGTGATAAGATTGTCCGGTCTTGACATCACCGATTTCACTCAAACAAACACCACAGTTGCTGTTAGAGATTCTAGTTCGATCATTCCAATTGAAACAACACTTGTACAGACTGTCATTCCTGTGGAGGCGTTACGTCTGCCGTTTGAAGGCGGAACCACATCAATGATGGAGTCTGCTAAAATCATATTTATAGTTTATGCTAGTGATGTCTTATATCCTTCTAAATACATACGAAATGTCAACCAAAATAACGAACTTTTCAGCAGGGTTGTAAACACACCAGTAATGACTGTCATCGTTGATGGACGGAAAATTGAGGACTTGTCGCAACCCGTCAATCTATCTTTTTCCAACATTATGGTAAGATTAAAAACTTCAGGGGGGTGTTTCACAAATATCCTAAGTAGAACTTAACACTAAGTTGGACTTCAAAATTATTGACAGCCATTGGAGCCTTAAAATGAAATACATTCAAAAGTGGAAATTAAAGTATTTTAGACTTTTCATAAATTCCACATCCAGAACATGAAATCTTCTTGATGATAGAAAATATGAATGATTTGAATCAACATTTTATGCCTTTCAAAATAACTTGTATAAAATATTTTCAAAGATGCTAATGGCTTTCCATAATTTTGAAGTCCAACTTAGAGATAAGTTCAACTTGGGATCTTTGTGAAACACCCCAGTTTATCCAGAACAATTAACGATATCTTCACAGGATCACAAACTCCCAGTACAATTGTTGAGAGTTTGTTATTTCGTGTTTTTGTGAGTTGTCTGTAACCTTGTAGTATTTGGTGAATATTGTTGGCTAACTAGATAGGACTCTCTTACTCTACATACGTTCTACTCAGTACAACTATCTCACAGCATTTACAAATACGATAATGTAATGAAAAGGAGTTTTAAAGATATTGGGACTTTAATAATTTCTTTAATTGGTGCGTGTAATGAGCTGAATTACTGAACGACGGGATATTGTTCCATTCTTTGGATGCAGTCAGAGCAGATGTACGATCAGCTTTTCCACGGGTCTTTGGCATTTTAACGAATGAATTGGTCCCTGCAGGTAAGCAGAAACGGGTTTGATATGGAGACACAACTCAGTAAAATCAATGCCCATGTTCTACCTTATAAGAAGTTAGTTGGCCCAATAATGCTAATACACTTTTAGTTAATCTTGATAACAAATTCAAACCTATAGATAAGACATTGTTTGGTTACAAAGCAAATTGAAATGTAGATGTTACAATGTAGTTACCAAAACAAAAAATATCATTCACGAGAATTCTTTTTGATATTCCGACCGCGGAAATTCATTAATAACAGCAGGCAGTTTCAATACGAGCCATTCGTAGGAAATTCAACAATTTGTTCAGTTTCTTTTAAATATATTTAACATGAAGTGATTTTAAATAACTAGACAAATTTCTTATTATGATTGTATCATTCTGCTAAATATCTATTAAGAATATTAACATGATTATACGCGTTTGTTATCATCAAACAGGAGGACAACTACGATCCCGTCTGTACTTTCTGGGACACTGGAACTGGGAACTGGTCAACCCGAGGCTGCATACTAATCAGAGTTGGTCAAGACACATCTTTCAAACAGATAACTGCTCCAGATGATGTAGAAATCACCGACATCAACAGTGTGACCTGTGCATGTGACCACTTTACAAGCTTTGCAGTGATTGTGGTAAGTATTTAAATAAAACCATGTAGTTTATTCGATATCATTACAATCCTAATTAAACTCATCTAAGGACGGAATTGATCTTGTCAATATGATTATGACATGATATTTCATTTGATTTCAATATTTATCTCAGGATATAAACAAACTTTGCGCTCCATCCTGTGTCCCATGATTTCAAGTTTAAGATTTTGCTTGCAGAGTTTCAAGGCTTTCACGATTGAAAATGTCTTCTTGTTAATATAGGATTTCTCGGTCAATTTCGTTAGTTGGCCACACAAATTCATTTTATGTTCATTCAATTTCGCCGCTTCTGTCACCGCAGCTGTTATTTGTCGTTCAAATTCGTTATTTAGCATTTAAATTCATAAAACGATCATTCAAAAATATTTTATTTTCATTCGAATTAAAACGTGTTTCTTTTTCGTAAAACTTTCAATCAATTTAAAGCGAGACGATTCGTGATTACGTAATAGCGTCTTCCGTGAATTCAAATTCGTTTCTTTGCATACAATTTCACACGTTTTGCAGACAAATTAAACTAATTAGCACCCCGCAAGCTTAGTTCCATGCTAAATCCATTTCAAATTGTATGGGTTGGTAAGCAACAAACATGTTATTTGTCCTCACTGGGGGTGTATACCCACTAAATCATCACTATTTAGCAACTGAACGATCAAGCGTTAAGTAGATATAACCTAGCCACATCAATATAGAATTAGCAAGGAACCAAGCAAGGGTGTCTTTTTATGAATATGCAATGATATAAGTGAATGCAAGTGTGTGTTTACAGACTACATCATAATCTCATCAAAATCTGAATCACAATCACACTGAATCACAATCACGATCGTGATCACAGTCACAATTACCATTTCAGTCACAATCGTAATCACCATCTCAATTACAATCACGATCATGCTCACGATCACATACAGTAACAAGCACAATCACCCCACACAATCATTAATGAGTTTGATACATTGTTTTCTCACTGCGCGCACATCTCAATAACTCATGTCATGTGGACATAAACTAAAGAATACACGTATACAATCTGATTTCAGATTATGATTGTGATTAAACTGATACTCTATAATTTACTCAAATATAAATGGCTTCAAAGAGATTACGAACATCGAATAAATTATCAAAAACAAAACAAAACAAAACATATAAAATAAATCAATGTATAGAGTATTGATACCCCCCCCCACCATTATGGTACGCCACTCCAATAAATACAACTATAGTCTGTAAACACACACTTTTACGAAAAAGAAACAGGTTATAATTCGAATAAAAATATATATTTTTTAATAATCGTTTTATGAATTTAAATGCTAAATAACGAATTTGAACGAAAAATAACAGCTGCGGAGACAGAATCGGCGAAATTGAATGAACATAATAAAAATTTGTGTGGCCAACTTACGACATTGACCGAGAAATCCTATATTTTCATGCTCCTCCCAGCGAAGTGAGTGCAATTTCACGTTAATGGGGAAAGATAAAACCACTGCAGATGAAAACAAACGAAATATTAGAATGAGCCGTTACAAAGGAGCAAATAAAATATTTAAAAATAAAGCTAAATGTGTTTTTCTCTTCCTAAAATTCTAAGGACATTTACTCCGAGGGACCAAAAAACAAGGTGTTCCGATGGCTAAGCATCATAGGTTGTGGGGTATCCATTATCAGCCTTATCATTACTATCTTCACCTACCTTTATGTTATCTGGTAAGTTTGAATAGGTGCCATTCATTTACTGTAACACAAACAAATGACAAACTTTGTGTAATTGAACCGCTTTTGTAACTCATTTCGGAACTACCTAAATAAAAATAACGTAGTATATGAAAGGATATTTCAATTTTTTGTCAGCTATTTGTCAGCAATCTGGGAAAATATACGTTGTATCCCTCTTAAGCTGAAAACAGTTGGAGTACTAATGGTCTCTCTAAACATGTATGTATTGATTAATTTATATGCCAGGTCCACTATGCATTTTCTTATTGGACATAGTTTTAGTTATTTACCATTTTGGAAAATCTAATTTTCTATTTGTCTTGAAACCGGTTTCCGACATACTACTGGCTTTGGAATATCATAACACAAGAACAAAAATCTGTGTAAGTTAAATAAAACTTTTTTCAATATGTTAATACACAGGCGCGGATCCATGAATTTTGGAGAGGGGGGGGGGGGGGGGGGGAGGGGGGGTGTCATAATGAAAGACGGACAGAAGCGGCGCGTCGCTTGCGCGAACAAGGGGTTTGCCTCCCCCCTCACTAGCTGAAGAAAATTGCAATTTTCTAACTCACTTCACGCAATTTGGTGTATGCTTTTTGTCAACATTTTCATTATATTGGCTTTATTTTGTCTCTACAGTTGAAAAGAAAAACCACAGGGAAGTCTGTGGCTTGCCCCGGCTGAAAGGTAGGGTGCCCTAGGCATATGCCACTGATGGTCAGTGCAGTACGAATACTCTAACCCATACCTAGGATTTTTTTAAAGGTTTATTTTTCCCTTTTCTCTTTCTTTCTTTTATTTTAGCAGCAAAAAGCCCCTGCCTAAATCCGAGTCCTCGCCTGAATCCGCGTCCTCGCCTGAATCCGCGTCCTCGCCTGAATCCGCGTCCTCACCTGAATCCGCGTCCTCGGCTAAATCCGTGTCTGAAGATTCTTGGGTCAAAAAAATTGAGCGCTATATCCACCTATGTTTCTGCGTTACACTACTTGGGCTCTACTTTGCTTTCTTAGCCATCATCGGATTTGATGCAGAGTTTCACGTTGCCGAATTAGAGACCATTTCCTGTAGCGTCATTGCTGCCCTCACACATTTCTTCGCGCTATCTTCATTGACGTGGATGGGAGTCGAAGGTTTCCATATTTATCTGACCGTGGTTCGAAGCAATGCTTACATACCGAAGTTTATGCTTAAGGCGACTCTGCTCGGCTGGGGTGAGTAATTTAATTGTAAAGCGTTCAATCCCCATGACTGATTTATTTATGTGAATTTCTAATTTCATTTTGAAATATTAGATGTCACAATTTGAATAAAAAACACTTCAAGAAAAGGAAGAAGAATGAATAGCTTTGAATGTAGCAGACGAAAGTTTTCTACATTAATCTTAAGAAACATTACCAAATTTAATCCACGTAGTACTTCTTACAAACTTATTGAGGAAATATTTACAACATATTTCTATCAATTTCTCTTTTTACATTTTTATATTATAATGAAGGTTTAGATCGTCATATTTTCAAGCAAACATATTGTTAAATTTGGATAAAATTGTTCTTGGGCGTGAATCGAAGTGATTCAATATTAAATAATATTGTTTAAAATATCACTTAATTTAGTGGCATTTACTTATTACCGTATTTTCCAGGCGTACCAGCTGCTATTGTAGGAGCAACAGGTGGTGTACTGCGTCGTGACTATGCTTTACAAGATTTGTAAGTACTTTCTACTCTGGAAGTGATTTTAAATCAAAGTGCTTGAGTCATGACTTTCTAAGAAATGTAAATGTTTTATTTTTCATCTTTTTTTAGAAGTTGAAGGACCTTTATAAAATAAAAACTTATTTTTAAAAATCATCATATTATAGCTGATACGACAGTCATGGGGGGGGGGGGTGACTAATTAGTACATGTAGTACATGTAAATTGTGAAGAAGAGAAAGGAGGGTCAGGAGGGGTGCCGTATCATGTTCCCATCTTTATCACTCTCCATTTTTTCCCTTTACATTTTGCCTTTAATTTTTGCCCCGATTGAATGTACAAGCGGTAAACAATGACAGAGGTATTATGAAAATTTCGAAAAATGCCTAATTAGTATTGATGATTAAATGCAGGACACACACATACGCGCACGCACACACACACACACCCATACACGTGCACACACGTCCACACACGCACACACACATACCCACACTCTCTCTCTCCATCTCTCTTTCATAGTTGTTATGTGCAGCAGCAGGCTTTGATAGGAGGAATCCTTGTGCCCATGGGCGTCATCCTGCTAATCAATACCTTCATCTTCATCCTCGCTATCTGTAAATTTGGCGAGTCTGCCAGCTTCTCGGCTTCACGAGTATGGGACCGCGAGGCTGAACGTAGAGAAGGCATCGAGAGAACACAGACTGGTGTTTCCTTCCTGGTCCTCATGGGTTTGACTTGGTCTACGGGCTACCTGGTTCTTCTGCAGGACGACGTTGCTGAAGTTCTCTTCGTGATCTTCAACTCCTTACAGGGGTTCTTTATATTAGTGGTCACATTATTAAGGAAGGATAATGTGTGGAAGATATGGAAACAGCTTTGTTGTACAAAGTGTTCAGAATCTGAGATGACTAGATCTCGGCCAGGTCGTAATTTCGTCACACGGCACGTCACAAGCAACACACATGAGCAACAACTCTAATACAGCAATAGAGTTATCTGTTTCACATTAAGATGCCATGGGGAAAAAACTAGACCTAATCAGATTTTTTAGTTTTGAAGAATAATTATCCGTCAGAAGTAATGAGGAAAATTCTATTCTAGCGATGACCGTCAAATGATCATTAAACGAAACGCATGCAAAATTCATCCTGGTTGGGGCATCGGGAGAGGGGGCTTCGAGTGAACATCCCCCCCTCAAAATTTTCTTTCGGCAAATTCGATATTATTTTATATCTGTCAGCAAATTTACAAAATGAATGACCCTTTTTTGTATTTGCTTGTTGGAAAATGTTGAGCTTCTTTGTTGGCCATCCTCAATGATCAAGCCTCACCCCTGCATTCATGTATACAGTGCAAGCGAACGCTGACAATAAATTTGCAGTTTGGAGATTTAGATGTTTTGATGGATATATAGTCCTACTGATATCATGCTTTGCGTCTGCGTTTATTCCACATAAAATAATACTTGAAAAACTATTTTTTTATGGCATGAGTGACAAGGTGTATGAATGGTTTAAATCTAACTTGATTGGTAGACAACATTGTGTTACTATATATAATCATTGTAGCGAGTATTTACCTGCTAAATCCGGGGTGCCACAAGGGTCAATTCTGGGCCCCTTGATTTTTTGTTTGTACATTAATGATTTTAATAATTTAAAATTTCATAATAATTCCAAAATATCCCTTCATGCCGACGATACTGTCATTTTTATAACTTCTAATGTTTTTTTCTGAAGTTCAAGAAAATGTACAGAATGACTTTGATTTAATATGTAAATGGTTTGATATAAATAAGATGTATATACACCCGCGGCACTAATGTCCTTTGGCAAGACATTGATCTACATTTGCCACACTCAACCCAGGTGATGTAAATGGGTACCTGGCAGGAATTAATTCCTTGAAATGCTGGAGCGCTGTATAAACGGCTGCTAGGCTAAAGCCAGGGTAATAATAAATGTGCCTCGGAATAGAATTGTCTAGATAGATGGCGCTATAGAAATGCCTATTATTATTATTATTATTATTATTATTATTATTATTATTATTATTATTATTATGTCCTTTGGATTAAAAAGAAAGTTGGAAAAAAAAAAATCGTCTCTCAATTGAATTAAATACTTACAGTGTGTCGAATCAATGAAATATCTAGGAGTTATACTTGATTCACAACTTACGTGGTCTGAACACACAAAATATATAAGTACTAAGATATCTCGTTCTATTGGATGTATTCGTCGTATAAAACGCCTATAAATACCCCATAAAACTCTTGTAAACCTCTATCTTGCATTAATTTTACCACATATCGACTATTGTTGTACTGTTTGGGGAAAATGCTGAAAGACCAATTTATCGAAGCTGCGAAGGATTACGACACACCACAATGTACGCTTCTTACGACTTTAAATTGGCAATCGGTCGAACAAAGATTGAAATATCACTACTGTCTATTAGCTTTTAAACTAAGTGTCATGGCCCCAACTTATTTAAAATCACTTATAAATTATCGCACCTTCAACTACTGTACCCGCTATTCATTTAATTCTCTTCTTGACATCCCATACCCCAAAACCGAATTAAAAAAAAGATCATTCTCGTAAAAAGCAAGCACCCTATTTAATAAACTTCCTCCCTCAATTCAATCAACCAAATCAATTCAAATATTTAATCGCGGATGCCAATTGGCAAAGCATTTATTATAATAGAATTTCCGTTCTTATTTTCCTCTATCGGTATAATTATTTTTCTTATGTTATATATGTTTGTACTCTATATTATGTTAAATATGTCAATGTTTAGTTTTGATGAATGTTATATCTTTATATATTCCTTGTATTTTTGTTTATCACAAACTTGCTATGTCATTCTAGAGGGCGTACTTGGAAAGCAGTTTTGTTTAAACTGAATGTACCTTCCCTCTATTTTAAATAAAACTTGAATAAATAAATAAATAAATAAATAAATGCTCCGAGACTGTACTATGATTTTGCGCCGTAACCTTTAGGATTCGTTTGCTTCCTGTAAATTTGTCACTTCTGTATAGCCTTGTATTTCGCATCGCGTAATAACAATGATTTTGTCGTAGCACAGTAAATCTTTTTATAGTGCATTTAAATGTCTGATGCCGGAATTATACTCAGAGATTTATGAACATAAATGAATGGTTGCTTTGGATTAAGTTGAGATAGAGTTGAAAATGTAAAATGATTTCAAGACAATCTCACCCTCTTCCCGAGTCGACCGGAGAGAAGATGGTAATGATGACGAGGAAGAGAATATCCCAACGGAAGTACTTAAATATTACCAGATGCATTGTTTCGATCCTTCTTGTTTTTTCCATTGTGCATTTGTGAGATATGATAACCAGAATACATCTTTAGTCGTGCAGGATTAAGCTTACGGTATACGTTATGGAAAACCATAACAGCACACATGAACTATATTTAGTCTGACTTATGTTGCCAAAGCTGATAGAGGATTGATAATTAATTTCATTTGTATATAACAATGTGTATTATCTTTAGATTACGAACCATATGAGTAAACAGTAATCCTACAGCAAATATTACTCTTTAAATTACTTCACAAAGGTACCTCGACTAGATTTGATTTGATTTGATTTGATTTTATTTATTCATCATCAATAACATCAGTGATTAAACATTTGAATACATCGTGAATGGTACATGTTCATAAATGAATATTATAGATCATATTAAAGAAAAACCTAACAAAGTATTGATATGCTAGACATATGTCTTTTCTCATAGAATATAGAAGGTGATGAAAAGGAGCCAAATAATAGCACATGTGCTAGTCGAGTCTGGCCCCTGTTCTTAGCACACACTTGGCAAAAATAAATATATCATTATCAAAAAATAAAACTTGACAGTAGAAGTATACTTGTTGAGTAATACCGTAGCACAATTTCTACACTCCAAATATAATTATGAAGAGGATATACCAGGTTAAAAAGTCATAGATACATGTATCTACAGATTATTTATACAAAAAATTGCATTTTTTTGACAAAAAAAAACAACAAAAATGTAATATGGAGATTATTTACAATATATACATGTGTACTTGCATAATTCAATCACTTATTCATCAAGTAATCGTTGAGATGTTTACGAAAAGTGTTTCTAGACCCTTTGTTTTTGATTTCATCGGGAAGTTCATTCCATAATCGGGTTCCTACACAAGTTACTGAAAATTTGCCTTGTGTTGTTTTATACAGTGGTATACGTAGATGGCCCTTTTCTCTTTTTCTTGTATTGTATCTATGCTCAATTTTATCACAATAATCCGTCAAACAGTGAGGTAAATTATTATGTACTAGGTCATACATAAATGTACATAGAGACAACTCATAGAACTTGTTAATATCTAAGATTTTCAATTCGTAAAACAATGGTGCTGAACGACTCATAAAATGGCTAAATGTGATTGTCCGTATGGCCATCTTCTGTGTATACAGTATGCAATTTAAGTGAGACTTGTAAGTGCTCCCCCACACTTCAATTCCGTATGATATATGAGGTTGAATAAAGGTTTTATACAACAACACTAGGATATTTCTAGGCACAAAATGCCGTAAGCGGAAGAGGATTCCTACTTTTTGTCTGATGCATTTATTAACCATTTGTATGTGGGGTTTCCAAGTCAAGTGTTTATCAATCTTTATCCCAACAAAGAGCGAAGAATCAACTTCTATTATTTCAGCTTCTGATATAGCCAGTTGCCCTTGAACATTAATCTGCCGTCTCTGGTTTCTTATTAGCATATAACTCGTCTTTTGTAAATTAATTGTCAGTTTATTAGCATTACACCAGTCTGAAACAATTTGAAGATTTGTGTTCACTTCAGTCATATCAATTTCTTTTTGATTGTGGCAGATATTAGCTGCAATAGTTTTACCAATTGGCTGTCACCCTAATAACAGTACTTTCATTTGTGTCATTTGTAATGTTCTTATTGTATCCCCTAAATGTATTTGCTATCGCTCTATATTTACGCAATTTAGATTTCATTCATTAAAAGTCATAAACACAATGATTAGCCACTAAAGCTTTATATTATGTGTACATTTTATTTTGCATGTGACCAAGGTAATGTTTGTCATTTAACAATATAAAGGGGGGGGGGGTCGAATAGTGAATGGATAAGATTGTACGCCTAGCGCATGGTGGTAATTATGAAATGATAATTGGGCAATAATGTGATTCAATGATGGTGTATTTGGTTGATGGTGAATATTAAAATACCCTTGCAATGCTTTTTGTTATTAGTCGGTGTTTAATATTCTGTTTGTACTTTATTAATTAATTAATTGTTATTATTATTTATTTATCTATTTATTATTATTATTGTAATTATTATTATTATTATTATTATCCCCTCTCCGACAAAGTCGGATGGGGGGATATAGTAACGCCGCCGTCCGTCCTTCCTTCCGTCCTTCCTTCCTTCCGTACGTAACAAAGTTGGTTTCCGATCGATAACTTCAGTAATGTTTGACGGATTTTAATAAAATTTGATATGAAGGTACACGATATAAAAAAAAGGCTAAGTTCGAATTTGGAGTACGTAGGTCAAAAGTCATAGCTCGTTAAATATGCCAAAAAATACACATCTGGTTTCCGATTGATAACTTTAGTAATGGTTGACGGATTTTAATGAAATTTGAAATGGAGGTTCATGGTATCAAAACACAACCTAAGTTTGATTTCGGAGTATGTAGGTCAAAGGTCATAGCTCAATAAATATGCGAATCTGGTTTTCATTTTATAACTTGAGTAATGTTTGAAAATTTTCTAATAAAATTTGATATGAGGTTATATGGTATCAAAATACATGTACGGCCTATTAAAGTTCGATTTCTTAGTATGTAGGTCAAAGGTGAAAGGTCATAGCTCATTAAATATGCAAACACACCTAATTATATTTGTGAAATTGTGGTAAATTTCCTTGCCTAGTAATATAATAGTTTAGTCCAATGTTCTAATGTATATAAGCCATTTTTACCCTGCGAGGGGATGCTACGCTTTGCGTTGACATGTTATTATTATTATTATTTTTTTTTTAAATATTATTTTTGAGGGGGGGGGGTGAACTGTGAACAAAGCAACCACTTTGAAGGGGACATGTTAATGGGAGAGAGAGAGAGAGAGTATGAATGGATATGGTAAGGAAAAAATAGAAAAGGGGCACTCCTAAGAAGAAAACAGTGTCGGTTATCAGAAATAACAAGAGGTACTTTAAACAAATGATGAAGGAAAAATTACAGAGATGACATTATGATAAAGACTGCAGAGTTGACACAGTAATGTTACCTTGAATATGTTGATAATAACATCGTTGGTCTCCTTCTTCTTCTTCTCAATATTGATTTACTGGTCGAGTTACATTATTTGCTTGTCTTTTAGAATCACCAGATTTCAGAGGATTCACACTTTTCACAACGAAAAACTTCTCCATGTTTCAGTCCTTGCGCGATCGTCTCCAGCTCTAGCAGATATTGGGCGACAGCGTGCACACCGGTACTACCGGGGCAGTATAGCCACTGCTGACGGCCGCACTGCTCTGCGAGCTTCCGTTGTTTGTATCGGTAATACTCGTAGAGATGGTAGAGAAAGCGCCATCTAAGTTCCATTTCATTGGTTTAAGGTTTGAAAATTGATACTCAATATTGTGTTAAAGTTATATCAGAAAAGATTTTCTTTATTTTATAACTCCACGGGGGCGATTTTTAATTTTGCAATCGCCCCCGTGAGCTCCCTTGACGGGGGCGATTATGGAGCTCACGGGGGCGAATCGCCCATCGCCCCCGTGTATTTTGAGCGCTGATTAGCATAGTAGCACCACATGCTTTAGCAGTCACGCAAAACAAACACTCGCAAAATATTATTCAATAAAATCTGAGAATGTATACTATTATCTAGATCTATTAGGAATAACTCATTGTCAAAATCATTCCATAGATTGGAGTAAAAATAATTATTCCACCATTATGGCCAACAGTGTAAATAGATAATAATGAACAGATACATTCTTTACTTCATTATATAAGAAAAAGGGCCGCTGTCCTTATAATAACACACATCCATAGCATTCAAATATTACGCAGGTTAGGTGTCTTACCTTAATATAGAGATGTTTGATAACTATCAGTTCGTCTAAAAATTGAAGATCACTATGCAAAGAATACAAGTCCAAGCCCGAGATCAGCTAACCAGTCTACCACCACTCACCATGCCCTAGCTGTCTGGCGACTCAGAATTAGTATGGGGCGGGGCTACGACAGCAGCCACAACATAAGCTACCGACCAATCATCTCGAACATGGGGATGAATCTCATGCGCAGGCCACGTTAATGTATAATCCAAAATCTGGCAAAAAGGGATGATGACGTGGCATACTCTTAATTTTTGTTGTCAGTGAAGCGTGTATGGTTTAATGTTATCAATGTATCATACTAAATAGTTTTACTTTATGAAAAGCAAAACGGATTTAGAGCATTTTTTTTATTTTTTTGGGCCCTCGAAAATTTGAAAAATTGCACCCCCCCTCTTGAGCGCCATTGGAGGGGGGGGGGGGCATCTCCAAAAAAGGTAAAATTAACGTTAAAAAATGTAGAAATACACATTTTTTCCCGGGGGGGGGGGGCCCGCCCCCCTGGATCTGCCACTGCATGATTGTCATCAAGTCGATAATCTGTTTTTAGATTGATATCTTTCAATCATCACAGAGCTGTTACTCCTCTGACATTAAATTAATCAAAATGAGGGCTTGTATTTTATAACCTCCAATTTCCAAGGTTTATGGTTTCTCTCATCATATACAAGGCCGTTCTACAAGTTACCACATTATGAAATATACTGTTTTGAATGAATTTGAATTTGAATTTATTAACAACAAAACAACAACATAACACAATGTTACAAATGTATTCAAGTGGGTAACAAAATAACAACATATCCATGTACATGAGTTACAACGAAAAAGAAAATATTCATAGTTGAACCATGTGTACAAATTAAATTAATCATATACCATGTCATATCAAACCTGTGAATGAGCTATAACTTAATAATATGGAGAGATTTGTGGCTGGAATTGAAATTCACAGAGTTCCAATAGCGTATAAGTGATTCAAATAAAGGATATTTTTTAAACTTAAAACTTAAAATTTTGTTAAAGGGAGAACCAAAATTTAGCACGAGTGCTAGTCGGAATTGGTTCTCCAAGTTTCTAAAACTGTATGCATCATTTATATTGATATTTATTTTGACTTAATATCATATTATTTGATCCTCGTGATTCATCTCTGCTTAGGAGTTTAATTCTGAGATTTTGACGAAACGATGATCTTGTTTTTCCATCTCTTGTATTTATGGGCAAATTATTCCACAGCTTTGCTCCAATGAAAGAAATTGAAAAAGTGCCATGTGTCGTACTACATTTAGGTAATCGTAGCATCATATTAAATGTTCTCTCCCTCTTGTTCTATACATATGATTCATTAAAACAAAGTAATCCATTAACGAATGTGGTAAATGTCCTCTCTGCAGATCATATACAAATGTTTATACTGAATATTTGAACAGATTATGCACATCTAATACCTGTAGACGTACGAACAGTGCCTCTGAACTTGTTCTAAACGGGGAAAATGTTATCACACGCATGGCCATTTTCTGTGCCAATAGTATGCAATTTAAATGAATTTTATAGCAACTTCCCCAAACTTCAATACCATAAAGGATTTATACAAGAGCATAAGAATGTGCTTAGTGTCTCAACTTACACAGCAGTCCAATCAATAACGTGTGTAAAACCAGTTCGGTTGCTCTGCATAATATTGGAAAAATCTACCAATTCCTAACCAAAGAAGCTACCAAGCAGCTGGTTCAGGCCCTGGTAATATGTCGTATAGATTTTTGCACTATTTTTCTATATGCTCTTCCTGATATTCACACCAATAAATTACAAAGAATCCAAAACTCTGCAGCCAGATTAATCACTATAACCAGGGAGGTGACAGAAAGGAATGAAAAGTCTTGTAATTTATTCAAAAGCATTCCTGAGTTTTAAAGCGTAACCATGGGATATGTAAAATTCCACTTGGCTTTTAAGTTCCATGCTCCGATTTTTTGGAGGCCAGGCACCAGTTTCACATTTATTACAAAATGTTAAATTATCCGACAAATTTCAGTGTAACTTCTAAGCTTTATATGGGGATTGTATTGGGAATAGTGCATCAAACAATTTCAATCTAAGGTTTAACACATATATTGTAAGGGTAGCCGAATACCTCAGAATATTATCACACATCTATTTATTGTGTAGTTGACAAGGATCGAGATCGCGCCTGAGCGTCAAGACGTGACGTTACAATTATTTCAATCCCGTCCTCAAATTTAGAATTGTTCACCAAATCCTACACGCAACACCACTCACAAGCGAGATGAACGCCAAAGGGGCTCACAGTTGATTATTATTTCATGCTGCCAGTCTCGGCTGTAAAATGTAATTGTACGGTTAAGTGTGACATGAAAATCGGGTTATTCTTAAATTAAGCCTCGTTCAGATATGACACAACAAAATTGAGGGGTTGTTTTACTTTACTTTTTCTTCCATATATGTATATAACGACGTAGAATGTAATGCCAGGAAGCTGTAATGAATGGAGATACCGTCTCGAAAGAATTTTCCGAGTGAAAGATATTCAAGATTAACCTGGCTTAACAAAAAAAATGTACCCCTCTCCAGCCATCATTTCCATCAATAGCTGTCCATATCAATGCACAGTCCGTCTCTGGCATTCCAAATAGTACGAAATGTTACGCAACGCCATCTGCTTCCCTAAGTTCTCTATTCACTCTTTTGCAAAAATATGCAAGCATCGAGCTTTGAAGCCATGCGTGGCACCGACAAATTAAGTCATGTTCAGTGAAGATGTATTTAGCTATAACATATCAAATACAGAATTCACAACATTATGACCAATGCAATTTTCTATTAGTCATCAAATGCTTTTTCCGTTCTCGAATAGCTCTACTGAAGACATGCCCATTTCAACCAGCGAAATCGACCGAGGAAATCGTGAGTTAGAGCAAATGAAAGTTTTCATCATCATGATTTTCTCATCTGATTATTGACATTTTCCGAAAATTTCCGCAATTTGTAAATAGCTAGGAAGGTAGTCCAAATGTTTATCTTCCTAAAAAACTAAATGAAATTGTGTTACATGTTTGCGCATTTATTGATTGAGGGCTAGAAGTTGTAAAGTTATCACCACTATTCACCCCAATTACGGGCCGGCAAAGCAAAAGCCGCCGTGCTCGCTGGGCTGGGTTGTGTGTGGAAAGGGAGGACTTAGTGCTACTAGGGAGCTGTCCGGTTTCGGAGGGGAATTAAGGGATTACGGTAGGGGAAACAAAAGACGCGCGGTGCCACGGATGGCTTCAAAGGGGCCTCTTGGACGGGATCTCCATTCATTACAGCTCCCTGGTAATGCGCTTCAAATTACTCAGTGAATACCCGCAAGTCCTATGTGGTTCGCAGTTGCCATTCATTTACATGGCGGCTTTAATTCTTGCGGCGCTTCAGCGCGCCATATCTGAACAAACCTTTAGGCTAAACCATGGGCGTAAATCTGTAATTGATACCTATTGTTCAGGGGGGGGGGGGGTGATCTATTCATTCATCCCCCCTGAACAATAGGTATTACGTAAGGATTTACGCCCATGGGCTAAACAGGTGAGGCAATAAAGATGATCCAATTCATTTTGATTTAGTTTATTTCACATCTATTCAAAAACCTAAAATAGCAATGATATTTCAATATATTATAGTTATACATCGTCTGAGTCTAAATAAATTGATTTCGTCTGTCTCCGACAAGAGGAGGTGCTTCATCTCTCGCATCTTCCACTTTTATTGAAACCATGGTAATAACGGAGTTTACAGATACAATCTGCGCATGGGCAGATAAAGGTCATTTGTACCAAAAAGGTAAAACCCACAGAGATGAATACTGGATATGCGCTCATGAAAGTTATGTAACATTATTCATTTATGCACCAACGGTACATTCTATAACACGCAGGTGGAAGTATTCTTTTCAAGAGGGCAAACAAAAGGTATTCATGAAGCATATCTAGGACTTTGGCAGTTATTATTCTAATATGCTCAAAGTGGAACTTCTCCATGTGTAAAAGATCTATGGATATTTGGGGTCATGTGCTATCTGTAAACTTCCTTATAAAGGTGGATGAATTGACTTTTGCACATACAATCATTTTCAACTCTTCAGCTCCCATCGAATATACCCCATTACCTTATACGTTCATGTTTAGGTGAAATTCCTGACATATCAACATCAACGTTTCGGTTGATTTGGGCACACCAGCATTTCTATTTAAACTTGTGTTTAACTAAAAATGCTAACTCCGTCAAAAACACTTTACACTCTGGCTCCAAAATTTCTTCCCAAAATGATGAAATGTTCAATTACCAAGTCTAGTCTACATAAATAACAAGAAACACATTTCGGAGTTATGAATTAGAACAAAATTTAGTCATCTGAATCTGGTATTGAAGTATTACGTCAAAAGTCATTGTCTCAAACTCTCTTAACCCATTCTGATAATTCCTTTCCCTTCTCCTTCTCCTTTTGTTTAATGTTTTGAAAACAATGAATAATTGCCACCTATGATCACATGTAACCCTACTTATTGAGTTTATGAAATGCAAACTTTGTTATATTCACAGAATATCAAATGCATGCATAATAATCAATAATCAATAATTTCATCAAACCTACTAGAAGCATAATAAAATATTAGGCTAACTACTGCCGTCTTTACAGCAATTAAAAGTGAAATAGTTATTAGTCGAGTTCAATACTTTCAGCATAATTAGGTAATATACAATGCAATAACTTTCAGCAGTCGCACAAACATTTAGACAGATTGAAAATAAATATTAATGTACTTTGCTTTATAATTGGACACATAATGTTATTTTGGTAAGGCATGTCTGAAATTAATAATAATTATAGTATACTGGAGGCGCACACACGTAGTTAATTACATTCAACTGAATTGTATTGAACTAGTAATTTTTTTAAACCATTGAACATGTTGAATAATTATACTGAGTTAGACAGTACCACCTGTGCGCTTAGAAACACCATAAGCATGTAATTATTATTATTATCAATAATAATAACCACAGTACTAATAACTGCTTCTTTTTAGCGCTTTAGCAGTTATAACACACCGAAGCGCTTACAATATTAATATTACCCGGTCATTGGATTAAATTAATATTCCGCATGTTAATGTGTAGTTTGTGTACATTCTCCACTCCCTTGGAAGCATTCCAGCTGGTCACCCTTTGACCTTTGTATCCTACAGGGTACCCATTTGATACCTAGGTAGAGAGGAGCAATGTAGATAAAATGCCTTGCTCAAGGACATAACTGCCATGTCGGACTCCGGGGTCGGACTCTAACCAACGACCTTTCCATTCCCAGTCAAGTGATTGAACCATTCGACACCTCTTAAAATCAAACGTTATATTAGATTTCAGATAAAGAAAGATTTAATCAATCTACACAAAAATCATGAAAGTCCATTTGTATTGGCAATACGTATACCTCTGAAAGTAAAACCGTTGATCTCAATACCAAATCTGTACCCTCGAAATATTCAACTGCCTTCGTCACCAATATGATCCGAATTTGATCTTTCTGACGCAATTGGCAAACAAACTATCGTTGGTCAGAATCTAATACAAAATATAATCTCAAAAATTTGGCAGAGAATGACTGTATCGTATCCTCTATTATCAATAAACTTTATCATATTGAGTAATTGTAAATCGCATTTGAACATGTGTATAGAAAATGCGCTATATATTAGTAGTACAATAAAGTAGTGATAGTAGTAGTAGTAGTAGTAGTAGTAGTAGTAGAAGTAGCAGTAGGAGTAGTAATAAATACACGAAACACAGATATATATCGCATTCTAAAATTCAAGGTGCCTTTGAAAATAAATGTACACTCTAGTGGCTGTAAACGTCTACGGAAACACCACAAGTCAGATGTGTCAACCATACATCAATCTTTTTGCAGAATGATTCAGGGGGAAAAACTTTTTTTTCTTCTTCTAGACAGACACCTTTTACGTCACTACCACTCTCTACAGGGTTTGGTCAACATAAGGAAAATGCAATAAATTTTCAATAATTCATTGCATTTTACCCCGGCCCCCAACATAAAACAAATCGTCTGTACGACCATGCATTATGGCTAAAGGCATGGGCACACAGAGGATTTTTTTATGTTGGGAACCGGGGTAAAATGCAATAACTTTCTGAAAATTTATTGCATTTTCTCTGTTTTTTTAATTTATGGAAACTGCCCCCTTCCCTAGCCCCCGCTGCGTACAGTCATGGCTCAGTGACAAAGCAATGGCATCGTAACTGTGAGCCCCCAGGATCAAAACCGTGTCGATGTGCTATATTAGTGCCCTTTTGTGGGGTATTAATCCTCATTACTGTCAGTTATGACTTAGGGGGGGGGGGGGGAGGTAGGTCCCCTAGTTGAAAAGCATAGTAGCATACACATGCTTTAGCAGTCACGCAAAACACAAATTGTCAAATTATTATTCAATAAAATCTGAGAATGTATACTATTATCTAGATCTATTATTTTTTAATTATTTTTAAAATAATTCCATAAATTGGGGTAAAACAAACATATTCCAACTATATGAGCGACAGTGTATATTAATATATAAATACGTACATGAGTAAATGAATATGAATAAAATTGAAAAAGACAACAAATCAATTTAATGATAAATCGTTATGGTTCAATTGTTAATACCAAGTACTTCGAATCTTATAGTCGCATAACCAGTAAATGTTACAGGATGAACCCTAACGTACCTCGCGATTACTGGCTCAGAAAACAGTAATGTCACATATGTGTCAGCATCAAAATTTCCTGCATATGTCTGAAAGAGAACGAAAGTAATTGAGAATGTTTATTTATAATAAAAATAATTGTAATAATAATAATAATACTAATACTAATCTATATTTTTGTATGATCCAAGCAAAGCCTCATCAGTATCACTGCTGCTATTCCCAAGGGCCCTGCAATTCATGTAACCCCCGGAAACTTCCAGGTACCCAATTAGATAAATATCACTTTGGGTATTTTGATGAGGAAATACATTTTTAGAGACTATATTAAAGTGTCTTCTTGGATAGCTATATAATTTGCTTAATTACAAGTAGAAGTAATTTATTTTTAAAACAAAATCAAGGTTTAACTTACAAAATCACCTGGGGTAGGACTTGAGCTCCAGATTATTACACTGGCTTTATTCGCACGGCTGCCGTTACGGCGCCCTTGCATTTCAAGAAATTAATTCCTGCCATGTACCAATTTACATCAACAAAACACAATACCCAAATTAAATGGAACAGAGAAGAGTTCTATCAAAATTGTTCATTCCTTTGATTAATTTCCCCCAAACTCTATACAGTCAGTACCGCAGGTGATGTGACCATTGGGGCAGTTACAGCTCAGGAACTGGAGGTTCTTTGGATGTCCCAGGGTATTGATGCTCAGTCCTTCATAGTTCGTCTGTTCAGTGAGAATGGCACACAGGAGTATATGCAACCTTTCCCTGCTGGAACTACATCTGCGATATTTGAGAGCTTGACACCTGACACCCTGTACACCGCTGTCGTTGAGGCCATACCTACGGCTGGAGACTCAACAACTGTTGGCTCTGACTCAGCAACGACCAGTAAGAAATACAAAATTCTGTCAAAATCCTACAAAAGAATGCATAGATAGAAGAATCACGTAGCTTTATAATCTGTTGATTATAGCTTCGAATCTTTTGATAATGGGTAGAAAAATAGCTTCGAATCTTTTGATAATGGGTAGAAAAATAGCTTCGAATCTTTTGATAATGGGTAGAAAAACAATGTCAAATATTGTCTGAAGACTTTTTGCAGTAAATACTGGTTTAGTTAAAATATCTGGGTTATGTATAATTATGAACAAACTGCAGAACAGCATCCAAAATCATGACATAAGTTTCTTTCTCTCTCAGCACATTGGGGGCGCTATAGGCCAGCATAAATTTCACAGTTTTACATTACCTTCGGTGGAAAAAAATTCACGTCCAACTCCGCTAAAACTTCTTTGACGGCGACCTGTAAATGAAAGCGGACAATTTTAGTTATTGATAATTAGTAGTAATATTAATGATTATACTTATAACAACAGTTATAATAGTGGTAGTAATAATAGAGGAAAGAGTAGGAGCAGGAGCAGTAGTATTAGTAATTATAATGAGAATGATTACAATAATGATAACATTAGACAAGCAGGTAAACTTGTATATGTTTTTGTTAAGTTCAGTATGATTTTTTAAGGATAAATAGGCATAAAAGAATTGTACTCTACAGTGAGACGAGGAATTTATAGAAAAAGAGGTGACGAATAAGAGAAAGTTTTGCACAAGTTTGCAAGTCAACAAAACATATAATATTGATATTAAGCAATCTCAGTTCAAATAAAATTGGTTTCAGCGTGTATTCAATCTAATCATCTATATAACACAAAAAGTGTGGTGATCCGACGCTTCACTGGATTGTTACTATCAAAATACTGTTTTTTCGTCAGAAGGCAGGTCATTTTTAATTTTTTCTGTAGCCATGGCAACGTACATATTACATGAGGGCTCCTCGACTCAAATCTGTGTATATACCCTAAGGAAGCTTCTGACCAAAACCGATGATTTTGTCCGCCTTGTCACGATAATCGAAAATGTTGACGCTAAGCGACCCCACTACAAGGAGCAGTAAATAATTGGTGGCTTGGCAGTGTTGACTGACTTTGAAACAGATCATCTATTATACTTGAGATCAATAGGTACCCTGTCAGGATAGAAAGATAAATAACAAAATAAATAACTCGCGTGTCTTTGTTGACTACTATTAGGGTTCTTTTCGGGATGCAGACAAGCTCGGTGTAATCAAGCCCATATAGTATCGGATTGTCTCGTATTTCATTTAAATTCGGTATGATGCCTCCAACAGACTTGAATGTGAAAAAGCTTTTGTATTCCCTCGTGTTTGATAAGTAACTGCCTGGCTCGCAAATTGAAAAGTAGTTTACAGATTGGAAAATGCTTTGATGGGACTGTAGATAGTGAATAGGGAAGTCAAAGCAAACTGAACACTTATTTAAACGGTTTGAAAATACATTTATATGGTTAAAAAACCCGGCAAAAGTGAA
This sequence comes from Strongylocentrotus purpuratus, assembly GCF_000002235.5. Taxonomy (NCBI): domain Eukaryota; kingdom Metazoa; phylum Echinodermata; class Echinoidea; order Camarodonta; family Strongylocentrotidae; genus Strongylocentrotus; species Strongylocentrotus purpuratus. Next base: position 5,602,261 of record NW_022145599.1, on the reverse strand, counting down.
ATATTATTTTGATATCGTACAGAATTGGACATATATCTTTGTGGCTAACGCTGACAACTGGCGCAGCTAAGCTGATGACTGATGCCAGCAACCCCCTCCATGTTCGTTTAACACACCATCATCACTGACTCTCCCAAGCTCCCATGATAAACGACAGCTAGAACCCACCAAAACTTTGTTTCCCTAGGAGCCAATTATCTTTCTTTCAAAATTTCCCGCCTTGAGATGTCTTCTTACATAGACTACCCGGTAGGTAGCAATATAATGAAACTCCCTAAATCCGCCCCACACAATCTTGCCCACCCCCCCCCCCAGCTGTTTTTAGTCCTGAGCTTGAGGCTACAGAGAGATAGGAGATGAGAGCAAACAAATAGATGAGTAAGAGATGAGAGAGAGAGAGTGAGTGAGAGAGAAAGTAAATTGCTAATATAAATTTCACACTTGTTACTAATAACTTTCATGAAACGGGGCCCAGGTATGCGTGAATGGGGGAGAGGGGGTCGCCCCCAAACCATTTGCTGAATATAACACTGTACCGAGCAGTAACGTCTTTTTAATGCCTCCGAGAGTATTCTGATGAGTGGTCCCACCATTATTATTTGACACAACCATGAATCTCTAACATGTAAACTAATTGAAATGTGGCTGAAAATCCACCCTCCACTTACCCCTTCTTCAAACATGCTAACATATGGTATAATTTTAATTTCAAAACGTTATTAATTTCGCCTAAGTCTAAGACAGGCAGGGAAGATTGTGCTTACGATTGTGCTTACAGATTTATAAACAATGAAAGTAATTTTGTTAACCATGTCAAATTCTAAAGAACACATTTAGCAAAGGCAGATAAAAACATGAATGAAATATCAGTTTATAAGTTCCAGTTAAATATCTACTCAGTTGTAGGAGAACGTTTTAAGTTCTATATAGTGTAAATGATGAGATACCGAAATATACATATGTTTCCAAAAAAAGTGAATTCTGGGTAAATATCACACTGGGAAACTGATTTTTTTCCATTTTTGGATTAGTTAAAATCAGGTGCAACATTTCAATATACACGTATAGTGCTTTTACGCGCCCTTCATACATAAGAAAGGGTAAAACCATGTTCATGTCCTAATGATTAAATATTGAAAGCGTAAAAACAAACATCCTTAAACTGGTGAGTCATTTTTATGTCTGTTTATAATTGTTTTGAGGAAACATCACACTGGAAAATAAATTTTAGCACATTCTATATCAAATCAATCAGGTACAATCGGTAGAAAGAAATTGTTTCCAGTGCTTGTTCGCGCTCTTTTGTACAGAAAGAAGGGCGTGTGTTTCATTTCATTCCACCCTTTTCCCTTCTTATTGCATGGTCTATTTGCACAGTATCCTGTATTGGTGTTTTCGTGTGAAAGCAATTTATTGTGGAATGCATTTGCGTGATGAAAAGAAGAAAAAAAATCTCATCTCTCGTTTTGTCTAAAAATGAAAATAAAGAAAAACACCTTCTAAATCCAAGTTTGTTTTTCAACCTTGACATACTAAAATAGCTTATACAATTCGCTTATGAACGAGAAACAGGATTCCAATACAAAATTTCAAATGCATCGCAAGCAGTTCAAAATATTTCTTGGTGATGTAAATCACATGACATCACATGTCTGGTATGCAGAATCATGCAGGCGATAGCCTACTTTTCGTTACTGCAATCAAAGAGACAAATCTTAACGCAGAATTAAACTGATATAGCAAATAATCTTTATAGCAAATAAATTCTTTACAGAAAAATAATGTAGTCTTATTACCCCGTTTACAAATCATCAATTTAATATCTGCGAACTATTGCGGTATTACTGCATGGTTTAATAATTTTCTTGATATTTGGTAAATAATCACTGTTTCTAGATATTTATTAGTTGGCTGTTTTTAATGTTTGTAAAATAAGTTTTGCATCCCTCAATAATTGATATATATGTAAATAGTTTATATAATTTGTATGTATTTCAATTTGACCTGTATTTGATATTTGCTTAGATATATGTATAAACAGCCTAGAAGCCCACCCCCCGAAATGATCAAATACTGTACGTAATACAATACTGGACTCCTCCCTTACTAAATAAATACTATTACTATTGACCTACATATAAATCGGATACAGAACAAAACAAACAAAAAAGGAAACAAAAAGAGAAAGAATGGATTATTTCCAAGTCTGGTTAAAAGTTATTTGTAAAGAAGGAACAGAGTCAGACCTTCATTTTTTGTTAAAGAAGGAGAAAGATAAATAAATCCAAAGCAGTCCTGATAATGGAATTTTTGTTCGGTTTGCTGTTGTTTTGGTGTCGGTCTTTTCTGTGGGTCTGGAGCACATGGGGTTATATTCATGTTATTGCTTTCTGTGATCATGCAGTAATATCAGAGCCTAAATCTGACTATTCATACCATGTCTGATATGTCTCCTTATATATAGTTATTACCCTATTTTTATTCTATTTTATTTTTTGTATACCACTTGTGGTATGGACCATCCTGATCAGTACGAATGGTGTTTCATAGGGGTCCACATGGTAACTACCCACAAAACTTGTCTCAAGAAACAAAACAATTTCCGTTGGATAACAAGCTAGAGAGCGCAGTTTCTGTCAAGTCACAATGATATTTTTCCTGGAGATTTGTATCTGAGTCAGTTACGATTTATCAATGTATGAAGCAATCTTTTAACGGTTTGTTGTGGGATTCTCACGTACAAAATGTCTTGAAAATCTTGAGATTTGCCAAGAAGATATCCGAAACTATTGAGAATGAGGATGCGGAGAAAGAGCGGGGAGTAAGAGAGTGAGAGTGATAGAGAGAGAGGGAGAGAGAGAAAGAGAGAGAGAGAAAGAGAGATAGAGATAAAGAGAGAGAGAGAGAGAGAGAGAGATAGAGATAGAGAGAGAGAGAGAGAAGTTCTGGTAAGAATCGCTGCTGCAATCCTGCACTTCACAGTGTTCTTTCCCCGCGTAATAACCTTTTATAGTATAACAACAACGTATTGTTTGAAAGTGGGGAATTCAAACTACTCTAATGAATAGTTTGTCCTCGAAGATTTATTTAGGAACCGCCCTTGACACAAACACCCCCCCCCCCAAAAAAAAAAAAACCCGTTGGAAAGAATATAGAGTCGATTTGCTTTTCAGCCTTCTTATTTTTTATTTTTTTAACCAGTTGTCTCTTACTTCCCTCAATCTCGAATAAACCCACATCAAAGATACTATGTCCCTTTTGCAGCCAACATCAAATTTTGTAGAACTTTGCAGGAATTAAGAATATGTCATGTATGTCCTATCTGTGAAATATAAACGTTAGCAGTGTCCTAGTATTCCAGTTATGCAAGGAAACCCGTTTACTTTCTAGACTTCCCTGCCAAACACTATTGAGTGACTGACTGACATTTTCTTCTTTCTTTGGGATAACATACATACAATGAGCTGTAACAGGTATATGAGCATTTGTCTTCATCAATGAACCAATACTTAGAATGGCCAAAATTAAACTGATTGAACCTTTGTGCAGCACAAAATGTACGACCATTCGGTAAAGGGTTCTGAAAATCAGAATGTAGTAATTAGTTAGGCTCCTATGGTACGTAGGATAGGATAAATATTCGTATTCTAATATAAACATGATGAGAGACGGGAAAGAAGAGACTAAACGTAAAAAAGGAAGAAAAAATTTGGAAATCGATGGTAAAACTATCTTTTTGTAAAATTTGATCTTTAAGCTTTTGTAGACCGGGTAAAGTATGATGTCATTCTCCATACTCTGAATTGCCATTTTGAATATGTTTATTCAACGAACTGTCGTCACGCACACAATGCCTTTCAACCACACCTATTCTTATCAACAACAAAAAAGACAAATATAGATATTTTCTTTGGAAAACCATACAAAGGAAAAGGTCAAGCAGACGGAGTGAGAGGAAGAGAGTGAGTGATGATTTCTTGCTTTGAGTCAAAGATCAGTTGAGCAGAGAGACGGAATCATTTTCACCTCACGTTTTCGGAAAACATGAAATAAACGGACTATTGCATTACTTCTTATAACTTCAGGATACTTTTAGTTTAAAAACAATTGAAAATGTTGTGGTTTGATACAGTACTAATGCTTTTCTTTGTTTTGCTCTCTCCAGCAGTGAAGGCCCAAAACGGTAAGAATTTTGATGATTCTTTCAATTCGCTTCATTATTCTTATCTGACATGTTTTTTGCTTTAATATACTTCTTTTCCTTGTTTAAATCATGGAGTGCAGTATCATAAGGGGAAGTGAGTAAAATGATAGAATCCACATTTCAAAGGGAATTCGGATATATTTTCACCCGAAAATTGTTCCACTCAGTTCAATGTCTGTACTATTCATATGTGATTCAAAATGTAGACAAAGCGATCTCGACTGAACCAACGTAACCCCTTATTAAGAACTACGAAAGTTACAATAACACCAGGTAGGAGTAGCATAGCAGTATCTTAGTATTCAGGAAAAAAGTAATTATGTTATATACACTTAGAAAATCCATTCTACTAGAGTGGGTCCATATAAGAAGAGAGTAGTTTCGGATTAATTAGACGGTTGGCCATCGTTGAACAAATTTACTAACATCCAATCGAGTCGCGTGTTAATTGAAATAAAAGCGTTTCAATGGGATCTTGGCTTCATACCATCGTGTTGTGAAACGGAGGCTTGGTGTTTACGGTAGGGGTGCAGGGGAGGGATTCCTTTCCATGCAAATAAGGGCCAACATTAGTTCATTTAGGACTTACTATGTATGATGCAGCATGTAAGCCTATTTTTGTTATATATATATATTTTTTTATATATGACTGGAATAAGCGCATTATCTGTTCGACACAAACCGAGTTGAATGATTACAAGATATTAATTCGTCGGTTTCGCCCATTACCAACATATGCGGGAGAGTTTTCATCCCTTTTTTAAATAAATATTTTGTTTTGTTTTGAATGGAACAGTAACATGCCCGGATGACATCACAATGAGCGTGATGGCTGGACAGAATGAGTTAGCAGTTTCTTGGACGGATCCAACACCTGATGGCAGCCCGTCTGGCAGACAAACCTCACCTGCTTCAGGAGCATTGTTTAGTGTGGGCAGGCATGCAGTGGTCTTCACCGCTAATTACGACGGGGGCGTTTCAGCGACATGTTTTTTCTATGTCACCATCACGGGTAAGTCTTTCTTTAACATCACACTCTGTAGGATTTATTTTCGAGTTCATTTAATTCGGCACGTTGATGATACATATATTTTGTTACCTCCTCATATCTTTATATATATAGATATATATATTACACAAATCTTTTCTATATGGTAAAAGCATTTTCATCATTAGGTCATTCGACTTCATTTCAGGCGAATTCAAATTACCGAATTTGTACAACCTGTACCCAAAAACTTTTGGGCATGTTTGGGTTATCTTTATCTATGAGCAAGCAAAAATGCACTTTGCTAGGTTATTCGAATTTGTTATTTTTGTAATTATTACCAAACTTTATGCTTACGTCTTTAATAAAGAAGTGTCTCGACAAAAGTTATTTCATTTACCTGTTGCGAATGCCCGCCCGATTCCTAAATGCGTAATAAAAGGTATCAGTGCATTAGATCATTTTGTAATGTAAGCCAAGTTAATGCATAGCTCTTTGTTAAATGCCCTGTTACAAATTATTTCATGCACCTGTTAACAATAATTGTTTTTCAATAGTCAGAACGCGAATTGCTTCAAACAACGCGGCATTTATGTAATTCGTATTCTCACTTTTGAAAAAACAAATATTTTGCAACAGGTGAATGAAATAATTTGTAACGAGGCATTTAACAAAGATTTGTGCATTTAATAGACCACTTTCGTAATGTAACCAAATTTAATGCATAAGTGTTTGTGAAGTGCCTCAATACAAATTATTTCATGCACCTGTTAGGAATAATAGTATTTCAATAGTCAGAATGCAACTGCATATATTAAGTGTTGCTAGGTAGGCCAAGCCATCATGTTTGTCCAACCTGGCAACAAATTATGTATGCAGGTCGGATTCTGTCTATTGAAATACTATTATTCTTATCAGGTGAATGAAATAATTTGTATTGAGGCACTACACAAAGACTTATGCATTAAATTTGGTTACATTACGAAAATGGCCTATTTGATTACATTACGAACATGGAATATTAACGAGAGAATGGTAAATTTCAGCATGCCAGCCGCATAGCTCAGCTACCTTAGAGATCATGCTTGTCAACAGGTAAAGATGTTTAATAGTGTGTTCTTACATGATCTTGAACAAATGATTTGTTTGTAAACAAATAGATTAAAGGGAAAGTCCACCATGACATTAGGGACTTTTAGATTTGCACGACGACAACGTAGACTGCTACGTGTGACGTCCTTTTAAGCCACTGGCAGTGCCATAAAAGGACGGCACACGTAGCAGTCCACGCAAATCCAAAAGTCCCTATTAAGTTAGTTTCAGTACGTAGAAGCAGAGAAGCGAGAGAAACAGGTCAATGAAATTTGAGCAAATTCAGATTGAAAATAAGAAAGTTATGAATTTTTGAATTTGCGATCAATCAAACACAAATTGGCAACACTTTGACGTATCTTGCGAGCTCCCCTCAAATTTACTGTGCACATAAAAATTTCATAAACTTTCGTTTTATTCGTTATTGATGTCGAAATATAAATATAAATATATATATATATATATATATATATATATATATATATATACATATATATATATAAAAATATTTGCAATAACCATACCTTGGGTGCATGCATGATTTAAAATCTTCTTTTAGTACAGGGCAAATTGGAGGGGATCTCTTGATCAAGATATGTCACAGAGTTGCCAATTTGTGTTTGATTAATCACAACTTCAAATATTTTTGATCGAAATTGCTCAATCTGACACGTTTCTCTCATTATTTTGCTTATATTAAAAACCAACCTAATATCAGAGTGGACTACCCCTTATTATGTGACTTCATTCTGTCAAAGTTTATGGGTTTATTAGAGTGACTATATTTGGAGACATGTTCTGTCTCAGTAAATCATAAATGTAATATACAGTGTATTCCAGAACATTCCACTTGTAGGTATTACAAAGTATTGGTATGGGGTCATAAATTTGGTTCAAATTAGCATATTGGAAGCATATGCGTTCCTACAATATTTATTGATCGTTGTCGCGGTTGAAATCAAGTCTAAAGTAATGAAATTATAAATAATAAACTCTTTATGTTGTATAGCTCCCTCTCAAGGTCAAGATATTAATTTAGCTATGAAACAATGTTTCTTGTCTAAAATCGACCGATTAGCTAATCCCGTTTGGAAATTATATATCACAACTACATATTCTGAGATTTTCATGGTCGCAGCTACCATTGCACGGCCATAGGCGCTATTTTAAATTTATCAAAATTTACCGGGAGCACCGGTAAATTTTTATATTCAATTTTTCTCGAAAACAGAAGTGTTTTAGGGACTAATTTTTTCAGTGCTTATAATACCTCCACAGGGGCACCTAAATATATCAAAATTGTAAAGATTCACCATCAACCCAATTTTCAAAATTTCCCAAAACTTTGTATTACCTTTAATCATGTCATTCATATACATGTTTGCAGCATGAGTCAAACACTGAAGAGCATTTTTACTTCTTTTTTGGTGGGGGGGGGGGGGGGGCTAGGGGGTGAAGCATAAATTATGAAAATACATCTTCCCGTTAAGACTCCTCGATATCGTAAATGGAATAAAAAGTCATCGCCATATATATATATATATATATATACTCAAAATATAATGTATACAAAAACAGGCAAACATTTATGACCCATGATTTCTTTCTATTTTTGTTCAAGCTGATGACGGCAGGGCGGGGCCTGATATCATTCGATGTCCTACCAGTCGCACTCCCAAAGTCTATGAAACGTTTGATAATGTAAACTGCAGTCTTCCCTTTGAACCGCCCTTTGTCACCCAGACAATGGTGACCTTCCTTTCAACGCACACTCCTCGAGACACGTTCGATGTGGGTACATATCACGTGGTCTACATGTTTACCAACGTCCAAGGATTCGTATCTGAATGTGTGATACCTCTCACAATTACACGTGAGTATTTTCGTATTCCGTATGCAACTGTTTATGGTCAAAAGTCCATCTTTTCTATTGCTTTTCATGAACGTTTCAAGTTTATTCTGTGACTTATTTCAAAGTTGCTTATCACGATTGCCTCTTTTATGTCATAATCATAACACTCAGGAATATTATTTTCCTCCCTCTCGTTTTAGGGTGGGGTTGGTCTATTTAACATCTCTTTACAGAAAATGAATGCTTCTCAGTTGTGGGCTGAATGAAATGTAAACATTATTTTCACATTTTTCAATCAAGAAGCGTATTTTTTTTCTAAAATAGATACATGCGCGATATTATTTATGTATTTATGACATATATCCAGGGTAGCATATTTCCACCAACAGTGATGGTAGCCCTATTTGTTAACAACAAACAGGAATGAGTAGATTTGGAGGATAGATAGAGCATGTCTGGATAGAAGATATTCTTTAGAATATACAAACCTAAAAGCAAAATGGAATGCATTATGTGGTGAAATGGATGATGACATAAACCTTTAGGATAATGGAGAAAATAAGATAATTGATCTGTATAAGGGATAACAGATAATATTCGGGAAATCGGAAACAAATTGGGAAAAACTGATCTGATCGATTCCTTAATTCTCCCAACTATATTATTACAATTTAATTACATTTTAGGTGAATGTAAACCGTCACAAAGTAATAAAATGGCTCTACATTCCATTTAAGTGTTGACAGATTTTTTTTTATAGCCTGTTTTATGTCTTTTTTTCATGGAAAAACGGTTGGGAAAATACAAAAATGGTTGGGAGAATTTACTGTTAATCACTATTAGAGGGTGTCGTACATCGACGCATTCAAAGAAAAACATAGATATCTTCGTGGTTTGAGAATTTTTTCAGGATTTTTTGCATTTTAGAGGGTTAGTACAGTAGAAGGAATATAGTAAGTAACATTTTATACAAAAATAAGCAATTTTTTTCATCAACCTTCAACAATGTTACCGAGTCACTTTAAGGTGTTGCATCTCTCGTTTGTATGAATATCTTTACATTTGTTATATCATGATATAATCCATTTTGTAACCTTGATTTCTTTTAATGGGTTTTTGTATTTTAAGCGAATAACTAAATATGAAATTTAAGAATAACGAATGTGGACAAAATACTGTTGAATATCTGTCATATCGTATTACATGTATATATGATAATCTGTTTTAAATGAGGTGAAATGTGATCATTTCTTTTTAGACAGTTATTTTTTTTAAATAGCCTTATTTCGGAAGCTCATAAACAAAGTATAAAGCCGCCCCTTTGGCTCAAAATAGATACACACTTGACATACCTAAAGTTTTATATACATATTTACATGGCATATATTACAACATCATTCCTTGTAAGATATTAAACTTTGATTGGAATTAATTTAGAATTTGAGTATACAAAAAAATACTAATGAAGAAATCATTATCTATCTTTCTTGAAGATGGATCTGCGGAATTCCACAACTCTCCATGACTGGAGAAATGAAAGAAGAGTGAAATGAACAGTGTTTTCCCCTTTTTATATATATTTTTTAAATTTCAAGTTCAGCATTTGCAATGAACTGTTACGCCCCCTGTCATAAATTCGGAGAGAGGCATCAAATATTGACCTCTCTTATATAAACCGTGTCTCAATTGTATAGACCGCAAACAAAGATATACGTGTACTAACAAAAAGAAGCAAAAAGTCACTCGTTTGTCATTCCGTTTCTTTTCTTAGAGGGAACTGACGTCTGTAGTTGCACACCTTGTCCCGATGGGAATACATGTAACTTTGATCCAGTTTCTCCTGACGTTTACACATGCGAGATGGCGGCTGGAGGTGAATGTCTTCGTTGTTATTTTTGTCGTATGTCTTGGCTTCGAATTGTCGTTGATCCGAAGTTTTAGTGTACTTTAAACGCTCAGTTGGGATAAAAGTAATAGTAGGGCCCTCCAAAAGAACGTTATTGATGCTCTTGGGACATCCTCTTTAAACGAAATTATATTATTATTATTGTTATCATTATCATTATTATAATCGTTATTAATATAAATATTTATATAATTTAAATTCTTATTATTATTGTTATTATTGTTATTATGATCATTATTATTATCATTATCAATATCATTTTCTATATAATTAAAATTATGATCATTACTATCAGTATTACTATAAGAGTTATTAATACTACTATTATTATTATTATTATTACTATTATTATTATTGTCATTAGTAGTAGTAGTAGTTGTAGTAGTAGTAGTAGTAGAAGTAGTAGTAGAAGTACTAGAAGTAGTAGTAGCAGCAATAGTTGTCGTAGTAGTAGTAGTTGCAATAGTAGTACTATTATTATTATTTTAAAGGTAAAGACCAGTATTGGAAACGCCCCAATTTCAAAAAATGAAATGGAAGCTCTTATTACCAATCATGTGAAAGAATATGTTTTTAATATTACATGATGATAACAATTTTGACGGGAAACCTCCTACTAATTGATATATTTGGTAAATTAGTGTATCTCTTGCCTGTTGAGAGATATGAAATGCACGTGTCACGCACGTTTGTGTAGTCCCATATACATCTTTCTGTGTAGTCCCATATACATCTTTCTGTGTACAGTGCTTCTAACTTTATGAAGACTTGGCCAAATTTCTTATCATTTTGATGATTTCAGAACCTTGCAGTACATCTATGCTAGATGATCAACCTTTTCTGATCGATTTCACAACGTTTCTTTCACAATGCAATTATATGACCATAACTGGTCTTTAGCTTTAACATCGTTGTTGTTTTTGTTGTTGTTGTCTAGATCTAGCGCCATTTATCGATAATTGTCCAGAAGACTTGGTAGTGATTCTTCCAAACGGGATGACCTCGGTCAATGTCACCTGGACATTACCTATCGCCTCAGACGATGTCGACACGGTTAACCTCACCAGTAATCATAATCCTGGAGAGGCTTTCAATCCGGGAAACACTCAGGTTGTATATAATGCTACAGACAGCCTGAGTCAAACTACATTTTGTGTGTTCAGCGTCGGAGTTTTCCCAACAGGTTAGCTAAAAACTAGCAATAATCTGCGACAGCTTCATGTTTTCCCAATGTGACTTAGTTTTATTAGGGCTTATACTACTTTCAATTGAAGGAGAGAGAGAGAATTTTTTTTTTTTAATAACTTCGTTGCAATGGCAGAATATGTATCACCCAATATCCTTTATCTTGATTTGTTATTAAGTCAGTTTAATACCCAATGAAACACAATAATTTAAAGTCTAAAAGTCTTCTTTTTTGTGGTAGTGTACTATAAACTAACCCTCCAACACATCTTAATGTTTTTGAAACACCAATCAATCTGTATTGTTCAAAGACCTTATAGCCCGACCCGAGCCCAGTGAATTCAACAGAGCCTAGATCTTTTAGATGTAGACCAACCAAATATGTTGGAATGGCAATAAGCCTAAATCCTGTGTGGTAAATAGGATTTGATGTAGCAATATGATGAAAACTATCAGATTGAGAGGGGTGTGTTATCGAACGTAAATTGTTCTGATTCCAGTGGCGATTGAGAGAAGATAACTGACAAATCGTAATGAGTAATTTTAATCATTCTCCACCATGCACAGCCGATACCACGTCACCTGTCTTTTCGAACTGTCCTTCGACTGTGACCGTTCAACTACCCATCGGACAGGAAAATTCTACAGCGACATGGACACCACCTACTGCATTGGATAATGATGGTCAACCCAATGTGGACTCGACAAGGTCTCCTGAAGATGTCTTTGGTGTCGGGATATCACACGTGGTCTATACTGCAACCGATGACGTTGGGTTGCAAGCCACGTGCGACTTTAATGTCATCTTAACAGCTACCGGTTTGTACTGCAGTCAAGATCCGTGTATTAAAATAAATATTTATTATTCAATTATATTTGATATGCCGATCGTAAGTGGAACATCCTCACCAGCCAGGTGCTGTGTTCATAGGCCATATACACTCTATTTTGTAGACAGCAAACAAACAATGTACATAGAGCCACGGCTTAAATACAATATGCGTACAATTAGTGTGAAATAACATGAACATCAGGAACATAACATTCTCATATCAACCCTACATCATATTCTTGGTCACGGTGTACAATCGGTCATTAGAATTTTCACGGGTGAAAAATTTATCCCCTTATTGATAATAGAGTAATTTCTTTATTGATGAATTGGCCGTAATTTAGATTTCGAAGTATTTATAAAATCAAAATTAATGCTTAATTAATTTGGAATACATAAGATGAGCTCCAGAGGAAAATTGATTTATACCATTTTCTAAATAATCGTTTAATTGTTCCGTCATTATAAATTTTCAAGATTTATTTTTTAGAGATACAAGTTTTCCTTAACGCACCTTTGTTGATACATTTTTTTTTCTTCTTCTTCATTTGCCTTTACAGAGGATCATGTTCCACCAGTCATATCCGATTGTCCATTTTCTGTGGTAGCTAAGGCTGGCAACCCTGGCGACCCAGTCACATGGAATATACCCACCGCTGTTGATAATGGAGTCTCTGTTCCTTTATCCAGTCAGCCTTCTTCGATCGTTCCGGGGGTATTCTTGCCAGCAGGCTTATATAGAGGTCTCTTTTATACTTTCGACGACGCCGCCGGAAACAGAGCCGTGTGTGAATTTATTATTTTTGTCACAGGTACGCTATTTTCAAATTATTCAGTAAAATATAATCTCTAAATTTAGTTTCAGTTTTCGGTGACGTCATTGATAAGACATGCTTTTTTAAGGCTCCTCTTATATGGGCATTACAAACAGGACTAAAAAAACACAAGCATATCTTGATTATTATTGAGGGTATGAAGCAGATTTGATGCGTCCATCATTCTTCTTTCACGTGAAATGCATGCTAAAACGAAAAAAAAATGTTCATATACGTGTAAAAGTGAACACACATAGACAACATATTTGAGGAATTCTTATTTATTTTCAATACACTTGGATTAAACAGATCGTTCCGATACCGTCGCTCCTACACTCACCACAACCTGTCCTACCAGCGATGTGTTTGCTATTGCTGAACCTGGAGTCTTTACTGCAACAGCAACATGGACACCACCATCCGCAACCGATGACAGGACATTTCAGAATGATATCATTGTAATAGCCACCAACAACCCGGGAGATTCGTTTGGAGAGGGAACCACACCTGTGACATACGTGTTTATGGACCAGCAGGGTAATTCGGTGATGTGTCAGTTCAACGTTGTATTCGTCCCAGATCCAAATAATGGTATGTAGGATCAAATATGCTTTATTAATGACAATTCAAATTGCATGGCGGTTAAATTGCTTGACAGATTATGTGAAATATAACTTCTATGGAGAATTTGTGGTGTGATAGTTTTAACATTCAAAAGTATGAACCAGAGTTTAGCAGTTCTTGTGAGCAATCATCAGGCACTGGTGATGTTCCCCTGAATGTATCTCTGTTTATTCGCAACTGCATAATTCTAATCTGAAATGTATATAAAACTGAAAATGGAAAAATATCGTTCGATGCCAATTTTCCTTTCCATTTCTTCTAGATGACCCCGACCCACCTGGGTTTACTGAATGCCCATCCAATGTAGTGGTTGCAGCTCCATTTGGTGCTGCATCCGCCGTTGTGACATGGACAGAACCGACAGCTAATGCCAGCGATGGACAGCCAACTGTCACCTCGATTAACAACCCTGGAGGACACTTTCCAATCGGAGTTACAGCTATCACTTACACGGCTATAGATATGAGTGGACTCCAGGCGTTCTGTACTTTCAATGTGATTGTGCGCGCAGGAGTTGGTATGTTCATCGTTCTTAGTAGCACAGATCTGTAAGGAAAAAAATGAATAAATTGCTAACATTTCAAATTATATACGTCCCTCTGTCCTATATTGGGCAATATTTTCCTCTCCCTCATCGTTCCTTTATCAAAATGTTGTCCCCGATCCAATCCAATCCAAAAGATATGTGATATAGCGCTTTTTCCTTGCAGTTACAAAGCACTGCACACACGCTCGACAATGTTTGGGCCATTTAAGCACTTACATGGTTTATTTCAAGTACATGTACCTTATTATTCTTACGGTGGTAATGATATTATTATGTTTTTACAATGTTATATAGGGTCTTATTACAAATACAAACATTCAATTTCTCGAATAGAAATAGACGTCGTTTTTTTTTTTTCGACAAATAAATTATACATGTTGTCTTATCCTGTTTAATGAAGCACTTCAAGTTTAAGAGCTCATCACAAATTACCCTTAAATTTAAAAATATTTTATCGAAAGTAAATCAACTTTTTTGTTTGTATGCACTTTATTCCCCAATGGTTCTACGGAACATCGACCCTATACCCTAATATTGATAGTTTTCTTGTATTTTGCGCTGTTTGGTAAGAACTTTGAGGGATAAGTTAACCTTAACTTTTATCATCTATAATCATAATCATAACCACAATCTATGAACCTATCACTAATACAATATTAACAAAAGCGAATGATTGTCCACCGCCATTTGTGTCTTGATAAGATCAGTGGACGGTATTGTAGTTAAATTTTCTTATAATTCGACCCCGTATTCGTTTCGTTCTTTTACAGTCGATAACATAGATCCAGTCCTGACTTGTCCGGATTTCATACCACAACTAGTTGAACTTGGGACAGCGACGGTGGAACTTTCCTTTGATGATCCCACGATCATGGATGAATCCAATACTGCAACCTTGTCTTCACGAAGCCATGAATTTCCGTTTAACTTCTCAGTCAGTGAACAGACAATAGTCACGTTCAGTGCCATGGATCAAACCGGAAACGTGGGATCTTGCTCCTTTTCAGTATTCCTCATATCAGGTAGTGTATTAGACTGTTGTATTACTACTACTATGTCTATGTTATACCGTAGCTCCTTTAAGTTCCATGGATATGTTCTGCCTGTGATTGTGCACAAAGATTATTTTATACCCGAATTAAGCCTTCATCGAACTAAGGCAACAACTAATTCGTAGAGAAGAGGGCATGTGAGTAGTGCATTGTGCCTGCACATTTGTCTTAGACAGAAGTTGTAAACAAACATGATATGACATTTTTCTTGATCATGAAAGCCTTAACCTATATAGATTTTGCCTATAAGTGCAGCAATGCAACATGAAAACAATGACTTTCGGAAATACAAAACTTAGAAGAGAGTTGGAGCTACCATCGAAGCAACACTATCACATCCTGTAAACATCACAAGGCCTTTGAATATGATAGACCCTGATCCGTGTCTTTCTTTCAGTAATTTCTCCAAACTATACCAAACTTTACAAAGAGTGAACATGATCAACCTTAGAGAATTAACTGACGGACAATTTCAATACCATATGTGGTATGTCATATATAAATACAATTAGACAAAGTAATACGTCATTTTTATGCTGTAATATCAAAAGATTATTGACAAGGCTACTTGAGTTGACCGAGGTTGAGTTTTAGAAGGTCTTTGCGACCATGTTAATGTTGAATTTGATGTTAACAATCATAAGATATATTTTGATATTGCAGTTGATACGATTTCACCAGCCGTGACCTGTCCGGACACGATGAACCTAACAGTAGAGCTTGGACAACTTTTCCTCGATGTTTCCTTCCCGAATGCTACTGCGACAGACGTTAGTGACGTCACGCTTCTGAATCAGAGTCACGTTTCTGGTGACATGTTTCCTGTGGGCGTGACAACAATTGTGTCTTTCGTTTTCCAGGATGAGAGTTCTAACCGCGGTGAATGCAGCTTTCCAATCACTGTCGATGCTGGTATGTACCTAAAGAGTGACCAAAGAGACAATGAATTGTTGTCCACGAAAATATTCCACACCAACCGAATTCTTCAATTCAACCCCGGACGAAATACTATACCTAAACCTAAACCTAACTTTAATCTTAACCCTAATCTAAAACCCAAACGCTACCCTTACTAGTCTCTATATCTTTGACGATATAAAGGCCAGAGCAATAGTCACGGGAGCAAATATCGGGTCACCCTATAACTATTACGCTAAGTATTTGTTTCAGTGTGAAAATCCCGATCGACATGAGTGTGTATTTTATTTTCACTATATGTTCACACGGAAACTAAAGATATCTCTAACATAGATTTGGAGGTATTGACGATATTTATTCAACAAACACCCTTCTGTTTCAAACATTGTTCCATTATATGTGAAAATCCTATTCGGCATGTGTGTAAATAATCTTTACCTTGTCCATGTAATGATCCGGAAGATATTCATACATCTAACGTAGATGTAGAAGTATTGAATATTTTCATCTTACTGTTTCAAGCAAACAAATATTACTAACCCATTTAGTGCCGTAGATGTTCAAGCGGCCCAAAATATTATTAATCTTATATACCTTGGGAAAATGAAAAGTGGTTGTGAAATTGACCCGGGGGGTGTTTCACAAAGATCCTAAGTTGAACTTATCTCTAAGTTGGACTTAAAATTTATGGGAAGCCATTAGCATCCTTGAAAATATTTTGTAATTTTTTTTTTAGAAGGCATAAAATGTTGATTCAAATCATTCATATTTTCTATTATCATGGGAGATTTCATGTTCTTGATGTGGAATTGATGAAAAGTCTGAAATCCTCCAATTTTTGCTTTTGAATGTATTTCATTTTAAGGCTCCAATGGCTGTCCATACTTTTTAAGTCCAACTTAGAGATAAGTTCAACTTAGGATCTTTGTGAAACACCCCCCAGGGCTCATTATAAAGTATTCATGGAGCGTTCTTGAAACATTGTGTAACATTAAAATAAACTATAAAATGGCACTTTGGTTGAGAACTGTCTTTAAACGCTGATTTGGGATACTTGGTGAAGTACACCGTAAGAAGGAAAGTGACATATTTAATCAACTAATGATGATCAGGAATACAACGGGTAACGTGCATATACAAAGGAAAGAGACATTTCTTTTAGAGAGGGCGCACTAACCATGGTATATATATATATATATATATATGCCACTCTTTGTTATTCCTACACAGTCGATACTACACCTCCGAACGTCACCTGTCCATCGACTTTATTCGAGACAGTTGAACTCGGTTCCAACGGTACAGTCCTAACCATTCCAAATGATACTGCTACTGCTACTGATATATCGGGCATACCAACTCTCCTGAGCATTAGTCCATCGTCGGGATCAATGTTCGCTATAGGACCAACTCTTGTGACCATCGTATACACAGACACGAGCGATAACCTAGGCAACTGTACATTAACCGTCAACGTTACAACGCGTGAGTATAATTCTCGCACAGTTTTTGCTTCATAAGGGGGTAGAGTCGTTACAATGTTTATTTTCTAAATATACTTTTAGTTTTATATACTCTACGAGAAGCAGATTATCAGTATGATAATAACAGCTCTTAACATCAACATGGTACAAGTGACGATTGTTTTAAAACAATTAACGTCTTGCGCTGTCATTATAAAGGTGGTACATTTGAAGTTTGAAGTGTGTTTGAAGTTTGAATTTTATTTGTTCCACTTTTCCAACAAAAGCAATTAAAATTCATACAAGCCGAAGAGTCGTTTTATTACAAGCAATACGGGTAGATATATCAAATCGGTATTATATATTAAATGAGTAAAACGTTTCGAAGGGAATATACATGCGACCCTGAAAACGGATCTCATTAGATTCAGTACTTAGGAATAAACGCAAAACAACTTGTTCGATTTATTATTCTTTGATTCCACATAATAAATTCTGCAGAGGATACCACACCACCCATGCTGACATGTCCAGTAGACATATTCGAGACGATTGAGCTTGGTCAGGGTCCACGGAATGTGTCCTTTGATGATCCTGCCATTTCTGATGCTTCAAACACGGAGATGATTCTATCACGAAGTCACAACTCGAGTTCCTTATTTCCAGCCGGAGTGATAACAACGGTCACCTTCACTGCTGGTGATGAGAGCGGGAATGAGGATTCATGTTCCTTCACTGTCTTGATTATGGAGGGTATGTCATTGTTACGTAATAGATTGGGCTGAGCCGAAAAGTACATTCAAAGTGTGCTATCCCTGGCCTGTTCCGTTCGTCCTCAACGCAAAACATTTTATTAAGATGTCTCCTCTTCATCCTGGTTCAAAACGGGTAAAAGGTAAAATGGCGTTTTCATCATCGCGATCGTCTGTAAAATGGTGCCTAGTTTGGAATATTCCCCAGGGATTATAGAATGTGCACATGTCGTTTGTGGGCAAGCCTGAATCCGATGATTGGTGCATTGGTATATATGTGAAGTATTGAGAGAATTGGAAGATGTATAATGGGTTATATAAATCCAGATGATTACTATCATTATAGGGAGGTATCCAGTAAAGAATACACACTGGGTACATATCTGTCTCGAATACTCAAAATATAGACAGTTTTGTTATTTTCTTAAAGTGGTTAATTCTGTAACATTTTTTTGAAATATTACCCTCGACAGTTGATTCAACGGATCCGGTACTGACCTGCCCACCTGACAACACAGCAGAGGCTCAGCTGGGTTTACCAACCCTTCCTGTTTCCTTTGACAACCCGTCTATCACGGACGACTCTAATACTGCGATAATTACATCATCAAGCCATACGTCTCCAGGACCGTTCACTGTAGGAGAAACAACCAGAGTTACCTTTACTGCAAGGGATGAGAGTGGGAATGAGGGTTCCTGTTCATTCAATATCAATGTCAATACAAGTAGGAAGAGATTCAAGATATTTGTTAAAAATGCATTTATTATTGTTATTATGTTTATACTAATTGTCATATTAATGTATTTGAACGTTTGGATAATAACACATCAACCTTCAAACCTCAACATCATATATTTGTGGCGCAACTTTAGCTCTGTACTGCCTAGATACACACTGATGTATATTACGGTATGACCAAAATCAATAGTAAGAACTGTAAGCGATTAATGTTTTGTGTTGTTATGCCCGTGTATTTACCATGTCCAAGTGGCAGGAAGGCGCCGTTGGCTTTGAGCCTCATTTCCTTAAAAAATAGCGTTAGGTCAAGGTTTAAGGTCAGGTATACTGTTTGGTCCAGTGCTCAAGTTTGAAAGTCGGCAAGTGTAGGATGTTGACCGTGGAGCAAATGTCACCACAGCAGGTGTCGTAGAAGGCATTAATGCAACGTTCAATCATCCATGCTATTAAAACCAATGTCAGTAATCATTTGTTTCAATATTGCACCCACCGCAGTTGACTCGACAGATCCAGTTCTGACCTGCCCTCCAAACATCAACATGACCATTGAATTAGGACCAACAAATGTCCCGATTACTTTTCCCGATCCTATCGTCTTCGACTTCGCCGATACCTCTTTAATAACGAGTCACAGTTCACCCGGACCCTTCCCCGTGGATGCAACCACTGTAGTCACCTTCACAGCCACTGATCAGAGCAGCAATCAGGGAACTTGCTCCTTTAGCATCGATTTCAATATAGGTAAGAAACAGTGATTATTCGACGTGCCTACTCATGCTAAAGATCTATCAATGATGTTTATGTCATGCACGTTTGACAAATCAGGAGGAACATGGAGATGTTGATATAAAGATGTGACTTGCGATATATCTGATTGGATTATTGTTATTATTATTTACACTGTAGTTATCACTCTTGGTTATGGTTGTTATTATTTTTGCTATTATTATCATCGTTATTATTATTATTACCATTATTATCATCATTATTATGATTATCATTATTGTTAATATCGTCACCATTGTCATTATCATTATGAAGGTCTTCATTGATGAGAATATATTGTCGATAGTGATTCTTGGAGCACAGATAAAATTATATAAATATTATTTTAAAAAATAATTTAAGAACCCAGTTAAAGAGTTCATAATGGTAGATCAAAGATCATAATCATGATAGTAATATATCGCTCACACAGTCACGTACATTACATTCGACGTTGTAAGCATAAACAATTATAAACAATCTTCTCGTTCATTTTACAGTTGACAGGACAGCACCGACAGTCACGTGTCCAACAAGCATCACTCGAATAGTAGATAGTCCCCAGTCTGCAATGGTCACCTTTGACAATGCCACAGCCACTGACCTATCCAACATGGTCATGTTCATTTCTCAGTCTCATCAGTCTGGGAGCATGTTTACCTTTGGATTGTCAATCGTTACCTTCACCTTTGAGGATAATTCTGGCAATACAGGCTCTTGTGAATTATCAATCACTGTAGGTGAGTACTATCAAAAGGATTGCTCAGTGTTCGGTGTTTAAACAATAGGGACTTTTAGATTCTGCACGACGAGAACATGGACTGCCCTTTTAATCCAATCCAATCCAAAAGATATTTGATATAGCGCCTTTTCCTTGCAGTTACAAAGCGCTGCACACATGCTCGACAATGTTTGGGCCACTTAAAAACAAAAGTTAGACACTTCTCAGAGATCAGCAAAGTATATGTAGGCTGGTAATAAGGTAATTTCTAGCAGAAATGTGACATCCTTTTAAGGCACTGGCGGTGACGTCACATTGCCTTAAAAGGGCAGTCCACCTCCTCGTCGTGCAGAATCTAAAAGTCGCTAATAATACGCAAAATAAGACCGAAGTGTACATGAATATATATGTAATAATCAACTATTGAAGAAAAAGAATACTGAGTAGAATATTGAACGATCAAATTGTGGATTGTTACGCTGTAATACATTATAAAATGTATATTTATAGGCCTATTTTCTAATCGGAGCCAATGTTCGATAATATCTTTCAATGATGAAATACAGCTGTAGCATTACCTTCTTTCTCCATGTGTATTTCCCCAAACATTAATTTAAGAACTTGTTATAATGACTATTGGGCACATTATATTGAAAATAAAAACGGTACTGATAGGACTTCTTCAATGATTATGTCTCAATATTTTACCATTTATCTGTAATATTTTCTGCCCTGCTATCGGGTAAGATGAGGCATTGGTTACAATTATATTTACCTCTCCTCCTGTGGTTCATATAGTGGCTTACACGGATCTTGAAATAATTCCATTAAATTCATCTCACAGATACGGACCAGTGTCTGAGCTCTCCATGTATAAATGGGGCCTGCATTGATAATGTCAACAGTTTCAATTGTGTTTGTGAACCGGGATTCGATGGGCCTATCTGTGACACAGGTGCGTTGTTGGTTATACTTTTTGCTGTTTAATACTTATCTAACGTCTTACTACGACGGTCACCGTACCAATGTACATAAATTAAATATCCTTTCATTAAAGTGTCAGTCGGTATGATTAGATCGTGTTGTTTCTTAATGCAAATTCTTTGATTGCCAATTAATTTACTCGCTAATGTATATATTATCATTAATTTACCTTTTGATCGCCGAAAGTATATTACCTTTCTGCTAAAGAGTTATCGCCTTCTGGCTCTAAGCAGATGGACTATTTCTATCATATACAGATTCGAAATATTTTACTTTAGAAAGAGATAACGTGCTGATGTAAATTAGGCTGATGATGGAGTTGTAATAAACTCGATTTTGTTTAGTTTAATAGTGCAATTCTGAAACTTTAAAAGTACATGTCTCGATATCAGTACAATAATGTTATATGACGTATGTATACATAGTCACTATTAGTTCATTTAGTGGATGTGGTAAAAACCTATGGTTAATTGAGATTTGTTCTAAGTTCCCATCGAGGTGAACATTTATATACACTGTGAATCAAGATAATAATAATAATAATAGCCTAATAGTCCACTCCAAATTTTATTAAACCGAAACGAAACGAGTTGAATCATGTGGGATAAAATGTTACTGTAAATATATGAATCTAATTATGTTTCAACCACTTCGTTGGTGAAAACTTTCAATATGTATGATCGTTTCTGTTGCTAGCGGACACTACACCGCCTGTAGTTACTTGCCCTAGGAATATCGAACGAACAGTAGAGGTGGACGACCAAGGTCCATTTCAAGTGACATTTGATGACGCCACAGCTATGGATACATCGGGCGTGGTCAATCTGCTCAATAGGTCACATGACTCCGGTGACGACTTCCCCATTGGACAGTCAGTGGTGTCGTTTGTCTTTGGTGATGCCAGTGGAAATTTCATCGAGTGCAGCTTTCTTGTCTCAATCAATGCTGGTAAGACGGATGCTCGAATTGACATTATGAACATCAACTCATGTGGATAGTATTTAGACTTACTTAAAAACAGATAATCTTCTCATTTGGCCATCCTTTTTTTTTAATAAAGTGAAGATTCTTGAAGCCTTTTCCCTTGTATTAAAACTATACATGCAGTTGAGATTGCTTATGTCATGATGTATGTTTATTTCTTGAGTGTTTTGTTCATAATTTATGGATCAAAGAAATGGAATAAATGAAATGCTACTTTCGATATGAACCGACCTTAACATTTTTATCTCATACTGTCAACTATTTCCAGAACAAGTATATCTTTGTCTCGCGTAAAACAACTACATGGTGGATACAATGTTAATGAAAAAGGAAAGCATTAATATTTCAAAGTTTTTGTGTAAAATATTTTGAATTATCAATAAATCGCGTTACCAGACCAAAACAAGAAAGAAAGTTGTTTTCCACTATACACTGATCAGTCAGGTTATTTTGAACTCTTGGGTTTTAAAGTGAATTGAATGGGATACATCCCACGAGACAAACAGCAACACATAAGGTCGACATAACTGGACTTACGGGCTGTCTGAAACTTTTCTGAGGGTTCTCTGATAGCCAAAGAGATCGACAGACCAAAGACCAACATGTCAGTCTTCAAAGTTGTCTCGACACCGACAATTTGTTAGTATCGTCGGCTCTCTACCTGGTGGGACTAAAGGATGAACATGTACTTACTTGAATCAACTTGCCGTTATCAAATGTGACATATCACACTACTTTTCTTGTTCATATAGTTGATGAAACCCCGCCGACACCTTCTTGTTCTGATGATCTGGTAGAGACAGTCGAGTCAGGAGTCTCTGGAAAGAGGGTGACCTTCGAACTTGTCACAGCTACCGACAATTCAGGAAACGCTACACTTGTGACCCACAGTCCTGTCTCTGGGTCTCTGTTTCCAGTGGGTTCTACACCTGTAATATTCATCTTTACTGATGCGGCAGGGAATCGGGCTTCATGTTTCTTTCTTATCAACGTCACAGAAGGTGAAGAAAGCAGTTCAAGGGATAACAAATTCCATCGAAGATTTAAAAATCAATCATCGATTATAGAAGTGTGCTGCTTTAACAAGTAAACCTGCAGGTTTTATCTGAAATTTTTCGAGGAACTTGTAAATTACACCCTATTTCGTGGGTCGTTTGTCTTATAGTCTAGTGGAATTATTTTCTCCATGAGTTCAATAAAAATGATAAAGTAGTGGACATAATCCAAATGAAATATGTATGGGGGTCCTACGCTCATGCATTATATGATACAAGTACACTGTTTATTTTTTGCTTGAAGCGTTCCTCGTTTCATTGTGAAGTATCACTTTCCCATACCTTACCAAACTCAATTATTCAGTTGACATGACACCACCAGAGGCTACTTGTCCAGAGAACGTTACCGCCATCGCACAATCTGGTGCCAGCTACGCAGCGGTTACATTCACTCCCCCAGAAGCTACCGACAACTCAGGGATGACAAGTCTTGTCGGCGTTAGCTCAGCGTCTGGCAGCAACTTTACACTCGGCACAACTATCGTGACCGCCACCTTCGAGGATCCTTCAGGAAACATTGGCACATGCTCGTTTACGGTAGTCGTGAGTGGGGGTAGGTAGAATCCGATCTCAAATTTGAATTTGCAAATCGTTTGTGAATGATTACAACGTAATATGACGTTCACATAATGTAAAAACAAAATAGATAATATGTTCGGTACTCTGCCTGGTATGCAATTAGAAATGACTGGCTTTACACTGAGTCAATACATTCATCTTCATTAACTTTGCTTTACAAAGTAAGTCATTCTAAAAGTGAAAGAAAATTTAGATGATTATTTACACTTTGCAAGTTGAAAATCTGAATAAGTCAGAACAGAAGGCACACACACGTGCACTGAAAAGATTCAATGAAAACGAATAGAATGATTTCAAGCGGTTTAACCCTGTCACAGAAAACTCAACTGTCACCGTCAGCGACCTTGGTACCGACTTCTTCGAGCTGACTTGGACCAACGATGTTAACATGGGAATCAGCGCCTACACCATTATTCTGTCAGATGCCGATGGTATAGTTCTTCCCACAAGAAGCTTTGCGCCATCACCGATAATCATTCAGCGTTTCGAGCAACTCACACCAGGGACACAGTACATGATAGATATAGATTCTTTCATCAGTACTCCCGTCGACTTTGCTGCATTGAACGTTGTCACGAGTAAGCAAGACATTCATTTATGTTGGTCAGGAATATGCATTGGATAAAAATATGTTTCACTGTGGCATCCACCTGATCCAAAAACCAAATCGATAGCGTGTTTCCTTTATAAGCCCCTCTTAAAGGGTTGGGAGCCTCAAAATTTGATGGCAAACTTTCACTTAAATAATGATGTGAATGAGGATGTCATTAAGCGCTCACATCTGCAAGGATCTTTTAAATGAATGTATTTGAAGACGAATATTGATGAAAGAATAAAAGTACCTGGGTTTTCTGGTACAACAGAAAAACTAAAATTGTGTATTCTTTCATCAAATATTGGCCTTAAAATGAATATACTTTGAAAATCTTTGCAGAAGCTTGTGTTAAATGACATCATCTTTTCACATCTTTATTCAACTTAAGTGAATTTTTGCTATCAAATATTTGAGAGTCCCAACACTTTGTGAGGGGCTTTAATATGGATAACAACAATTGAATAGACAACATAGATCACACAGACCAAACAAAGTTTAGCTCCTTTGATACGAAGCGCTTTGCATCCAGTGGGAAAGGGGATATTCAAAATGCAACTATTATTATTTTCGTCGTTTTTATACAATTGCCGCGAAGCTTTCATTTTCAGAGATATCACTATCCTACAGGACAGAACCGAATTAATAAATTGAACCCGACGACTCACATATGAATACTTACGATGGTGATGATGATGATGATAATAACAATTATACTACTGCTATTACTATTAATAATATATGAACTTTGTAAGGCACCAAATACACTTGAGACCAAATGTTCATGGTGCACTTCAAAAACAAAAACAAAAATAGTGATGACATAAAAGCATCTGCATTATCCATAATATGACGGAAGAATGAATTAAATATGTGTATGTTGTCCACAGGACCGAAGCGGGTAGAAAATGTCACTGTGTATGAACTCAGTGACTCCTCATACTTCTTTCGATGGGATCCTCCCTCTCTTCCTGACAATTTCTTCATCGACTACATTTTGAGGAGCAACAGTTCTGTATCTGCAGCCGATGAAATACGTTTTCTGCCACCAAGAAAGAGTTACGGTCTGGGAGGACTGATGTCAGGAGCTCAGTATATATTTGAATTCTTTACCGGTATCGGACCAACGCTAAGTGGTTCCTCTGATCTCTTGGAAATTCCCCTAGGTAATCGCAAATAGAACGATCGAAGAATCTATAATTATTTATCACAGGGTGGTATGTTTTCGTATTGACAGTGATGTAGTAATATGTACTAGTAGATAACTGTTGATCTTGTGATGAAAACAATAGAACCTCGTTTTTGTGTGGCATAGTTCAGGATTATCGTAAATTTAATCATGACTTGATTTAAGTTCAATGGAGTCACTCCGAAGAGCATATTTGTTCTTTCTAAGGAAACATTGTTGAAATTAAACGCTCTCCAGCAGGTAAAATGATAACTGCACATGTACGTATACATTACATGATATTGCTAAACTTGTTCATGGATGGGTTTAACCCGTTGACTACTGGATTCTCACATTCACATAGGCTTAATACAGGAGCCACCCGGTTCCAGTAGGAAATGGGTTAACTTGTTTTGTCAATAAAATCCGCACAGTGTTTATCAGAGTAAGTCTACAAGAGTAATGTACTCATTTTCATTGTATCATTGCTTGTCACTAGCCGATCAAAATACGATGAATTTATAATTGTATGTTTATAAAAACTACGTGACATTAGATGACGGCTTCACCATTACATTAGTATATATCTAAACACACAGGTACACAAGCCGGTATGAACATACGAGCTATTACCGCCCAGGAATTAGAGGTGTCCGGGAATCCCCCTTCAGCAATGACTCAAGTCAAACTGTTTAGTGAGGATGGTTTGGAGGAACATGAAAGGACGATCGAACCTGGCAACATATCGTTGGTATTCACAGAACTCCAACCTGACACAGTGTACACGATGATTGCTGTGTCAGAGGTTATGGTAGTGTCTTCGGAAACCCGTAGAACAAGTACGTATATGAAGCACTGGGTTGAACAATAGGAAATATATCAAGAGCATAGCGAACTGTTAACGTTTATACTTACCAACATGACCAACGCGAAGACGAAATCAACTAGATGTTAATAGTGGAAAATGTCCTTGCTGAAAGTCAATTAAACAGCGTGTTGACAAGAAGAAGGCATTAGGGTAGCGCAAAGAAATAACGAGGGGTGCCATTATATTCAATAAAATCTTTTTTTTTTTTGGGGGGGGGGGGGTAGGATAGCATATTAAGTAGTGTCCCTGTTTCATATTTTGTTCTAAGGAGGTATTTCAACTACTGGATTCAGAACAATTTCTAAATTTTCTGTATAAACCAACTACATAAATATGATCAAAGGGTTCTCATGTAGCTCACGTATGATCAGAAATTATTATTATAAGTTATTTATTTTCGAGGCACTTGTAATTCACAGTACAATCCTTTTGCTAATTGGTTCCTACAGTGTGTGCCGATGAGCACTCGTGGTAAGCATGTGATCATGCCAATCGCCATCGGTGGTAAATGAAGGTTAATGACAATACGAAACATAGTGGAAGGTTTCCATTGTCAGATATCTTTATGTGAATACACACGCAATATCGCACACATCTTGGAGCTGAAAAAATGACAGTGCCACATTGTTTTTCCCCATTACTTCCAGATCTACTTGATGGGATTTCTTCTACCACGGTTACATCTGACTCGGTTGAACTGACATGGACTGCCGTTCCCACGGCAACATCTTACGAGATATCATACATCAGTCAGGATACGACGACTGCAGAGGTTATGTCTATTCCGACGAGTCAGTCGATGGCTTTAGTTTCGAACCTTCAACCACAGACATTGTATACATTTTCTGTTGTGGCCGCCAATGGATCAGAAAGGACCAATGTCGGCAGTGTGAGTACTGCTACAGGTATGTACTGAATCACACCAAAGAATTTTAGGGAATATCTGAAGATACAATATACCAAATACAATATAGCTAACCCATAATGCTCATATTGGCAATCGATTTCTCTTTCCTTTTGAGTATTGAGTGTATCCTGGAACGTTTGCAGATGAATAAAGCTTTAGGGGTATTCTTCAACGACATAGATTCACGGTTTTATTAATTTGAAGAATCTACTTTCTGTTAGCCTAAAACCTTTTAGTGAATGATTACTGTTCAACTACTAGTATAATTTTCAAAGTAGCAGCATTCCTATCAGTACTGATTTTAGAATGACATGTGTATATGAACGTCCATTTTTGTTGTGCTATTCATATCAAAGGTACCGCGAATCAGCCTCCCGTCCTAAACAACTGCCCAAACGATACATCCCAAGTACTACCAGATACATCGTCATTCGTTTCTGTGTCTTGGACACCACCTACAGGAGTGGATGACACTGGGACGCCACAAGTGTCTTCCACCAATCAGCCTGGCAGTATGTTTGAGTATGGTCTGACCATTGTGACGTACACAGCAATGGATAGTGAGGGTCTCTCTGTCAACTGTTCGTTCGTCGTTAACGTGACAGGTATGGCACATTTGACACAAGGAACAGGATCTCTTCGACAGTGAGAAACGAATCAATTCGTCATCTGGCTTAATTCTTGAGTCAGCTTGTGCTAAAGTCGATTTGGAGTGACCACTTTGACGCATTATTCTATGTCGACTTTGCACAGCCGACTGTCACTAATCATGCGAAAATATGTGTGTTTTTTGTATTGATATTTGACCAAGCATTGGCGAATCACAGTCATTCTCACTCTTTTGAGAGATTAATCCTATCTTATTAATACTGACAGAGTTTCGTTGATTAGTAATACAATCTGTTGAACAATACCTATTCAAGGTACAAGTAGTTGAAACGGAATGCTTGTACATCAACACCTCCTTTTTACAGTTGTGTGTTAAAAATACATGTATTAAATATATTTACAACCATATGTTAGTCTTATTAGTGATGACATGGTGATTGAAATCTAATACAAATTCCTATGCGGTAACAAGGATAATCATGATATGTATATATTTGTCTCCACTGCTAAGATACAACACTTCCGGTAATCAGCATGTGCCCTAGTACCGCACTAGGCTTGCTTATGCCAGAAGACAGTATGGTTCAGGTATTCTGGCCAATGCCAATGACCGGTGACAACTCTGGATTGTCCACTTTGATGTCGACTCACAACCCTGGTGATTCATTTCCTCTCGGAGAGACAACAGTTACTTATACTGCAGTAGATGCAGCCGGGAATATGGTGACATGTATCTTCAATGTCTCAGTTGCGCCAGGTGGGTAGAACTCGATTCACCAACTAATGTAAAAGGCTGAAGAATGCGTGTCCTAACTTAGGTCCCTCGGAGAAGACCTAAAGCAGTCGGTCCTCCGGTTGCTTACTAATTTGCATTTATGCTTTCTTAGTAGTCAGGTAAAATAACAACCACACACACACACACACACACACACACACACGCACACTCAAGGCATACTCTTTCATTTTTGATCACATCACATCTGAAGCTATCATTTATCATCTCTCCTAGTTTCAAGTATGAATTTTATTTGGATATCATTTGCATAATTTATAAAAATGTATTCAACCATGTCACTGAAGAGCACAAAATCATGGATAGATACAAAATTCCTAATGCTGGAAACCGCACTCACTCTTGATTAATTGATATAAAGGGGTTGATGAATACAAATTAATTACGAATGTGAAGAAATGAATCGTCGATTGATTATAGGCAAGTTCTACAAAGTGTCATTTTGTGGAAATGGTCATGGAGAATAACCCCTATCGTGCCTTAATAATGGATATAATCTTCCCCAGTCGTTCTACAATGTGCTGCATTTTATAACTTACTGTCATGAAAACGTATCCGTGATATTATCGTAATCATGGAGTAATGTAATATTTCTCGTTTCTTATCGTCACGCTGTTAAGTCTTATTCCATATCCGTTGACCTCAAGATTCTACCAACCAGCCCCCAGTCTTGTCAGATTGCCCTATGGACGTGCCAGTAACCCTGACCTCTACCTCGTCTAATGTGACTGCAACTTGGACACCACCCAATGCCACTGATGACAATGATACCCCAGTGTTGTCTACAACCCATGAGCCAGGCAGCATGTTCGGGTTTGGATCAACAATCGTCACCTACACCGCTACAGATTCCGAGAACCTTACAGATACGTGTAATTTCACTGTGGTAGTTGGAGGTACGTTATAATTCATCATATCATAATTCATCACATTTGATCAACAGATCAGATTAAAAGCTAAGCGGAAATAGTCGTATGATTTCTCTGAAAACAATACATCGCATCAAGGACCTCTTCTAATCCAATTAGACCATTCGAGGTGGATTATATAGACCGACACACAACTACACTCGTCGTCTTGACATAAAGCATAATTGCCGAGAGTGCAAATGCAAAACTATACAAAAAGCTCGCATCATAGAATTACATCCTTTGTAGTCAGTGGCATATCATGCAGAGGGCGAGGACCTACTAGTCTTTGGAGGAAACAGATATGAATGTACTTTGTTTGCATTGTTTGCACAGATAACACTGAACCAGATCTGACTGATTGCCCAGTAGTAGACAGCCTTGTAGCCCCACAAGGGAGCTCAATGGGCCGGGCTTTCTGGGATCCACCAACAGCCGAAGACAACTCTGCAATGGTGACTGTCAGTTCCAGTCATTCCTCAGGAGACACTTTCCCTATCGGACCTACTGACGTTGTGTACACTGCTACAGATGCGGCTGGGAATAATGCAACATGCAATTTCACGGTCGTTGTCAGAGCGTTTCCAGGTAGGGTTATCATATTGACATGTGGTTGGGTAGGTGAAGTTGTCTAGTGGATTAGTTATCGGACCGTGAACCACTAGGTACATGATTCGAGTCCCTGCTGCAGCACTAACATTCTTTGGCAACATATTTATCTCCATGTGCCCCTCTCTACCCAGATGTATTACGTGGATAACTGGTAGGATTCATTCCGTGAATTCAATAAGCGCTACGGTATCCATAGTCCTTTACCGTCGCGCATAGGGACGTGATATCACAATGTGATAGCAGCTATAGAACAACGGCGTACTTACTATTATGAAGTATCCATCAAAGGAAAACTCCAATGATTATTTTTAAGATTCAAGTTACAAATTCTACTGAGATGTGTTTAGTTCCTCGATCGCTACAGGAACACTTGATACAGTCATTTACAAGGGGTAGATAGACAAGCGTCCTCTTAATCAACACCTAATCATGTAAATATCTATAATCTATCAGTACGGTCAAATGAATATTTATTGCAGTTTCCACAGTGGGATTGGAACAGTATTGCAATGTTTTTCCCCCACTAAGTAGCAATCTTATATTGTCAAAATGTATACATTAAGACTAGTATGTGATATCACGTGGAATCAATGAGCCATTAAACACATCAGCAGACTATGCAAGCCTTCAAAACAAATTGTGTACGGAAAATTATAACAATATTTGTTTTACAAAAGAGATTTGACCCCCCCCCCCACCACCAAATAAAAACTTTGTGCATCCCTCTCTTTGTCTTTACCTTGTTTGTGGCCGTGCATAACTCCTCGTGGTAATATGATAGTCACCTTGGCTCCTTGTCTTTCTTTATTCTATGTTGAACTGTTATGATTATACTCAATTATATTTTGTTACATATATGATTTCTGGAAGACAAATAAACTTGATACTTCATTCTCGTTAATCAGACGATCCCATCCGTCTTGTTGACTGTCCACTTGGTGCGAATGGAACCCTACCGATGTTATCAGACCAGGTGCAGGTGACATGGGTACCTCCTACAGTAGCAGGTGGCGTTGGAGAAACCACACTCATTTCTGATGTACAACCAGACAGCCTGTTCCGCTATGGTGAAAGAGAAGTTACCTACACAGCCACGGATTCTGACAGTTTTACCATCAGCTGTTCGTTCCTGGTAGTTGTAGCAGGTATATGAAATCCATTTATATTACCCCACATGAATTTCAAACCTGGCAGAATATCCTAAAACAACAACAAAAAACAACAGACCACAACTTGGCTTTAAGGTGGAAGACAATTATGGTGATATTCAATGCGCGCTTAGATGAGGTATGAACACAAAACGAAGAAAGACAAACTGTGTTCAATTTGTTATATTTTGATAGATGTCACTGACCCGATGATAAATGGATGTCCAATGCAAGTTACTGGTGAAGTTCCACAGGGAAGCACCGAGGTCTCTGTCACCTGGACCATGCCAACTGCTGATGACAACTCTGGAATGTACACTTTCACGCCCACACGACAACCCAATGACCAGTTCCGCGTAGGGATCTTTGAAGTTGTCTACACCGCAACTGACCAGGCAGGAAATTCTGCCCTGTGTTCCTTTCAGGTTAACGTCACACAGGCGTCAGGTGCGTTAACACAGAATTTACCCGAAAGACTCCTGGACATTATTTATAATAAAACATGTTTTGATAAATAAATAATGAAATTTAGGTATTATGATCAAACGATTATGACATAGGTTGTCAAGAAATTCTGAACATATAAACTTTTAATAAGAATAATATATCTCGTACATTTCCTCATGGCAATTGCTGATCAGATGATATCCTTGTCCTCTTGCCATAATACCTACATACTATGAAAATGAAATTGACTTTGTCCAATCAATGACAAAAATCAACGTTGTTTAACGTCATTGTCATTTTAAATACGTCCAAAATTAATAGAACTCCATTTTCTTTATTTCTTTTTTTGTTGCTTTTGGCTTTATATCTATAGCCATTGAATAATCATTATAATGATGGTATAATTCAAGGGCTGTATTTTAAGTTACATTTAATTTCCAATTGTTAGCAGGCGGCACACCAGGACCAATGTTTGATAGCTGTCCGTCCAGTGTTTCTGGAACTCTACCATCAAGCTCGTCACAGGTAGCTGTGTCCTGGACGGTACCGATGGTAACGGCTGGGACCGGTACGGCAACGGTCAATTCTAATCATCAACCAGGAGATCTGTTTGGGGTTGGCCTCATAAGTGTCCTATATGAAGCCATTGATTCAGGTGGACTCATGGACTCGTGCTCCTTCGAAGTCATAATCACAGGTATATTAAAGTTCATGGTGATGGTGGTGGTGATGGCGGTGGTAACGGTGGTGGTGATGGTGGTGGTGGTAGAATTGGTGGATGAATTGGCGATGGGGATGGTGGTGCGGATGAAGGTGGTGATATGGATGGTTGAGGTGGTGATGAAGGGATAATATACATCACTTTATTGTTGCAGTATGTTACTTCTTGTATTTTTGCCTTCTTGGCTTAGTTTTTTTTTTTAAAACTTCGGAAGCATATTCTTGATTCTTTGTATCTAATGGAATGAGGCAAGGACAACATGGTTATATTTAATACAATTCTTGAATGTTGAAATTGCTTCTCGCCTCCTATTTTCTAAAATATTCACTGCACTGATAATATAATTATGCTCCAATATTGTACCGGTAAAGGGAAGGAAATAGATTTGAAATTTAGTTTTGATTTCGATTTCGATTTCAACATTTATATTCATTTAAAACTGCTAGTTCATTTATATGTATTTCTCAAAACTCTCTCTTTTCTAAAGACATGTTCGACCCAATAATCAGTGAGTGTCCTGCCGGCGCTACCGCAGTGGTTCCACAGGGAAGTACGAATGTAAGTGCTTACTGGATCTCACCGAAAGCTGAAGATAACTCAGAAATGGTAACCCTGACGTCAGAAAGTTCTCCGGGTGATGTCTTTCCCGTCGGGTCATTTCAAGTCGTGTATACAGCCAGAGATACAGCAGGAAATACAGCTTCATGTCGTTTCCTTGTTAACGTGACTATGTCGACAGGTATGTCCAGTCGTTTCATACGGTTATAATCACTTAAGTAAAACGGCTGAAATGAGCATTGAAAAAACACAACAGTAAAAAGTGCAACATCAACCATTCTACCCATAAGTTGTAATTTTTATTTTAACTTGTCTGATACAACTCTCTTGTCATGTGTATCATAGACGACATTTATTACCACGTAGAATTCCATGAATACGATCACAAAGACATTACCAAAATTACCGAAGGCTATTTCAATAGCCTTGTTTATCATATATTGAGATATGAGATCATTGCAAAGATGTAATACGTAATCATACTTTCTACGGGATATACAATAGGGTATTGAAATTGCCCTCGAGTTGACTTCTCCAATGGTCTTTGCGATCATGTTCAAGGTACCCTATGCGTAGGTCACATTTGCCGCCGCGCCGCGGCATGTCTAATCGATACGGCAATCCTAGAAATAAAACAGTTATAATTCCGCGTTATAATCGCACGGCGACCCGTACGGCATGTTAAGATAGGGATACGCCCTAGGGTGACCCTCTGCGGCCCCCGCAAATAACTCTCGATTTCGGGGGCGTACGGCCGCCGCGCCGTGTCCTAGCCGTAGAGCAAATTTGACCTAGGCATTACTGTTATTTTATTATGTTCTACTATCAATAACCTTCAAGAAATTGTATATACATGTCTCTGGTGTAACATCAACGTTTGTTAGGAATGTTGTGTTCATTGATGCCTAGGTCACATTTGCCGCGGCGGCCGTGGGGTCTAAAATATCTACTGCAAACTAGCACATATAGGGCCGCCGCCGCATTCCCACGGTCACATACGGTACCAGTCATATTTGTTAGCGAGCGGCACGGCGTATTTTGAATTTATGGCGACAGGAAACCTGCGGCTGCCCATGGCCCTGGGAAGCGGGGGTGCTGGGGGTGCTGCAGCACCCCCGGAAATTTTGCAGGGGGTGCATAGCACCCCTGCAATTTTTTTTTGTATGATATATTTAATGTAGACTACATCATTATGCTTCGTTTACGAAATTGTCACAAAGCCGACAGCCACAAATTATGCTTTTTATTATTATTATTTACTGACAAAATCCTATAACATACCCGCGACACACGTGCGTGGTGACAGCTAATAGTACATGGGTCTGGAGCCATGCAAAGCTTGCAATATGCCAATCTATGTATACAGTGATGATTGCAATTTTTTTGTGTTGACAATAGAAACCAGATTGCTGGAAACTGAATTCAGACAAGGACACAATACAACGGACCGTCTTCTTTCTCTAATAATTTAATGAAACGTGAAAGCTTCCGCGCTTCGTGCGGGAGGGGGGAAACTGAAAATTCAAAGTCGAAAACAGTACAAAGAATCTTGTTCTTTCTCTAATAATTTCTCTAATAAGCTTCCGTGCTTCGCGCGGGAAGGGGGGGGGGGGGGCTGCATTCGGACTTGAATTAAGAGTAGAGAACGATACAACGAATCGTCTTCTTTCTCTAATAATTTAATGAAACGTGAAAGCTTCGCGTGGGATAGGCGAAATGATTTCAGACAAGGATTCAGAGTAGAAAACTGTACTACAACGAAATTATTTATGAAACGTGACAGCTTTCGCGCTTCGCGCGGGAGGGGGCTCAGGGGGACACTGAATTTAGAGTCGAGAACGATACCACGAATCATCTTCTGTCTCTAATGATTTAATGAAACGCGAAAGCTTCCGCGCTTCGCGCGGGAGAGGGGGGGGGGGGGAACTGAATTTAGACTAGGATATAGAGTCAAGAACGGTACAACAAAATTATTTTTAAAACTTGAAAGCTTCCGCGCTTCGCGCGGGAGTGGAGAGACTGAATTTAGACAAGGATTAAGCCGAGCCGAAAACAGTACAAAGAATCGTCTTCTTTCTCTAATAATTCAATGAAACGTCATAACTTCTGCGCTTTGCACGGGAGGGGCGACACAAGAATTAAGCGTCGGGAACGGTACAACGAATCGTCTTCTTTCTCTAATAATTTAATGAAGTGTCAAAGCTTCCGCGCTATGCGCGGGTGACGGAAAAACTGAAAAATAACTTAGTTCCTGGCCCCGGGTTAATAGCGTTAAATTTGTAGACATTGGGACATTGGAATTAATATACTTGTCGGTAATTGGTGGCTCGTTTTGTCGGTAATCGGTGGTCTCCACACCCCCCCCCCCCCCCCACTGAAAAAGGTATAGCGATCGACGCCTCTGATAACAACACAGTTTATACACTCGATTTAATTTTTGCAAGTACTACTGGTGAAGTACCAGGCCCAGGGGCGGATCCAGCCGGCGGCAGGGGAGGGGGCCCAATTCATGAGAAAATGTTTAGCGGCGAAACAGCCGGCCGATAATTTGCATAGTGGGGGAGGGGGTGGGGGGTTGGGGGGGGGGGGGGTTAGTGAGCACTAATTTTTTTTTTTTTGCTCCCGCAAATTGAAAATCGTGCCGGCCGATAATTCGCTCAGGCCCCCCCCCCCCCTTCCTGGATCCACCACTGGTGTCCAACAATTTTCCACAAAATAACTAAAATTTCTATCGTGCAAAATGTATGACTCCGGAGAGTCTTTGCATTTTAGAGTTCCTAGATAATATGCTTTCCATAAGACTCTCATTACCTTAGCCTGCTTATACACTCTTTTAATTCAATGGACTTGAACTTTCTCCGTGCATTAACCTGTACATATAATGTAACTATAATTACTTTTACCTCATTTATCTCTAATCTTTTTTTTTGAAGAGCACCTAAAAAGATTGTAAAATAGGTGTTTGTAGTAATATTTTAATCATGAAGTTTGTATCGTTATGCACATAATCAAGAAACTAAGGTTACCTGTTTACGATTCTATTCCATATGGTGTTTTAATTATTATGATAATCAGAAAGGTTTGATTGTCAACCTAAGGTTATCTGTTTACGATTCTATTCCATATGGTGTTTTAATTATCATGATAATCAGAAAGGTTTGATTGTCGTGCACTAATCAAGAACCTAAGTTTACCTGCTTACAATTCTACTATTCCAAACGGTGTGTTGATTGTAGCATGTTTTATATGCTAAGGAGTATAATCAATCCGATGGAGTGAAAACATGATTGGAATTAGTACATACAATCCATGATTGTGCAAATCGATATCTGGGGGCAGGCAACGTTCGGTCAGATTTTAGCTTTATATTCAAACAACGTTTTGCGTAACTTTTTAAAGTTTTGTTAACAAAAAAAAAACCTATAGACGCCCTGTATATATTTGAAATGTTGGTTTATTTTGCTGAGAGAATAAAAAAAAAATTGTTGCTGAGACATGTTGAAGAAAAATGGTCTAATGGAAAAAGGAATAGATTACACTTTTCTGCTCATTATTGAATACAGGGAGGGGAAGTCCAACCTGATATTAAGTTAGCTTCATTAGAAGCAGAACAATAATTTGGGTTTTCTGTTGTACGCAGAAATGTTTTGTATTCTTTCATCAATATTCGACTTTAAACGCATTTGTTTTGAAAACCCTCGCAGAAATATGTCTTAAATTAGATCCTCTTTCACATTATGATACAATTTGAGTCAAGTTTTACCATCAAACTTTGGGGCTCCCAACGCTTGAGAAGCTCTACACCAGGCGCGGATCCACGATTTCTTAGGGGGGCCCAAATTTGAAATTATGCGACCCAAATATCGGTACGTAATGGTGACCTGCATTGACGTAGTGGGGGGGGGGGGGTGCAGGGAGGGGCGATTTCCCCCTCCCTCCTCCGCAAAGCGCCGAAGCTTTGACGTTTCATTAAATTATTAGACAAAGAAGACGATTCGTTGTACCGTTCTCGAAAATAATCCTCGTCTGAATTTAGTTTCCCCCTCCCGCGCAGAGCGCGGAAGCTTTTACGTTTCATTAAATCATTAGAGAAAGAAGACGATTCGTATTACCATTCTCGACTCTTAATTCTTGTCTGAATTTGGCCCCCCCTTCCTGCGCGAAGCGCGGAAGCTTTTACGTTTCATTAAATCATTAGAGAAAGAAGCTTTTACATTTTATTAAATTATTAGAGAAAGAAGACGATTCGTATTACCATTCTCGACTCTTAATCCTTGTCAGAATTCAGCCCCCCCGCCCTCTTGCGCGAAGCGCGGAAGCTTTGACGTTTTATTAAAATTATTAAAGAAAGAAGACCATTCGTTGTACCGTTCTCGACTCTTAATCCTTGTCTGAATTTCAAAAAATGTTGTTTTTTTGCTCATTATTCTTCCTACGTCCTGTTTCTCCCCTCTCTTTTTTTGGCCGATGTTTTTTTTTTTTGGGGGGGGGAGGGGGGGGGGGGGTGGGGGAACGCGTCTTCAGTCAGATGAACATATTTTGATACCTTGTCCGCTCCCGGAAACTCAGGGGATTAAAGCAATAAAGCAACAAAAAATACAGGGGCCCGCCTTAGGGGTCGAGGGTGCGGAAAACCCGGAATCTCAGTGGTTTTAGGCATTTGATTACGGTCAGATGAACATATTTGTATACCTTATTTGTGACACTGGCAGGACACTGATTGGCGTGAGGCCCAGCGGGCGGAGCCCCAAGAAGCTCAGGGGTTTTAGGCATTAAATTATCGTCATATTAGAATACCTTATTTGTGCCACTGGCAGGACACTAATTGGCGTGGGGTTCAGCGGGCGGAGCCCCCAGAAGCTCAAGGGTTTTAGGCACTAAATTACGGTCAAATGAGTATCAGGGGGCCCGCCTTAGGGCCTTTGGTTGAGTCCAGGGGGCAGAGCCCCCGGAAGCTCGGGAGTTTTAGGCATTTAATTACGGTCAGATGAACATATTTTTATACCTTATTTGTGCCACTGACAGGACACTGATTGGCGTGAGGTCCAGCGGGCGGAGCCCCCAGAAGCTCAGGGGTTTTAGGCATAAAATTACCGATATATTAGAATCCAGGGATCCGTCAGATGAGCATTTTTTAATACCTTATATTGTTGTGACACTGGCAGTTAATTATTCTTTCTTTCTTGCTCTTTTTCTTTCTATTTCTCTTTAATATACTTTGTCAAAAAAGTGTGAGGGGGGGGGGGGGGGGGGGAGGTGGAAGCTCCCGATCCCCGCCGTTCCGCGGGCCCTGACATGTAGGCACCTCAAGAAGCATATTTCTTGCCTGGCTGTAAATTTAGGAATTGGTCATTTTACAACAAACGCATAAAAATGTATAATTTACTAAAAAATGAGGAAAAATATCAGAAAATTATGTCATTTCAGCATTATGTGTAAACCACCGTAACGGTTATGGAATCAGAAATATACCCCCTCCCGATCAAGACGCCAGTGCCCCCCCCCCCCCGATCTACACTCTGTTGGCGGAAAAATCGCAACTGATCTCCCCTACCTTTCTTCTTTCTCTTTTTTTTTTCTTTCCCTAATTTCTCTCCACATTTTCTTTTTGGCCCGGAAATTGGAAAAATTACGTCGTCAGATATTTCGTTCAGTGGCTTGGGGGGAAGTAACACTTCCCCCTTTTTTTTTTGTTTTTTATTTTTTTTTTTTTTTTCCTTCTTTTTTCCCCAGGGGCGGGGGGCCGGGCCCCGGCCCCCTGGATCCGCCACTGACCAGACCACCGTCTTTGTGCAATGTGCAGCAACGAAGCATATGCAACGTCTCGAGACGTGACAGATCACTTTTCTCTAACCTCTAACTAATCAGAAGGTCTCGTTTTTTTTCTCTCCAGGAAGTGCAGGTGGACATTAATGCGCCAAATGTGGTTCTCAAATTGCAAAAGATCCCTACTCTTAGAGGGGGTAGGAGAAACCAATTTTACATCATATTACTCAAGGAAGTGTGTGAAAATGCGACTAATTTGTGGTTATAAAGTTGCAAATGCTTCCTACTTTGGATATATACGTGTATATATATATATATATATATATCTCAGCACCCCCGGTGAAAAAATCGTTCCCAGGGCCCTGCGGCTGCCGTGCGGCATTTGAAGTGATGTCGCACGGTATCCATAGGGCGACCCTGCGGCGGCCCTACAGATTTTGACAAATACCAAGACAGACACAAGGTAGCAGCAAAACCACCGTACGCGCGACGTACGGTCGCCGTGGAACCGCTCTACGACATGACTACGGTGTGTCTTATTGTATAATTGCTACGGTGAACTAAGAAATGAAAAAAGTTATAACTCCGCGTTATAATCCCACGACCACCCGTACATCCTGTAAAGATAGGGATACGCCCTTGGGTGACCCTGAGGCCACCTCAGATCTTCTGCAGACGCCGCAGGTATCTCTCGATTTTGGGGGCCTACGACCGCCATTTCCTAGTCATTTGACCTAGGCATAAGCGCAAATGAAATACTCTTTCGTATCCCTGAAAATGATTCTCGAACACTTTATTCATTGAGGTATAT
This sequence comes from Strongylocentrotus purpuratus, assembly GCF_000002235.5. Lineage (NCBI taxonomy): Eukaryota > Metazoa > Echinodermata > Echinoidea > Camarodonta > Strongylocentrotidae > Strongylocentrotus > Strongylocentrotus purpuratus. The sequence continues at coordinate 5,562,296 of NW_022145599.1, read as the reverse complement.
TGATATCTTTATTCTCAGAGCTCTATGACATTAAATAAGCCGTGAAAATTATTAAATGTTTCTATGGTCAGGTTCGTTCCTTTTCCTCTAAGAAAAAAAAAGTTTTAATAAGGTAAGTTTTAAAGCAACAATGGTGTATATGTATGTAGATGTACATGATAATTATATATTTCAAATTGGTTAATTCATCAAGAATCTCTTCTTTATGTAAATAGGAGAAATCAATCCAGGACCTGAACTTATGAACTGCCCATCAGATGTGGACGCAACCTTACCACCTACTTCGTCTGAGGTAGCTGTAACTTGGGAGCCACCCACTGCAACAGATGATGCAAGCACACCTATAGTTACGTCAGATAGAGAACCTGGCAACATGTTTGGATTTGGTTCAACTACGGTGACGTATACAGCTAGAGATTCCCAAGGAGTTGGAGACACGTGCTCTTTTATTGTCCAGATAGGGGGTACGTGAGAACAACGTTTATTTCCCTTCATCACTTAACCACAAATGTCATCGGCTAAACCTATTAAACACATCAATCAACAAGGAGTATGACTACACGTCTTATGTTTTACCATAGTGTGGTCTTCAGTACTTTCATGCGTGCACTTGAACTTTCGTAAGCACATAGTAAAATATTTAGTAGATAATATACAAATCAGAGCTACGATGAACACACTTTCAGCTTCAGTGTGACAGGAATCAAGAACTATGTTTATTATTTTACCCATCCCGGTACAGATTTGAACAATCCTGTCATCCTTGGTTGTCCTACTGCTGGTGTCACTGGTGTCCTTCCTCCTGGTAGCTCCACTGTTCCGGTATCCTGGGCTGAACCGACCCAAATGGACAATTCTGGAATGTCAACTTTCATGTCCACTCACATACCAGGATCACCATTTCGTGAAGGCACTACGGAGGTTCTCTACACGGCAGAAGATATTGCTGACAATTCAGCGGAGTGTAGTTTCATCGTTACTGTAACGTCATCAGGTAAATCCCAGATTATCTTCAGAGTTTTCCAGATTAAACAAGTAGCATATTAAGCTTCAACGACAGTCTGTCAATAGTTTCATTCTTGTATTTGCAAATGAAAACAGGAGTATCATTACGAGTATAAGTCTTGAAACGACCTAAGATGAGTTTAAAGGTCAGAAAAACTTGGGAGAGACAGGACTGAACATGTCATCGGCCCTTTTCGGGGGAGCCTGGGGAGGACTCGTCCTTTTCTGAGGAACAAGTGCAGCAAGTGCTCACAGAACTATACATTATCACATTGTATATGAATTCGTTGTTTCAGTATCACATCATTATGTTGGTTATTAGCGCAAGGTTTCATTTTTCTTTCCTTTTTTGTTGGTAAGGCGTGATAAATCCACCCCCGGTAATCTCAAACTGCCCTTCTCGCATCCTGGGAGCGCTTCTACCGAATTCGGACAAAGTGTCCGTCTCTTGGACCGCGCCAACAGCTACAGACAACACTGGAACACCCACGCTGATATCCAACATTCAACCTGGCAGTCTCTTTAGCTATGGCATCACGACAGTCACCTACATGGCCGAGGATGACGGAGGAGCTGTTGCTACCTGTTCATTTAATGTACAAGTTCAAGGTAGATAATCTTGCTAGTTCCTTCCAAGAATATATAGAGAGCTCTATCAACTAACAAACAAGTCATCGCGATGTGAATCTTTGATAATTGAACGAGGTGTCGATGCAATGTGGAGTCCTTTAATCACTTTAGTAATGCTCTAACCCTAACCCGTGATAGCTTCTAGGAGCTGCTTAAAGAATTAGCATTTCAGGGCTCTTATAAAGAAAACACCCACATTTTCCAATAATGTTACCACATGGACGTCAGGAATATAATACAATGAACGCAATACATGTTCTGTACTATTCAGATGTGACCCGTCCTGTCATAAGTGGCTGTCCGTTCAGTGCCTCAGGAACCCTGTTACCAGGCGCCACCACCGTAGCAGTGACATGGACACCACCCACTCAGATGGACAACTCGGGCATCTCCTCTTTAACCTCCAGCCATGCGCCAGGCACGATGTTTCCTGCAGGGGAGACTGAGGTCACCTACACTGCCATAGACACTCCCGGAAATACAGCTCAGTGTTCCTTTATCGTCACAGTCACATTGCTATCAGGCGAGTACCATAATCATAAACAGGATTAATTATTGTTATCAATACAGAGGTGTCATGGTCTGGTAGATACATACATTTGTCAAATACTTTATTGCATGTAGAATGTATCAGTGATAAAAAATGAAATATCTCTGTAATTTTTTCCCTTTTAGCTGTAAGATGCATAGTTCCTGCCGTCACCCCTAATCTTAACAGCATTGGTGACCAGTGTAACGGACCAGTAGCTATTACCTTCAATGCACGATGCAATTTCCAATGTGATTCTGGATACACTGTTGTCGGAGATGCCTCTCTTTCCTGTGGCATGGACGGGATGCTAGTCGGGACGTTCCCCACGTGTCAAGGTAATTCAATATACACACCTGACTATCCGAGTACGATCAGAATGTGGGAGGAGCATAGTGACAACACTGCATTTATATTCATGTCTAAACACAAGTCTATATAAATATGGAAATCAAACTATTTTAGAGCATTTCCGATCTAGGTATTGTAATAAGTTTTCCGTCTAAGAATGTCATCGCCAGAAAGTGTGCGGGAATTGATTTGGTGGAATTGAAAATCCCTGTCATACTTTCATAGATGGTGCTAGCTTAAAGAAATCATCATCTTTAAGTTCTAGCAAGTGGTGAACAGTGGACTGGCGTAGATACAGTGGTGTGCGGCGGAATATGTGTCCCCAATCTAATCACAAGAATCGAAAAATAGAGAGGAAAATCGATAAAAAAAAGGGAAAGCGGGAAAGGAAGGGCAACTAGAAAAGAAGATGATTCTACACCTCCCACAATCCCTTTAAAAAAAAAATAACATTCTCTAATATTTTCATCCACAATTACCTTTGCCCCCTCCCCTTCATGAAATCAGGGGGGGGGGGTGGCGTTTCACAAAGGCTTTTTTAAATGACAAATGACAAATATCAGTGACAAATCTGTTGATAACCAATCAGAAGCAAGGATTTCAGTAGCTTATAGCAAAACCTGTCATGTGTCACTGATGACAAGTTTTGTGAAACGCTCACCAGGTCACACTTACCATCGATGTTGGATACATTTGTATTTGTAAATATATGCAATGGGGCAGCTAGCTTTCACGTGTCGACACTTGTTGCATTGTATGATGTAATCACAATACTCTCTATCAATATTTGCAGAAACAAATGAGTGTAGGACGAGTACACCTTGTGGGGATCCAAACAGCTTCTGTCTAAACACCATAGGATCATATACTTGCCAGTGTAATGAAGGTTATCAACGAGATACGGATGACAGCTGCCGAAGTAAGTACATAATGATAATGAAAATATTTTTCTTGACCTGACGGTTAATAAAATATGTAGTTATAATTATTTAAACGGCCAGGTACTTTTATACTTGACATTCTTTCCGATGGACTCGGTAATTGATTAAGCCAGCGTATAACCTTCATCTTAAAACTTGGATGACGTGTCTGTGACTATTACGAAGTTTTTTTTAAACCTGGGTATTCGTGACGAATCACGGGGAAAAGGGAATTTAATAAAGTTGGCCTTTATAACATTTTGATCCAAAAGGAGAATCAAGACAAAGGTTGTTCGTTCTTTATTTGCAGTATTACAGAGAAATCTACCAATTATACGAAAAGACATCAAATGTATTATTATTCAATCTGATTCATCATTAGGTTGTAGAGAGTCTGTACCCAAAATGATTCTTCTTACATGATTACACGACATCATAATTCCGATAGATATGATGTTAAGAAACAAACTAGCGTTTAAATCCATTCCCCTATTACATATTGTTCTTTAGGACTACAAGGTTGTTCAGTCACTACTTGTCAAAATTCTGGAAACTGCGTCGATGGTTCAAACGGGCCCGTCTGTCAATGTCCAAACACGTTCACTGGCTCCCTGTGCCAAATCGGTAAGCATTAGATCAAAATGATAACACGCTAACATCAACTTTCATCATCATCATCATCATCATCATCATCATACATTAAAGTCAGCATTTACCCTCTTACGAGGGGTTGCTGACTTTCACACAATGATCGATACTCCCTCCCTCCACTACTTCTTGTCTTGAGCATCCTCCTAATTTAGACTAACGTTACTGCTCTTTCTTCACCGTATCTTTCCATGAAATCGTCGGTCTTCCCCTTCCTAATGGTTTACCTATCATTTTCTTTTTTTAACACGTGCTCCTTTCATTTTCTAGTATTAAAGTGTCCTTTTTCTTTTGGAAGAGTGCCCCCTTTTCCTTTCACAATAAAAGTGTTCCCCTAATTTAAAGCGACCAAAAGCAACTTCTCCTTCAATTCCCCAAAAGCTACGCTCGGTCGCATTTATAGTTAATTTAATTATGTTTCTAACTTTTCTACTAAAGTTCTTTTCAGTCTTTCTTGATAAAATTGTGCCATCAGGATTGTTTTTACTTCTTTACAAGATGTAAGTTTTCACAGTGCTCGCTCGCAAATAAATATTCAGATCATCACACCCAATTTGACCCAACTGCAAAGTATGATTCCTAAGCAGTATCTTGGATCATGTAAAGAGAGAAACAAACATTGAAATCATCCCTAATAATGTAATCACAATGTATAGGTACATAACAATGTCTACACAATGCATATGTTCGCTTTGAGGCTCCCCTTTGTAGGGGGCCTTCCCCAGACAGTGCCCTTTTTATTGGCACCCCCACACTTTGAAAGACGCTCAACTACCCCTGGGTAGATGGGTTAAAAGCGTGGATGTAAACAACCGTAATTCCTGAAATGGGTGTTTTGTTTATTACGAAAGTTATTTTGTTCTACACCTATTTTGAACTTGTCGGTTTTTAACCTTTTTCTTTAGATGGGTAACGTTACGTTGATCAAATTGTATTCATTACTGTTTAACGTAACATCATAACAAATATTTATCTAGGTTTCTTTGTTACAGTGTATACTATAGTTAATGATATGCGCTATATAAGCATCGTTGATTAGTATCGTTTTCACGATGAGAGACTTTAATTTCTGTTAATAATCTTATTATTCTTCCCGGGCAGATTTGGCGTGTGGGACTGTCACTTGTCATTCTTCACAAGCATGTGCAAACGGGCAATGCGTATGTCCTGAAGGTACACAATTTCTCCAAGGCCAATGCCAAGGTATGATAATTACAGGCCTTTCATTCATTTATATATATATATATATATATATATATATATATATATATAAAAGCAAGTTTTATAGTAAAACTGCAATTTCTGACAGTGCTCAACTGCAGGAGCAAATGTAGATATAGGAGTTGGTAAGGTTAAACTTTATTGGTAAGAGTTATACAGACTGTTTCGCCATGAAGGCTCATCAGTAACTAAATACATTATACATGACAAAGTTAAAAACATTCATGTGCAGTCAGGCAAGAATACAAAAGAGACACAACTAATACCCAAGTAAGGGTGAACGATAGTGGAATAAAGTGATTTAAGGATAAGGGGAAAGGTCATGGTGGTACGGGGGGAGGGGGTGGGGTGTGGGGGAGGGAGGGGTTTAACCATATTCAGAGAGTAGAAACTTTCTCTTATGTTTACATGTGGAAATGAGTTTGGTTCTAGAGTTTAGGATGGTGGATTTCTCAGCAGTGATGATGTGGTACTTTTCCCATAGGCAGAAATTGCAGCGATTAGTTCTGGGTGAGTATGGTTGGGCGTGTCGGATGATTCTCCATGATATTGTGTAGGGTGTCCTGTCGTCTTTCAGCATCCAGGTGTGTTTGCTTAGCTCGGTCTGGTATCTCTTTTCTTGGTGGGTGAAGCTTGCTTTGTGAGTTGCATATCTGGCTTTGAAGGAGGTGGATGTGAGTCCAATGTAGAGTTTCTCATCGTTGGGGGTCACAACCTTGGCTTCATAGACGATATTTTTGATTGTGCATTTTCCTGGGAGGGGGCAGTCGTCTTTCTTTCTGCAGTTGCAGGTTTCTGGGTCTCGGTTGGGGTTGTGGTTGACGACTCTCTTGTTGTGGGCCTTGGTTATGGTTGCTATATTATCCATGCAGCTGTAGCTGATCTTCAGTGTGTTTCTGTCATTCAAGAATGGCCTACTCCAGGTTCACCACTGATGCAGATATTGTTTTCAATTATACTGCTATCATTTTCCACTTCACGGTGAAGAAAAACTTACATCACATCATTTTATTACTAGAACAACATCTTTTATTTTGTTTGTACAGACGAATGTTCGGTATCATGTGACCAGTTTACAGAGACATGTGATCAGACATCGAATGGTTTTACGTGTTCCTGCCGACCAAACACAGCTCGTAGCTACTGGACAGATCAGTGTATTATAAGTAAGCCAGATTCGAACAGTTTCGCAGAGTGATAACAGTTAAACAATATAAAACACCTAATAGCATTGAATTAATACACCATTATTGTGAAGGCCTACGTTTAAAAAAAAAGTAGTTAAAAAGAACTCGATATAATTTTGTATACTGTTTATTTTGTTGTATATGTATTCTGTCACAATGAAAGCTTTTAAATGCGAAATAAATCAAAATTCAAACGTTTAAGTGTAACAGCGGTCATTGGCCTGTCTGGTAAAAATATCCTAACGGCACAAGGGAAAGGGTCTCAAGAAATAACCAAAGAGAACCTAAAGTGGTAGTTAGAAAACTATTTGAAATTGTATTTAGCTTGTTCATCATGATTTATTTAATGATATTTTCTAATGATTAAGTATTAAGGATGACATGCAAAGTGTTATTGTTTTCAATCATTTTTTTTCCTAGGAGTACGGATGTTTATTGTCAGGTTTGCAATTACTCGAATCGGATTGCAGCCCGTAGACTTCAATCCGAATTATGCAAACCAGCAAAGTGCGGAATACATAGCAGCAGCTTCTGCAATCCAAAATCTTGTAAGTTAATACACCAATAACAACATTATATTGATTCTTTCTAGTTCTTTTCAATGTGTTTCGAGACATTTTGAATGGGTTTCTCGAATTATGGTCATGATGGAATTATTAGGGCAAAATGAGATTTTAAATGCGTCGATAAAACAAAGGTACATATTAGTCGATTAAAGGATGAAGGTTAATACTGCTAAATTGATATTCAGGATGCGAAGTAATTATTCAAGGTACATACCCATTACTCTGATATTTACTCACGACTTAATTGGAATATCCCTTTGATTCTTTCCAACACTAATTACGATCATATTTCCTTGCCCCCTTTTCAGTTGCCACAAATTTTGCTAGCCCAAGGAGTTCGGGGTATCATCAATGTTGGAGTAGGACGTTTTTTCCTAGGAAGCTTGATGGCAGAGGTCAATATTCCTGTTAGCGATGAATTCACGGGTGATGCTAATACCATCAGAGACGCCATCGCTTCCTACCTGAGCAGCAATCTTAATAATATTGACGATGGAACTCATCAACTTGAAATACAACCACAAATACAGGCTGAAGGTAAACAAGACTTTTTTTCGCTACTTACAATTTCATTTGTACCATGGCGTGGGTTCAGCTTTCCAGAGAGAACTGGCGATGGCCGGATGAGGGAGGGAGAGGGAGGTGGGCACTAGTCTTACGTGATGGATGGAATACAAATTATCAAGGCAGTCGATTCAGGCAAAGGTGTTGAAGGGGCCCTATTATTAGGCACAGTTCGATGCTCCCACCTCTCCGAAGCACCCTACCTAATTATCGTCCCCTAAGATCGAAGGATGGGTTTCTAGAACCGATGTGTCGTACCCAACGCTATAAAAAGTCTCCTCTACCCCAAGTCATTAAGACTCTCAATAACCTAATGTGAATTCCAAAAAATTGAATTGTATTTCATGTACCGGTACTCTTTAGATCGGAAACAACGTGCAATACTTCATTAAAGCTGTATTTTCTAATACATGATTCATAATATTGAAGATTTGCGGGTTTTTCCCATTAATAGAGGTGTCAACCTCTCCTGATAATTAGCTTCACATGTTGTGAATCTTTAGACCTGATACATGTACAAGGTGCAATACTTTATTATAGCCGTATTTTCTGATTTGTTAAATAATTTGAAGGTATGCGGGTTTTCCATTAATAGAGGTGTCAACTTAGCAATTAGCTTCACATGTTGTGACTCTTAGAACCACTACAAGGTGCAATACTTTATTATAGCTGTATTTTTCTGATCCAGAATATTGAAGAAATGCGGGTTTTGCCATTAATTAATAGAGGTGTCAACTCTTTAACAATTAGCTTTACATGTTTTGCACAACATTGTCGGGAAGGGTATTGATTATATTTTGCTATTTACTGCCAAATTGCCTGTACATTTTAGCTACTCTAAATTTCTTGAAAATGCTGAAATGTTGACCATCATGTGCAGGCGCACCGTGGCCTTCGGAGCGGACGCGACGATGCGTTGCAGGCCAATCCATTGTTGTCTTCTCAGAACGCTCCGGTGCGCCTTCTCCTGTGTAGATGTGTATAAGAAATGTATTAATGTTTTAATGCTACGTTTATCTACCTTGTTTCTTATTTTGCCTTTTAAAGATCTCTCCCCTTTCTCTCTCTCCCTCTCCATGTCTCTCCTTTTCTCTCCTCCCTCTCTCTCTCTTCTATCCCCTTCTCTCTCCCCCTCTTTTCTCTCTCTTCTCTCTCCTCTCTCTCGCTCTCTCTTTCTATACCTCACTCTCTCCCTGCCTCTCTTCTCTCTCTTTCTACCTTCCTCTCTCTCCCTCTCTCTTCCTCTCTCTTCCTTCTCTCTCCCTCACTTCCCCTCCGTATCTCCCCTCCCCCTCTCTTTCCCCCTACCTTCTCTCTTTTTCTTTCTACCCTTCCCTTTCTTGTCCCTCTCTCTTTCTCTCTCACCACTTCTTCTTCTCTCTTTCTCTCTCTCTCACTCTCTCTCTTTTGTCATTTATCTTCTTTTCGATTTCCTTGTCATATCTCGCCTTGGTCTAGCCACATCTAGCCAGCCGTTGTATATTGTATTGCAATCACATTTGTATGTGTGTGAAATAATATGTTCTTCTTAAGTGTATATTTGTTGGTTCAATTTTGTTTATACTATTCAATTTCATTGTAAATCAACCATTATGAGTTCCTGAACTTTACGTGTTGATGTTTTTAAACCGAATAAATAAATAAATAAAAAGATATTATTGTCCATTTAATTCCACCTCACAGAGTAGCGTAAATATTATTCTGTAACTATTTTCTTTATATCAAAATCTTGTCTCCAGAAACAACAGTAGTCAATGAATGTGCCGACAGCGCCTCCAACGACTGTTCAATTAATAGTATCTGCATCAATGATGAAACTGGAGTCGGGTATACCTGTGATTGCCGACAGGGGTTTCTTGATCTCTACCCAAACACACTACCGGGACGAAATTGCGTGACTGTAGTCACAGGTAAGTTGCATTTCGAAGGGAGAGGGAGAGGATAAGTGCAGAACTTCGGGTTGTCCAAGTTTTATATTAACATTTCATTTGTATGGAATGTTATTCTTATTATTGTCATTTTTATAATTCCTCATTATTATTTTATCGGCATCGACATTTTTATATGTGGTTATGTAAAGTAATTGATTGGCGTGGAATCCATGTATATGCATCAGTAAGTTCAATACAAACAGGCGTGAGCTCAAACTCCCCAAGCCCCTCTTTATAGAGCATGTGTTACTCATGTACAACGTATACAACTTGTGTGTCTCTTTACTGCATTATCTTTGCACGAAGCAATACTTCTTTTCAAACATTTGAAAAACCATACACCTTCATAATTTAATGTTAATTACTCAACCAAATTACATTAAGACGTATTTAAGTTGTAAGAGGGGCTTACCAATAGAAACCAAGTTTTTCAATAAGCCTCTCATTTTCACATGTCCCATAAAAATAGGATTACCTTCAATAATGATCAAACATTCAAATTTGTTTAATTGTCAATAATGTAACTTCAATATTGCAATGCTTATAATATTTTTTTCCAGATATAATATCTCCATTTTGTTATATTTGTTGCTATCTGTATACATTCAATCATGTAAAATAAATGAGTAAATTAAAATTTAAAAAAGAACTCAAATGTGTTTGTTCAGTCCACCTTAAAAAAGCAACAAGGTCATTTCTTTTTGGACAGTTACTGCTCAGTGCAAAATGTTATTGGGAATTAATTATTGCTAAATTCCTTTTCTTATAGATATCAATGAGTGCAGTAGTAGCACAGCTTGTAGTGATGTCAATAGCTTCTGCCTGAACACCATTGGCTCATTTTTGTGTGTCTGCAACGAAGGATATGAATTGGCCACTGATGGGGGCTGCCAAGGTAAGGCGACATCTTAAGTGTCACGGTGTAGTCATTTTATACAGTACACGAAATTATGAATTCCTGTGTAACCTCACTTTTCAAAACATCTCGCGCCATAACTTGCCGGTGCTAGACACTAAAATTGGTGAACTAGAACATCTATTTCGAAGGAAGATGAAATGATTTAGCATGTTTCAGGCTGCACACATTTTAATACACGATTGGCAGCTGAGAAAAGCGCAGCACATTGTATGATACAACGTCTATTTTAAGTTGCCTATACACCATGCGGAGCATAGAGATCGCTAAATAAAAACAGTTCAGAAAGTTAACACATGCTGTATATACGTATATGGTTCATATGGGCTATAGTGTTCTTCATAAACATATGAATCCTCATGTGTTTGTACGATTACATTTTGTTTTTTTGAAGGTTCTTAGTTCCGGGGGTTCGTAATTACAAACCTCTGAACCTTCGGAGTATTGCATCAGCTGTCGGAAATTATGGACCTTATTTCTTTTTCGGAATGTACCCGCTGGTATGGGAGCTTTGTGTTTTTTTAATTATGAACCACCGAAGAAAACGAGTAATCCCCATTTGTACTCTCACCTTACTTTTGTTTTGTTTCCATGCAAACCAGCACGAGTTAGGCAGTGTTCAATCATTTCATGTCGGAATTCGGGCACCTGTTCCGTCGGGACGACAGAGCCTGTCTGTAACTGTTCAACTTCTTTTGCTGGACCAGCTTGTGAAATAGGTAAGCCGCTGTGATATCTTACTAAGACAAATTACCAAATTTATTCAGGAAATTATTAGAGGAAATGCACTCTTACAAACGTTCTTCAGAATAGTTTGAGTATACGACCAGTATTTCATCAACTGACGGGGTTTCCCTGTTGAAATGTTATTAAATAAATAAATAAAATAATATTGACTTGTTCAATACTCCATCTACAAAGGAGTGTTCGACATCTTCAGCGGACATTTTGTGATATATTGATATTTATGTAGAGACCATGGTAATGTTTTTTTAATCATTATTTGTAAACTATCATTACCTTTCTAAAACTTTGAAGAAACTTTCAATCCAGGTCCATGTATGGCTCTTTCTAATATGACATACAATTGTGTCTTTGGCAGGGTTTCCAAACGCATGCAACATATATATCATATATAACAAGAGAGGGGGAAAGGAGAAAAGGAAGTGAAATTCTTGAATTGTTTACATCATTACCATCAATAAAACCAAGTTCTTTATCAAATTAAAACTTAAGGAAACTCCTTTATCCCCTAGGTGGAGTTGCTAATGTTTCTCTTTTCACTCTCTCTTCAAATACTCTGTCCAGAGTAACGATAACAAGTATGTAAATTGAAGTAAAGTTATATTATGGTATATTTGTATGACCGGTATGTCTTCACTATCTGTTTTTTTAAACTTAATCATATAAATTCCTCTACAGATCTTCGTTGTGGGACCAGTACCTGCCATATCTCTCAAGTATGTTCCAATGGCCAATGTACATGCCCAGAGGGAACTGAACTATTCCTAGGTTCATGCAGAGGTAGACATTTCAAGTTTTTAAAAAGTGCATTAAAACAAAATCATGCCCATTTCAAGAGTCTCTAAATTTATTTCTAGGTGTACTTCTCCTTTATTATTGGTATTAATTATGACCATTTAGCAGTACGGAATGTTTGTGCTCAATATCGAATTTATTGACATTATACTTTTTATTGTCATTATCATATATTCGTAAATAAGCCATTTTTGTTCTGCATTGATCCATGGTTGAAGATATAGTGTTAATTCTGACTAATATTTGTTCATTTTCTCAGACCAATGTTCCCCATCATGTGAAGTATCGAGGGAGACATGCATACAGACAACCACCGTTAGCCATACGTGTGAATGCAGAGCAAGCAGAGACCGTAGTTATTTGACTAATCAGTGTTTGACAAGTAAGAAAATTTCGTCCAGAAACAGGATTCGTAGTATAAAACCGATATGCCATGAACTGTAATGCGTAGAAAGAGAACACAGATCTTTAAAAAGACGTTCCTGAAAAACAAGCTTTACCTGGCTATGACAATATCTCATATGTCTTTTTCCATAATTACACTCATGTAACTGAATGATATTAACACGCTATGTGTAGAGAATCCATCAAACCTATTCAGGCGCGTACGCAGGGGGGGGGGGGGGGGGGGGTTGAACCCCCTTCGGTATTTTTACCCCCCATTTTTTTAATTTTTTTTTTAAAATTATTAAAAACAAAAAAATCATGCCCATGGCTGACCTAAAAAAGGTGACCTTACCCCCCCCCCCCCAACGAAGGAAAATGTCAAATTTTCAAATTTCGAGACCAAAAAAAAAAAATAGTGTCCTCTTACCCCCCCCCCCCCCCGCTTAATTCAGCGGTTGGCTAAGTCGTTTCGATTTTTTTGAGACCCCCTCCCCCCCCCCAAAAAAAAGTGTCCTCCTTGCTCCCCCCCCCCTGCTTATTCAGCGGCTGGCTGAGTCGTTGCAAAATTTTCGGACTGATTTCAAAACGTTAACCCCCCCCCCCTTGAAAAAATCCTGCGTACGCCACTGTACCTATTCAATGAACTATATTTGTTCTATGATTATTGCTAGTGCAGTAGATCTACAATCCTGTTCCCTTGCGAAAAAGATGAGTCAAATTATGACGATTTTTATTGGTATTAATTAAACAGATACATATGCATATTTTGTGTTGTATCTGAATTCCCTGAAATGTCTTCATTATATTCCACCTGAATCATGCGTCAAACTAGCAACTTATTCCAAATGATATAAATTCAGAGCAACTCATTAATTACCAATCGTTTCTTTTGTTTCTTTAGGAGCTCAAGAGTTTTTCATCAGATTCGTAATTTCAGAAATCGGAATCTCAGCCGTAGACTTTAACGTGCAGTTTTCAAACGAGCAAAGCCAGGAATACCAAGCGGCATCAGTTGCAGTTAGTAACCTGGTAAGTTATGTTTTGTCTATTATTCGATTTGCTTAGTCGAAGTTTGTGTTCTTGAAAAAACTCACTGACTAGAGAACTGTTTTCAAATCCATGGCACTGAACAGGAGTTTCATCTGATATCACAAATGTTCACGAGTTAATAACACCATCACTTTTCACGACATTATGATAACATGAAGCCGGGGTAATAATTGTGGGGCAGAGTACCGAAGCTGTGACATCATACAAATCTATTTTTAGAATTTCTCAATTTTTGTCTTCATTTTCCAAAAGAGCATCAAATAAATATATGTCTTATGGGAAATCAGCCAAGTGCTCTAGACCCTAATGTTATGAACCAGATCATTATAACACTGAATTCCCATCAGACATTATTGTTGATGGTCTTTTGGAAAATGAAGGAAAAATTTTTGAGAAATTCTAAAAATAGATTTTTTGATGACGTCATACTTCACCACTCTTTATGAGCGCTATACAAAATCCTCTATTGTCAATATAAGTATTCTCATTATTACTATCATTACCCTTATTATCATTATTATGATTATTATTAATATTATCACTATCATTATCATTATAAGAACTGTTAAACATCCATATCATACTTCCATCTTACAGCTTCCTCGGGTTTTACTTGCCCAAGGAATTCGAGGAATCATCAACGTCGGGGTACAGCGTTTCTTCTCCGGTAGTTTGGGCGCGGAATGTAGGGTACCTGTCAGTGCGGACTTCGTTGGTGATGAGAATACTATCCTAGCAGCACTCCGATCTTACCTCGGTGACAATGATAACACGGTCAGTGACGGCTCCTTTCGGCTTGAGATACCAGGGGATTCAGTTACTAGCACAGGTATGTATTTTCTTTCTTCAACACACCACACATGTACGCACACGAGAAGATTACGATAACCGTGGGGATGGGGAGCTGGCATTCGTTATCCTCCCAAAATCGTCAATCTCCAGGTTGATGATTCCGCAACCCACTGGTGTTTCTAGCCTCTTGTCTATGGCCCTCGCGTTGTTGGAGTCCGTAAATTCTGGCGAGCGAAGCGAGTCAGAGCGCTTGGTTCTGACTCGCTTCGCTCGCCAGAATTTACGGACTCCAACAAAGCGAGGGCCATCGACAAGAGGCTATGGTGTTTCCGAAACGCAAATTTTCCATACCGCGTGGTATACCACAGGGCACCACGTAATACCGCAAATATGTTGCTTTATTCCAAATGATCAGTGTTCCAAAGTGTCGTTAATTAATCTGAAGGCCGTAATGTTTATTTAAAAAAAAACGGAAATAGGTTATTTTTCATTTTCGGAATTACGTACTACTAGTTATCAAGCGTACTCGTACTGATTTGACAAGTTTTTTCCATTCAGTTCTATTCTCCATGATCTTTGGGAGCTCCTGTCTTGGTAGACAGGTGTCTTTTTCTAACTGGTCAATGTAAGTCATTGCTGGGCGCCCTCTGGTGCGTTTGCCCCTTGAGGGCTCCCAGAAGAGCATTTGTGAAATGATTTCACTCTTGCTCCTCCAGCAGTGCCCGGAGCAGTGCCCACTGAAACGGAGGCGACGGTCTTTCAGTCTGGCTGAGATCGGTGTAATGTCCCTATACAGTTCAATATTGGTCATATGGTCACTCCAGTTGACATTTAGTGCTGCTCTCAAGAGTGTTGTATAGCAACCATCCAGTTGTTTTCCAGGCTATTCGTCAATGTCCAGGCTTCTGATCCATAGAGCAGTACAGTTTCGTACATTGGCTTAATGAACGTTATTTTGGATCAACGAACCTTCAAAATTATGGGGCTCCGGAAATACGACATGTAACCGACGCTTGGCATTTGTGGACTTAGTTAATTTGATGATTTCACGGGAAATATCAGTGCATAATTTTTTTTTATTTCGTTGTATATGTCCCTTCTTTGATAAATGCATGTGAATTGATCGATGCTGATATAAATGTTATAATTTCGTAAGAGGTACAATGCTATTTGTATTTTAAAAGGGGGATGATTCATTAAAAAGAAGACTTTGGGGAGACTTAATACTCTGTCATAATTTTGTCATCTTTCTTTTTCCTTTTTTAAAAATGTCCTGCATCCATGACAGATGCGGATGCAACGACACGTATGCCAGTTCAAACCGGTGGAGCAGGTAAGTTGTATACATAATTACTTTCTCATAATCATGTAAGGGGAAATATTTGAAATTTGGGGTAAACTTATGTACAGAATTTTTCTTTCTCATAATTTTGTCAATGTATGGGATAAGACGTAAAACAGGGGTAAGTTATCTACAAAATTATTTATTTCTCATTATCTTTCGTCCAAGTTAGTAGGAAGTACTTAAATAAGTACTGAAATAAGTTCATCATGAGTTTATTTACACCTAAAGTATAGCAGTTACATGTATAATTCTCTATGTTCGTTTTATTTCTTTTTGTCAACTGTTTTTTTTCATATCACAGAGTACTTTTCTTCCTCAAAACGCAGTATCTTACAACTTTGTACAGGTCACTGACACAATGTTGACTGTCATTTTAGTTCATATCCGCTCGATGAAACTGATTTGAATCCATTTCTTCCAAGTGTTTTTAAAATTAAAAAACTAACGTATTTTACGAACTTTCTCATTTCTTTTCTCAGTATCTGAAGAGGTCAACATTGGTCTGATCGCCGGGATTGTTGCAGCCGTTCTGTTACTCATAATCATCGTAGTGATCGGTATTTGTATTGTCTTCGCACGTTTCCATAATCAGGGACACATGAGACGTAAAATCACGGCTAGGCCTGAAGACTACGGGACTGATGATGTAAGAACTGATGGATAAACCATCTTTGAATTGCATTTACATTAACACATGAGTGCCAGGTGACACGTATTATATTCACTTGTTATGTTGTATTGACTTTAAATAGCCGGAGGACATACTGTGTATGATCAAATCTCTTTGCGGATGCACATTACAGACGTAAACGGTTGCTAACGTCGTTGTTTCTTTATAGGCCGGACAAGCTCGAGTATTTATCCAAACTTGTAACGCGTCTAGTAGGCTTAGGCAACGGTGTACTCTGACTATAGACATGCATTGGTGAATGTAATATTTTGTAAATTTTGAGTACTACATAATTAATGTTAATCACCAATTAAGTTGATGAATTTTGTTGCATAGAGTTTGGTAATGTTAGAAAATAAGGAATAATAACAACTTCCAACTTCTGATTTGTTATTCACTATTTAAGATTGGTCAGAGTATTTATAGAAGAAGGAAATTTGATTGTGTGTTTATTTATGGCTGCCAAAAGCAAATTTATCTTTCGTATTACAAAATGGTCTTGTATATGAATATGTATGTGACAACCAGAAGCTAAACTTCTAATGTTGTCTCATCATTTACAGTTGATGTACCGCCTTGCTGCTTCAGTTCCTAATGTTTACTTTCAAAGGCCTGGATCGATCGAAAACACATCTCTTCCTCCCCTTTCTCCTCCTCAAGGGAACAACCCTTCACCTCAAAAGGCAGAACGCAAGTAAGTCATCTATCCAGCTTTTAGGATTGTTTTAAAATGAAATTAAGTTATACTGGGTCTGGAGTTGAACAAGTATCCGTTGAAAACATAGGGACATCTTTTGTTACTTTAATACTCCAGGCGCGGTCCGGTGGGGGGGGGGGGGGGGGGGGGGGGGGAGGGTGCTCAGATTTGGTTTGAAAGGGTGTGTGGTAAAATCTCTCAACACATAACCACTTTAAGGGTCATTTTAGAAGAAATGGGTACCCGTGATCAGGAATTTGGATGGAAAAAGTGAAATGATTTCAATCGATATGTGAAATTTACACTTTAGAGAGAATATGGATGGGGTACAAATATGATGAAAATTATCAACCCATGTAGGGTAAGATATAAAAAGTGGGGGTCATTTGTCGGGATTTTCCAACACAAATCATAACCATTTTTGCATTCATCTCCTCCTCCCCGGGACACAGTAGCTATTAGAGCATAGTTTCATTCAAGTCATTAGGGGAGTAAAAAGTTAGTTAATCACTTGAGAAGAAAAAGACTTCAGATTCATTCCTCGTGGAAGAAGATTGAGTAAATCATGAAAATAGGTGAACGTCATGAGAAAAAACTTGAGTCATCGAAGCTCCTATAATAGTACATATACAAACTTATATAGCAAGTTTGTTTGGTTGATACAAATGAGTTATATCATTCTCGTAAAGTGCTATTAATAATGGCAATAACATTCGTTTAGCTAGGCTCATGCAATTTATAATGCTTTCCTATCTGATTCTATCATTCAGGCGTCGTAAAAGGAAGGGGCCGTTCTTTCACCACCCTGCTTGAGTGGTTGACACCCGAAACCGTTATGATGAATGAAATTGATTTTCGTAGAACACATCCTGGAGGAGACTCAGAACATCAATGTGGACATTAAACGAAATTTAGTTTTTTATTCATGTACATAAGAATTATATACTCAGAAGTACTCTTAAAATATTGGCCCTGTATTAAGAGCATGCTTGAAAAAGTGTAGTAAAATAATAAACGAAATAAAGATGTTGAGTTAACGTAATTGTTATGGACTTTATATAATCTGCAAAATGATTTAGAATGTTAGGGAGAGTTTATGTGAATGCATTCATAAAGATTAGAAATGGGTTCTTACAACATCAGAGCCTGAATGTTCTCTTTTCGATTCTATACAAAATAAAAGGATCTATTCATGAATTAATCTTCGAGGCTCTTTTCACGTTGACAGTTATTCAGTGCTGTGATAATCTATAAATAAAAGTTTTTTGTCGGTTTAAGTGTTCAAAGAATCCATGATACTTAAACTTGGTAATGTTTTGGTGTCATAGATCCAAAGCCCAGTTTCATAAAACTTATCAATATCAGGATACGATACTTGTTATTATCTAATGACATCTGTACACGTGATTGGCAATGAGAGGATTTGTCATTGATCTGGTTCGGTCGTTATTGATACCCCCCCCAAAAAAAAAAAAAAAAAAAAAAAAAAAAAAAAAAAATACAGGCCTAGATAATACATTACTTTAACACTATCCTCGATCTAAAAACGTTTGAAATTGGTTCTTTCTACACGTCGAGCTTCCTTCAAATGATAATAAGGAGGGAGAGGTGTTTAGCAATCAACATTTCACTTGTTTGTACTAGAGCAGTGCATTGAAATAATTTTCCAACAAATAGGGGCGTATTTCAAAATCATAGTTGTTATAATTATTTTGTGTGTGTTCGGGGAATCATATAATAGACTGCCTCCAGGGGAGAAAAAAAACTGATCATTTAAAATAAGCCTGTAAAAATCGTTCTCCAGCCCTGGAAATTAGAATTTCTTAATAGAAAACTGATCAGCAATCTTAATGACCTAAAATTATATAACTTAGTATTCATTCAAAAATATTATAAATGATAAAATAAGAATTAATCATATAAATTGAATACCTTCGTGTCATAATGTGAATAATGTTGTCCTGTGCAATTCAACATTTTTCTTTCTTCACTAGTTATGTTGTGAGCAAATTTGAAATAAATCGCATATATACACTGCATTTCTCAAATAAAAAATTAACATGTTGATATGCAATTTTATTTTTGTTTGTATTTGTGTATGGCCTAGTACATGTTATTACTTGTGTGATATTAATTTTTTTTTACATGACGTCCATCAAGTTCAAATACAGTTTTTATGTGAATGTGGAAGGTACTTCAATTATGATATGCGTTTACAGGTGAAGCAATAAACATATTAATTATAGCAGTTAAAAGGGAAATCTAACATGACATTAAGCTGGTTTAATACAAGCATGAAAGTACCTCTCCCATTGGCAAACTTTCGTCCCAATCGGAATACATTCAGTGTGGGGGTACATCCTACATGATTGTACTATACTAGTACAATTACTATAACTAATACCTCCTCTTCTTCTTCTTCCCCTCCCCCTCCTCCTCGTTCTCATCCCCTCCTTCTTCTCCTTCCTTTTTGTCTTATTTCCCCACCTCTCCTTGCCATACCATAATACCTCTACTACTAAAACTGTTGCTACTAACATAACTTCTACTGAATTCTGCTACAATTATACAGAATAATAACATCAATTAACACACTAATATTGCAGGGAATTATTTTATTATCACGTGGTATTCCCCCTTATGAAATGGTGGGAAAGGGAGGGGACATTGACAGGATGGCAATGAGAGTGAGTTTTGAAAGAACAGGCTTATGTATGTAGAGACATAAATGTGCAAGATGAATTAAATACAGTGCAAAGTGCGAATGGCAGGCAAAAACCGAAGGGAGATCGAGATACAGGGTGAAACGATAAAAAGAAATATAGAGCAATGAAGAGAGGTACAATTAAGAGACAGAGAGAGAAAGTTTGCATGCGTGTGTGTTTTTGTGTGGGGTGGTGTGTGAGTGTGTGTGTGTGTTTGCTATTGAGGGGATTTCGAGTCAGATTCATATCAAATGTTCCCGCCATAATATATTTATATATATATATATATATATATATCAACAACTCAAATGGGAAAATGATCTGTCACTACAATTATCGGATGACGAAATATGGAGGGCTCGTTTTAATTTAATATATAAATCATCAATAGATAACAAATTGAGAAATTTTCAATTCAAATTTATTCATAGGAAAATTGCTATGAATTCCTTTTTGTATAAAATCGGAATTTTTGATAAAAATATATGTAAATTTTGTAATCAAAATGAACAAACAATAATTCATTTATTTTTTGATTGCCTCTTTGTCTCAAGATTCTGGAATGATCTGCACAGTTGGCTGTTTTCTAAAAAGATCCGACTCATTAGATTATCACGTATAGACATTTGCTTTGGAACATCAGTTAGAGAACACTTGTATCTGGTAAAAACTATGACAAATATTTTATCTTTTCATGTAAATGTCAAGACATCGTTACTTTAATTAAATTCTTTCTATGCTCTGTAATACATTTAGAAAAAACAGAACGCATAATATCATTTACACTCAACCGTTTTGAATTCCATAAGAAAAAATAGAATAGTTCTGTATAGTATAATTGAAATCTTACTGAATGTTATTTTATGAGATGTTCCATTTCATTCAATCATGTGTCTGTTTCATTGAAGAAAGAAAAAAAAGTATTTTTTTTAGAGATTATCTTTCTGAGCCCCAACGTCATATGCAATTGACGAAATATGAAATAAGAATATTATACTGTAAAACAACTCATATTAAATAAATCACTACATTGTGCAAATGCATAATCATAACTACAAGACATTGACGTAAATGCAGTGTAGGCCTACGTTTTATTCTAAGTGTTTATAGTATTTATCGAAAACGAAGGGTTCTATCCGGGTTGAGGATTCGAACCTTGTAAAAACACCTCTTTTTGAAACAGAGCTGTACACGTCACTCTTTTCTCACACAATTTCATTTCATATTATCTCCAACAACAAAAAACAAAAAAAAAGTTTATTGTGTTCTGGTATGATATATTGTCGTCCATTTCAAATTAATGTTATGATACAGGGAAACAATTTAAGAGACTGTACAAGTCACTCTTTTCTCACGATATGTTTTTGGTTCCATTATATATACAAATAAGTAACCACACAAGTTTATTGTGTTGAGGTGTGATATATTGTCGTCCAGCTCAAATTAATGTTATGATAGAGGGAACAAATTTAACAGAATGTGAAGGTTGGTCTATTGTCAGTTTCGCCGCTCTTCTCCGTATTCGTTCTTCAAGACTAAGAGGCCTAGCTCGTTCCATTAATGTTCACAAGGCAGAACATTTAGATAATCTTACAAGATGAAGGGCCTTGCTGTGGTTATCACCGTGTTTTTATTCCGGAGTGTGTGTGCCATGTCAGGTATGCATATTAATGTATTTTATGATTACATAATTTTTTTCAACGGCGACATTATTATCGTGATAAAGTGGACTCTATATGTATTTGTGAGGATGATAAACATGATCTGTCTATATTTGAGAAGTACATCGGGATTAGCATAAATGCTGGCTTGATAGTACAGATCAGGACTCGGACAAAATACCACCCAATAAGGCAACGTACAGAATATACAATTGTATATGTTGAATAAAACAGGTGTTGGAAGCTCTTGGTCTCCGGCTTAAGCTGTATAAAGATGACGGTCATGCGGTTGCGTTGGGAGAAAAGAAACGTTGTGGAATCGATCAGAAAATGTGGATCATCTAGCATATAAGTATTGGTGTGTCTTGCAAGGTTCTGGAATCATCAAAATTATAAGAAAACTGGCCCGGTCTCGGTAAAGTTACAAGCACTGTACACGGAAAGATGTATATGGGACTACACGAACATGTGGCATACAAATCCGTTCCGATTTTTATGATGTTACATGCCATATTTAGAATATTAAGGCATTTGAAGAGCCGTGCTATTCAAGAAACATTTTTTCTCTGATGTTCTTTCACACTTGCATAATACAATAATAAGGCGCACAAATTATTTTTCACCTCTTCCCATACAGAACTCAACCTGCTCAAGTAACCGCAACAACGAATTCACTGTTTCCTTTTTGTTACTGTGAATGTAAATCATTATACCACCACTTTCAAATTTGTTCATGTCCAGATTGTACACTCTATGTTCAAAATGTTACAAAGATTCATAGTTATATTCAACTTTTTGTTGGAACTAAACTAAAAAGGATAGCGAGAGTGAAAGTAGGGCCAGATTTTGATTATCTATCAACGGTCCTTCATTTACGTTGAAGATCATTTTAAATCGATATATCACTTTTAAAACGAATGGCCATTCCCCTCCTTTCTCATTCAACAGAACCAACTGTAAATAAAGACACGGGTACGTACACAAGTCGATTGTTTCATTCTCAATTCGAATTGATGTGAACTAACGTAAAACACTTTGAGACACAGACCGATCATAGAACAGTCTCTTAAATATGGACAGGATGTGTGTGTGTGTGCGTGTGTGTGTGTGTGTGTGCAAATGAACAATCACATTTTGTGCATTACCTGTGGTACTCTACATGACAATGCGCTTCTCCAGAAAAAAATCTCTAACTTGAAAGAAGACGGCCATTCAACATTAAGCTGTTAATGCGGTTTTTCCTTCTATAGAGTTGGGACGGAATACATTGTATATAATCACAATTTCACTTTATAAGCAGAATATTTCGTCCTCCGGAAATGACCTAATACAACGTCAGCAATTAAGAAATAAACTCATAATACCCTTGATATTGACGTGTCTGCAAAAGGAGTCAAGTTTTCGGACATCATTTTAGCCGGTTGCATTCATGAGGTTTTGTATATTGGAACGATGGGACTTCGCATTGTCTAATTCCTATATTTTTAATATGTGTTGACATAGAATGTCAACTGACATTTCTCTAATTGTTTTGTCCCATTCTTGCTGCACTCATGCCACAGAAACTACCGGATACAGGACACGAATAGCAGCTGTGACTACCCCTTCCACATCAAGCTGGGAGACTACCCCTACCTCATCACAGACTACCACCCTGTCTACAATTACTACTACAACAACGCCTGGTAGGATTTAGGAATTGTTCACTTCCATGGAAGTGAAGTGTACACTTCAAATGGAAGTGTACACTTCAAATGGAAGTGTACACTTCCATTTTGCCTTATGAATAACTTGTTTAGGAAATAAAGTCAAGTGACTATACACATTTCTGACTTCTTACCATTTATTTCCCTGATCTCCGTTTACAATGTGGTTAAAATGGGTCCCAATACTAGATTCATGTTGAAGTCAGCGACATGTATCCATTTCTATACACACTATGTAGTTGTGGCGTATGGTCTGTATACGTTACACACCAACGTTTTGGTAAACAGTAAATGTCATTACTAGCAATTTTTTTTAGTTTGTTCAAATTACCAACCTATTGATGATCTAGAATTAGTTTGAGCCATTTTTTGTCTCGCCTGCGTAGCAAAAAAGCAAGACATAGGCGCCGCTTTTCCGGTGAGGCGACGACAACATCAAAAACTGCGGCGACGGCGACGGCGTCAACATCAAGATTTTGAATTGTTTAGCAACTTGGACTATAGGATTATCAAGTATCCCCAATCATGTAAGTAGTATTTCAGGTTAAGTATTAAGTTAAGGTTAAGTATTAAGTATCACAAATCATATGACACAAATTCCAGGTCACAAGGTCAAAGGTCAGTAGACTTGGATTATGTTTTCACAACTTAATATGAGAATTAATAATTTTTTTTATTAATTTGTTCATATTTCATTCAAGTTATTGATCGTGGTACATTTAATAGTAAATAATTCTTCTGATGATTCTTAGTCAATATTCACTTCAAAATGTGATTATATTTAGAGGATTTCATTTTTGGGGGCCTGCTAATGGGCCACCTTGCCTATGAATAATAATCCAACCTCAATTTGTCATCATATCGAATTGCGTAATGTATTAAAAGATCCTCTGTGTAATTGAGAACCAACTTGTGGTTTTAGTATATGAAGAGCTCAGTTCCAAACTAGGACTTTGATGTGGCATCAACATCAATATTTTTAATTTTTAGCATAATTTCAAAAGTGTTTGTTCAAATTCCATGAAACTTGTACCCAAGGGTTACCAAGTATCATAAATCACATGACACAAATTCCAGATCACAAAGTCAAAAAATAAGGTTATTTTAGGTCAGTAGACTTGGATTATGTTTAAACAACTTGATATGAGATTTAATAAATCAATTGTTGTTATGTGTTCATATTTCATGAAAGTTATTAATCTTGGTAGAAATAATAGTAAATAATTTTTCGGATGATTCTTTGTAAATATTCACTTCAAAATGCTGATTATATACAGAGGATTTCAATTTTGGGGGCCTGCTAATGGGCCACCCTGCCTATAAAAAATGTCCCAACCTCAATTGTTCATCATATCGAATTGCGTAATGCAGGCGAGACCGCCGAGAGCGTTTCCCTTGTTTATTATCTTGAAATACATTCTATATCCTGAACTCATTACATTTCTTGTTATTAGGGATCAACCGATTATATAGAAACACGTCCCAACTGTAGTGAATTGTTGTGCATCAGCCATGTATACAAAAGCCTTTGCCTAATTTGGTGAATATTCTACGTGTACAGTAAAATTTCTATTTCATATCTTCTTCAGATATCGGCGGATGTATTAGTTTCCCTTGTCAAAATGGTGGAACCTGTATTCAAGGTATAAACGCCTACTTTTGTTTCTGTGGTCAGGGTTTCACGGGAGACTACTGTTCTACGAGTAAGTATGTATAATTCAGACTCTTTAAACGGGAAATCCAACCTTGATGGCAATGTACGTTAGAAAAAAGCAGAAAATCAGAAAGCAGAAAAAGCATTTTGTTGAAAATCTGACTGAAATCAGACACAAATTGAGAAAGTTAAGAACTTTTGAAAGTTTTATCACTATCAGTATTAGCTCTTTAAACTGATTGAATCGGTTATGTTTCTGTCATGTAGTGGCTGACATCTTCCCCATTTCTTCAACACACACTAGACTAGACTAGATTTACAATTATTTTGTTAAATCTATGATTCGGGTTTGTCTTTTCTTTTCAGAGGGCCTGCAACAATATACTTTCCATAATTTATTCTGAGTAGTGCCCAAAGTGTGAAGGCACTTGTGAGAAAAACAGAAATTAGTGATATTTTGGTACACGACACACGGGAGAGCTTATCCGTCACTTCGTCAAAATCCATGGACAAAATTGCCAATTAGAGAGTTGCACAACTGTAGTGATCCTATATTTAAAAAAAATCATACATTGCTTGGTATTATTATTTATCAGATTTATTATTTCGCCATTCTTTTTCTCTTATTTTTCTGCTTTCATGGAAATGAACTCATTACAAGGGTTGGGCTGCCTTTATTATGTTTGCATGTATACACAAGCCTCTTGAACAATTCGGTGAATATTTCACGTGTACAATAGAATATAAAAGCATGGGACAGTCTTTTTTAAAGGGTGGGTACTTTTCTGGACTAAAACCCATTGTAAAGCATACAATTGTTTGTATGTTGGTTCCTGCTATCTCCTACCCCTCTTTCTATTCCATTTATCCGAAATTATTTCACAGCTTATAACTTATGGGCTATTTCATTACAGCAAAATATAATAGCGTCAAGTTTGATATCAAGTTTGATATATTCAAAATCTATTTCCCAATCTGCTGTAGCTATAGGACATATTACCATGTGAGTGAGAATAAGTTTCAAATGTCTTAACTCACATTTACACTACATAATCTAAGGGAGGAATGTAATACAAAGTAGAAAGGAAAGCGGATTACAGGTAGGGAGGAATGCGGTGAATGATTATGTTATATATGCTTTCACATTCCACAGATGTCAATAAATGTACAAGTCAACCGTGTGCCAATGGAGGTACATGCACGGACAGTATCAACCGATATCTCTGCACTTGCACTGAAGATTTCCAAGGCCCAACGTGCTTAATAGGTTAGTGAATAAGAGTAGTAGAATGAAAATACATGTAGATCCTTGATTAGAACTAAAAAGGTTTGGGAGTATATTTTTCTCAACAGAACTGTATCTCTGTTTTAAAATTGTACAACGAGCTTGATATTTGAGATTGATTAACACAATTCCATAACAGTAATGCGTATAATTCTACAGTCATAGGTTCCCAGGTAAAAATAAAATGAAAATCGTTGATAATGTAGACGGGGCACGAAGTGAAACACTTAGGATTCTACATAAAAACTAATATCGTATTTCCTCACACTTAGTATCAAGACCAGTTCCGATGACAAATACAATTTATAAGATTGGTTTCGTTACATTGTTATTGACTTTGGTGACACACCAAACTTAAAATTTGATAAACTGTCGATTGTTTCAAGAAAGGCCAATTCAACTCCCTGTGCTCGGAAAGAAGTTCTCCCATTTATCATTGAATTAAACGATGTCATATTTATGTCGTGCCAAAGGATACTTGGCGGGTACCTCAAGATACCGGTGTGTTGGCTCAGTCTGTAGAGCGTCCGCCTCACAACCGGGAGGTCGTGGGTTCGAACCCCGGCCACGTCATACCAAAAGACGTTAAAAGACAGGATTTGCTGCGACCTTGTTTGGCGTTCAACAATAAGGGATAGAGCAACGTCGATTCGGCGATGCTCAGTGGCTGCCGAGTTCACGATCAATCGGACAAAAAGAATTTCCATTTTCGGTTTAACCTAATAAAATTTGGAGTGGACTTTAAAAGATTTTTCTTCTTCTTATTATTATAAATAAAATGATGAATGATTATTTATAGAGAGTGGCATATCGCCAAATGACGTTAGTGCTGGGCTTGGGCTCGAATCTTTAACCCTTGGCTTGAGAGTCAAGTGAATGACCCATACCACGACACCTCCACTTGATATGAGATCCCTTCTTTCACGATGTTATTGCAAGGTTGACCTGCCTTCATTTTTGTCTTTACTTTGTTATGTGCCGTCTCTGTAGGGTTTTCCTGTCTCACGACTCCTTGTCTTAATGGAGGAACCTGCTACAGTGAGGTAGACGGCAACGATATTACATACTATTGTGGATGCAGTTATGGGTTCACTGGAAAAGTATGTCAATCTCGTAAGTTCGCCCCTTAACTACAAAACCGCTTAGCCTTATGGGACACATAAGATTTGCTTTTACCGCTTGATATTCTATACTGCGTTTTCGTCATCTGCAAAGTAGAATTACTCGGATCTGTATAATGCTATACATGTATCATCCACTTATTAAGGAACATTATTTGATATTTTTGTTCAGTTGGGCAGCTTGTAATAAGCTTGTTATAGCATCATAACAAAATGTATTGCAGTAGTTTAATTCTTCATTTTAACTATTTTCATAAGTATTAAGGATTAATATTTAGTATAGGAAATTCGCGAGTTTGTCATTCAAATTAATTTGTTTTGCGTTCAAATTCGACGGTTTTAGTGCAGTCAGGTATATCTCGGGTTTATGTTCCCTTTTCTAGTTTTCAAATCTATGGAATTTTCGTTAGAATCTACGAATGTTTCATTCAAATTAATGAACAATGGGCTTCTTTCGCTATTTGATCATTCGATTTGGCGCAAAACGATTTTCTGACAACGCGACGGTGTACTTCTAGCATTCTAATTCATTTGTAGCATTCAAATTAGCACTTTGTACACTTAAATTGATGGTCAATATACATTTCTCGTTTATTACACACTTTTTATAGCTCATTCTTTTTCTTTCAAGATTGTTTTTTTCATGTGTATTTCATCATATTTCATTTTCTTGCATTTATACACTTATACTTATTAGATTTTTCTGATATTCATCAGCATTTAAGTTTGATTGTTACGAAGAAAAAAGCGACTTGCATCTACGGACCTGATGGTCTCAGTATATTTGTACATGTTCATGTAAGGAAGTTGTTTGTCTTAGGTTTCATCATAAATTTATCATAATTTCATCATAATTTCATTATGGAAGAAGGGTACAATATTGTGACTGGGGTAGGAACTAGAGTCAACAATTTGAGCATGATTCATTATTTAGCCATGTCTTTAGCCATCGATCTGCTGGCGGGCAAGTAAACTATGAAACTCTTCAATATAGGATTTCCCGGTCAAATTCGAGAGTTTGTCATTCAAATTAATTTGTATTGCGTTCAAATTCGACGGTTTTAGTGCAGTCAGGTATATCTCGGGTTTGTATTCCCTTTTCTAGTTTTTAAATCTATGGAATTTTCGTTAGAATCTACGTATGTTTCATTCAAATTAATGAACAATGTGCTTCTTTCGCTATTTGGTCATTCGATTTGGTGCAACACGATTTTCTGACAACGCGGCGGTGTACTTCTAGCATTCTAATTCATTTGTAGCATTCAAATTAGCACTTTGTGCACTTAAATTGATGGTCAATATACATTTCTCGTTTATTACACACTTTTTATAGCTCGTTCTTTTTCTTTCAAGATTGTGGCTGGTAACTTCTTGGTATTTCATCATATTTCATTTTCTTGCATGTATACACTTATACTTATTAGATTTATCTGATATTCATCAGCATTTAAGTTTGATTGTTAAGAAGAAAAAAACGACTTGCATCTATACGGACCTGATGGTCTCAATATATTTGTAAATGTTCATGTAAGGAAGTTGTTTGTCTTATGTTTCGTCATAAATTTATCATAATTTCTTCATGGAAGAAGGGTACAATATTGTGACTGGGGTAGGGACTAGAGTCAACAATTTAAACATGATTTATTATATTTAGCCATGTCTTTAGCCATCGATCTGCTGGCGGGCAAGTAAACTATGAAACTCTTTAAGAAAAACAGAGGGGTGTGCTGGGTATAAGAGACGATGTGAATAATTTTTGTAAAATTCCGAGTCTGTAGTAAAAAGGGGCGATTGAGGGTACCCCCACCTTTCCCGGGTATATGAACATGTCCGTGCAGAAATGCCATATCCCTTGATTTCGCCCCTTCTTTACTTTATGTCTGACTACACCCATCTGTATTGTCCTGAAAATTAATAAATGGAATAACAGCTTAGAACCCAATGGCAATTCATGAATTTTAACTGCATTATTTAAAAACTGTAAAAGTTTGTTGCAATTCTTCCCCCTAACATTCCTAACTTGAATAAAAAATATTACGAATACGAATGACAGGTGTTAATTTGAATGATAAAAATTACGCTTCGACAAGTGAATATTAATTTGAATGCTAGTTGAGCAGTTTCTAAATTGAAAGACAGATCTATGAAACCCTTCGACCAAAATCCTAAATTAAATACAAAAACTGGACAATTGAATGATAATTGGCATGGCAAAGCCGATCTGCGCTAACTTAAATGCAAAGTAAATGAATTCGAATGACAAACACGCGAATTTGGCCGGGAAATCCTATATTTAGAATGGTTAGTGTGTTTGTTTTGTATTACTTGGAGAATATATTTTAAATTGAATTGTATAGGTAGGCCAACGTTTCAAGCCTTGGGCTTATATTGCCAAACTGCTACGTGTTCCTACATCGTAAAGCACTTCTGTAAACTTTGTATGATTGTAACTTCGTTTTTAAAGTATAATGCTATTGTTTGTTTAATCTCGTGTTGATCATACCGTGTAATACGATGAACCCTGTGGTAATGATTAAATAAATAAATAAAATAAACAAAGCAATTAGAATGCACATAAATGTTTGAAAAGATTTACTGTATATAATGATGATGGCTTTCATAATTAGGTGCTTTCTGCGAGACGAAATCCCAGAATACAGTCTATGGAAATGCCACCCTGGAACGGTCCACCGTGGGATCTGTATTGAACTCAAGTGAAGCATGTCCGTTTAATACTACACAAGGTAAATAAAGGAATTTGACAATGTTTTAGAAATTGGCGGGGAAAACACACGTATTGTTATATAATAGTGCGGTATTACAAGTTTCAGGAAGTGGACGTAAAACAAACCATACTCTTGAAGTTGCTGTGATAACCTATGATATATAGAAATGCATATAATTGGGTGCACAAATCTTGAAATAAATGTTGATAAATTGTCTAAATTTGCCAATAAATTATTTGCAGATGTTTTAACAAGTATCAGTTTTCTCCAATCTCATGCTATAGTCACAGAAATACGTAATTAGGTTAGTCAAAAATAGGACAATCTTGTGGTACGAGTGGACGAAATGTATAGTTCAAACGAGGTGATTGACTATCACCAGGTCAAATAATAAAAGGGAAACGATTGTGTGTTCGACATCATTTAATTGAAACCATTCTTCCTTTTTTAAAGCTGGAGACCCTATTTTAACTGGCCATTGTAACGAGGAAGAGTTCGGCTATTTTTGGACTATTGCAGAAAACTGCGGAGAATTCCGTGAGGCAGGGGAACTTTTGGAAGAGATATTAGAGGTAGGTGCCTTCGATTTTGTCACAATGGTGCTTTTTACTTAGCTTAAGTAAAATAGCTGAATTCATGGGGATAATGGAACTTGATGAACCCCAGCATATCTATACCAAACTTCGAAGACGGTTACGGATCCTTTAAAATTTACTTTTTTTAAATACAGTTAAAAAAAAAAAAAATTCACAATGGCCTCTAGAATTAACACGGTCTTTGTGTTGCTGTTCCTTGACAAACAGGAAGGAATTACAGATGAAAATCTTGAAGAAAGTGCATACAGGACCGCAATCATTACCATGCATTCAGCTGATTTCACGGCCTATGAGGCGAATCTTGTGGCTGACATCATGGATCGTATTGTGTGGTGGAATTCAAGCGACTATAATGTGAGTGCACATCATTCTTTTTCCTAGGATGAGTGGAACATTCAATTTAGAACCAGTGATTTTAGCCCCATAGAATGTTTTATTAATCTAAATATGCCACCAGGGGAGGCGAGAGCCTGCATAACTCCTGCGCCCTCGTTGACCGTGGTAAAAATGTATAACAATGTGTAATACCTACTTGGCTTTATTCTCAGCTATGTCAACCGAATAGTGGAATAGTACGGGAAAGACTCTGCGCTTAAGTTAATTTTTCTCACTTTCATGACATGGCTAATCTCGAACAGATTTTATAACAGCCACATGCATTTGTTTATCCTATTGTTTTCACAAGTTCCAAATTATTATTTACTGTAAAAAAGTACTCCTTTTTGCCTTGCACTTGTCAGAGTAGAATATAATGTCTTCAATTTACTTTTAGAAGAAGACGGTGAGCTCTAGTAAATATTTGTTTAATACTCTTAGAATATCAAGAATGAAAAAAGCTCTTTCTAAAAATACACCGTCGCTCATTTAGTTGGAATATTTTTGTTTTACCCCAATTTATGGAATTGTTTTAAAAATAATGTAAAATAATAGATCTAGTTCATAGTATACATTGTCAGATTTTATTGAACAATTATTTGACAATGTGTGTTTTGCGTGACTGCTAAAGCATGTGCATACTACTATGCTTATCAACTAGGGGACCTACGTCCTTAAGTCATAAATGACAGTAATGAGGATTAATGTCTCATAAAAGGGCACTAGTATAGCACATCGACACGGTTTTGATCCTGGGGCCTCACATTTGCGAGGCCATTGCTTTGTCACTGAACCATGACTGTACGCAGCGGGGGCTAGGGTATGGGGCAGTTTCCATAAATAAAAAAAAAAAACAGAAAATGCAATAAATTTTTAATAATTTCGTTCCTATTTTCACGAAGTGACGGTAGTGAGGAAAATCTGCACGCAAATTGTATGCGATTTTCATTCACTACCGTCACTTCGTTAAAATAGGGACGATTTATTGCATTTTACCCCGTTCCCCAACATAAACAAATCCTTTGGACAGCCATGTATTATGGCTCAAGGCATGGGCACACGGAGGATTTGTTTATGTTGGGAACCCGGGTTAAATGCAATAAATTATTGAAAATTTATTACATTTTCTGTTGTTTTTTTTAATTCATGGAAACTGCCCCTACCCTAGCCCCCGCTGCGTACAGTCATGGTTCAGTGACAAAGCAATGGCCTCGTAACTGTGAGGCCCCAGGATTAAAACCCTGTCGATGTGCTATATTAGTGCCTTTTTTGTGGGTCATTAATCCTCATTACTGTCATTTATGACTTAAGGGCGTAGGTCCCCTAGTTGATAAGCATTGTAGCATACACATGCTTTAGCGGTCACGCAAAACACATATTGTCAAATTATTATTCAATAAAATCTGAGAATGTATACTATTATCTAGATCTATTATTTTTAAATTATTTCTAAAATAATTCCATAAATTGGGGTAAAACAAAAATATTCCAACTATATGAGCGACAGTGTAGAAATATGTTTTATTTACAGGTGACCACATCCTATGTTCAAGTTGTTAACAACATAATAAATGTGAATGAGGAGGAATTATTTGACGCTCAAGAACAAAGTAATTCACCCTCCCGATTAGTCCAGGGTCTTGAGAAGCAACTCGGTTATCTCGAAGTTAACTCCTTCACAGGTTATGACGAAAAGTTTGACAACATCGCTGTTAAGGTAATCGTGTTTTGTTCTTTCTCGTTAGGTTAGCTTCTATCCTTGACTTTAATATAAAATTATATTTTGCCGAGTTGATGATGCACTTCATAAAGAAATAATCAAGGTGGGCTTTGGGGGCGGCTATAGAATATTCGCTGATGAAACATACAATTGAAAAAAAAAGTTTTTTAAGTGTAAAAAGGGAACCCCCTGCCTCACCCTTACAGGGGAAGATTTTTCTCGCACACTTCCTCCACTCTCCATCCCGTGAATGCCCTTCGTTTCACAGCGTTAGCTGCAAAACAATTGAATTGGTCAGATCATGGACCTACTACAATGGTCAGATGAATGTCTTGAGTTTCAGTACTGTATTGTTATCAAAGTGACGTGTTTTATATATATTTTGATATCTTTTTTATTTCTAATATTCAGACAGAAATATAATATTGTTAAAAACCAATATACACATACAAAAATAAATATAATATTAACATTATTCAATTTCAGGTTCAACAAATTTCCAGTTCAGATTCGTCTGATGGCATCGTGATAAGATTGTCTGGTCTTGACATCACCGATTTCACAGAAACAAACACCACAGTTGCTGTTAGAGATTCTAGTTCAATCATTCCAATTGAAACAACACTTGTACAGACTGTCATTCCTGTGGAGGCGCTACGTCTGCCGTTTCAAGACGGAACCACGTCAATGACGGAGTCTGCTAAAATCGTATTCATGGTTCATGTTAGTGATGTCCTATATCCTTCTAAATACATACGAAGTGTCAACCAAAATAACGACATTTTCAGCAGGTTTGTAAACACACCCGTGATGACTGTCATCGTTGATGAACGGAAGATTGAGGACTTGTGGCAACGCGTCAATATAACTTTCTCCAACATCATGGTAAGATTAACAAAAATTAACGATATCTTCACAGGATAACATATTCCCAGTATAATTTTGAGAGTGATTATTTCGTGTTTTTGTGAGTTGTCTGTTGCCTTGTAGTATTTTGTGAATATTGTGGGCTAACAGGATAGGAAGATCTGATTTTGCATACGCCCTACACATTACAACCATCTCACAACATTTGCAAATTAATAGATAATATATTCGATATCTAAGTCTAACTATGCCAGGAAGAGATTAGATTTCAAGAATTTCTTTAATTGGTGTGTGTAAGTAGCTGAATTACTGAAAATTATTTGGGTGCAGTGTGAGTAAGTGTACGATCATCAGCTTTTCAACGAGTCTTTGGAATTTTAACGAAGGAATGGGTCCATGCGGGTAAGCAGAAACGGGTTTTGATTTTGATATGTCTATACAGAGACACAACTCAGTGACAACAATGCTCATTTTCTACATTGCAAGAAGTTAGTTGATACAAAATTGCTGATATGAATTTAGTTGATATTGTTTTTTTTAATTTTAGACCTATAGATAAAATATTGTTTCGTTACAAAGCAAATTTAAATGTTGGTTACCAAAACAATAATGTCATTAACGAGATTTCGTTTTGGTATTCCGGCCGGAGGAATAGCAGGCACTTTCAAAATGGGCCATTTGTAGGCAATTCGCAGATTATCTGTTTTTCAACAATTTGTTCAGTTTCTTATAAATATACTGAAAATGAAGTGATTTAAAATAACTATAACATATATTACCATTTTCCCGCTAAATATTCATTTAGGGTATTAACTTGATTATATGAGTTTGTTACCATCAAACAGGCTGACAACTACGACCCCGTTTGTACTTTCTGGGACACTGGAATCGGGAACTGGTCAACCCAAGGTTGCAAACTAATCAGAGTTGGTCCAGACACATCTTTCTCACAAATCACCGCTCCAGAGGATGTAGAAATCACCGACATCAACAGTGTGACCTGTGCGTGTGACCACTTTACAAGCTTTGCAGTGATTGTGGTAAGTATTTAAATAAAACTGCCGTTTATATGATACCATTACAATCCTAATTAAACTCCTCAAAGTAGGGAATTTATCTTGTCAATTTGATTTCAATATTAATTTATCTCAGGAGATAAACAAACTTTGCACTCCATCCTGTGTCCCATGATTTGAAGTTTAAGATTTTGCTGGCAGAATTTCAAGACTTTCATGATTGAAAATGCCCTCTTGTTAGTATTTTCAGTGTCAGTGAAATGTTACGTTAATTGCTAATGTGGAAAGATAAAACCGCTGCAGATAAAAACAAAAGAAATAGAGCAATCAATATTTAATAGAATGAGTTGATACAAAAAAGCAAATCAAATATTAAAAATTTAAGCTACATGTGATATTCTCTTCCTAAAATTCTAAGGACATTTACTCCGACGGACGACAAAACAAGGTGTTCCGATGGCTAAGCATCATAGGTTGTGGGGTATCCATTATCAGCCTTATCATCACTGTCTTCACCTACATTAGTTTGATCAGGTAAGTATAAAAAGGTGCCATTCTTTTCCTGTCTTTGTCAGCTATACAATTTTTATGTCAGCAATCTGGACCCAAAAATAAAAATTTAAAGATGCAAAAGGCATACGTTGTATTCCTCTTGAGCTGTGAGCAGTTGGAGTACGTTATGGGCTCTATGGACATCTATGCATTTTATTGATTTATATGCCAGGCCCACTATGCATTTTCTTCCTGGGCATATTTTGCCTGATAGGTTTAGTCATTTACCATTTGGTTTAAAACAAAAATCAATCATAATTGAAACCA
This sequence comes from Strongylocentrotus purpuratus, assembly GCF_000002235.5. NCBI lineage: Eukaryota > Metazoa > Echinodermata > Echinoidea > Camarodonta > Strongylocentrotidae > Strongylocentrotus > Strongylocentrotus purpuratus. The sequence goes on along the minus strand of NW_022145599.1, from coordinate 5,527,097 downwards.
GTTTCTGACATATTACTGGCACCGGAATATCTATACAAGAACAACAATCTGTGTAAATTAAATATAACCTTTTCCATTAATTTTACTATCTACAGGAAATTACGAGCATCTCGGGGCGACAACAATCAGCTCTACATCCTCCTATGTTTCTGCGTTACACTACTTGGACTCTACTTTGCCTTCTTAGCCATCATCGGATTCGATGCAGAGTTTCGCGTTGCCGAATTAGAGATTATCCCATGTAGCGTCATTGCTGCCCTCACACATTTCTTCGCGCTATCTTCATTGACATGGATGGGAATCGAAGGTTTTCATATTTATCTGACCATGGTTCGAATCGTCGATAATTACATACCGAAGTTTATGCTTAAGGCGACTCTGCTCGGTTGGGGTGAGTAATTTGATCGTAAAGAATTCACTCTCCATGACTGATTTATTTATGTGAACTTCTAATTTTATTTTGAAATGTTAGATGTCATTCATTGAATACAAAAAACTACAAGAAAAGAAAGAAGAATGAATAGCTTTGAATGTAGCAGACGTAAGTTTTCTACATTAATCTTAAGAAACATTTCCAAATATACTCCACGTAATACTTCTCACAAAGTTATTGAGGGAATCTTGACAACATATTTATATTCATTTATTTTGTACATTATAATACATAATCTCCATAGTATAGTATAGTATCGTGAAGAAGGTTTAAATCGGCAATATTTTTAATCAAAGGTACTAGAGATTCAGTTAAATTGAGTTGACATTGTTCTTGGGTCTGGATTATAGCGATTCAATATTGAATGTCATATTGTTTATCATATCACTTCATTTAGTGGCATTTACTCAGTACCTTATTTTTCAGGTGTACCAGCTGCTATTGTTGGAGCAACGAGTGGTCTACTGCGTCGTGATTATGCCTTACAAGATTTGTAAGTACTTTCCACTGTTTCCACTGTTTTTGCCCCGATTGATTGCACAATCGGTAACCAACCAATGAGAGAGGTATTATTAAACTTTAAGCAATGCCTAATAATTATTATTGATAAATAAATGCAGGATAAACATGCACACACACACGCACACACGCACACACGCACGCACACACCCACACGCACACGCACACGAACACACGCGCAAACACACACGAACACACGCTCAATCGCTCATTCACCCTCTCTCTCCATCTCTCTTCCACAGTTGTTATGTGCAGCGATGGGCTTTGATAGGAGGAATCCTTGTACCCATGGCCATCATCCTGGTAATCAATACTATCATCTTCATCTTCGCTATCCGTCAACTTGGCCAGTCTGCCAGGCTCCCAGGACGAGTATGGAAAGACCGCGAGGCTAAACGTAAAGCATGTATCGAGAGAACACAGACCGGTGTTTCCTTCCTTATCCTCATGGGTTTGACTTGGTCTACAGGTTACCTGGTTCTCCTGCAGGACGACGTTGCTGAAGTTCTCTTTATCATCTTCAACTCCTTACAGGGGTTCTTTATATTCGTGCTTACATGTCTAAGGAAGGATGCGGTGCGGAAGCAATGGAAACAGCTTTGTTGTACAAAGTGTTCAGAATCTGAGACGACTAGCTCTCGATCAGGTCGTAATTTCGTCAAAGCATCACACGGGAGCAACAACTCCAATACAGCCATAGAGCTATCTGTTTCACACTGAGATGTCATCGAAAGAAAACTAGGCCTACTCAGATTTTTTAGTTTTGAAAATAAAATTCGGCAGAAGTAAATTGATAAAAACAAAATGCAATTCTAGCGATAGCTGTTAAATTATCATTCTGAAATTAAAATAATTCAAGATAGATGTTACAAGGAATATGATACAAATGTATTTAGAGAAGAGCTTGTTGTCTGTAACTGGGAAACGGTATATAATTCAAAAGAAGTCACAACAGCTAATTTTCTAGTTTTGAAGAATTATTATCCGGCAGAAGTAAATTGATAAGGAAAATGCAATTCTAGCGATGAATGTCAAATTATCATCCATAACAGAAAATAATTTGATATAGATATATAAATGTATTTAGAGAAGAGCTTGCTGCCAATAACTGGGATACGGTATACAATTCAAAAGAGGTAAACACAGCTTAAATCTCAATTTTCAAATGTTATTAATCAAATCATCGTCAGAATCTTGTTGATACATGTAAGCACACAAATAAAGGAAATGTACTGACCACTCTTCTAGGTAATTTAAAACAGAATTACTACTGCGATTTGCTTCAAAATAATATGAAGGACACAAACTTAATGAAAGATAAATATACAGTTTTTTTAACCTGTCATTAGAATCTCACAAGGTTCAAGATAAAATAAAGAATGCGATGATCACTCCCCTGTACGAAACAGGGCAAAGAGAAGATCAATGTAACTATAGACCAATATGGGGTCTACCCGTCATAGATAATGTTTTTTGAAAAATCGATAAATATCAGATATGATCCCATTTTTAGAACAAAATGATATATTCTATTACCATCAATATGATTTCCTGAAAAATATATATATTTAATTGTCATTGATCAACTTGATAAATTCAACTTTGAAATCTATGGATCAGGAGAAAGTAACACTTGGTATGCTTTTCGATTAAAAAAAAAAGGAGTTTGACACAATAATTTATTATATATTACTATGTAACCTATCTAGTTAACGCATTCAAGGGTTACCTCTTGAATAGTTGAAGGACTATTTTTGTAACTGATTTCAGTTTGTTCAGTGTGGTCAAACGTTATCTAAAGAGGGAAGATATGATGTGGTGTCCCAAAAGGATCAGTGTTATGGCCAACTCTGTTTTGACCTATATAAATGATTTGCCAACAGTTACTGATTATTTCAATTTTCGGTTGTTTGCCGATGATTCTAACCTATTTTATACTATTCCTGCTGAACCGGGTGAAATTGATGTAAATGAAGTAAATATCAACATACAAAAGATACATAAGTGGTTTATTATTAACATAACAAACTTATAATTAATTCAATAAAAAATAATTTCATGTTAATAAGTAGTAGGGGGAAAATAGGAATGAATGGTAATCTGAAAATCGTTAGGAAATTAAAAAGGGTGATGTTGCCATTTTTGTTGGGGTTCACATTGATAGACATTAATTTTGTCTTAGAATATTCGTATTCGTTTTGTAAATCAGTGTATTAGAAAGAAAAAGTGCTATTTAGAAATATTAGCCTAAGAAGAATATTTTGTAAACAATAAATGGCAGTTTGTGCTATAACATTTAGTGAATGGAGAACTCCTACAGCTCCAATATTTAAAAGATTTCGAATCCGAAATGTGTATAATTTTCATGATTCATTAACTTCTGCTTTCATGTTTGATATGGCCGATGCCAATTTGCCTAATCTGTTGATAGCGTACTGCGACATTAAAGAGCTTAGCTATTCCACAAGACAAAAAGAAGGCTGACAATTATGTCTTCCAAGATTTAGAACGTCACAACTCACAAGGGCAATTTGTTATTGTCTGCTTTGGGCATTGAATTTGGGAATAGATTACCTGTTAATGTCAGATAAACAAGGGCTAGAAATAGGTTTTGGAATTCTAATACAAGTCATTTGTTGAATAAATCATGAACAAAATATCAATTTTATAGATAATCTGCATATGTACACAAATTATATTTTACATTATCAGTTTGTATATTGTAAAGTATTCTTATTTTTTAAAGAATCGATTGTTATAGTAAATTCATTTTGTTGTTATTACGTTTTCTAAACTGATTTGTACCAACATACTTTGTTTAGCTGTTTAAGGGGTTAGGCTCGACTAGTACATGTGCTATTATCTGGCCCTTTTTACCAACGAGTAGCTTCTCTTCTTTTATATGTAAACACATTGTATGAAAAATTAATATATATATATATTACTGCATTGCTGTGTGTAAATAAAATCATTCAATCAAACGCATGCAACCTTCGTTAAATAAAATAAAATAAAATCAAATCAAATTATGACAGGGGCGTCGGTAGAGGTATTTTTCAAACTATCGGTCGGCAAATACGATATTTGTATACATATTGGTTGTCAGCAAATCCACCCAATGAATGACCCTTTTTTAATTGTCTTGATGGACAATTTCCAGCTTCTTTGATGTCAATTCTATTCCCGATACCACCCCCACCCTCAATGATTAAGCCTCACCCCTGCAGTCATGTGGACAGTTCAAACGGATGGTGGCAATCAATTTGCAGTTGGGAGATTCTGATGTTTAGATAAAGTTCAAACTAAGAAAAAGTAAATGTCCGCAGTCACCTTTATGATCGTTGCTTCTTATAAATATGTCACTTCTGTATAGCCTTGTATTTCGTATCTAGTGATATCAATGATTTTGTTGTAGAACAGTTAATCTTTTATAGTGCATTTTAATTTATTATGCGGAATCATACTCAGAGATTAAAGAACATAAATTAATGGTTGCTTTGGATTAAGTTAGGATAGACAAGAACATGGAGAATGATTACAAGACAATCTCAGCCTCTCCCCGAGAGGACCGGAAAGGAGATAGTAATGATAATGACGAAGAGCGTATCACAAAGGAAGTCCTTAAATATTACCAGATACATTGTTTCCATCCTTCTTGTTTTTTCCATTGTGAATTTGGAATTATGAAATATGAATACAACTTTCTTTGTGTATGATTATGCGTAAGCTAAACATTAAGAAAAAGCATAACAGCACATAGGACTTGATATTAATGATATATTTTTGTTATACAATTGACATTGATCCAATTTAATTTGTAAATTGTAATTTGTGAAATTGATAAATCTGAAACTGTTAACATCCAGATAGTCTTGAAAAAGTAAATGAATCTTTGAATAAATCTAAAAAGAACGAAGTAACCTAAACATGCTGTAAAAACAACATTGCATAATACATAGAGCCGTAAGTTGCATGTCGAGTATATATTAAGACACATATTGTTAAAAACAGCTTCTATTTTGTAATATTTTACTCAGAATAACAACCGATTTCACAAATAAAAAGCGTATGCAGCTTATTTGTGTTTACCCACGACTTGTTCTTTTTATTGAGGAAAGTTGAATAGATGAGATACATTCTGCCTGTGAACCGCTCTGTAGAAAATAACAACAACTAAACAGGGTAGTGACAGCAATGAAGACAAGGTGGTCAAATGGAGTGATAGCGAAGGGTGAAGGATTAAGAGAGAGAGAAAAGGAGAGAGAGAAAAAGAGGGGATAACAGAGAGAGAGAGAAGTCAGAGAACAACAAAAAAGGGCGGGGGGGGGGGGGTCGAGAAAATAAAGGAAAGAAAAGAAAGTAAGTGTATTTTAATATAACAATAGAGAGGGCGAGTGAAAAGGAACGATGTTACGATAAATCAAATAGGACAAGAATGGGATGACAGAGAAAGTGGCCCCCAAATGGAAATAAAAGAGACATAATGTAACGCTGATTAAAGGGTTTTGCGTTGACATCGACGTACGGACACAATATCGCAGCAATATCTGATCATATCTGATCTGATCCATCATGTCCAAATCGTAACTCTTTTTATAAGGACCCTTTGATAAATAATGATTATGAATCTTTATTTATAAAGCGCTTAATCCGAAATGCTTTACAGATATCATTACTATCCGGTTATTGGATTTATTTACGCACAGTGTGCACCATCTCCATCCCCTGGGAGTATTACTACCATCATGTTCATCGTCATCCTCACAGGTTCCCAATTCTCTTCCTTTGGGAATGTAGTGGCAAATGTATATTAATGCTTTGCCAAAAAACATTAGTGCCGGATCTGAGATCAAACCCAAGACCTTTGCATGTCCAGTCAAAAAGTCAAACCTCTCGAATACGACTAAATTGGTATGGCATACCGCACTCATCTACTTGTTTCTTTTTATTCAACATATTAAACATCACTGTGTTTCTATGATATAAAGTTACGCAAATTTGTATAATGTTTATTAAGGAGTCGAAAAGGCCAGTTGTGGTCGTTATCTTAAGTCCTCAAGCATAATTATTAATGCAGTCTTGTAATTTTCGAAATTGTCGCGTGTAAAGTGTCGTATTTTATTACCAGGCATGGAACCAACAAGGTGGGAACAAGAAGATAACAAATGAACAGAGGGCAACTGATTTCACGATCTACATGCATGTGTTGTATGTATTGAAGATGTTTACTCATTGCTGTCGTGGCAGCCTTACAAGTCCATCCCCTTTTGTGTAAAGGCAGTTCGATGAACCTTGCCCGGTAGACTCAAGGTTGTTTAACTTATAGAAATATGAATATGAGAGATTGTGTGTATTGAAATATCATTTATAGTGTTTGCCGTGTGCACTCGGGTATTTGGGGATCATTGTTGTACCAATATGTGACGTAATGCGTAATGCAGTATATAACCATTTCGTCTTTGCGTATAGTTATGAAACGTTTGTCTGTGCACACGTCTACTTGATTTTTACGAATCTTTCTCAGCACTGATCGCGAAAAGTCTACCTTATTCATGATAGTTGTCTATCGAACTCTGAGCTTGATGCTCTCCTGAGGCATCTACATCATGGAAGTGCTACAACAAGAATCGCCTGGTTCATGTCTCACAGTATGGTTGGTGTTTGCTGCAACGGCATTGCTAATACTGTAAGTACATTATACAGATATTGTATATATTGTAGGTCTAAATGTGATTTACGTTGTGTTGATTGGCCTGATCTACAAATGCTGTAAATGACACACACCACCAAAGCCCAACATCAATTTGTCATAATTGTATAGCTATTGACATCCAATGATATAAGCACACTTCACTGAGGAAAAACAAAATGCGCAAGAAAGACAATTTGTTTTTCTTTTCGTAATTATATAATAAGGAATGAAATTATAATAATTTGTACTCTTTACTGCGACTGAGCTCCTGTATGACATATTCTGTAGAATAAATAGATATTTCGTAAATGAGTTTAGTACATACACTGTATAAGAGATTCAATCCAGTTAAAAACGAAACGTAATTCTTTTGAAATAATTTTGCTTTGTATAACTCAAGAAAGTTCACGACGGGGGTCATTCAAGAGGACAACTGGCCATGCCGAAGGCTCGGTCTGACTCAATGCATGATTGCATTCTCATTGATATCTATAACAATGATCACACGCCATGATTTCATTGTTACTGATCATCGTCACATTCCATAGAGGACAATCCCCACAGGAGAAACTAAAATAAGCCAATATTCCAGAATTAGTGCATTTGATGTTTTATTGGATACGTGAGTTAACTATTATAAGGTATAAAAATATGTTTATCATAACGATTTTCTTGTCAGTCAAAAAGTCTTAATACTATTGGGAAATATGCAAACAATAGTTTAGAGAACTTATACAGATATCGAATATTGATAGATTTTGTTCTTATAAATACCTGGAATTTATCTGGAAAGCTAAATGATTTATTAGCAAATGCAAACTCATCTGTTTATTATACACATACAAAGGGGGAGGGGGTAATTAAAAACTGTCTTACAATGCGATACCAATCCCATTTTATGCCAAACTGCCACAAATATAAGTATTCATGTCCAGTAGATACCATTCACATCGGTTTGGGCCATTACCTTTGGGCTTTTTGTCTTTCCTTTCACCAGATACCTGACATGGAACTACACGTACTTTCTTCGCAGGGGAATACCCGGTCCTCTACCATTCCCCGTCCTAGGAAATGTCCTCGATTGGAAAGAGGTATCGTTCTCACATAATTATTGTGTATAAACACATCGATGAGGTGCAGGAGAAGGAGCCCCCCTTTGGGGGCAACTCCCATAATATATAAATATATATCTATAAATAGGGCTATGGTGTTGCCCATGCCCCTCTAAAATGACAATAATGACAATACCTGCATTTATATCACGCACATGATTATACATGGTAAGCTCAAAGCCCGCTCAAAGTGCCTTCATAGTAATACCATTACGCTGGCTTTAGCATGTCTGCCTAGAGGTGAAAAAAAAAATCAGGAATCACTCCCTCCCAAGTAGCCTACTCATTCATGATACCTACTATACTTGGACCGAATACTGTTGTGTGTATGGGGATGTATGTGTGTGTGTGTGTGGGTGGTGTGAGTGTGTGTGTGTGTATGTAGGGGGTGGGTGTGCGTGTGGGTGTGCGTGCGTGTGTGTGGTGTGTGTGCGTGTGTGTATGTAGGGGGTGGGTGTGCGTGTGGGTGTGGGTGTGTGTGTGTGTGTGTGTGAAGGGATGGTGCCTGTTGCATAGAAAATGCGATACAAGGATCAGTGGATAGGGTATAATTGTAACCTCTCCCTTTAAAATAAAAAAATGATAAACGATATTTATATCATAGCTTGTGATTGGTCATTACATTTCAAAGAGTTTAAATATCTCCCACTTCCTATCCATACTTGATCGAAAGTTCCACCATAAATCAAATGCAACTTGACTTTTCATCAATCAGAACTGAATGTCCGGGATTTTGTCTCACGGATGAATTATTACCAACGGCATAGATACTACTACCATCTTGTGTATATGTTCGAGACTATGCTGTTTCAACAACAATAGTTATTTCTTACAAGATGAGTAACAATGTACATAACATAAATGTGCTAGGCCTATTATTATGTCACAAGGGATGAATACCGTTTTGATTAGGTATTTTGTTTGTCAAGCGCCGCACCTTACTATATGAGTATTGATATGTAGCGGTGTCCTGTTACAAATTAATTATATACAATGTATCTAGTTTGGATAAGAAAGTTTTTCATTTATTCCTTCATTCACCTTCCCAATGCCTTCTATGCAGGGTGTACAGTATGCGCTGGATGGATATATCAAGAAATATGGAAACTGTTGCGGGTAAGATGAGAAATATTATCATTAGGACCGGTATTCAATTAAAAAATTAAGGCACATTTTAAAGTATTTTTTACTTAGTTTCTGCCTTGAGTAAAATACTTAGTTAAGTCGGGATCCAAATCGCCATGTGCTAAGTATTTTACTTTTGACCAAGTACTTTACTAGGCAAAATGCTTAAGTAAATTACTTTAGGTTCACTACTTATTCTATTGTATATTTTGGTTAAGTATTTTACTCTCATATTGACTTTCGTTATCTGTTGTATCCAGTGGGCTAATTGCCGTTCTTAGATAGAAACTTCTGGATTTAATTAAACGTTTTGATTAATGAACAACAAACTTTACTATATTGACTTCATACTCATGACAAGACCATTAAGAGGCATTACACTGTCCTAGTTTGGGATTTGCAGTATTCCAATGTAGCCAAATTTGATCACTATGGACCTTACCATTCTGCCGACTATGTAATAAAATTACATTCAACGTGATTGTGTAGTTTGTAGAACGTAAACGATTAGTGATCGACCAACATGTATGTTCTCGAAGAAAAAAGTTAGAAAAGTTACAATAAATAACAAATTATCTTTGTGCAATTATTTTCGTTCGAGAGTACCCAAATCAGGAATAATGACAACAACATAACTTATTAGTATCACTGCATTCTTCATTAATGTTTTTTGTTGTTGTTGTAATCACAAAATTAAAGTCTCAACATTCACAGTAATGTGGTTTCTTTTCATGTTCTTTTCTCTTTTCTGTAGATTTTACCAATTCTTAACACCTGCTATACTTGTGGCTGACCCCGACATGATAAAACAAATAATGGTTAAACATTTCGATCGTTTCCACAACAGAATGGTAATTATATAGACAAACAAAAATTACGTTAATTCAATAGACCGGTTTACTAACATATTCAAATTTATGGATGTTTCTTTCCTGGGGACCTAGTGATGAGTTATGTATAAACTACAATACTCGGAATCCAGTCTGCATATATTAGTTGTTGCTATGTCGGCAAGTCTCAGGCAAGTTTTCAGGCTGTCAAGAACGACCTTAGTTTAAACAGTATGTATAACATAATATGTTAGTAAACAGGTCTATTTTTGGGATTGCATTTAAGAGGTCTTTTTATGAATCTGTCTTCACCATACTTTTTCTAATTTTAGTTTGGTAGAGTTATTTTTTTATATTCCATCGATTGTGAATGCTATTTGTTTCTTCAAGCAGTAGATGCAAAGCATCCAGCTTCGATAAGATGAACTATCTAGATTTCTTTTTAGTGGGCACCAAACATAAATGTACATAACACCAGGGCCCCGTCTTATAAAGAGTTGATATTGATTGCAACTTTGTCGCGATTGATATCATCCCGTATCAATCACAACTATGTACATAAGAGAGAGAAGGCTGCAATCTTACGATTGATTGGAGAACCAACGATTGATTTGGATCAATCGCAACTCGATAAGACAGGACCTGTCAAATAGTAAAAAATCCCGATGGTGCATGGACTGTACTTAAGGGGGGATATGAAACTGTCATGCAGCAACTGTGTTAGTGACCAAAACCAAGTCTATCACTATAGGAGATGTAGGGTGTGACACATTAACGAATTTATCTACAGAAGTTCTGAATGGAAGGTATAGAGACTAGTATGGTTCCCCTGACTTTTAATATCCGTTAGACGAGTGCACAGATACTTAAATTAATTTCTTGTCGCATTAACAAGTGTGTTCTCTCCCTCTTGAAGTATATTCCTGTAGATAATCCGATGTTGAGGAGTGCTTTGTTCCTCAGCAGTGATGACCAGTGGAAGAAGATTCGACACACACTTACTCCAGCATTCAGTGGTAGGAAGATGAAACTGGTTAGTAATTTATTTATTTTTAATATTAATTTGTATGTCCGAAGTATTGTTTACCTTTAACTAATGTATTTTTGAAATGGAATGAGTCATGAAATATCATGGGCATACTTTTATGAGCAGGCGTAACAGAAAATGTAAGGGAAATGAGAAATAATACAATTTTCTGCACTATGTCCACAATGTTGGCCGACCGTAATTGCGCATTTATGAAAAAACTTCACTATAGCTATTTAAATATGTAACTATTTAAGAGGATCAAGAAAAGGAAATGTTGAGGTTACATGTAATTTGGAGTATGTATTTATATATATTTAAATATATTTCAAAAAGGCCTTAAATATCATGAATCATTGGAGTATATTTGTAAGACCATGATTTTGGTTCGCTGACAAAATATGTGTTCATTGTTAACACTTTTTTGGAAACAAAAGCCACACAGTATTTTGACTATTGTTACTACACGTACTGGTCTCATCGATCTGATCCAAAAGCATACAACAAAAACAAAATGATATTGGCCATTAATGTAATATTTGTTTGTGTTGGTTGAATAATAGTCAATAGAAAAGAAGGGGAAAAAAGGGTTGCTATCAAGTCATTTTACTTTCAACCTTATATCCAGATGTCGGAGATGGTGAGGGAACCAGCCAGCAGACTTGTTCAGAATTTGAAAAAAGTATGCGGTACAGACAGACAAGGCATAGTCGAGTTAAAGGAGTAAGTAGGTGACTTGTACGAGTGACATATATACCTGTATGCAGCATAGGGTTGAGCTGGTGTACACCCTCTCCTGGGCCCATTAGGAGAAGGCCCATCAAAACCTATCAATACCAGTAGGTTTAGGTACATGGGCTGGCAAGATTATTACCCCGTCTGAGAAGTAATCAGTCTTATTAATACATCGCAATATGTGTTCAAATCCATCTTCGTTTTTAATTGATACACCTTGGAAGTATATTTGAGATCATGATATGGATGAATACTTTATTATGATACCGTAGATATTTTTCTTGATATTTTGTAAATTAAGTTCTTTAGATTTTATGAAATATGGTACCAGGTCTCACAAAAATGTATGGGTTTTAATCCGATCTCCATGTATATAGGCGTATACTGTTCAGGTGGAACGAAATGACCTTACTTTCATTTCAAATGATTGCAAATAAGACTCTATGATTTGTTATACCTCTTCTCCTTTTAGATTGTTTGGTGCATACATCATGGATACGATAGGATTGTGTGCGTTTGGATTAAATGTAGATTCACAGAAAAACAAGGATGATCCCTTTGTTCTCAATGCCAAGAGATTCTTCTCCAGTTTAGACTTTACATCACCGGCGATGATTATTAGCATGCTTACCAGTAAGTAGTGTCATCACATTAAACAATGAATCCATAATTTTGACATCATAGATGTTCTCTAAAACTGAGCAAAGTAAAAACTACACATTATTAGGATGAATTTTAATTATTGTTCAATGTATTGTGAAATCTCTAATTGGTAAGGAGTAGCATACGATAAATGGAGCAGTTGACTCATGATTGAGTTACTTGTAAAGACATTAGTGATATCTGCACTCTCAATTTGGGATATCACAAATTTGAATTCGTAATATCACGAAATGGAATTAGTGATATCAAAACGTCATTTCAAATAGCAAATCGGCTTTTCATAAGCACGCAAAAAGAGCAGTATTAGAACCGCTAAAGAACCCTGGGATAGATAAGACTATACATGTGCATGTTTTAAAATTATCATTTCAGGTAAGATTCCAGGAGTTTCACACATTCTGCCGTTGTTGGGATTGACAGTGTTCCCCCCTGAAGTCCTAGAATTCTTTATAGCTATTATTGACCAAGCTGTCGAGCAGAGGAAGACGAACAAAGCTGCAAAGGTTTGTTATGTCAAGGTGTAGCGTTCCGAATTGGAGATAACTGATTAATTGCATGATTGGTTGGCTGATTGAATGATTGATTAATTAAGTAATAGACTGTGTAATATATTGACTGAATAAATGTATGATTGATGATTACGTACCCAGTTTATTATTGTCTGTCTACTATCTATTTACTCAATCTGCGAAGGATACACTCCGCAGTTCTCCAAACCTGGAGGAAACCAAGAACAAGAAGAAGAAGATAAATTGATGTTGAACAATTTATTAGTATATTGATTGCACAAAAGGTTAGTGGATTTATTGAGTGATGAATTGAATAATCAAACGATCGAATGATTGAATTAATGAAGATTTGATGTTTGACTGATTGAGTGATTGAGTAATTGATTAGTTAATTGCATACTTGGTTGATCGATTGATTGATTTAATGATCCTTTGATCGAATTGTTAGCTAAATCCAAGTTATTCAAACACATTTCAATCATTCTGCATGTCAACTCTCGTATCGTATGTCAAAAGGGAGTAATTATTTTCAGGAAGGCCAGAAGGGCGTTAACTGATATCCTTTAAAACAGAGTTATTATCGTTCTTGCACTAAACAAACGATATTATAGTGCATGCCATATCTGAGAACATTTTCATTGCTCCTTGTTATTTTAGACTGTTGACTTTCTCCAGCTGGTTATCGATTCTACCAAAGATAACGCATGCGAAGACGAAGACGATGACGATGACGCAACGACAAATGGCACATCTTCTTCATCCCATGCCATCGATAAAAAGAGAAAGAGGCAGGCGCTGACTCGACAAGAGCTGACAAGTCAGGTAAAAAAAAAAAAAAAAACGAAATCAAATTGTTGGGTTAAGAAGGGAAGATGAATATTCAGAAGAAAACAAAATTGGCTACAAATTCGTTATGATTTGATATGAAACTTTGACCTCAAGTACTCTTTTCCACAATTCCACTTAAGGTGCTCTGTGCTTGAAGAATGTCTTCTAAACAACAGGTGTATCAATAGGCTGAAGATGTCGGACCAATTATTTAGAAACTTCTGTCAGGCATGACATGGGGAAACAAAGTTTTCTGAGATTCTGGAACGAATTTGCAGACAAAAAAGAGAGAAATTTCCGTTAGATTTGCAACAGCTTCACCACTGTGATTCTGTTGGTCTTGTTTACTGAACACAGGCACTTGCATTCTTTGTTGCTGGATACGAGACAACAACCACTGCACTGTGTTTCACCGCCTACCTCCTGGCAACGAACCCCGATCAGCAAGATCGTCTCATTGACGAGATAGACAGATTGGTGCCAACGGCAGAGGACATCACCTACGACAACCTCAAGAAACTAACTTGTCTAGAGAACTTCATCAGCGAGTCACTTCGATTGTACCCACCCGGTGCTCTGTAAGCATTGGTTCTTGCCTGTCATCGTTAAGTTTACTTCGATTGGAACCAATGGGAAAACTCGATTTGGGAAATGCTGTTTGTTGCGTATTGCTTATTGAATTATGCAAACATTATGATAACGTTTTACATCTTATCTTGAGCGTGGTCATGGCTGATAATTTAGTTATTTTATTCATTATTTGTAAGACATTGTTTGCAACCATGTTATGTCGTTGCGTGAATATACCATTATACTCAAATTAGCAGTAGTAAATATGTCAGATTACAATTCATTTTCTCTTATGATTTTATTATCGGAGTGTAGGCTCGGTCAGTAGAGCGTCCGTCTCACAACCGGGAGGTCGTGGGTTCGAACCCCGGCCGCGTCATACCAAAAGACGTTAAAAGATGGGAGTTGTTGCTACCTTGTTTGGCGTTCAACAATAAGAAATAGAGCAACGTCGATCTGGCGCTGCTCAGTGGCTGCCGGGCTCACGATCAATTGGGCAAAAAGAATTTCCGTTTCGGTTTAATAAAATTTGGAGTGGACCATTAGGCTTTATTATTATTATTATTTATTATTATCATTTTGTGATTTTGTTACAGTATTGATAGAGTGTGTAACCAAACGACGACGATCAACGGCCATGTTTTCCAAGCAGGAGACTCCGTCAGCCTCCCGATATGGAGCGTTCATAGGGACCCAGAACACTGGCCCAACCCAGAGAAGTTTGACCCAGACAGGTAACGTTATTATACATAAAGGGTGGTATTCTCGAAAGCGGACTAACTTTAGTCCATGGTTTAATACACCGACTAAGTATGGTATGCCAATTGTCCATATGAATATGTTTTTGAATAATTTAATTTGTCACTAAATTAAAGTAAAATGTAATAACATAATTAATAAACAACAATATAACTATGATATAATCATGTTATCATCATAGGGACATGTCAAATTATTCAAAAATATATGCTTATGGACACTTGGCATTCCATACTTAGTCGGTGGAGTAAACCATGGACTAAAGTTAGTCCGCTTTCGAGAATACCATCTCTACATCTCATAGATAATGTATGATGTTAAGAGTTGAAGCATGATTGATGATCGTGCCAATTAAACATCAATTAAACGAATCATGCTCTTCGCTCTCTATGTTTTCTCAAACAATAATCACCAGTTCTTTTATAATACATTCAATTTTAAGGAGGAGGCGACGCGGCGTGTCAGAGATATTTTAACAAATGTAACGCTTTAGAAAAAGAAACGTTTGCCCTCTCAAAGTATTCTTCTGCTGCCTGTGACTTTGTTGGTTAGTTGACAGTTCAATCATTTTGGTCCTTCAGTTGACGCTCTGAACCGTATTATTCGGTTCTTAATCTCTTTACAAATGTCATTAGAAGGACTTACCTGAATTGCACCATTTTAAAACCATTGTATGTATAAATCGGTCAGATTCAATAAGGAGAACGCAGCTGGTCGTGCCCCTCTGGCCTGGCTTCCATTCGGTGGTGGTCCTCGGTTCTGTATCGGGTTAAGGTTTGCGATGATGGAGATCAGAACGGCAACGGTGATGCTACTACAGCAGTTCCGTCTTGAAGTGGCACCCGAAACAGAGGTAGGGTATAAGAACTTTCATAAGTTGTAGTAGGTGATTTTAATGATCTTGATGTGAACCAAATTTTAGAAAATGATACTTTCTGTCAAGTTGTAAATAAGCCAACCAGAGGTCAAAATATATTGGACAAAATTATTACAAATTTTGATTACGCATATGAGCCTGTTGAGATCCTTGCACCGCTAGGGATGAGTGATCACAACGGCATCCTGTGGCGCCCTTCAGCCCTCTTCCGTCAACCTGGCAAGCTGACTAACGAGACGCGGACAAAAATAGTGCGCCCTCTAACAGATAGTGGAATCCGAGCGTTTGGCACTTGGATAACCCGTCACACGTGGGAAGATTTGTATCAAATCATTGACCCGTCGGATATGTGTCATTTATTTTATAATGTTGTGCGAGAACATATTGATCAGTCCCTACCTACTAAGACTATCAAATTTCATGAAAGTGATAAACCTTGGATATCTAGTGAGATAAAATCGTTAATTAAACGAAGACAGCAAGCTTGGCACTCTGGTAATAAAGAGCTGTGGAAATATTTTAGAGACAAAGTTATAGATGCAATAATATTAGCTAAGGACTCATTTTATAATAAAAGAATTCATACACTTAAAATAAATAATCCCGCTGATTGGTATCGTCATATAAAACTCATAACTCAAGGACCTCAAGATCAACCATCCATCGACATACCAGGTATTGCAACTGATCAGCCTGAACATCTTAAGGAAGCAGCCGATTGCATTAACGATAAGTTTTTATCTGTGGCAGCAGACCTACCGAAACTTGATAAAACAAAGTTACCAGCATATTTACCTTCACCTGTGGATTGCCCAATAATAGAACCGAAAGAAGTGTATGATCTGTTACGTAAACTTAATTTACAAAAATCGACTATTTTAGGCGACTTACCTGTCCGAATATTACGTGAATTTGCTTATGAGTTATCTTTTCCATTATGTTATATTCTTAATTTTGCATTTAAGCAAGGGGTGTTTCCACAAGTATGGAAATATGCTGAGATAGTACCAGTACCCAAATCATATCCACCAACTCTACTTGAATTACGGCCCATAGCCCTAACTTCTTACTTTGCTAAAATAGCTGAAACTTTCATTACTAAGTGGTTGTGTGAGGATATTGGTGATATTATTGATAAAAACCAGTATGGAAATCGTCGTGGTCTTTCTACTTGCCATTATTTAATTGCAATGTTACATAATTTATACAAAAATGCAGATAAACCAAAAACAATTTCAACAATAGTTTTAACCGATTTTTCTAAAGCGTTTGACCGGATTGATCATAATATTTTAATTTGTAAACTTGTTAAATTGGATGTACGACCATGTGTCATTTCATTAATAGTAGATTTTTTAGAATGCCGCCAACAAGTAGTAAGGTATAAAGGTCGTATTTCAAATGTAAAAAATAACAATGTAGGAGTCCCTCAAGGTACAAAATTGGGGCCTATATTATTTTTAATTATGGTTAACGATGCGTGTCATGATTGTTTACTCCCTTTTTATAAGTATGTGGATGATTTAACTATAGTAGAAAGCCGGACTTGTACACAAATATCAAAATTGCAATCGGAATTATTGTTATTAGAAAATTGGTCTTTACTCAATAATATGAAACTTAACCCAACTAAATGCATTGCTATGACAGTCTCTTTTATGAAAAATCAAACTCACCAACTATTGTATATTGATGAGACACTTTTAAATGAAGAAAATGTAATCAAAGTTCTTGGAGTTTATATTCAATGTGATTTAAAATGGAATACTCAAGTAAAGGAAATGTTAAAGAAGTGCAATAGAAAGTTATATATGTTACGTACCTTGAAACGTTTTAATTTACCTATTATTGATCTCGTTATTGTTTATACTGGATACATAAGACCAATTTTAGAGTATTGTGCACCACTTTTTCATTCCAACCTAACACGTATACAAACAGATAATATTGAACGAATACAAAAACGGGCATGTAGAATTATTTTGGGACTTAATTATGAAACATATAATCATGCTCTAGAACTGTGCAATTTGTTAACGTTGGAAGAACGTAGGAATAAACTTTGTTTTGATTTCGCCATTAAATTAGAAAAGCATGATTTGTGTTCGTTATGGCTACCAAGTCAAAGAATTGTTAAATTTGATTTACGAAATGTACAGAAATATTCTCAATTTATTTGTAAAACTAGTCGCTTTAATAACAGCTCTATTCCCTATTTTGTTCGTATCTTAAACGATTATTATTCAAAAAAGTAAGCTTCATATATTTTTGTATATGTTTATGTTTAATGATGTTGCCTATTATGTGTATAAATGTGTCCAGTATTTTTATCCCTTTATATGTCATTAATTTTATTTTATGTCAACATGTATAATGCTCAGTGTATTTTAAATATAATGATGTTTTTACCTTGTACAAATGATCTGCAATTCAGCTTCGGCTGCCAGAACATCATACGAATAAACCCTTATTGAATTGAATTGAATTGAATAAGATTTATTATCATGCTCCCATTCTCTTTAAAGCTCCACTGCACTACTTATAGCTACTTGCGCCCTCTATACAGCAAACAATGTCTAAGCGGTGACCGTTGGTCCCCCATGGTCCCATTTTTCTTATGTTAATTGATAGCTGATTTGATGAGATAACCATCTGTCAGTGACCATGCAGGGAGGTCTAATCACTCCTGGCCAAACTAGTGCAGATAGGCTTTATATACTGACCATGATCATTGTTTTTTGTTAATGTTTTGCATACATAAAAAACTATCACTTAAGAGAAGGAAGGTATAACCCTTTCTGTAATTCAAACTGTAATATTATCTATACTACAAGGAGAAGACATTATTAATATTTGTCCATAAAGCTCGGCAAAATCAGTCTCTTGTTGTCTATACTGATATCGCATGTTATGTCCAATGATACTTTCTATTTCCACCCTGATGGACTTATTGCGCTGTTGACTTGTTCAAATTATGTCAAAGTCTAGATATACTTTGCTATATTGCAAATATGGCATGAATAGGCACTTCATGTGGTTATAAAGATCATAATGAAACTGTTCATCAGATATATCAAACAGTTTCATCAAATAGCCTAATACCCCAATCAATAGGAAAATATATATATTACGCTGAGTTATATATGATGTAAACAATTATCAAGTCGGATTTTTTTTCATCTTCGTGTTTTTAGATTCCACCTGTTCTTGGTAAGATGGGGTTCATCAACCCTCCTAATGGCATCACACTCCGTGTCGTGGAAAGAAGCAAATAGCAAAACTTACTCATCCCCAAGCCAGAGGGAACAATCAGCATACATAACAGCTCTGATAGACACTCAAATGAGGCCGGCTATGTAGAAGTTTAGCCAAAGGCACACAAGGAAAAATAAATGATGAAACTAGATATTAAATGAGTGCCTTAACCTCTTCATTTCATATCCTCATAGTAAACATTCAAAGCGTTTATTGATTATTTTGAAGAGTTCAATCCAAGTAACGATGAACCTGATAGAGAAAGTAGGGCATAATCTAATGCTATAACATTTTTTATTATCATGTTCTGTATGTATAGTATTATCATTATCATATCATTATTATCAATATGCTATGCTTTCAGACATCGCTTATTATGGTTGATATTCATTGTGTATATCTTAATCTGAAGTATTTTATGATATTCATTGGTACATGTATTCAAATATGTTATTCAGAGATTTATTTTCAATAAAATGGCCTGTCGGAGAGCCCAACAAATTGGAGAAGAAAAAAAATCTAAGTCTATAGCATGTCTGAAATGTAAATGTTTAAAACCTTCTATAATTTAATTATATCACATTAAAATAGATGTATACCCATGATGTTTTATTATTTACGGGACAGCCAATATAATATATTTAGCATGGTACTTTGCTTTCTCATGGTTTTATTCCCCCAAAAAAAAATCATAAATAGACCTATGGCTAGTTGGCAGGGGGGGAATCCTGTCGGACAAAATGATAAATTGGGGATTCCTTTTTAGTTTGGTGGAAGTAAGTGTTTTTTTGTTTTTTTTGGAGTTCGTTGTGGGATTCGTATGCCATGGCCTTTTGAAGTGGGGGTATTTTATGGTATCATGGTCTTTGTGGTCGGCGTATTCAATTTTATAATCAAAATGTATGTATACAAAGAGAGTAATATACAAACAATATCGAGCACTAAACAAATTAGTCGGCACGAATTTGAATAAATAGGTAACACAATTCCGATTAATGAATGATTATCAACGGAAAACATAACTTAAAATTATATTTGTTTTAAAGAATCTGCACTTTATAATAAAGATTTATTTTCCATAGATTTATTTCCATATTTGTTTATCACATTTTATTTTCGTCAGGTAAAATGAATATTTTCATTATTTAAAAAAATACAATTAGATCTATGTTGAATGGTTTCGTAAATCTTAACCATGAAATCCTTTTGTTTTCAACATGAGTATTCTTCAAAAAATTGAAGTGAAAATAAATAGATTTGCCAGCTTGCCATGTTTGCTAGCTTATTTTATTGTGATTGTTCCATTGTGATCAATTTCCTTAGTACTTTACGATTGTTGTCACTACTTTTCATTATTACAAAAAAGGTAACAAGTACTTATATACAAAAAGGGGAGAGATAGAAATAGAGAAGAGAGAGAGAGGATGAGAGACATATAGAGACAGACAGAGACAGACAGACAGAGAGAGAAACAAAGGAAGATATATAGATTATAGGAAATAGAGAGAGAGAGAGAGAGGGATGGGACAAATAAATGCAAAAATAGGAATATGAAGTCAGACCCTACATTGTTCATATGAAAGAAAAACAAAGATTTAGAACGAGCAGTAAAAAAGAGGCTCGAATTTACAACATTACTACGGACAAATCCGTGAAAGGGAAATTATATCTATTGCTGAGGATCCAAAAGGTTAAGTTCAATCAGACTTTCAATAGATGAAGGGGAAAAAGAAGTTGCAGAAGAACGAGCAACCCAGAAGAGTAGAATATGGTTTTGCTCTGTTATTTGGGTAACGTCATCGTGAGGGCCCTTCTGCAACATGTATGTACACCTTGTACAAGTTTCTTTTGCTCGATGACCTTATGTTCCGAAAACGTTTCAATCAATATAATACTAATCTATGACGATGCCACATAAGCTTTATTATTGATCAATATAAATCATTAAAGAAAAACAGCTTGACAAGTTAACCATTAACCCAGGCCAGACGACCTATGTATATATTTGCAGAAGGCACTGCGGATACGTGCGCTCGGCTATTCATAGTGCTTTGGAACAAACTCGACTCGTACGCTTCTGCTTCGCGGGCATTTTGTACGTGGTGAGTCACAGGTGTTTTTATATTTCGGGTCTATGTATAACACAGCGTCACACTCCTAATATTGTATGTTTCCGCCATGGAATTTACGTCGAGCAGTTTTTATAGTTTATCAAAAGGTATGTAAAAACAATTGTTATTATTAATTCATCAAATTATTGTAATCATTCTAGTATAATCCTATTTTAATATCTCGTCTGCTTTTGTTGAAACGGCATGATTCATGGTTGATTTATGTAATGACAAGCGTTTTAAGATTTTGTCTAGAAGTATATGTTTATACATATATTTACTCATCGTGGTAATAGTATATTATGTGTTAATGTTATGTCTCCTTGCAGTTTTTGCAAATTTCATTTTGGAAAATAGCTTGCTTGTTTCCTTTTGATTCTCCATAAAGATAACATGATTAATGCGTATGTTATAATGCATAACCCCGTGAATAACAACCATGTGAATTCATCTGGTGTAAACTGACTGTCTGAACCGGCCTTAAACTCTTCCACAGTCATCTTCAATCAGGCATACACAATCCCGTTTCTTCTTCTTCTAGTCTAAAACTGTCATTCTTTTAATATATGTTATTTATGTTTATGGGAACCTCGGTGTAACTAGCAAAGAGTAGTTCAATTTGATCATTAAAATAATTATTTTAATCACTACAACGTATAAACGAAAGGTACGACCATCTAATTTTAAGTTAATGTTTACCTCAATTTAGAAAAAATATAATGGATTGTATGCTCTTATCGTGAACACAACAACAGACTGTCAGTAAATATGGCCTAGTAATTGAAGTAAAGCATACAAGTGAGTAACCGTTTCATGGATAGCGTTTATGTTTAGATGAAATATATATCAAATGCAAATTTTGCCTGGTATTATCATTCAATCCTACCGTAGGAATCTGTTTTAGGTAATGAACAAACGAAAAATGCGTACCATCCCAAAGCCCCATTCCCTCCACACGTTTTCGGTTTCTTTAGTGAAGGCAAAATTTAAATTGAAGGAAAAAACAGTGCTTTTTCTTAAAGTAAACTGTTGCACTTCTTTGTCTTGCTGTATAGCCTTCACTATTAAGCAAAGTTTGCTCTTTTATCTCCTTTACAGTTTGACATTTTGGTAAAGTATCATAAAGAAGAAACAAAATGACTCGTAACAAGTTATTCGCCAGAGTGTGTCTAGTCCTGTCTGGGATGGTGGCTGCCTACGTCATTCTATCTGAAATACACCTCACAAGAGAGTGTCATCTATTCTGCACAAGGTATGTAAGCCACCAGGACCCTGTTCATAAAATTCCATATCAATAACAAGAGAGATGTGAGTTGGTCTAGTTCACTTGGTCACCTTTCTGTCTTCGCCTACAAACTTGCTCAAGCGACCCCGGTTCGAAACTGCGCCATGTATTTCGGATGGTGGCATTAAACGTCGGTCCCCAGACGTAAATGATCATATCGATTTTTACACGTCTGTAAAAACCAAATTACACAGTTACAATAACTGTTGTAAGCAACGAAAATCGTGACATCTGATTCGCTGAGAGCAAATTTGTCATCGAAATTTAGCATCAAATGTTGTTATAGAAATTTAGCATTTGTTATTGATAACTATTAAGTTTGATGAGGACCCATTTTCTAACCTAAATAAGTGATATGTGTCATTTATAAATGACTGATAGGTTAATCTAGGACCATGGCACATAGACCCGTATTCATGGTATCATTACGTAACAGCCAGACACAAGTTTGAATGTCATACTCAACAAAGTGGAATACCCCTGTCTTATTGAACTCGGCCATCGGTTAGAAAATGTAATATAATACGGACCCAACGAGTTTGAAAATAAAGAATTCATACAAAGTAAAATGGAGCATTATCATTATCATTATCATTATAATTATCATTATCATTATCATGTTACTTTTAAATTGAATTTCTAAATGAATTACAAATAGTGAAAAGTGACAGATATCATGGTTATTTACCCCCGAAAAAGTACCATTTTGGTTATTAAAGGTAAGAAGTACAAATGACATAACTTTTTCTTTTTAATCTACAATTTGCATAACGGGTAAGTTTCGAAACACAATTGTCCAATAGTTTAAGTAGGCCTACTTAAATGGAAATGAAGCAGTATTATTCTGATAATTATCTCCCTGTGTAATCTTACAGTGATGACATCCCAGCATGTTACCTTCGACGAATGGCCGTGCTCGTCTACGATCAGGATGTCGCCGCTCACGAGATGAGCTTCTCACAGAACACACACCCACGCATCAACCTTGCCAACTACGCTACGGAGTTTGCTTCGGGACGATACTTCGACATCAACTGCCCAATCGACCACTACTGGCCCCGGGTCTCCACCCTCGACCGCCGCAACAGCTGCGCGGTCGTCGGCAACAGCGGGATACTGAGTGGTTCCAAATGCGGGAAGGTGATCGATAAACATGATTACATCATACGCGCGAACCTCGCTCCGATCGAAGGTTATACCGCCGATGTCGGGGAACGCTCCCATCTTACCATTATGAACTTCGAAACCCTGTTCTATTTGCGTAATAACCTGACGCAGACATCTCCCGATACCCATTGGCATCAGACTTATGTAGACAGAGTAAGGTACCTGAATGACTCGATACTGTGGTACTCCAAGTCGACTGTACAGCGGAATAGTAGCTTTCGTCTGAAGGATGCCGTTCACGTTCTCAAGGATTACTACCATCTACCAATCCAGCTCGCCTATAGCTGGAGACCAGTGTCTTTTGAAAAGTAAGTCATCATTTCTTTTTTATAGTTCCACCACGTATGAAACTGGATTATCATAATCATCTGGGGCAAAACATTCTTTCAAAGTTTCTATTAAAAAAATTCTTGCATTATCTTGTTGTGACTTGCGATCACCAGCTATTCAATTCTAAATTCCATATCGACTGTAATTGATGTTTCCGGTGGTGGATCTAGGACTATGTGGCCGGGGTGCACAAGTCCAAAAATAATAGTTATTATAAATATTTTCAGGTGCTTCTTGTCTACAATTGCTATCGGTGCATTTAGAGGCGACACTGTATTTAATCAACACTTTATGTACTCCGGAGAATGTCATATGGTTTTACTGGGGAAGGGAATATGGAAACCTAAGGATCCGCTACTGGTTTTCAATTGATTAGCATATCACAATTGTCATCTTTCCCAAACAAAACCTTTAAATGCGCCAAAATCTATGCTGTTCACTCGAAATCGTAATTATTTCTGCTGCTCAATTTTAATCAAACACGCCACCATTAATTGTTGTCCTTCTTGAATGCAGGTTTCATGGTCTGAACCACTACGCTACAACCGGCTTCAATGCGTACATCATAGCCAAGACATTCTGCAATCACGTGACTTTGTATGGTTTCTATCCGTCAAACATGGCGGAGAATGGTTACCGTGTCAACCATCACTACTATGAAGATGTAGAGTTCGAGTACACTGGAAACATCCACAATTTCAAGCAGGAGTTCACCAAGTTCAAAGAATTCGAAGAGAAGGGAGAGGTTACCATAGTAACGGACGTTTGCCCGGGAGGAAGGATAAAGAAATTGACTGATAATGTCGATGTGGATGCCATGGTGGATACCAAGTTTGCTTTTAAATTGAATAACGACAGACTGAAGGAAATCTTTGATATTTCTGAAGGTGGTAATAAGAAGGAGAGAACGGTGCTAGAGCACGCCGTCGAAGCTGCTGAGAAACAGAAAATAGATTTTGGAGATATTTTTGGGAATATTAAAGAAGGTTCCCAAATAACTAGAAGTGTTGACAAAGCAGATGAAATTAATCCTGGAATTGAAGGTGATAATTATCAGAAGAGTAAATCTGTTTCGGAGGATCGCCCACATAGATATCAAGGAAACTATAGAAGTATTGACGAGCAGAAATAAATTGCATAACACTAACTGGAAAATGTACACTTATAACATTGTGAAAGATCTAGTGGGGGCACCTTGAAGATCGTGATTCACATCGTTAAATAAAAACATGAAGAACTGAAAATCATTGATACATGATCGAGGTGCATGTATGGTCTTAGTAGTTTTTTCCAATGCATTTCCAATGTCATTGTATCCATTTCCCTTTCTTTCTTCACCTTCGCAAGGTGTATCTTCACTCTTGTTTGTCTTTAAACTGGGGAGGGGCGTGTCACCAGTAGCTACATCAGCATATTGGCTGAAATTCTTTCAAGAGGGAACAAAGAAGAAGAAGAAGAAGAAGAAGAAGAAGAAGAAGAAGAAGAAGAAGAAGAAGAAGAAGAAGAAAGAAGAAGAAAGAAGAAGAAATAGAAGAAGCAAAAGAGGAGGTATTCATATTTTCCATTTTTGCAGAAAGGACAAAAACGAATCGCATAAAGGCACAAATGTCAATTTTTCGTTTAAATGGAGGAGAAAAGATGGCCATCAAAATGTCAGCGAGCGATGCCACGACAGGAAGCAGGAATGAGATTTGATTTTGAAATCTCAAATTATCACCATTCATATCAGTAACGTCGAACCAGAAAAGCATTAGAACATTTGTGTATATATTTCCTTGTATATTTTGCACATGAATTAGTATAGGCATATAGGCCAAAATTTTGTTCAAGACAAATAGAGTCGTTGTTAGTCATAAGGACAATTAACTGAACTTGCAGCTGAAATATATTTGTGTAAACTAATGTTGAATTTCCAGAAAATGAGCCAATTTTTAATAATATACTGCGAACTTGAAGATATAATGATCCAATCGTTGATAGACTTTAATGTTTTTATATTCTCTTATCAATATTTATAGATTAGTACAGCTTCATGTGCAATGTAATTTTTTACAAAAAAAAACGGAAATAGAGAAAAGCATGTCTTTAATCATATTTCTCATTTGCATTGAGTGATTTATAATGCGTGTGCGTGCTGCGCGCAGCACCCTAATAGTCTTCATGTTCTACCCCCACATCTCTCTTTACCTCTCTCAATTACTTGTTCGTCTCCCTTTTCCTATTCCTCAATTCATTCCAGTTTTATCTCCTTCACGATCGTATTCTTGCGCCCCTCTCTTATCCTACCTCATTCACTCATCCTCTATCTCTCTCTCTCTTTGTCACATCCCTCTCTTGTTCTTTTACCACTTTATTGCCATTTTATCTTCACCTTTCCATATACCCCTCCCTTTCTCTCTCTCTCTTTCTATCTCTAACTTTCTCTCTCTCTTTCTATCTCTCCCTTCTCCCCCTCTTCCCCCTTCTCCCCATTTACACTCTTTTCCTCTTTCCCATTCTACCCCTCCCCTCTCGCCTTTACAGTGCGTATTAGAAGAAAAAAAAAAGTGTACCAAACTTTGGTAGCTTCTAATTAAAAAGTTATAATCTATGTGAGCTTTTTATTGACGAAACACAAAGAAAATTTTCAAGAAATTATAACTATTTATTTAATTACTCTTGTCTTATTTTATTATGTTAAAATGTATATTGATGTAAATATATATGAAATGTAAAATATGTGACATAAAACACCTCGGTAAAAGGACAAGAAGAAAAAAATGTGACCTTCAATCATATTTCATAGTAAAGAGAAAGTAATACCCTGTCTAATGATACCATATTCATAACTGTGCTGCCACGGTTGACTGAGCAGCAGGCTTTTCAAAAAGTATTGTCAAAATCCACTTGTACCAAGTTTTGGGTGAAGCAATACATGTGGGTCAAAATCCATAATATGTGTTTTATGTAATTCCAAAAACAAATACTCACTTTTTTTACATTGACTAAAAGGCAGTTGAAAAGAAAAGGTGTTGCTATCAGCTCAAACTCAGGGAAATGCTTATTGTAAGCCAAATTTATGATATTCTCTTCGTTATGATGAATACAATCTTGACTTTATTCGCACCCCTTGTTTATAAGGTGACCTTTCACATAGAGTGATTCGAAATGGATAACGTTCATTTGGGATGTTATCTTATTTCAATGCAAGTCTTTTGTCAATTTCTTTGATACTAAATCATGTGTTCTTTCTGGTATTTGTGTTTAGTAACATTTTAGTTTTCATTCGATTTTCGAGATATACACCTTATTATCCTTACGTGTATGAAATGGCGCAACAGACAAGTCAGCAGAGTGAACTTGGATATCACAGGATAGGAAGTTAATAGGCTGTTAGTAGGCATAATTTAACTTTTAAAAGGATTTAAGACCGAAGAAGCACATGCATATGGCCTGCCCCACATTCGTTCCATCAACCCAAACTTGGTACAAGTCGATTTTGACAACACTACTGAAAGACCCTGGTGCTCATTCATCCGTGGCAGGAATATTATGAATAGGGCATCATTGGACAGAAAACAAGTTACTACTCTTTATCATGAAATAGATTTCAAAGTCGTATTGGTAATAACTTTTTAATTAGGAACTACCGAAGTTGGGAACACTTTTTCCCTATAAGCACTGTATATACATTTATCTCATCTCTTTTCATGTCTCTTTCCTATTACCCATTCTTGCTCAATTATAATTTATTCTATATACACTTTCTTTCTTTCACAACACACACACACCAACATATATAGAAATCTAGATAGTATTTTTTATCACACCAATTTTAAAAGAAAATATTAGCACACATTCCAGTACTTTTTCGAGTGTAAAAAATCAAAAATCCTTTTTTTAATTAGAATCGTGAAATAATAATACCTTTAAAATCCACAAGTGAAGTGACAATATTTCTTCTCTTTCTTTCAGTATAATTACAACGACTAGAAAACAGACACACATCTAGAAGTGACCACATATATTACTGTCTACCATCACCGTGTGATCTGTATTCCATCTTTCTGAATATAACCTAAACATCTCAGCACCCGGAACACTCCCATATACGACACTGATTGTTTCAAGTATTGACTGACCGGCGATACCCCACCAACACTTTGCAAAAAATTGAACTTCACAGCGTAGGATATGCCAACCTCATATTGAAAACTGTGTACCTACTAATAGTTAACTGTGCATCAGCAAAGGAGAACATGAATTGACAAATTTTTGATAATATATCCTATTAATGGAACAAAATGAGTTGGAGTCTTCCCAAGCCTTATGCAGATACTTTATGGAAAGTTTTGCATTAAAACAGCATTTGCATTTGCAACCAAAACTATTAAGCTTTAACTGATTTTGATCAGTGTTTAGTTGAGAAATGCACTCAAGTGGTTTAGGAACCGGCAGGAGATAGAAAGGTCATGGATTTTTGCCCTGACACAGCACTAGTGTCCGTTGGCAAGACATTGATAAACATTTGATTCTCTCCACCCAGGAGTACATGTAGTGCTGGGTAACACACAAGAAAGAAATTCCTCAGAGGAAAAAGTGAAGTAATGACAGCGATTGCTAAAGCTGGGATAGCAAACCGGAGAGCCGTATGTGTACTTTACATAAGAACAAACTATTGTTCCTAATTTTATCACCTTTCTTATCGAGGGAAATATTAATGTTACATTGCAATAAGAACAGCATGAATTCGAATATGAATAACTCTTGAATAATAGATATTATTACACCCTTAGCGGTAATTTAGAAGGAATTCCATAAAATTATATATATGTTGCTTCAAAGAACCCATGGTATTGTTAATATTTCAATTAGGTCGTTAGGATGATGTAGAAAAGTTTACAGGGCATATTGACTTACTCTGTACTTTATTTATTTATAAAGTTATCATAGCAAAATGGAGAAGTGTCCCCAGTTGTGACAATTATCTTTCCTTTGCTGATGCACAATAAAACACTCACAACGCTACAATCTCTTGAAAGTATAGGAATATACATGGTACGTTCTACACGCAATGCAAAACCATCTCCATCAGGTATCAACACAAATACCCAGCTATAAACTTAGTATTGCTGCATTTGTTGTCAAGTTATGATAAATATTCAAATATAAACCACAAAAACACTAGAAACAGACAAAGGTATTCCTCAACATATTCACATATTCAAGTCACAAATACTGTACACAAAGCACATAAATTGCTCATACAAGCCAAAATATAATATCCCCTATGCCACCTCTGTAAGTATTGAATAAGTTCAATTAAACAAATATTACTATACGAATCATGTATGATTTGATTCAGAAGTTTGGCATTTGACATATAATCTGTTATCAAATCAGTGCAAAATAAACAAATATTACCATGAGACTTTGATATGCTTTGATTCAGTAGTTTGGCATTTAACAACTAATCTGATACAACAAATGTACATGAATAGTCATATACATTTTTACAAAATTTGAAGTTAACAATCAAATTTTGGTAGTTACAACTAGATTACATTCTAAGCTTTAGGCTAGAACTTCTAAGAAAAGTTCGAAATCTTGCTTTAATAGATAACCATCTGCAATCGTACTGTATTTAATAATAATGAATGATGACGAATGGATATTATAACTAGTTTCACTTAGTGTGTTTATAAACAAGATATCTTACAGGAGATTATTTTATTTTCATTTGAAACATACTTCCAACGAGCTTAATTTCGACTTCTCTCTGGCTCTGAATTCACTGAGCAATACACTGTTACTGCTTTATTTCCCATGTGTGTAGTACAAAAATTACCAATACTAGAATCAAGTAAATCATATTATACCGTAATCTGAAATTTAAAATTCCCAGGAAATAATTGATCTTGTCTATTATTATTTTGCGTAATTCAGTTCGCGTTTATGAAGATCATCAAAGTTTATTACTAGCAATTAAAATAGGAAGTAACTAGCAGGATTTATGGCATGCATGCCCTTACTTAAACAAAGTGCAAGTGACAGGATATCAATTTTGGCAGTACAATATTTTAGATATTTTTTAGATACACAGTGCAAATTCTGAGTTATATGTTCATATGATATTCAAAATAAAACTTATTTTAGAAGTTAATCAAGGTACTTCTCCTAAGGAATAGCAGGAACAACAGAAACATGCAAAGAATCTTCATGGAATGACCGTGACTGCAGATAATAATACTTGTAAGGGTAAAAATATGGCAGCTAAGAGAATAAATCTGTCATTTACACTTGTTTAAATGGCCATTAGTCATGATCAAACATTTTTGTTTCACTAATTTCATATTTCTGAAATATAAATGTTGATAAATTGTGTTTTTCTATCATTCCTTTAATATGAAAGTGCCCCAGAGGAATTTAGTAGTCAATGGGGGAACATGCAAAAGATGCCCAGCATATGCAAGAAACAACAGTAATTTATCCAATAATGTACCAAAACATAATCAATTTTGCTCTTGTATTTGGTAGGAGGTTTTTTAGTTGAAATATAGATCATTTATTTTAGCTTGTGTTTTTTTTTCTCCAAAGTTATAATACATTACACAGTTGGACATACAAACTATTCAATCTCGGTGTCAGCATCAGACTTTATGGCAATCTTCCTCAATAAATGTTTCATAGTATTGAAGGTAATGGGGATACAAGAATTCCTGGAATTAAGTATAAACCTCATTGCCTCATTTATTTTCCAGATAGAGAGCATAATTGCTTTATAACAAATCTACAGACCTTTGAGCAACTCTTAATTGGGAAGAAAAAAATCTGAAATAATCACTACTGCTGTTGACAATTTAGCTCAGTTTTAGAGCATAATTTTCTCTTTCTCTCATGTTAAATCATGAATATCCTAACGATCCTATTTCAATCCACCACTTCATACATCTGAATAGTAAATTCATCCTAAGTTAGTCAAACTAAGGAATATGACCATAATATTGTTCAAGTATTTCACCACCTGCCTTCATTATGTACTGAATGATAAAAACAAATAGGGATCCAATACATTGTTGAGAACCAGGCCCTGTTTCATAAACTTGTTATCAATAACAAGTTACAATAATAATGATAATAATACTACTACTAATAATAATAATAATAGCCCAATAGTCCACTCCAAATTTTATTAAACCGAAATGGAATTTCTTTTTGCCCAACTGATCGTGAGCCCGGCAGCCACTGAGCAGCGCCAGATCGACGTTGCTCTATCCCCTTATTGTTGAACGCCAAACAAGGTAGCAACAACTCCCATCTTTTTACGTCTTTTGGTATGATGCGGCCGGGGTTTCGAACCCACGAACTCCCGGTTGTGAGGCGGACGCTCTACTGACTGAGCCAACACTCCAGTATTGTTATAAGCTCAGGAAATAGTGGCATTTGATTGGCTGAGAGCATATTTGTCATAGAAATTTAGAATTTGTTATTGAAAACAAGTTTTATGAAACAGGGCCCAGAAGGCCGTCGACTTATATAACTATAACAGTATAAATGCATTTTAGGCTCTCAACCAACATCATACATGTAACTACATTACCAGATACAATGTAACTCTGAATCAGAAAGAGCGCATCAATAATTAATTACAATATGTAATATTTCATTCAGTACTCCTTGTGTAACTTGTACTACAAAAGATAATAATTTGTCACATTTATAACCTAAATAGCTGGCTCTTAACACATTTACATATAGGAAGCAAAGGGTTTTAATAGAAGAAAAAAAGACTCAGTCAACACAGATACTTATAATCCCCCAAACACATATACATGTACACACACTCATATATGTATTATGGATTTCATGTAATATAAAATGATCACTATTATTGTAATATTAAGATATTTATACACATTTCATTTGGATTGTTTTTCTTCTGCAAACATGAAAAAACAACTATTTTTCACTGGATTAAAATCAGACCTGTAATTCAAATATAATGGATCTAGAGATGCAAAAGAAAGTGAAAATGTCACAAATGGTAGGTTGTTGCCAAATAAACTATCAGATCCATTCAAATTGGATATTATTTCAACCACATGCAAAGCAATTTGGGAAAAGTTTTCTCTTCCATTGAAATACCTTTCACTTGAAGTTCATTATCAAAGTTTCAGTTTCTGCTTGTACGTTTTCATATCAGTAATGTGTATGTTATTTGTTACATCTTCCTCAAATCAACAGCTCACTCACAATTCAATCACATCATATTATATCTTCCCTTATGTCTGCATAAGCTATACTATTTATTTAAACATTCCTTACATACATGTAATATGATTAAGAAGATAGTGGTGTTGAATTTATGCAAAAACATTGAACCTCGATGAGAAATGCTATCAGAAAAAGCCAAATCCTAAACACAGTATGACGTAAACTCCTACACTGTATAGTTAACACTTTGGTAATTTCTATAGATATTTGTTTAAGTACAAAGATATTTTATCGTGCCCACACCTCTAAAATCTGTTTTGTACAGTGTTCATCAGCTGGGAAAGAAAGGTTGGAATAGAATAATCATCATGACAATTATAATAGGACTAAGTCTAAAATGAGTTTAACACTAAATTGAAATAGCTTCTGTTGTAGGTACTAGCACATACAAGACCTAAACATCGCTCACAAAATATATTTGATGTAAACCCACATTATGCTATGAGTATGTACAAATATATAATTTCACAGTCGATTAAAAATGCACATGAGATGACAAATATAAATGGAAGGAAACCGTAATATTTTGAATGAAGGAACAAAGATGGATGTGGATGTGTAAATGTGTGGATATAGTATCGATATGCAACATAAAAATCTGATATTGACTATGATACACAGGGGCTGGGCATGAAGGTAGCAGTGAAATGGTTGATTCACACATGGACACATTTCTAGAGATAAAAGGATAGAATATACACTCCGTCCATCCATTTACTGTACAATACATTATTGCATACATACTATATCTCTCCATTGACATATTTACATTCGGAGCTATACAGAGACTTATGTCCATGTGTCTATATCGCTCTAGTCAACGCCTTGACTAGATCTTTAAATACACTAACAGAAATGAATAGAAATTTTCAGAAGAAGAAGAAAACATAAAATATCTAATTCTATATTCCTATTACTAGGAAAACACACAATATCAGATCAATATCCAGTTTATTCACAAGGAAATGAAGATATAGCTTCACTCTCAATTGAATATCATATTTCAAATAAGTTGTGTCATACAGCGGTCATGTTTTGCACAACAAAGTGCCCATTAATCAGAAGGGGAAACTTCAATATTTTAATTTATTTTAGAGATTTGATGTTAGCATGACACAACCAATTCAAGCATTCCAACCCTTGTCCTAGTCACATCCTTCTGCGTCCGTCATGGCACAAAGATATTCATCAAGACAATTGTTGGAAATAAAGCTTTCTAGGAATGGAACGGGTCCATGATATGCACACAGAGACTCATAATAAAGAGCATTTAATAAGACCATAGTATTCTTCAGAACGTTTTCAAATAAGTCAACTATATACTTTAGTTCATCGATGTTGCAAATACGGTACATGGTGCCCCCCCCCTTCCCCTATTGGGCAAGTAAGCAATGCTTTGTTCTTCTATGGGGGAGACAGAGTCCAAACAGTCTAGCAGCAACACCTGGTAGCTTTGTATGGCATGGAGATCCAACGTGTGAGTTCCCTGTCATGAGTTACAATAAGAACATTCCAAGAGGAGCTCATATTGGTAACCCCAGATGGTCGAAATGGGAAAACATTGTGGCTAAATGTACTACACATCAAATTTATCACTATTTGAATGATACGAAAAGTGTTCTCATCGTATTTTAAGCAGCTGTAAAACATATTCATGTATATGATATCATGGGTATGGATATTTCAAGCGGTGAACGTGATGTCTTGTCCTCATCTGTATCTGATGCCACGCCCTATTCCAGCTACCAGTCTCCATCTGTGAGGTAAATGTACCCGGAATCTGGAAACAAATCCTCAACCTAACCTTCTAATCTGTACATCTTCAACAGGCTGATGGATCTACATGTACGATGACACCACCACGCCCAATCTCTCACCAACAAACTTGACTGCCTGAAAACGTCCTGGTCAGGTCACCTCATAAATAACATTTTTATGATAAGAAGTATACATACAATTGCAATCATCACATGAATCGATCGATGGACTCGGACAAAGCGAAGGGAATCCACCACTGACCCATAGTACAGGGCAGGTAGTCAGGATATGGTGATAGATTAAATAGACTTTTGGTATGTATGTCTGTACATCTCCTTGATTGCTTGACACCATTCAACCGCATCACTCTCTGGGTCAATAAGGTAGTATGTCCGATTTGGCTGATAAAGAGAAAAGGTAGAGGTAACAGAACATGTTATATTTCTGTTTTACTTTATTTAAAACCACTGTTCTTTTCACTTACATATACAACATAAAAAAAAAAATTTAAAAAAAACTTAAATGAAGCTTTCCCCAACACAGTTCTTAAAAAATCAAGGCATACAGATTGATGAACCATGTTTGCGATACATGTTTTTAGGAATTGATTCTTACTCACTTCTTCACATGAAAAGAAATAATTTGACAAGATTGTGACAAGACTTTACGATTTACAGCATATGACGAAGACTGTATCAATGAACATGTATCATACTTACTGTATGCACAAAATATGTCTTGAAATTCTTGGCTTCTACTTTCAGTTGCGGTGACCTAAAATTATAGGGGAAAAAACAAGAAAATATTTGCCCATTACTTAAACAAAATCAACATTTGAATTAGCAAAAACTATAAAGATTTAAAAAAAGGATATTTGTATCATATATATTTTACACATTTCGTTATTCTCAATGTTCAAATCCTTATTTATAACCTGGCTTGCAATTTTCTGTTTGTTAAAATCGTATTTTGTAATTTTCTATATTTATTTGTATTTTGATGTGTTGATAAAATGTATATACTTGTTTGTGTCATGAAGGGCCTCAACGAAAACCAGTATTGTTTTGTTGATTGGGCTACCCTTCTTTTTAAAGATGTGTAATAAATAAAAAGGAGAATGAGTAGAAGCAATTTTCCCCATTTTAAACTCATCGCTACATGTTGATCTTATATCTTGACCCCTCTTACGGTAGACCTTTTTTTAAATTTCCCATTACCTTTAAAAAATGAAAAATATAAAACATCATGAACAGTAAACTCAAGTATAGTTGATGTATAGGCAAGAGGCACGCAAGAACAGGCTTTAAATGAATACACATAGAGGTGATGTGGTCTAGTGGATATGTCACCCGATTGTGGATCTCAGTCCCACCGCAGCACTAATGTCCTTTGGCAAGACATTAATCTACATCTGCCACTCTCCACCCAGGTGAAGTAAATGGTTACCCCGTAGGAAGAAATTCCTTGAATACTCTAGCTTCTTATCATGGCAGCTCAGCTACAACCGGGGTAATAATATAACTTTGTATTCAGCGCAGTTGAGTATATTCATACAGCGGCTGCGCTAAATAAATAGACCTATTATCATAACCAAAAAAGCATTTGTATCATTTATATTATGAGAAACTGAATGCCACTCACCATGGTATCTCTCCCTTGAGAACCATGTTTTCAGGATCTACATAATACAAGTGTGGGCCTTCCGTTAGTAGTAACATTCTCCTCCTGGCAAACAGACCCTGTAGGATGAAGGGAATCAAAATGTGGGATTTGAGAAGTGATGTATCCAAGGCAATTCATAGTGATCATGTAAAGGAATGTAATGTGCCATCTTGTTTGTTTTTAATTATGAGGATATCAAAATTACAACAAACAAAATAAATGTAGATGAGGGAAAAACAGCTAAGAATGCATGTGAGTTAACCATGGATTATAAGTTTTAAAGATGAGTCTGCCAGGATGATATTGGTTAAATTAAAGCCCTTCTATAAGTGTTGGGAGCCCCAAAAATTTCACTTAAACTGTATCATAATGTGAGAGGATTTCATTTAAGACACATTTCTGCAAGGATTTTCAAGAGGGTAAAAAGGAGGTATTCTTGAAGCACCTCCATCACTTTGACAGTGCTCACTCTAAAAATGCAAAAATGAGGTCATCTCCATGATTAAAAAATCTGTGGGGGTCATTTGTACATGTACATGTGCTATCTTTTAAGTGGTCTATTTCTGTTCCACATAGTCAAATAAAAACTCCAAGAAATGTTCCTAAAGTCATCAAATGGCATGTTCATTGCAAACATATCCTACAAATAGTGTGCCACAAAATCAGTCACTCCACCACCCACCAAGAATGGGGTTATATACATGTAGAACAGGGACCTGTTTCACAAAGCCTTTTTTCAATGACAAATGACAAAAATCAGTGACAAATCTGTTGATAACCAATCAGAAGTAAGGATTTCAGTGGCTTATAAAACAAAAACTGTCATTTGTCACTAATGACAGGTTTTGTGAAATGCCCCCCAGAACCGGCGACAAACCTACCTTCCTCTTGTCCACCCATCCATTCTTGAGTATGAGATTGCCTTCCACAAACCGATGCCATTTATTCTCCTTCCCCTGCCTCTCCAATCTCTGCTTGCGCTCTGCGGGGGTGAGATCCACCACATACTTGTTATCCCTGGTAGGGCTGTGGGGGCGGTCGTGCGTCTCGATCCTCTTCAGGTACTCACTCAAGCTGGTGGGGTTCAACTCCAAGTCAAAGTCGTCCACCTAAGAATGGAAGGAAGATGGGGAAGGAGAATTTTGATATATATTTTTACAACACCATGACCCTGTTTCATAAAACCTGTTCCACAAATGCTAAATTTTCTCTCAGCCAATCAAATGCCATGATTTCAGAAGCTTTTAACAGTTATTGTTAATTGTTATCGATGATAAGTTTTAATGAAACAGGGCCCAGGTGCCATGGGTATACCGAAATCCGGAAATCATTGGCCCTAAATTTACACTGTCCGGATGGGCATTTCACAAATCATATCGTCAATATTAACACAAGGTCATGTACTTCATTAATAATATACAAATAAATTACATTACTTGAATATCATTCAATGCAATCTAAACAAAATTTACTGTAGATAAAAATGTGCATGTACATGTACATAAATGTGTCGCCCTGAAAGGATTGCACATGACACACAGGATAAAAACAGTTGACACTGATTATTATCCTTAAGTGATTCCTTTACAAGTCACTTCAGAAAATTCTGTGATGCATCTTTCCTGACGCTTTGTAACAAAGAAATGCATATCACCAATTAACCATTGTCTTTAGCCTTCATGGTAACATGCACATGCATGCTTACACTGGATAGCCGGTTCCCAGATAGGTAAAAAACAACTGTTGATTGGCAAGACATATGCATTCGCTAAAAGCCATGGACAAAATTAATCACATGGGTTGTGCTAGGATGTCATAATCCTTCAATATACCGGTATTCAAAAAGAAAATGTTATTTTATTCAGTCACAGAATGTTCTTTTAACCAGTCAGAGAGTGAGCCTAAATATCTATATATTTCTTTAAAATGTCCATCTAATTTGTTTTAAATGCAAGAACCACGATGTATAGGTAAGAGGCAAGCAAGACGAGGCTTAAAAGGAATACACACTGAGGTCTAGTGGATATGTCACCGGACTGTGGATCACAGGGTTCGCGGTTCGAGTCTCTCATTTAATATAATCAGCTCTAGATGTGCTTCCTTCAAGGATGGCCTTGCTATGATCATGATACTCACGTAGTATTCGCTGTGGATCTCTTCCCCATCCACCACCGTGCATGGCTTGAGTACAGGTGCCTTCTGCTCATGAAGATTCTCCCAGTCAACACCTTCTAAGAATGGATGTGCCTTTAATGCAGGGTATCCGCCACACTCATCACAACCTAATCGCTTGCTTGGATCAATCACCTACAAAAGCAAAGCAATCATGAATACCAGTTAATGCTATAAAATGTGTATCCTACTTTTTTTCTCAATACATTTTATTGTCTCTGAAATGCTAGGGATTCCATGATGTGTAGACTTTGAATAACTTACCTATTCTCAATCTATCATTGTCATAAAAACAGAAGAATTGAAGTACAAGGAAAAATATTCACTACTGTTCTATAAATTATCTACACATATTTTGTGCACTCTAGTGGTACATATAAATCATAACAATAATGGCAACGTAATATATCCTTTGAGCCAGCACTCAAGGTGCTCCATCATTTTCATTTAAGGTGGCTACAAATCTAATCCTCACAACATTCAAGTTATTTTCTGAAGACATGTATACACACCATGCAAGAATCCAAACTCTAGACCTCCTACTAGAATGTCAATGAAAAGAACCATGTCTCTTGGCAGCCAATTGGCAAATGTGAATTCCGTACATGTATGCATATAGAGTATGTATTGTACAGGCTTGAGGCATGCATGGTACAGTTTGTCAGTTAAAGCCCCACTGCACTACTTAAAGCTACTTGCGCCCTCTATATAGCAAACAATGCCTAATCGGCGACTATTGGTCCCCCATGGTCCGCTTTTTCTAATGTTAATAGAGAGCTGATTTGATGAGACAGCCACCTGTAAGTGACCATGGAGGGAGGTCTAATCCCTCCTGGCCAAACTAGTGCAGAGGAACTTTAAGAGAATAACACATTTGAGCCTAGCCTTCCTGCTGTATCTTCATTTCACTATGTCTCAATAATTCTCTTACTTGGTGTCAATGAAATTCCTATGGAAAAGAATAAAGTACTTACAAGAAGTTTTGAGACCAAGTCCCGGGCTGTTTGTGAGAAGCCATCTGGAAAGTCATACTCTAACTTAATAATCTTCTGGAATATCATGTACTCATTGCTGTTGAGAAAAGTAAATAAAATTGAAGGATATTCAGTTAGACCTATAGTTATAAAACAATAAACAAAGTGATAATAACATTGAAATCAACATGATCATGGTCATATCAAATTGTAATCTTAAAGACCCTATCCCATGAATATACAACTTTATATCAACGGAAAGCTGAATGAAGTTAGAATACAAATATATATTATCCCTTCAATACCGCACAAAAGCAAATTGAAACCTCAATTTCCGCACCTCTCCAAATTTCGGATCAACAGGGGTCAAAATTGCCGCAGTAACGGTGACAACATAACAGAGGACCCGCTCGGCTGGCCCATATACATTGTACATGTACATGTACCTGAAGTGATAAGCCCTGCTTAATTAATGCAAAGTCATTATGAATTTACCTACTCCCCATAAGATGATGTCATTTTAGGTCGAAAATTTCTAATTTTTCAAAGCTTTAGATTTAGAGTTTTCAGCAAGCTGTTACTCCTCTAAAAGACACAACATTAGCATATAATGGCTATTATTGTAATCTATGGCTTTTAAGCTTTCAGTTGGCACATAATTGGGGGAAACAAAAAAATACCAAATGCACAAGAAGCATACCTCTCTGACATGACCAAAGAAATAAATATTATTCTATTAATCTTATTTTGTCATATGAATCAATATGATAATTAGGCCAAGGTACAACAAATTCTAATTCAAGGCCACTGCATATGTATTTGTGGCACAATTACCTATTCTATTGGCCTTTAATAGGCACGTGATGTATTAACCTTTATTCACAAGGAAACGACTTGAAAGATTATTATTCATCAGATGTGCATATTCAAATTCCATTCGTCATCATTATCTCAATCAATGCCAAATGATCTAAAAATGCAATAACATGTTTTCAATTTCCAATGAATCCATTCAATCATGTACACAAATGAGTTAGATTTGTAAACATGTTGATAGATTTTGTATATTGCCATCAAAGCAATGAGGTTGCAAGAACGCAGGCAACTATAAAGGGAATCCTTACTTGTATATGGGGATTATAGAAAAAAAAGGACTTTGTTTGGGGTTGATTTTCTATATTCATAACTAATTGATGAGAACATTTTTAGCCAAAGGGTGGGAGAATCTAACAAACATCTTGTATGCAGGAAACAAGTAACAACTAAACAAACAAACACACTTTCACTTTTCTGATCAAGTTTAAAAAATATTTTTTTAAATAAATCAGTTATCCATCCAGTTCAATCAATTATATCAAAAAAGAATGTTATAATTACCAAAATATTAGCAGCAGTGTGGTAAGATACTTATAAACTCAATCTTGTGGTAACATTATCTTCACAATCATCACTAAGAATATATTCATTACAGTATAAAAATGCAAGTTTCAATAACCATGGCAGTAAAAGCATCCGGAATAGAAAGGTAATGTTTCTGTTTCCAGAAACGTAAAAACATAGTTAAACAAAACCTTAAAGTTATTGGTACACTCTAACCTTTTTACTACTGTAGAGCACTGTTTCACTGATGTTGAGCAATGGGAAGGACGACAATAGCAATACCAGCACTTTTCTTTCTTTCGTCCTTAACCCAACCCACTACCATTTCCTGTTTTGTTTTTTCTTTATCTTCTATGCATGGAACTGGTTTCCAGGAAAGATATTTGATATTGAACTAGACACAAACAAGATATTTACAGAACACTAATAATATGGGAAAGTAAACTAACTTATATATAACTGGCTTTGTTCATTTGTCTTTCTTTTTTCTTTCTGGGAGTGGGGGAGCACATCATTCCAATGTAAAAATAACACAAATTCACATGAATATGTTGTTTTGTTTGTTTGTTTGTTTTACCCGACTGCTTGTAAATTAGCAACCAGGGGAATGACGGCTTATACATGTAAGATGGAGGAACTACAATGTAGAGAATTTCAATGAGTTGAAATATGATTCTGATTCTGAAGATAGAATTGGTAAATGAGGAGTTAAAACATCAGACTGCCTCATGTTGTAGGCGTACCATGTACAGCACTCTACCATAGACTACTCAAATCAATGGAGGCCTACACAAGTTTTAGACATAAACAGAAGTTCATGTGTGAATAAAATTTCCCTTCCCCCCCCCCCCCCCCCCCCCCGCTTGCTTTTACATCAATGATGCACCATGTGTAAACAATGATGAGAAAATCTTGAATAAAAATAGGAACAACTTTTACCAGTGCTGCAGAATCATAAGACTATATACATGTCAAAATTCACTTTCAGAAAATTATCAAAGTAACACAAAACCATTTGAAAATATGACCTTGATTTCTTTTGATGAATTAATCACATGGAAAGCGATACTTTTCACATGAAATGTCATACAGGACTATTATGTATTGTGTAGTCCTTGTACAAAACTTCATTGAAAACAATTCTTGGCAGTTGGCACATTGCCAAAGTGTAATGACTAGTGTTAGGAAGCACATGTCTTCTTTAAAGAGCCTGAAGGGTGCTAAGTCTATGAAATGATACTGCCCTAATGGAGAGTAGAGTATTAAAGTAGAGGCGTTGTGGTCCAGTGGATAAGTCTCCGGACTGTGAACCACAAGGTACAGGGTTCGAATCCCAGCCACAACACTGATGTTTTTGGCAAGACCTTAATCTATATTTGCCGCACTCCACCCAGGTGAGGTCAGTGGGTACCTGGTAGGATTATTCCTTGAAATGCACTGTGCGCTGATAACGGCTGCCGGAGCTGAAGCTAGTGCAATGATTTCAAAAGCTCTTTGGAAGCGCATAGGGACGTTATATCATAATGTCTTATAAATGCGCTTTACAAGAACGGATTATCATTATTATTATTAATATCATTAATGCCCTTCTGGCTCTCAACGGATGATACCATGATCGAGCTATCGTTCAAACAACTCAAGTTTAAAAGAGGAAAGTCTTACCTTGCTCTAAATGGAGGTAGACCTGCTTGTAATTGATAAACTATGCATCCAAGAGCCCAGAGGTCCGAACTGTTAGAGGGAGACAAACAGAGTCACAATGCGGTTAAAATCAATCAATCAATCATGAATAAGATTGATGATAGTCTGAACAAAGTTGATGCTTAACTTTTAAAAACCAATAAATAATATGTGTCAATAATAGATACAAAAGTAACTCATCATATTGAATGGGTTATATACAGGTGTATGTATATATTAAATAATTTTTGTTTGTTTCTTTCTTTCTCTCTTTCTCTCTCTGATATACTTCAAGTTCATTTATTTTTTATCTCTTCGCACCTGAGAATAGTTGACAAGATTGATGGTATTGTTAAAAAATATAGTTTTTAATAATATCATGAGTTTGTTTAATTTTTTTAATTTTTTAAAATTTTAAATTACCTTTTTGTTGCAGATTTTTCAGTGAGAAGCTCTGGGGAGACGTATTGCGCAGTACCAACAAATGATTTTGCACGAGCTGTAAAAGGAAATTATAACTACATTATTGCAGCTGAAAGTTCAATCATGATTGATTCAACAAACTTTGGAAGAAAAACAGAAAAGTAAAATCAATCAACAGAAAATACACCCCCGAAGAAGAAATGGTCAAAACAATCATGTAAACAACTTATTCTATCAACAGGATGTTTTTTGTTCAAAAAGTTCATTGACCTACTACCTTTTCCTTGCTTGCTATCTTCTGCCGTACATGTACATGTATATGTATATATGTAATTACAATCCAACAATCTCATATTGCACTCATGTGAAAGGCTATAGGTACATCTTTTTTCTGTTTGCTGACTCCCACAAAAAAAGGAAAACAGTCTATGTTTGTAACATCTGAATACTTTCTATACAAAAAAACATACATACATGTATAAATATTTATATCATTAGAACATCACAGCAGCAATACGTGTAATTTAAGTACTCTTTCCCTAATCAATTAATTTTTTTTTGTGCATTCTATATTAAACATATTTCAGGTATTTCTCTTTCTATTGTTTTTCTAGAGACAAAAATTAATTGCATCTTATATCATTCTAAGATGATTTCTCTCAAGAACAGTTTATTACTTTGTTTATTTTCTCAATAATAGTTGATTACTTTGTTTACAGGTAAATGTCTATTTATTCCAAGAATAGAAAGTGAAATCACTCACGCTGTCCTTCCTTTTTATCATCTGCACCTATAATCTTGGCTGTTCCAAAGTCTGTGATTTGTATGTGCATCTTTTCGTTGAGGAGAATGTTTTCTGGTTTCAAATCTCTGCGGGTGAGAACAAACAAAAGGCACTAATTACTGAACAGATATAGATTTAAAGAGGGAGAAAAGATCCATAGGTTCACAAGAGATTGTATATATTTCTGTACTTAGAATTTGTGTAAATTAGAAGAAACCAAGGTGAAAATAAGGAGAATGGGGGGGGGGGGGGGTTAAATTCAGCAGGTGAAGAGATGATTGATAAGAAAGGGGAGAGGGGGAACAAAATAAGGAAGAGAGAAAAACACTAATAAAGATATAAACTATGAGAAAGGAATGAGACAACCAATTCTATATGAAAAGGATACACAGGAAAAAAAAAGGATTTGAAAAAGTAAAAAGGAAATTACGGAAAAGCAAATAGAGGGATAGATACTGAAAGACATGTCTCTAAAAAAAGAAATATTCACAATAAACAGAAATCTTGACAAGATGATGGACAGATGATAATTGCTTTATAATTAGAAAAATGCTGATTGAAACAGGATGATGATGATACATGTAGATTCCAAAGATTGTATTTAAAGAGGAAGGTAAACAAAGAGGTGAAAAAATAACCAGGATATGCATGAGAGAAACGGGAGAGGGATGGGGGGGGGGGGGGTGAATAAAAACATTGAATTGAAACATGAGACACAAGGAAAACTAAAAAGAGGAAGTATGGAAGTTAGAAATATACCGCATTGTAATAAGTTATCAAGTCAACCATAACAAAACACGGAATGGATGGGGAAATGTTGATATTGTAAACATAAATCGCAGCTGTACACAATGAGATAAAGGTGGAAAAGGGGAAGGAAGTAGTGAAAACTGGAGGAGAGAGAGAGAGAGAGAGGGGGAGGGAGAGACTGGCAGACAAATGTAACAGTAATAGTGTGAAGGGAGAATGAGCCAGTGGGAGAGAGAAAAAGCAGGATGGGAGTGGGAAATGGACCGAGGGAAAAATAAATCGATGAGAAAGGAAGTTGGGATAACATTGGAAAGGAGGAAGTGAGAAAAACAGCTACAAGTAGAAAGAAGAATAACAACTGGAAGAGAGATAGAGGGACAATCAGAAATGAGTGAAGACACAAATGAATGAAGGGAGAATAGATGGAAGATGAGAAAGGCAGAGAAAGAATGAGAAGGGGGTGGATGGACATACCTACAAATGCATAACGGAAGGAAAAAAGAATGAGAAAGGGATAGAAGGATAGAAAATATGACTGAATTTTGGGGAGAATGATACTGGAATGAAAGATATAAAAAGGATCAGAGACGCCATTTGAAGGAAATTTACAGATGGACGAGGCAGTCAGAGATGGAGAGAAAAATACAGAATCATAAAATAATAAACCATAATGAGATAAGGAGAGCACCTATAGCATGCAAGCATAGACAGAAAAGAGGAAAAAAAAACAGGTGACATACAGACAGGGTGAAAAGAAGATGAGCATAAATACAGTCAAGGGGGGAAAGAGGAGAGGGGGAAAGAGGAGAGGACGAAAGAGAGAAGGAAGAAGACAGAGGAAGGGAGGGGCATGGAGGGAGAGAGGGGGACAAAGAGAGAGAGAGAGAGTGAGAGA
Organism: Strongylocentrotus purpuratus; assembly: GCF_000002235.5. Classification (NCBI taxonomy): domain Eukaryota; kingdom Metazoa; phylum Echinodermata; class Echinoidea; order Camarodonta; family Strongylocentrotidae; genus Strongylocentrotus; species Strongylocentrotus purpuratus. Next base: position 5,482,539 of record NW_022145599.1, on the reverse strand, counting down.
AAGAGAGAAAGAGAGAGAGAGAGAGAGAGAGAGAGAGGGGGAGAGGGGAAAAACAGAGAGAGATTCAGATATACGTCATATCTACTTTGGTGCAACAAACAAACCACTTAAATGAGACTGAAATCACTTCAAGCCTTGAGGTAACAGCCTGCATACTACAGCCATTAGTGATAATTACTTGTAACCGGTACATGCATCATTAATCTGCAGACAAACATATTATGCTATCAAGATATTTACCTTGTTCATTTCTTTTCACAGCTCACTTTCATTGTATCTCTACCTCAAAAAATACATGTTTACCTGCCATTTGACAGCTTGTTTTGCATTCCAAACTCTTTCACATCTTCTAAAATCTAACTCCTTTCCTTTTTTCTTTTTTTAAATTAATACAAACGGTGATCAGTATTTTTCTGACAGCCTGGCTCGTGTAAATGCATATCCATTTATACACAAATATTTTCACCCCATGTGAATAAGAAGCCTTCTTTTTCTCTTGCATTTTATAACATTTTATGAGTTTATTTTTAATGTACATTTTCTATTAATTTTGTTAGTTATTTATGTATTATGTCTTCTTTTTTTTAGGTGTTTTGTGATATTTAAATCCCTCCTACAGCATATGCACGTACATGAATACACATATCAGCCTAGTCCAGAATGCGACCAATTCAATTTTTTTAAAATCTCCACCAACAAAATGCAATGAGATACTAATCACATACAAATCCTAAAATATCAACAATAAAACTCCAACTGCAATTAAATCTTCTTCTTTTCAGGGTGTTCTGAACGCTTGTACATGTAAGTTCTATATTTCAACCATCTACAGAAATTTATATTTCTCTCCAAATTTCAGTTGAAAATCCATGTAAAACTAATAAAGACTCAATTGTCCCAGAAATTCAAGCCTTACAATATGAGAAGAAGGTAGTAATTACATGTACACCCTGTAGGTAATGTAAATTATGATGATACTGCAATTCTATAATTTAAACAAATTTGTTACTTTTATTTCGTAATATATATTTTCCCAATATGAAATAAAAGAGAACACACATGCATGTACATGTACATGTCATTTCTTTTCACTTTGTTACCAATGTGCATCCTATATGCTGTTATTAGTCACATTGGTGCATTAGGATTAAAAATACCACTTGATGCCTGCTGGAAAGCAGAAATTAGATTAAATATCAACACCATGCAGGATGATTCATCCCACTAGCTATATAGGACACTCCCCTACAACCCTGCTGGCTGAAGCAAGCACATAGTAATACATGCAGCATTCACTCAGCACTAAGTATGGTGGCTTTAAAGTGCACATTATAGAACCCAGTGCAACATTTACATGTACACTGTAGATGAACATGAACATGCCACCCTATGGTTTTGAATGTCCTTGAACTTTCAGACTTCGTAGCATTTATAGTATATAGTATTTACATAATCTATAATAATTTAAATGTGGCAGGGGGGGGGGCATTACGTCATGTTCAGTAACAAGTCTGTCACAAAGGCATCTTTACCCGATTTTGTCTTAAAATACACGCTAAAACTTTTAAAGTGTTCTAATTTAGTACTGGTGGTTCCATGTCGTAATACTACATTCAAAATATGGGCTTCTGATAATACCTTGTAAAGAGATTTTGCAAGTTCAAATACAATCTTAATTATAGGCAACTTGTAAGGAGACTATTCGATGTACGCGCTTCCATAAAATAGGGTCCTCTGCCACATTTAAATCAATAGATAATATTTAAATGCTACATGTTCATGTGTACGTGAATACACAAATTGTCCAAAGTCTGAAGTGTAAGCCCGGTTTTATTTGTGAGCAGTATTATATTATATTTTTTTTTCTGCATACTCATTATCTGTCAGCCCATCGGAAATGCCAGATGAAGATTTCTGATGTTGATTTCATAAGTTCTAGCTGTACATAAATTACTTTTTAGGTGATTGGTACACTTTATAATACAACAATTATTGAATCATTGTTGAAAATTGTTCCTTTTGAAATTCCTCAGATGGATTAATTATACAAATATTGTGATTACTGTCTAAAATTTCAGATATTTCTTTCTTGATTTCTTTAGATTATTCATATACACATTTATCACAAAAGTGAGAAATTTTTTTTTTTTTGGTGAAATGATTGTATCCAAATAAGCTTGGTCGCAGTGTATAGTCAGCATTTCTTTTGACTAAAGTACAATTTCTCTAGAGAAACAGTTCCATGTGGGCACATTTCTAAAGCAAAGCATTGATGATGACCTACCTGTGAATGATGCCCATGCTGTGGAGGTATTCCAGAGCTAAGATGATTTCTGAGGTGTAGAATCTTGATGAGCTCTCGTCAAATGAACCCAGTTTCTTGATGTAAGGTAGGAGCTCCCCACGTTTGGCTAAACTCAAACCAAAGTCTGTAGATCACACATTCAGGAAATTTCTAAGATTTTGTTTGAAGGTAGAGCCCAACTACTATTCATTACAGAGGAGTAGTGATGGCATATGCCCTGATTTTTATCAAAGAAGGTTCAATAAAAGGTACGCTAAGAACTATACAAATAATATAAAAAGACAGTTTTTTTTTTAAAATAGTAACAATGATAACAATCATGATGATGCTTTGTAATACATTAATATGATAAGACATTCTTTTTAATGAAACAATGTTTTTTTTTGTTTTAATGTAATTTCCTCATTGACATTTTGTAGATACATTACTCGTACAAAGATTAGAAGGGGACATCCGACAATCATATTATTACAGTGAGTTTCAAAATTACCTGCCTTGTATTGCATATCATTATCAATATATATATATATATATTTATTTTACACAAAGATGTATTAGCCACAACAAGTATGACAAATTTTTAACAAAAAAATCAACCTTTTCCATCATCTGCATATTGCACATGTACCGGTACATTTCAAATGCTGAACCAATTCATGATCATTTGGGAATGCACTTTTTTCTGCAAACCCTCGTAACTTTGTGATATACATGTATATCAATCATATATCAATACTATGGAAAATAAAGTAATTTCACCTCCCCTTCTTCTATGAACTGTGATTGTTTATCGCCCATGAATGTAATAGGAGTAAACTACCCTCATAATTCTCTCTCAGGCTATTCTATTCCACCAAAGTCATCTCGTTTAGTGTTTACTCTTCCTATACAGTCACACAATTCTGTACACACAGTATTATTTCTTGCTGAACTACCGGTATAATATACCTGGAAATGAAAACATAAACAACTTGTGTACTTAAACAGCGGGATGCCTTTGTTTTGGAGAAATATACATGTAGATTTATGTTGACAATGGAGTTTAACACAAATTCTTATAATTTATATTCATCATAAATACTGATTCACTAGAACTATAAACTGGAAATACACGTACCAGCAAATAAAGATGAAATGACCGATGAAATACACTGAGTTGCAAACACAACTTTTAGCCCAAGTCTGTGTACTTTATCTGTGTACATCTGCTTTAATAATACAATTATACATCATTCTGAAATATTTCTCTGTCTTAACATCAGATTTTATTCAAATTTATCAAAGATAACTTCATTTAGTTTTCATAAGTACATTGGTTGATATGTAGCTGTTTACCTTAAAATGAATGATATACCAAGTAATGAATACCTACATTAGTAATGAATATCCATTTAAACAGCAAATTAACATAGGATTTGATCAAGACAAAAAATGCAAAATCCTGTTTCCAAAGAAGAAAAAGGGGAAGAAGTGGCTTAGTAAATGTAGTTCTTCTTCCTACAAAATGTTAATGTTCTGCAGTGGTATATGTACAATACTTTCCTTGATGTATAAAAGGAGTTACATAAATAAGGTATGCACATTGCACAACTTTTAAATATTTCCAGCATTTCACAGAAGTTATTACACCTGTGATATTGTGATTTTAGAAAGGATACACAGCTTATAGTTATCTTGGAAGGTGAAGTAGAGTCTGACAAAGAATGGATGATCTAGTCTGCTCAGCACTTCCTTCTCTCTTAGAACATACTTCTCCTTCTTCTCTCGTATAATATGCCTCTTTTCAAGTACTTTGACTGAAAAAAAAGAATAATATGAAGTGTAAAAGTACACAAGGTGCACAATGGCTAGATATTGTTTGCCCAAACAATTAAGCCATGATCGTAACAAGTAACTAAAAGCACAACAATGAAAAAGTGAATAAATCATTCTTCTAGCAATATCAATAGTGTACAAGTTTGTACTGTATATGTTCAAGTTTTCCATAAGGTTGACTGGGTTTAAACAGCAAATACAAAGAAAATGAACAATTACATTTACAATGTACATGTACATGTACATCTACTGGTATCTACTTTTTGACTCTAGAAAAATGAACTTCGATCTTCAAATAATTTTTTTTTTTAAAGTTTGTATTATTCTAGAAGTAGATACAGAATGCCATACCTACTATTTATAGCATTCTTTATTGTCTGAATATCAAAGAAAGTTATTATTGACAAAAAAGGCAAACAAGTAAACACTCTACCAACCCAGCACATATTTACTTACTTGCATATTGGTTGCCAGTTGCTATTTCTGTAGCTAGTACAACCTGTGGGGAAAAAAGAAACATCAAAGGAAAGGAGGCATACCTCATGTATTAAAATAAGGAATACATTTCTATGAATATAACATTTTGTCTTTCAGTATTATATTTCATACATGTACATGTATGAGCTCGATTACAGAATGCTGTCCAAAGTCTGGTTGCTTTTCTGAACTTCTTTTGTCATTCCTTTCAATTGCATTTCTGCAGTTTTAATCTCTAATGATAATCAAAATACACACTGTGTCAAAGTTTGATGGAAATGATCACAAATACATGTATATATTTGATAAACCTACAAATTAATGTACAGTGTACATCACAAACAAAGCAACATTACTATTTCATGTTAACCACTATTGTGGTAATAAATATGATAAATAATTTAAAAAAAATAATAATAACCTTGATTCATATAGCACAGATAGTATTACCCTGGCCATCAGATTAATTCATGCATAATGTGCACCATCTCCACTCCCTGGGGAGTATTCCTACCATAAAGTCACAGTGAGGGTATATGGCAAGTACTACATGTAACAAAAAGGCTTTCACCACCCTACCGTGTGCCCATTCCTTTCCTGGGTATGGAGTGGCAAATTTAGAATTAATGCCTTGCAAACGGACAATAGTGCCATGCCGGGGAACAACCCTCAACCTTTGCATTTCAAGTCAAGTGTTTAAACCACTCAACTACAGTGTACATCAATAAAATTTTACACACATACATGTACATGTGTTTTTTCATAATAACATGTGAAATCTATGATGACTAACCTATCATCTGACTAATTTTCTGACTAAAATTCATATAATACATGTAGCTGAAGTCATTAGGTATTTAGAATTACCGTAGTAGCATTTTGGGAGGCCTTTTCCTTGCTTATGTACATACATCAAATGGAAATCAAATCAAATTTAACTTTCTCATCTCTTTACTACTACTAGGCAAGTGTACATTTAAAAATAAAAATGTTTTATATATATCATGGCAGATCTTGGAAAGTGCAGCTTCTATAAAAAATTTAAAAAAAAATTAATAAAAGAAGAAAGACAAAAACAAACTGCAGTATTGATGACTCAAATTTCCTTATAAGAAAATTAAAAGAGGTTTAAACATAAAGAAGTGAGATTCTGATCATAATTTAAGTAAAATAAAACCCTTCTAAACCTCAACAATATGTACATGTAGTTAAGTTGTATGTGTGCGAAGTCCTGATGATAACTCACCTCTGAATACGATCCTTCCCCCAAGATGGTTCCAAATCTAAAGTCTGCTCTCTTCTTCTTCAAAATTGAAGTCGAGGAAGGAGAAGGGGATGGGCTGGTAGCGGAGCGAGGGCTGCTAGCAAACTGGTTGTTACTAGCCTTACTACTGCTACCACTGTTCCCACTGCTGGAGATGGGCTGTGAGTCCGTGCTCTTGTGTTTGGACATGGCCTCCTGGTGGCATGACCGACTCACCGGTGAATGGATGATAGGCTTACACTCTGACTGTATACATCCACAAGAGGACGAGAAAAGAAACAATCAATCAATTAGATCATCCTTACAGTAATCATCACTGGAATGATGTACATGTACTCCTTAATTGGGCAGCGTAACCGTGTCATGAACTTTCCCAGTTGATTTTCATTTGAGAGACAGTGTGTTTTCATCGCATCATGCTGTTGAATGCTCAAGTTGTCAGCAGAATACAACATTCACTTTAAAAAATAATTTGTTTATCATCTGTTCAAATCGTACAAGTACATGTATCTTGAAGATGACGTCAAAGGGATGACAATCAAAAGTGTAGTACATACTGGCAAGGACACATTCTGCGAATACTAATCTCTTACAAAACAGAATTAATTACGTTGTAAATTCCATGGACTTCTGATGGATCACGACAAAATCATAACTTTCTTACTTTTAATCGGATTTTACTAAAACTTTCCCTGATCTGTTCCTTTCATATTTCTATTTTTTATGAAAACCAACCTACAGGGATGACTTCCCTTTTAAAGAATATGAACAGTTTACTTTCCAGAGCTTCCTACATGTATGGCTTGTTTACCAAAGTACACAACTACTTTATGAAAACTACAAGTATTGCATAAATTTGTGTCTAGTTTTCATCATCAATTTCCATTTTCAACAAACAACTTGTTTACCCCACTATCATTTGGCACACCCTTGCTTTATTCAAAGAGGATTAATGAAATAAGCTCAGATATCTTTACAAAAAACAATAACACCTACATTATACATGTACATGAATGGACATCAGGCATGTCAATGTACAGCATGTGATGATGATTAGGATTATGGAATAATTACCATTTAAATTTGCACTATGACTTTACTTTTTCTAACAAATGAAAGCTCCTTTTGTTCAGAGTCCATTTCTTCTGGATCTTTTAAAAAAGAGCTCCCAATTCATTTCGCTGTCGGTTCTAATTTAACTAAATGTATATTCTGCAAAATTGATCAGAATACATGACTTGTAAGTTGTAAGAGTGTATTATTATGACGGAATATGAGATTCGTGCTCTTAAAACTGTCCCAGTTGTGGTTTGTGGTTGATTGCTCACATTTCTATCACTTGCCTATCGGTGTAACAATATGAATGTTGGTTATCTATTCTGATCCACATTAAATGGTGTACATGTACAAAGTAGACTCCTTTCTTCCTATGACCCAGTAATTTGACAGTACTGTATCTTAAACCGTGAGAATAATATCAATGAAAAGAAATCCCAGTCCCGAGCACAAAGTGTTTACACAACAAAAACCACAAAACCTTTCATGTGGTTAAATTCTTTTATTGTATTACAGATGTATGAATTCAAAATTGTCAGCGAAGTAGTAAAGATCACAGCTTGAACTTTGATCAAAGAAATCTTTGGATTACCCTGGGATGTCATCTTAACTGGTTGACTCTCTCATTCCCACAGACTTAATACAAGAACCATCCGGTTCCCGTACAGTATGCAAAAGGTTAAAATTCATGTATTTGGAAGGACATATATTTGAAAGTTTAACTGGTTGACTCTCTCATTCCCATAGACTTAATACAAGAACCTTCCGGTTCCCGTACAGTATGCAAAAGGTTAAAATTCATGTATTTGGAAGGACATATATTTGAAAGTCTACTCTTTTTCTATTGGTATGTGATGTTCTGAGTAATACTCAGAACATCTAAATAGTTTTTTGTGCACTCCACAAAGATGTCAACTACAACAGTACATGCAACCATGTTTGCACTTTGCAATAACTTTAATTTCAATAAAAATCACATATAGTGAGTGTTACATGTACAAGTACAGTATGTTATTGTTAAAATGTACACTGAATACATGTACATAAACATGTACATATCGTAAATAACTTCTTTTTTAATGGTGGACGAAGTAAAAGAACTAAACGTAACTTCAAACTTCGATCTCTGACATGGATAAACTGTAAAATTTGCCTTTGTGACAGGTGAAATGTCAAATTTTAACATGTGAAAATAAATTTTGATGGGAGGTATTATCTTTGTACAGAAAAATTCAGTAGTATTATATTAATTAACTGTCATTCTGATGAGTTTTTAAATTCATGCATGCATATCCATGTATATTCCTTATCTAAAATTAACAAATTGTTAGAATTTAGAAGCCTTATAACTATTCTTCTTTTTTATAGTCATTAGTACTAGCCTAATTAGTATTTAAATTAATGCTATTCAAGATGTCTCTATCAAAGAAGTACCTAAGAATATAATTATTTTTTTAAAACTGCAACAACTCTAAGTATATCTGAGGATTAGACTATTTCTCTAATTTGTTACTACCTCTCAAGACTTTTAATTATTTAAACATATTCAACACAAAAATTGAATGTCTTTTCCCCATATAAAAGTTGATCTATTTATTAAATTGAAAGAGAAACTTGTAATAAAGAACATATAATTAACCAAGACTTTTAAAAACAAAACTAATATTTATCTCATGTATCACATTATAATATCATCAATTGGTTAATGTTTCTGTATCGATGATACAAATACACGTAAATACTTGAGCCTTTCTATGAATGTGAGCAACAACATTTTCCATAAATGTAATGCTTCCTGGGAGAAATTTCAATAGTTTAAACATATTTGTGACTTACACCCAGTAAATAAGATCGATTGATCGATCTGCAATTCACAAGTATGTGTAAGTCACAAATATGTACTTTAAACTATTGAAATTTCTCCCAGGAAGCATTACATTTATAAAATTTATTGTCCTATGGCGGACTAATGAATATTAATAAGTCAGAATGAATCAGGAGAGCTTTGGGTAATTGTTTCTACATGTAATTCATCGTGACTGTGCCATGGACCAGTGATGGCCTGGTGGTAGAGTTGCTGCCCGGCAAGCAGTAGATGGCAGGTTCAAATCCCGCTGGTTCCAAGATTTTTTCTCACTTGTTTTTTCAATTACAGATCGATCATCGATCTTATTTACTGGGTGTAAGTCACAAATATATTTAAACTATTGAAATTTCTCCCAGGAAGCATTACATTTATAAAAGTTATTGTCCTATGGCGGACTAATGAATATTAATAAGTCAGAATGAATCGGGACAGCTTTGGGTATTTGTTTCTACATGTAGTTCATCGTGACTGTGCCATGGACCAGTGATGGCCTGGTGGTAGAGTCGCTGCCTGGCAAGCAGTAGATGGCAGGTTCAAATCCTGCTTGTTCCAAGATTTTTTCTGACTTGTTTTTCAATTACAGATTGATCAATCGATCTTATTTACTGGATGTAAGTCACAAATATGTTTAAACTATTGAAATTTCTCCCAGGAAGCATTACATTTATAAAAGTTATTGCCCTATGGCGGACTAATGAATATTAATAAGTCAGAATGAATCAGAAGAGCTTTGGGTATTTGTTTCTACATATGTAGTTCATCGCGACTGTGCCATGTACCAGTGATGGCCTCGTGGTACAGTCGCTGCCCGGCAAGCAGTAGATGGCAGGTTCAAATCCCGCTGGTTCCAAGATTTTTTCTGACTTGTTTTTCAATTACAGATCGATCAATCGATCTTATTTACTGGGTGTAAGTCACAAATATGTTTAAACTAATATTTTCCATGTTTGAATGTTTGATGTAGACCAATGAGTGAATGAATGGATGGATGAATGAATAAATGAATGTAATTGGTGCATGTTCAGCAACCAACTTCTACCCTCAATAATCTTGACCCCTCAAACTTCAAAGTCAGTTATACAGTTGTACATGTACATGTACATGTACATGAACCTTTAAAAGTGGATATCATCTTCCAAATTCCCAATTACTTTAAACAGTCTTTTATTTCAGTTCAATGGCATCAATGATATTCTACAATTTCTTCTTATTAAATACTACACTGTACATGTACATGTAAATATAGGCCTAAAATGGTGCTGAGCCAATCAGATATTAAAAACAAAATCTTGCAGAAGTACCTGAAGATGCCATATTTCAATATTGTTGTATTCTGTTATATTAAACACACTCGGTATCATTACCAAACGAGGGGGATTTTAGAAAAAATGCTGGCAACAAGGAAAATTCTGCCCGACATGAGTTTCAGTGCTGAATACTTTTAATCTGCACCGGTGCTTTGGTCCTCCAAACACCACCCCCTAATGCCTAAATATTTCACAAATAATACAAAATCAGTCAAAGTTAGTGTTTTAGAATGCATTTTTTATATGCTACAGCTGCTACAACTCTAATTGACAGGTTCAAATTGTTTGGAAAATGATAAGCTTTTGTAAATGATACTTGAACGATCTTGGTATCAACGTATGGGGAATGAGGTAAATAACGCGATGATGTCATTTTTGAATTGCACTGTGGGACAGGCTTTCAGTGAATTGGGTAGAAAGAACTCGATAATGATCTGATAACATAATGTTAAACATGTGAAAGACTTCCTGGCTATTATTAATTATGTATTCCCCACAAAGAACTTTTATGTGTGAGTTTATGTGCTCTCATTGGCCGATCCGCTTAAGTGGCTTCGAATCTAAATGAAATGAGAGAGGGCCTAATTTTAACCTAAGCGCAACTTAAGTTCAATGGCAATGTCAATACGTAGGATGCAAACCACAGAGATTTTGACATGTCATGCTTTAAACAGGTGACGCACTTCACACATAACTGACGCACATATGAAATTGCTCACCCATAAAATAGAAAGATCAACAAACATTTCAGAATAAATTTCCAGTTTGTAGACTACCTTAAATATGACGAAAATGAGAATTGTTCAAACTTCAAAAATAGTTACGTAACTCGTAAGACTTAAACTTAGGTGAAATACCTTTAACATTTTAAATTTAAGGATGGTGAAAAATCGTAGCAAATGGAGGGTTTGACTGAAATATCATAGAAACAGAAAATCGCAAGCTTGCTCCTCGTCGAGTCTGTGTCTGCAATTCGCCGAGATTGGATGAACCTTGTGCGCATGCACTTAGAATTAAATGTACGCTAAAGTTCTACGTGTTCACGCTAGACCTAAAAGTATTCACGAATAATGTCTTAATGATGTCTAAATTTATTGTTTTTAATTTATATTGACTGCACAAACATGTAACCCTGATCATACTTATGATACTAGTAAAACTAAAAGCATTGATTAAATAAATTTGCCAGATCTACCGCCTACTGGCTACCAATACCTAGATAAACGGTTGTGTGAGTCATTAGACTGCATCAACATTATGAGTATCACTAGGAATGAGCAGAGCATGTACTATGATTGTAGAGATGTACCGCGCACATACGTTATTATACAGGAGGCAATGCCAATTGAATGGGGGAATCTGGGCTAAAAATAAATTCGCCGGTCGGTACTTACAAATTCTGCAGAATTTACACTTGCCATCTCACGTAGAACAAATGAAGAAGACTTGAAATTGCTGCAGATAGACTTAGTCACCTGGAAAAGATCATAGCAAACCAAGAATTGTCCTATTTATAGCATAAAAGTGTTAAATAATCAGTATTTATGCTTCTCGTAAAACATTGGCCCTGAAATAACCCCAATACATGTAAACACGTTGAAGCGGGCAGTCAATTATTTGTCAGAAAAAAATACGGTAGCGTGTAAAATAAAAGGGATAGAGAAAAAAAGAGCCAGAAAATAGCGACATATAACAAAAAAAGTCATTTTGTATTCCAAATGTGTTCGTTAATTCTATCTAATAAAGTTAATTACAAACAAAACCATATTATTGTATAAATGGATGAAATTTTTTTTTGTCCCGAAAATTTGAAAATTTGGCCCATCGATGTAGTTCGTACCGTTGGGGGGGGGGGGGGGGGATAAGGTCCCCCTTTTTGGTCACCCATTAGCACCATTTAAAAAAAAAAAAAATCATCATCTTTATCATTTTTATTTTAATAAGCGCAGGGGCTCATCCTGCCCCATACAAATGTTGAACAATCAAAGAAAAATAATGTACATGAAAAAAAAAGTGTAATTACTGTAAAGAAGCATTATAAAAACGAAGTGTCTCCCTTAATATTTTCGCTTCAATGAGGGAGGGGGGTTTCCTCCAAAATACACCCCCAAAAAATTGAGGAGGGGGGGGGGTCGAACCCCCTCCCCCCCCCCCCCCCCCCCCCCCCCCCTGCGTAGGCGCCTGGCAACCACTCACGGTAATAATACTAATGATAATAAAAGTGATGATAATGATAAAGATAACAATTACAATAATGATGGTGGTCATGATAACATCAATAATAATAATATTAATAATAATGATAATAATGATTTTGTTTACCTATATAAAGGAGAGCTTTTAATGTTGTTCTTCCTATGGGTCCTTCAATTATTGTGGTCAGGCTACCAAACTTTCCAGCACGAATAGACGGACTAAGTAATCTTTTAGGGATAACATTTCATGGGTAAAAGAGGGTAACTATTTTGGCCCAAGTGCCCGTTTACTTATTTTCTAAACAGGCGCGCCGGAACGTAAAGCTTGGACAACGTATTGAGGGGGCGAACCATTGCACACCAAACATGTTTATACGGTATTTTAAAAAGAAATTCTCCTATAGATCTGATGTGGGAAGGTGATTAAACTTCTTTCAAACGATAGGAGGAGAACATATTATTATTGTAACATATAAAACAAGAATTTGGAGACTATGAGTATGACATTAAACTCACATATCCCTGATCTAATTCAGATAAAAGAACTACAAGTGAAATGTTCTCAAAAAACGGTCATCTTCCGACAAATACAATTCGAAACGCATTATATGAACAATCAGTTTTTATTATTATGTCTTTTCAATCAAATAATTAGCACATCTGTAACATAATAGATATTTTTCAAGTGAAGACGCAGTACAGAGGGTAGAGGAAGGGGGAGTGGGAGTGAAAAAGAGAGAGAGAAATATGAGAGAGAGAGAGAGAGAGAGAGAGAGAGAGAGAGAGAGAGAGAGAGAGAGAGAGAGAGAGAGAGAGAGAGAGAGAGCGGGAAAGAGACAAGCGACGTGTTACACTATGCGTGAGATCGCCGAACAGACACAGGAAATATTCGAAAGTACGCCATCTGTAGGTAGTAATTATTATTAAAAGAGAATGAAACTGTCATGAAGAACACCAAGTCTAAAATCCAAATTTTGTCGAATGTTTTCTGTTCTTCATGTCTGCTTCTCCTTCTTCTTCTACAGCGTTTTTTTTTCTTCTTCTTTTTTCTTTCTTTCGTTGATTCTTTTCCTTTTCTTTCTTTATTTCTTTCCGTCCTTCCTTCTTTACATTTTGTTTTACACAATGCTCCCTTGGCAGTTCATGGGTAGTGCATTCACTCCTTCCCACCAACTCTCACATGACTCCATATAGGCCTACTATGCTAGACATAGTCGGAAAGATGTCCCAGTTGAATGTATTCTGTTTGCATTTGTTTATAATTGCTGATTAATCTTTTAATATATTTGCCGATGCATTGAAATAAACTCTCCATTCGCCAACATGAAATTGTTCATACTTTCTTTGCAGATAATGGGGCATTCATGGGGCAGAGGAGCATCGTAAATTTAATGTAAAAGCACGGTGTACTCTACTTCAAAATGACCCCCTCCCATTGTCCCTCCGACAATATCAGGTATACCTTGATAGAAGTATTTGAAAATAGGAGGAGGAAAATAAAGTAATTGAAAAAAATTGAAAACTTTGAAGAATGAGAAAGTTATGAGTTTCAAGTGTTGAAGATCAGTACACAAAATAGCAATTCATTTCATTTCGTTTGGTGTAAATAAGGTAGATGGGGGGATGGGGGGGGGGGGGGGTACTCCTAAAAGTACCCATCGATTCATTCTAGAGCAGTGAGATGTTTTAAAGGATCAAAATAACGAATATGATGAAAACGCTATATCAAATGAAGCATATCATTCAATGTCGTATTGTGATCAGTATTTATTATTTTGGTAAACGAGAAGGAACCGCTTAATCAATGGTATAAGCGAGGGGGGGGGGGGGGGGGGGGGGGGGGGGGGGGGGGGGGGGGGGGGGGGGGGTAGGAGACCCCTTTTTTTGGTCCAATTTTTCAGGAAATATTTTGCGCCGACTCAGTCAGCCGGTGAATAAGCGGGGGGGGGGTGAGACCACTATTTTTTTTTTTTTTTGGACCTAATTCGTGAGATTTTTGTTTTGTTTTTATTCTTTTTTTGTTGTTGACCCGTCAGCCTCCCCCCGTGGATCCACGCCTGCAGAGGATCCAGCCGGCGTCAAGGGGGGGGGGGGGGGGTAGCTAAATCTTAATACAAAATTTAGTGCCGTCTCAGCCGGCCGGCGAATAAGGGGGAGGGGGGGGGCGCTTTTGTGTTTTGTTTTATAAAGGTTAACTTTACGTTATTATCCTATTTTTTAAAAACCTTTTTAGGGAGCTTGGGGGTGGGGGGCCGGGCCGGAAAAATTGCTACGTGGGTCCGCCCCTGGTAGGCTATGTTCATAAATAAAAAAATAAAAAACTATTTTGTATAAATGTGCCAAACTTTTGTTAAATGTAATAACTCCGCATAAAGACGTTATACACGTAACTGAGACATAAATGTTTTTCCCCTCTCTTTCTCATCCATTGCGCACCCACGAGAGACCACATACCCCACCCTCTCCATCATGTTTAATCACTGAGAATGGGGTCAACTGGTCCAGTGATCCTAGCCCGACGTCACCTTTGCAGTAGATTTTATATCGTACTAGTAAGTGAGGCATAACATTTTAAGATCAACTGAATCGAATGAGACTGGAGAGGGCCGAATACCTGCTCGTAGCAAGTGGAATCTGTCGTCAAGACCTCATCTCCTGAACAGATGACGAAGAATTTTGCTTTCCTTATCACTCTGCGACAATTGTATGAACATTAATTGAGCTCGTTATTAGTTGATCAAACTGCATTAGAACAACAATGTTTTCTTTTTCTGTGGGCGGCGGGGGTGGGGTTGGGGGGGGGGGGTAATAGGGCGTTGAGTGATTTAATAAAAGGGTCATACTTTAATATATTTTATATCGCATCAGCAACTCAGCTCTGTAGCGTTTTTTGAAAGGAGGTGGGGTGAGCATGAGAAGGAACAGTAAATGCTCCTGTGTTATATACAGGTCCACTAAAAAAGTGTGAGGTTCCGCGCCCACGCATACTTTTATGACAATTCAATTTAATCCATATTAATAGTACCCTTGTCGTGGAATGTTTATTTCTAATTTTATATTAATATTCCGGCCAAATATATTTGCGGCATATATATTTTGTTAATACTAAACATAAAACCTACTTACATCTAAGTAAGGGCTACCATGGTATGGATTGTGTCTTTGCAATAAACTTTACGCTTTAGCAATAGATGATATTAAATTATAGAAGTGAGAGTGTGAAGCGATACTGATTGACTTCAGCAAGCTCCCGGGTAAATGATAAAAACATCTAAGGCATCCCGGGAATTCCCCCCTTACACCACCACAGGCAATGTCAGTTGTCTACCAGTCGCGATGACGGGTGTGTATTACTAGTACATGACTCGACAATGTAGTGTGTCGGCGTCGTCGTTCAGGCTATTCCATATGTGTATGTCCATTTGCCCTTGCTCTCCCTCTCGATCTTCTTTCTCTCCGTAACCGCCCCTCCTCCCCCCCCCCCTCTCTCTCTCTCTCTCTCTCTCTCTCTCTCTCTCTTTTTCTTTATCCCTCTCTTTGCAGCTATCTGACCATCCATCTGAAATATTGTATCAAGCCATATTGTGTTCATGAAAATGTATGATGAAAAAAAGAAAAAAGATGCAGAAACCAATAAATCGAATCAAATCAAATCATATCAAAATCTATCTATCTATTTATATATCCAGCTATATATATATATCTGTCTGTCTGTTTATCTATCTATCTATCTCTCACTCTCCTTCTTTCTTTCTCTCTCTCTTATTCTCTAGCAAACATCTTAATTTCCTTTTGGTCGCCTAATCCTCCTCCTCTCTCTCTCTACTTCGCCTTATTTAATATTTTATCCTCTCCCTTCTATCTTCTCTCTTTCCCTATTTACTAGGGTTCCCAACGTGCTTTTACTTACTCACCTTTCACCGCTTATACATTTTGAGACATTTATCATTAATCAAAAGGTCAAATTTAAACTGATATCATTACGTTTTCGTTACTCGAAGTTCATGTTAATGAATACAGGCCAACATTAATCCGTTCACATCTGTTTGAAAAAAATCCTTAAGATTTAAAGATGTGTTCTTTTTCTTATTGACTAATATACCGCGTTTAAATTATTATAATATCATGATTACATAATACCATATACATCGAAATCATGATGACGGCCATAAAAATCATATTGCTCTTGAATAATGCAAGATTTAAAGGTCATGCATCTACCTACATTGAAAATTGAGGCGAAAATCATGTCTTTCAAATTTTAAGGAAGACACTTCGTTTTTATAAGGTATGGAATGCTTCTTCACAGTAATTACACATTTTTTTTCACGTACCTTTATTTATCTTTAATTGTTCAAGATTTTATGGGGCAGGATGAGCCCCTGCGCTTATTAAAAGAAATGAGAATGATGATAAATAAAAATGTTTCTACATCTTCTGAAGATAGGACTGAAATCATAAATCATTATAGGGAAGTAGTTTCGATCAGGGGGAATGTGCTCGAATCGTCCCGTTTATAACCTTAACATCATGTACTCTTTGACGCTGGAGAGTAGTGAATGTTTACACAGTCGAAGAAGATCCCACATCGTGCCTCCTCGTTTTCTAATTAATACCACAGCGATGGGCAACGGTCGTTATAACTTTTATCACCCTCCTCCTGGCCTGGGGATATAATCATTGCCATGCTCCTATGACGATTGTTCCGCATTTCCTACACAAATCGATTTGGAAACTTCATCCCTAGACCAAATACTATACCAATATCTAATTCTAAAGTCAACCTAGCATCCCATTTCATCCCTAACCATTATTTTCTTTGACGAAAAAAAAAAGAAAAATCACGGAGCGATTACCACCGAAACGTATGATGGAGCACCTTAATCAGAAATTACAACGTTAATGAAGTATCCAACTTTGGAAACAGTCCATAAACCTTCCTACACGCCCCCCCCCCCCCCGCCTTATAGCTGACAGTCCAGCAGAATGAAAATGCAACTTGCAATGGGTCTGCGGCACGTGCAACTGTCGAGACACACTCCCGGCCGGTGGAGGATCTCCCCCCCCCCCCCCCCAGTTCATCAATTTTAGATACGACAGTAGTTACCTGCCATCACCACGCTATCGCGTTGTAAACAAAATGTATCCTGATGATTTGTGATGTTATGATCCATTAAACCTATCACTGCCTCAAGCATGCACGAATGAAACATAAAAGGCCTCGACCAAGGAGATTCCAGAACTCCTTGCCTCGACTTCGTACCATTTTATGTACCAAACATAATTATACCTGGCGCAATTCAACACGAACCTCCTTTTCTCTTCTCTTTCAGTTTTAAGGCGACTGCTTCATTTTGTAATGTAAATTTCATATCAGTATTTCCTAGTTGACCATTCCTGAATCCTGAATTAAAGCTCCAAGTATTGACCATTAAAGTCGTTTGTATATTGGCATTTAAAACGATTACAATCAATGTAGATTCATCTGAATTATTGGTTTGAATATTTTGTCAATATACAGTGTTATAAAAAATTAGTATTTCCATTTCCAACTACATATCGACATTAAACACAGTAGCAGCTGATATAAGTTCTAATGGGCCATGAACTGTACTCGACTGCTAGAAGATACTAAACGTGCTAGCTATTATGGTCTATATACCGGAGATAAGCCCCTTTGAAAGCCTCGATGAACTTCTGACATACCACTCGTCTTAATTACCACCAGCCGAGAGACTTGACAACCATCACAATGCAGCCATGACAGTCGCGAGACAGTTATTTAAAGTGGACAATCAACTCTCTCATCTGAATGTCACTAGTTTCTGTCCTCACATGGAAATCTCTGTATAGGTTGATCATCCTTTTTGAGCGTCCATTTTTGTTGGGGGAATTCAACTCCCAAATGTATCCACTACTCAGTATAATATTTTCATACGATGAAATTACATGATGATAAAACTGACAAAAGTATATGTATAGACATAGTGGATGTATGACCACATCTTTTAACGCAGACAGTTTTCCTTATGTACGTCATGTACTCGAAGCATTTTAAACAGCACATATTATTTATAAGACCGACATAATGTTTGTCATTTTGTTCACTAGATGGGGAGAAAGTTTAACTTTATAACCCTCAATATTTAAAAGGTAAAGTATTGATTTCAGTCAAATTTGAAATTCGTTGTAGAACGTGAGTCATTTTTTTGTTTAGTTTTGTACAATATTATTGTCCAAGGGCAACTGGAAAAAACGCAATGCATGATACATTGGACAGCTTATAATATTTTCACAAAATCGCTCCCTATTCATGCACAGTTACAAAATTATCATTTTAGTGTCGGTATGATGTTAAGAAATGGTTTAACAATTAATCTGCTTTTCAAAGGTTTAAGATAAAAACAGTATCTTTAATATTAAGTAAAACAACGTTCAATCATAGATAATTCATACATAAAAATCAAATTTATGCAACTTATATTGTCGAAAGCATTTTAATTATATGTTCGAAATATCAATAACAAAACAATGGAAATAATTAATCAAACAATAAAAATATTTCAATGAGGCAATTATAAAAAAAAAAAAACATAGATCAATTCGTTCGTCCAGAACTCTAAACCATTTATCGTCCGATAAAAGGAAACAGGGCGATAAACCCTCGGCGTATGTTATGACGTATTTCAGCAGCATTTCTTCAGACAAAATATATTAGAAACGTGACACACTAGATCGAATGCAAAATCTACCCCTTTACCATCCCGAACTGTCACCGTAGGTAATTGTTGCTACGCTACTTCGAATGTAGCATTTTAATACTACTATACTACTACTACTACTAATACTACTATTCCATGTCCTCTAATATACCTTATCCCTTAGTAGGTTTTTTTTTCCTTCATATCTTTTTTATTGCTATCCTTGTAGCATTTCGATGAGGTAAAATTGCGATGTCTGGACCGTACACAGGCGCGTACGCAGGGGGGGGGGGGGGTTTGGGGGGTTAAACCCCCCCTTTGGAAATTATTTGTGTGTAAACCCCCCTAAAAAAAACCTAAAACCCCCCCCTTTTGGATTTTTTTTTTGAGGTCCCAAAAAAAAAAAAAAATGTGTCCTCTTACCCCCCCCCCCCCCCCCCCCCGCTTATTCAGCGGCTGGCTGAGTCGTTGCGAAATTTTCGGACCGATTTATAAATGTTAAAACCCCCCCCCCTTGAAAAAATCCTGCGTACGCGCCTGACCGTACATGTGCCAATACTACATCGTTACACAACACCTTTTGGTTTAGCGACTCCATGCTAAGTGTGCATGGAAACTACTCATTGCAATATAATTTATACAGATTACCTTTTCCAATTTCATGGAGAAGGACAACAAGTATGTTATCAAAATTTAAGATGTATGTTCCTCGATTTCTTTCAAAAATGTCAATTGGTAAGGAACAAGAAGCAGTTTTTAAAGATATATTATATACGTCGAGTGCATACCAAATTTTCTATAACAAAATGCAGTTCATTACAAGTAATAAGCTCTGCGAACCATAATTACAGTTCCTGTTTAATTTGTTGAATTTATTTGACGGAAAATAAAGATGATACATGAAAAGTGCCCCGTTTCAGGTTTATCATTAGCTTGATCACTCAACAACAAATTATAGGTCTCCTGTCTAATTTATACCACTAATGAGATTATCCGTCAATAAAAGACGGAAAAGATACCGAAAGCTTTCCTACATGGAGAATACAAATCATAATTGTTTGACTTATATTCCTCCCCATCATACCAATAGCTGACTTGCAACAATAGAATAATAAATTTGACCATTACGGTTGACGGGTAATGAATTCATAATGAGATTCAACCTGAATTATTTACCTCAAAATGGAATATGCCAATATACTTGCATGAATATATATAAGCTGTAAAACAAAGATCGACGTTGTGGTAAAATTTTTGCGATGTACTGCACAATCGTTTTCAGCTTATCATTCCCTTTCTTTATTTCTTTTTTTGGGGTTCTTCTTTCGATCTTTCATTTCTCCTTTTTCTTCTTTCTTTGTTTCTTTGTTTCTTTATTTTTCTCCTTTATCTCTTTCTTTCTTCTTCTTCTTTCGTGCTTTTTTCTTTCTTCTTTTTCATCTTCTTCTTCTTACTCTCCTTCTCCCTTATCTTTCTTCTTCTTCTTCTTCTTCTTCTTCAATGTTAGTAAATTCATACCAAGTAGCATTACTGGGGGAAAACATGATTAAAATGTTTCAAATGCACATATTACACAGAGATACATGACAACTAATAGCAGAAAGTGTTGTTATAATATGCCTAGATATTTAATTTTTAATGTATTGTGCTTTGACTTCTACAAAACCGAGTAATCCACTTTAAAAAAAATTAAACGTAGCTTTGACTCTTCATTTTCTGCTTTTTGATCGTTTATACGAAATGCACTTTACGCCATAATTGCCCTTAGACTTATTTTTTAGAGATATATTTGGGTCGCTTTTTGTTGTATGTCTTGCTGCATGAAACACATCATATTTATCAATAGCAGCACTCCAACTTAATTAGCTCAAATGTATACCTTTAAACAAAGGAGAGGGGGAATCTTTCCTAATATATGAACATGTTCCCCATTTCCCAAGGAACTACATGAATTACATTTTAACATTAAAATGCTTTTCTTGGAAACAACTCTCCCCAAAACACTAACTGGTTGGAAACAAAAGAGAACATAATTGACTGGCGAGACAACAGAGCGTTATGTAAACTCCTGATGTGACGTAACGCTCCAAATCACTAGTACTGCTTGATAAAACAGAATACCGTTATTTCTGACCCAGGTTAACAGAAGTCGAAGTTTGTTACAAATTATTATAAATTCAATTAAGTCTTTCGCAATCACATGCCATTTTTAGCTAGAGATATATTTCCCGCGCTACGTAAGATGGACTGTTGTTGGATTTAACGGACTTTAAGGTTACGTCTTGTTGCGTTTCCTTGACTATCTTGTGCCGCTGACACGTGTATCTCCATATGACCAAGGCACATATTGTCACTAATGTAGCAACGACGACGAGGATGATGCCCATCGTTCTGGACGTCGACGCGACACCATCGAGCAGGAAAACCAAACCAGCGATGAGGAGGCTCACAGCGAGGAGTGAGCACAAGACGGCCGCTGTGCAGAAGCACCTGTAATGCGTACCGTTGGAGGTGTTCCTAGTGCTGGTGTGGCTAAAGGTGCGGTCAGTAGTTGGTGATCGGGCGTGGCCACTAGCATTTGATCGGGCGCGGTCACTGTTTGCACTGCAGGAGCGACTGGGGGGCGCTGTACCCTGGAAATTGGTGTGGGTCACCAGGATAGGTTCTTGAGCTGCCTGAAGCATGTAGCTACCTGCGGCCATGGGATGTCCCGGCCATGACAGCGATGTCTTGCTCGATTGCGTGCTCAAGCTCGGCATGATTGGAAACAAGTCAGCTGGTATAATTGGATGAGATGGTTGTCAGATGTACGACAGATGAGCGTTTGTTATCCTTCCCAATTTGATGCTAGAGGGAGGGGGGGGGGGGTGGAGAATAAAGTGAGGTTCTTAATACTCTTCATGACGTATAGATGATGACAGATGTTTGAAGACGTACATTCATTTACACTTATACTTTTGTAAAAGTCATCCTACTTTCTTTGCCTCGAACGTGACATTTTGAAAAGTGCGAACATAACAAAGATGTCTTAAGAAATCCGAACATGATTTATATGGGGAATAGAATAGAGTATTGAAATTGCCCCTAAAATGTTTTTTCGAAAGCAGTTGTGATCATATTTCACTGTGATTTTTTCTTTCTTCGAAGAGAATTTGTCCGCCACTTTATCTCTTAAGTTAAACTTAATGGATAATATTCTGAATAGTGTGTACCGGTATTGTATGTACATGTATAAAATAATCATTTTCAATACTCTTTGTAAAATGAGATATTGTGGAAACCAATAAACTATCTAAACTATCTAATTAAAAATAAACGAATCATAAAGGCTGTCACCAGATCCACACCATTGGCAGAGACTTTGAATCTGAAATTTGAAAAAAAAAAATCCCTCGTCCATCTTTATGTCTAACACACTTTGCCTATTAAAAGTACCGGTCGGTCTTCACGATCTATTTTTGAGGGTCAAAAATTGCAAACGCCTGTTAGTATAATTAAAAAGCTCTGAAAATAAAGAATATTTTCTATCCTAGTTTATTGAGACACTTACCCTATTTAAGATACGCAATACAGAACGATGTGCATCCGGGATTTATACAATCTGCAATAACATAAAGAGACAAATCGTTAGACAGACCCCACATAAGGATAAATGTAAATTTAGAATGTTCTCTTGCATTCTGACATATTATTTGAAGTCGAAAATTTATTGTTTATTTGGCAACTATCCGATAAAGAAGTTAAACGTCGAAGAAAAAGGAAAAATGGCAAATGTTGGATATATTTGAAAATATAATTATCATTTCATAACTAGAAACATGCGGGTAACGTAAAACATACCAAATGTTGCACCGAAAGATCAACTTGTATTGTTCACGTTCCGTCACCATATACGTATTCTCACTTTAGATAAAATTACATCGAAATCAATGTAAGATTTATCTTCATCATGCTCAGGGCATTTGCAAGGCACTCAAATCAATAATAATGATGTTGAATCATTTTGCAATAATATTCAAAGAATAAAGAAAAACTAAGGGAAATAACTTCATAGCTGAAATAAAGTTTATGAAGTTTTCACTTGATTACTTCTTTCAATCGATGGCGCATTTAATCCTTTAAGAAACCATTAAGAAATAATTACGACACAAAACAAAGTAACTGAAACGTTCTTACCTTACCGAATACTCTTATTCATATATCCATGTAAAAAAGTATTTATCCTCGTTTAGTGAAAACAATAAATCAAATTGAATACAGCAGCCTGGTTGAGAGAGTAGACGTAACCTATTCGCTTGATGTCTGTGGTAAAGTGACTGTATTATCGCAATGAATAGAGACGCGGTAACCAATATACCAGGGTGTAGCATTTCGATCGGAAGAAAGGAATCTCGCGCGTCTAAACACTGGGATAGGCCAGCTGATGGCTGGGTTATCAGATAAGGAATCACGATCGTAATTAGAGCAGCAAGGATTCTGAAAATATTGAGAGAGGTGTAAGTGGGATACAGCTGAGGTGGTGACTGGTTAGCTTGAAGTATATACAACTAAATTTGTCATACCCTTACGAAGTTTTGTATTTCTAAAAGTATGTGAAAAATTGGTTTGTCCCAATTTATGTTTCTTGAGAATGATGACATATTAAAGCTTACATATAAACTTAAGGTACTCAACAAAGCTAGCCCTAATCCAACCAATCCACCTTTCATTCTTGAGGAAGGCAAAACACACACACACACACACACACACACAAATTAATTGACAAGGGTATGAAATAGTTTAGTTAACTGTGTGAGATTATCTTTGTTGGAAGAAAATGTTAGGCATTTGCTGTAACATAATTCGGAACAAAAACTCTGGCGATATTAATTGGCTTTGTGATTGAAAATCCATTATATCTTAATTTGACATGTAATATTCGAAAATTAACAGTCATGCTCATCACATACTTGGTTGGCATTGGAATACTTACCAAACTGTTCCAGCTCATCACAATATAACGTAATTCATAATAAAATAGATGTATTAAAGTCGATACTGCACTGAGAATAATGGTGGTGATGTTGGTTGAGATGATGATAAGACAATACAAATTTATACATTGATATTTTCACAGGTAATACATAATTGATATTAATTGATCAATTGTGGTGTGAAGATCTTTTTTCTCTCATTTGAGAAATTGTCATTAATATTGAAAACGATAAACTTCAATGTGATCTTTTTTAGATCCCATATTCCTTGTACCACATTACCAAGTAGGAGCCGTCAAGGCACGGATTATCAACACATTTAATTTCGAGGACTCCGTGGTCGCATAATAGCCTCTCGGCTATACTTTGAGGTAGAGAAGAATATTAATTTTCTTTGATGCCCATTGAAATATATTTCTTGGATTTATTTTTATTAGGGCGTGAGAATTTATCGGGAAGTAAACGCTCGGGAGAGTCGGGACAAAATGGAAATAGCTGAGAGGAAACATCTACATTCGAACAATGAATACCTGTATATGAGGTGATGCATGTTAAGGTCGGCCCTTTTTAAATGATCATGTTTCGTGACAGGTTGTCTGTAGTGATGTGATATACTGAATCTCTTTAACGTTGACAAGCATCAGAGACATAACTCTACTTGCAATTTTGGTCAGGGGTGGCAGGTATTTTTCAAACGTGGGGGGGGGGGGGGGGGGAGGTCACCAGATAGAGCACTTAAAAACTAGGGCTCCCTATATAAAAGCTCGGTGTGAAAGTTTGATCATGACATACTGTTACGAACCTCGTACATATTCATGTCCATATGTATATAATATTATGCGCATGAGCAGAAGACTCGTTTTGAAAGAACTGATTTTTGAACTGATAAACCTAAGAACGTCTGCATAGGTATTTTATCATTTTGTTTGTTTTGATTATGTTGCTACTGTTGTTTGGTTATGATTTAAAGGTTATAAACAGTTTGCTTTTGAGACCTGGAAGCGATTTTGATTATGTTACCACTGATACCTTTACCTAAAAAATGTTTTAGGAGTCACTATTGACTCTCACCTATATTTTAATGAGCATATACGTAGTAGTATACATACGTCAATATCAAGGAATATTGGAATACTGTATAAGTTTAACAAACACTTATGTTGTAATATTGTACGGGGCAATTGTATCATAACAAGAATTAATTCCTTATGTTTGCTTCAAAAGAGAGCGATGCGCATGATTTCAAACTCAAATTATTTATCACACATGGAACCTTTACTTCATCGTTTAAAAACATTAAAAATACAAGATTTTCACATTTTTCAGACAAGCATTTTTTATGTATAAATATTCTCATAATCAAGTCCTATCACTATTTCACAACATTTACAGTTTAAACTCAAACATTCACACATATCCCACCACCGTTCAAAAAATGATCACTTAGTAAATCCTTAACAATATTTAGCCCAAAAGTCAGTAAGACATCATGGACTAGATGTTCCTTACGTAATTCGATAAGGCATTGTTCATCTCTTTATTCTTATATACTTTCTCTTTAAAAAACCCTCTTACATCGAAATATCTGCACAATTGATTTCAAAATGCAGCAGTATTAATATTATTGATATCTCAAATTTTGGTCACATTGAAAGTCATTTTTTGGATATTTTGTATTCTATTTCGTATTCTTTGTTTCCTTTATTGAAAAGGCTGCATTTGGTTCCACTACACGATACAACAAAGAGATACGTGCACTTCCACAATTTGCTCCACACACACACACGGACGCTCGCGCACACACGCCTACGCACCACACGCACGCACACACACACACACACACACACACATACGCATAATACACTGATACTGCACGCTCACAAACTCATACACAAAGATCGTCTAAACACTTTTTCATTTTAAATTAAGAGTTTTCGTTTGAGGCCGCCATCCTACAGATATTTGTCCACAGATAGTTCGGATAATACTTAAAGTTTATAATAGTATGTTATAGAGATATTAAGTTTCGTTATAACATATTATGTAAGTAACATTTTGACACGAAGTTATCTTGGTTTGTATATTTTGTCTTATACCTTACGTTTATATGTTCTTTGTTATTCAGTTTTTATATTTGGCAAAAATGCAGAAATCAAATCAAATCAAAAGAATGAAAAAGCCTGAATCCGAAGTCCGGGCAGTTAAAATGCTTAGAGACAACGTTGATTTATTTCAGAAGCGCTTTATAAACCCCCAAATAGACCCCTTCTAGCTGCGACTATAAACTGTAATGGAATGCCGCTGCACTTATCACATTGTAACTCCGATTAAGTTGACATTCATCTTCTATTAATTATTAACCAAGACCCATTACAATACAATACATGGAGACACCATATCTCACACTGTGACAGCGGGCAGAAACCTTCTCCCAGGCCCCCGTCTGTGCATGTGGAGATGCCATGTTGTTCTACCAGCACATTAACTTATCATCATCTCTAGCTCCATGGGAGCTGATGTTATCCGATAGAGCCAAGAGGGTCGCGACTTTATTTTGATTTAAAAGTCAGTTAAAAAAGTAACGTGCATAGAACATGTCATAAACATACGTCGTCGGACGTTTATAGGCCCTGTAATTTCATCTTAGGGTTTCCTTACCTATTTCTTTCAGATTTCACAAGTCTGATATTATATTATTTCCGGATCTTTAAAATATTTCCACTTTAAGAATTCGGTTACATGTCGTTTTTACGAATGTTCCTTATTCCGAAAATGCAATAGGGTCTATGATTCCAAAATTGACAAAATATTGTATAAGTCCGAAAACAAAACGGTAACCCCAAATAATTCCTTCGTTGACAAGTTAACCCATTGCCTGCTGGAACCGGGTGGTCGCTGTATTAAGCCTATGGGAATTAGATAATTCAGTAAGTCAACGGGTTAATAGAAAACCCTCATACTTCGTACCTTTCATGTACAGTGTGCATTGCAGGAATACCTTTTTTTAATGTGATATAGTCTGCTCTTGATTCGCGAATGTAATAGCTTTAAATTCTTAACTACCATTACCAATCTCTCACTGACTCAGTCATGTGTTAGCCAGGTGCCTCTCCATGTGTTATATCCACCGTCATAAGTACAATATATGAACATTTATTCGGTTATGTTTATTGGTTTTAAATGTTCAAGTCACCAATGCATCTCACGTGTTATAGTGTATTTGTTTCCTGTTTGAAAATATTATTTTGATAAATTTGATCGGATATTTATTTTCAATTGGTTGCTTTTTCGGCAACATTTGAAAGAAAGCCATTCAATTTAACTGGGTTGAATTAAAATTCTTATTTTGCATTTCTAATTTGTATGATTTAGCTCTTTTAGTTGATGTTAGTTATCTTTATGATTTTGTGACAATGACATATGGAAAAAAACAAAAACAAATACAAATACTTGAGTATAAATGATTGTAAAAAGAATGCAAACATTTTATTCCTCTTTGTATAATGGCTGAATATCAAATTAATGATGTTTAACTCACTTTAAATAAACTTTTAACATGTTCAAAGTATTAAATACCAATAAAGAAAAAAACAATACAACGTAAAAAAGTGATACTGTGTTCATTTACTCATTTTTTTAGCATTGCAAATGCCAATACATACCAAATGATATAGGAGTTTAATATCTTAAAGAATGGTTAGCCCTATTCTATGTCCGTTTTTTAAACAAGGAAATGCCAGAATAGTTTGACGACCTGTTCACATTTGCATTTGCATATAAACCGAGGTATTAGGAGGAATATCCTTTCATTTAATAAAAACGCCTTTAAAGGAAAATTTTGGAAAATACTTTATCTTGCAAGCAATATTGGTTCATTCACTTCACTCTCATTCAACAGGGTTAGAGTTAAAATCTAAATTGGATGCTATGTCTTTGACAATAATGAAAATAATAATAATTCGTTCTTGTAAAGCGCATAACCCATATCGATATAACGTCCTCATGCGCTTCCAAACAGCTTTGGAAATAATTACCCTGGCTTTTAATAGCTCCGGCGGCCATTACCAGCGCACATTGCATTTTAAGGAATAATCTTATACACCAGGTACCCATTTACCTCATCTGGGTGGAGTGTGGCAAATGTAGATTAACATCTTGCCAAAGGAAATTAGTGTTGTGGAAACTTATCCACTAAACTACAACACATCTACAAGACGTTTTTAATCTACGATATTGTCTCTCTAATTCAACTTCAGGTATTTGGATACCTTGTTGGGTGAAATCACTTTACTGAAATCTGATGAAAACTAGCAATATTCGTCTCGGATCCGCATGGAAACGAGAAAACAGTAGTATTTACTCGATTTTCGGGGCAATTGCTTTCTATTTTCTTCTGTCTTATTGAGCAAAATCATTATTGCTATTATCCAAATGTATAATCATAGCCAGTCTACATGTATAATTATATGAATTTTAAAAAAGGTTGAAACGCACAGAATGTTCTGTATTGTCTATTCAATTATTAATCCTGCTAACAACTACGAATTATGTTAAAGCCTCTACTCAACTGATGCTCTAATTTACGTTTTATATCACACCTGTGGCAATCGATTTATAGAAGGCGTGAAACCATGAGTCACTCAATCCTATTTTGATCAAAAGCAACATGAGTTTTGCTGTTTAAATCGCATGCGTCACTCTTTTCGTTCATTTGTCCGACAATAATAATTCTGATTACAATAAGGCACAAATATCAACCTCTGGAGTATTCCAAATGACATGTAAAAAACATTCGAATAATTGTGAATTAACGTTTTGCATTAGATGGATCTTAGGTTTGTTTACATGTTTGTAGGCCATTGTTTATTTGGAAGAACAGAAGGTTAGTTATTCCAATATACTCTCTTGCATCAAATTTACTATCAGCCAGTTTATTACATTTCGTGTGTCGTTCAGTCTATTGATAGCTCATGACTGTAAATTCAAACATGCCAAATACATTACTTATAATAATGAGAAAACCCAAGTAGATTCTGCAAAATATTATTTCACAAATAAGAATGTATTCATTAGCTCAGAGTACATGATTCATTAAGAATATAATAAATTCAATCACAGGCAAATGGAAGCACTTTTATATTTGACAATTAAAGGCAATATGATTTAGGAAAAGAAATAACGTTGAAAGGTGTAGGAAATTGCATTATAAGTACTGTATGTGAATATCAATTCATTTTTCCCCTTCAAACTACAGTTGATTTTTTCCAGACCTGCATTAATTCGTTATACGATGGCGGAGGTTGATTGGGAGAATCCGGAGGAGGTGGGGATCGCTGTGCGTGATATCGATGATATTGATTATGATTACGGACGGATTGATCCGGTGGATACTGATTACTGAGGGATGGGACAGACGATGGATGGTTGCCGCTTGATTCATCATGTTTGATAGATCCTGGACGTGTATTAGGTTGATACGAATACACGAAGGTTGGTTGTTCGCATGTTCCTTTAACATCCGGAGGGCGTACAACCCATGGAGATGATGCAGAAGGTTGGGCAATGGTAGTTGTCGTCATGGTAGTACCAGAGTACATCACTGAGGTTGATGTCCTCCGCTTAATATAGCAGCACCAAATGACAGATACGATCATCAATATGGCTCCAACTACAACAACTGCTATACCTCCATACAACTGTCGCTTGGCTGAACTTTTCAATTCTGGAAAACTTTCATACAAACTGTCGGATAGACTTTCCATCCGTGTCGACGCTATAGCTAGGATAGCAGCTCCCGTTGCAATAATAAAGCACGACATCACCGTCAAACATATTGAACATGGGAGGCAGCGATGTAGACATGGTCTGTTTTGCGGATTCTCATTCATATTGTACGTGTTTGTCTGTACCATCACAGGAGCAGGGCTGCCGGATGCCACCATTTTCATCTATAGATTATGCATTAGTGGTGTGAGAGAAATCTCTATTATTCTCGCTTCCTCTGTGTTCACTCACTTTGCAGAAATGTCGGCTGATTCCTCCCCTGAAAATTAAAAAAAGTATACTCAGTTTTTAAAAAAAAAATAAAAAAATTGGGGGGGGGGGGGGATTGATCTGATGATTTATTAATTCATTTGTTTGTTCATTCAAAAACATTACAAAAATATCACAAAAAGATTTACACATCAACCAACCCCCACCCTCCCCCCCCCCCCAAAAAAAAAAGAAGATAAAAAAACAACAACGATACCAACAAATGATATCTGAAGACTTCATCCGGCAATCATACAAGATCATTGTTTTAAGCAAACGCTAACCTTTGTAAGCCCTTTAAATTGCCATATTATATTCATATTTGTATCTTCTTAAGTTCTGTTACAAACGGTGTATCTTCCAAACATGTTCCTGGATAAAACGAAAAGGGTTCAGTCCCGAATTGAGCCAAAGCCACAGAAAGGGAACGTCTGATTACGAACCATGCCATCAATAATTACGCATACAATATTCTTGGCAAGAAAAATCCAACTAAATATCACTATTGATATTAGTACTACTCAAATAACAATGAAGATAAGAAATGATGATTATTTTACAAATATTCGCATGCTTCATAATATATGAAACGCCAAATTAAGAATTTCTAGAGTGAATTTTATAGTTCACTGAGGCCGCAGGCTGAGGTTGAAGATTTAATAACGCGAGGGAAATTCTGAATTCGGAGGCGAACATATGTTATATTAAACAACGATGCATACAATAGTTGTGATATAAAATGTTGGGTGTCACGTGACATCATAACAGCCCATAGGATACACGCTAAAAATCTCCTATTTGTTGTATATTTAATCAGATATGCTCTAAACCTCATTTCTTATAGAATTTGCAAACATCAGTCATATCAACCACTGTTTAATGAACAAAAGTTACAAGTTATATTACTTTCTGTGGATCAATTGTAATTTACCCGAGGTATATTACGACATTAGAGTCTGTGCATACTTTGGGATAGACTAGCATATCGTTGCAAGTTCAAGGTTTATGATAGGTATGATATGACAAAGACAATGTCAGCGGTGAGGCACTCGTTGGAAATACCGGCTATTCAGTTCACATGTCCTTATATAATAGTTAGACATTGTCAACTCGTAGACTCGTAGCAAAGCTGGTGTTCGCATATTTACTGTAAAAATACCAAATCTTTCACCAAATCAGAAATCCTCGGAGATCAATTAAAAGAAGAAAGAAAATGTATCTATTCCCAGAATAGTTAACCCCCTATTCATTTCATTACTTTCTTTACTTCTATTTACTATCAAGAGGTCCCAAGTGCCGGTTATCATTATTATTATTAGTAATAGCATTAGTATTATTATTATGCATACGGATAGTAAGCCTATAGCATTCATATAGTGTTATTCGCAAATGAAGAAGAAAAAAAATTCATGCCAAATAATTATAACTTTAATATGGATTCAAAACAACCATCATCATTTTCATCATCACATAAAAATGAAAATGAATAATAGATTATTAGCATGGATATTTTGTATCAATCATAGCTGATTTGAATAATTGGCAAACTCCAGTCTATCTCGGTAAACATTTATATAAGATGGGGACATACATGACAATCTATAGGGAGAATCAACGAAGGTGCATATCCTTATCACGGTGATCGTTTCATAATTATGCGAATAATTCTTACCTCATTTCATGATGTCAGGTATGATGAAACAAAACGGCCTCATAATAGGAGTAGACCGAGTGAATCCTACTAAAATATGCTCGGATGGGCGGATAGTACAGCAAAACTTGATCTTAATTTCCTCTCATTGATACTGTGCGTATACATTAGTTGATGGGAAGCCTATCCCCATGACGCGAGAAGAAACGATTCGGGGATACAGATAGGCGGATGCAGCATGCGACTCCCACATAACTTGATGATCGAGTCATCGGCTGGGTTGTTCATAATATATATGACTATGGAAAGCCATGGCGAATTCATAACACTGCTTAAAAATATAATCTCCACTGCTCCGTCGAAACCTATTCCATTGGGCCTGAAAAACTATTTCAACTTTTGTCTTCCATTCCTATCGATACCTTATTTAAAAAGTATATGTATGTCTGTTTGATTATAATCAATGTATACAACAGACTAACGAATGCTACTGTACTATTTCTCGAGTTTTTATACCTTGTCGCTTTTGTTATTATTGTATCTATTGTATTTTGTAGGTTGTATATAGTATATTTTTAATTCGAGACAATCCAAATGAAGCATTATAGGTTCGAGCCTATATATAGCGTAGACATACGATTTTGTCCGAATGCGCCTACCACTTTCAATATTTCTAACAAGGAATACGAACTTGCAATAATACTGATTCAGTGTAAAAATATTCAAAAAATACGAAAAGGTATTCCCTATTTTAAAAAGGAAAGACAATCGTAAAGTATGGCTTACTTTATTAAAGAAACAAATAATAGCCTAGGATCCAAACATAGATGAAGTTGCAAGACAACACAATATATGACGGATTGCGATGTGAGCACTCATATACTCGCATATATTTCATAGCAATCGGAATAACAATAAAACAGGTAGTTCAAAAGCACGAAAATTGGACCTTGATGTGTATAAATATTAGAGATTCAAGATTCAATATGATAATATAGTAGTATTACAAAAATGATCGTAAATATTTTCAACAACAACAATCAACCTTAATCCATTTGAACAGCTTTGTTGAGAACCAATGTAAATGTGGAAAGATGACAATGGCATACCAGCCAGATGACATATGAAAAAAAAATTAAGTTGATACCAGATCTGGCTGCCATCTTCTGCCTATTATTATGTAAGAGCCGATTTTTCTTGCCACATTGCCCCGGAAAATGTGTTTATTTTGGTCCGGGGTTGAAGGATTCGCGGTCATATTTACGGCGCGTGGGGGCGCGTGACGTTCTTTGACACCGTTTCCATAGTGTCACAGAGCTTTTGCCCTTCATTGGGTTTTTGTTGTTGATTCGTTAATGTTTACTTTTTTCCAAATAGCGTCTTTCATTACTTTTTAAGAGGATAAACTACCTTGTAATTTACATTTCACTTTTGTTGTAAAATAATAAGAAATGTCGAAACCTGAATGCAATATCCATTATTATGTAGTGTAACTCGTGGCATAATGGCGAGAAAAACCACTTTTGAATGGGTCCGGTGTATTTTAAAGTGAACCTGTCCATTGTTGAAGTGTGATGAAAAAAACTCCGTAATTTGTGTATGAAATGTTACTCATTATATTATTTCTACTATACTAACACTTTAACCCGCCAAAATCCTGAACAAATTTCTCAAACCACAAAGATATTGATGGTTTTCTTTAATATAGTAAAGGCGTCACTGTGTGATACCCTCTAACAGTAAATTCTCCGAACCAAATTTTGAATTTTTCCCAACCATTTTCCATTAAAATAGGACATAAAACAGGCTTTTAAAACTCTTTCAACACTTGAATGTTTGGAATGGAATTTATAGCCAAATCATTGCTTTGTGACGATTTACATTCACCTAAAATGTAATCATATTATAGTGATAAAGTTCGGGGAATTCAGCAATCGATCATATCATTTTTGCCAATTTTTATCATTAAAAATGGTCTGTTTTCACTCAAACTGTCAGGTAATCTTTAAATGTACATCTAGCATTAAGGTCATGCACTACCTTAGCACCATGTTCCCTCCTCTGAAAATTTTTAACTTTTAATTCCCTTTGACAATACAATTTATTAACAGATCAACTGGCTTTACCCACACAAACCACCACACAGTCTCACTTCTTCTATTGAGGTTAGTAGACTATTGAATAAAGGTCAAAGGAAGTTTATTTATATTTATTTGATACCAACATGGTCCTTTAGTTAATATCATAGTACAACATTCATGATCATCACCAGCATAAAATTTAATTCTTATTGGTCAACAGGTCAACTTCCTGTGACCATGACCCTTGACTTCATGTACAGCCCGAAACATGACTCATAAACTTGATGGATTAGGCCACTTGACCACTTTGCATTATTGGCCGAAGCAGTAATCATAATAACAAGTGTCTAGTCTGGCACAGTTGGGTTTATGTTACCCTTGATGGCAATATGTCCTTCTACCTAATCATTCTCGATGGTTTTGAAGGTACATGTAGAAGTGGGCGTCTTCCACTTCATGAGATTATCGGTATCATTTTATGAATGTATTCCTGTCTTGTTATGTACTGAATGTGACCAAATTGAACCTTAGTGTGCATGGTCCTTTAACATTTGAAAAACGAATTACACCGATATACAAACTTGTGTTTTAAATATACCTACAACTAAACATTGCTTATCAAGTGTATATAGTAATCCTGGTTTCGGAAAAGACTATACAGCGTGAGTCAAAAAGAAGTTTACACCTAGAAAATTGTTAGTTATTTTAAAAATCATCTACGAACAGTAAATTATTATACATCTTATGAAAGAGTGTTTTATCCCAAATCATCTGGTATCATTTTTGTGTGGTATGTGTTCATGCTGGGATGGACAGCAGGCATTATTACACGGTAGTGTGCATCTGTATGCAGCAGAGTATAAGGACATAATAACAAAAATCGAGTGAGATATACAACTACATTTTTGTTCGATATTTACTATTTAAGGATCACATCATTACAACAGTACAATATAATTACATAAACATACAACTTTTATCCATGAAATATAGATACACCATATTCTAAAATAGTATTACCTAAACGAGACTAATTTGAAAGAGGAAAGGCAAGTCAAATAAGGTATACAATGGAAGCGATTGGAAGGTACATTCGTGTGAACAAGATAGACATGAGGTAACATAGTTTTCATTGATTCAACTTGATGGTAACACTTTATAAAATACATCAGAAAGATAATTTTAAAATAGTGAAGCATTTGATCTTAAATCTGGTGTACTATTGCACACTTTATACAGTTGGCGCCGGCTGACCCATCCCTTGATAACAGAATACCGTGGAAGGAGAGAGTGGAAGATGGAGAAACAAATATTGAAAGGAACACGGAAGGCAATAAATAAATATAACGTGGGTGTCCTGCCTATTGATAATCAATTCAGATGACATGGTTTTTACTTGGTAAAATTACTATGTCTTTGTTTACATTTCAAAATGAAGAAGAAACTATGCAAGAGCCTAAAACAACATGATCACTCCCTGATAAAGAGGCCTAAAGGCGTTTAACTTTAACGATAGTTATGAGTATCAGGTCGATATCAGGTCACACATATTACCGAATACGTAACGTGTGATTGTACAACTGTCATGACCATGTCAAATTAACTGTTTTCGCTTAAAAGCTTCCATCGGACTTACTTGCGTCACTTGTGGCGTTCATTAATTCGTTATATGCAGGCGGCGGTTGATCTGATAGTCTTTCCACAGGAACTGATGGTTGCAGGGTTGGTTGAGCTTGTGGGTACTGGTTGACAGCAGGTTGAGCTGGTAGGTACTGGCCGACAGCAGGTTCAGCCGGTGGGTACTGGTTCGTACCGATTTGGACCGACCCCGCTTGTTGCTGAGCTTGATATGAATGCACGAATGTCTGTTGACCGCTTCCTCCTCCTCCTCCTCCGCCTCCCTGGATAATGGGAGGTTGTACTAATCCAGGTGTAGATAGTTCCTGTAATGCGGCGTTTTGGATAACGACTGTTGTTGTCATTGCCTTTCCAGAGGACATCGTTGGCTTGTCAGATAGGTGACGTTGGAGATAGCGACACCAAACGATGCTCAGGGTCATCAGGATGATTCCAAAAACAATAACTGCTACTCCTGCATACATCATTCCCTGGCCAGACCCGTCTCTATTAAATCCTCCCATTGCCGTAATTCCAGCTCCGAAAAATGTGATCATAAAGGAAAAGATTAAAAGTAATATCCCACATCCAGCGTAGCGCTGCAAACATGGCCTATCCTGAGGATTCGCATTGTGCATGGTCGTTTGTGCTACGACAGGGGTCGTTGTACTAGTTGTTGCCATCTCCTTTTACGGACTGTGTACGCGATCGAGGTGTAAAATCAGTGCGCTGTTCGCCGTTTCCCTCCACTTTGTAGTATGTAATATAAACCGAGTTTAGTCTTTAAAAAAATACAAAGAGAGAGAGAGAGAGAGAGAAAGCAATGTAATGTACAATCAAGAACAGCATTGGGATGAATATGGTAACAGGATAGTTCAATTAATACTAAGTCAGGCGCCATTGTTGCGCACTATCAATTCTTGAACCGTTATCCATCTTGTTCTGAGAAAATTGGTCACTCACTTGAAAAGTAGCCTGCTCGGCGGCTGGGTGGCGATTTTTTTTAGTCAATTTCGCCCGGGCACCGAGCGGCAACCGCCCGAGCACCGCTTGTATTTAGGGCATCGCTCGGTCGCTGCTGTTTTAGCGCGGAGTTAAAATTCGAGCGGCGCCTGCTCACTTTTCACTCGCCACACAAAAATACGCTCGGTGCCCGGGCGGTCGCCGCCCGGGCACCGGGTGACCTAATCGAGCGTTCGCCGTCGAGCAATTTAGGTCAAAAATCTAAGACTGCCTATCGGTCGCTGCCCGGTCGCTGCCCAGTCGCCGCTGGGAGATTAGTCGGTCACTGGGCGGCGAGTTCAAAATCGGTCGGCGTCAGGGCTGCCTAGCTCGACGGACTTTGACCTAGCGGCTTCGATTTATGACCTAAATCGCTCGACGGCGAACGCTCGATTAAGTCGGTGCCCGGGAGGCATTCGCCCGGGCACCAAACGTATTTTTGCCTACACGACACCCGCAGATACCCAGCTGATCACCAGCCGGCAGCCGGGCAATCTCTTTAAAATCAGCCGATGGCGGGTGGGAGACCGCCCGGGAATCGGTGGGTCATATAAGCCGGTCACTGCCTGGACGCCGCGTGGAGAAGCTCCCCGATTCCGCCCAGTTTTGACCTGAAAATCGTCCGGCAACCGACGGGAAATCGACAGGGCACCGCCCAGGCATCGCTGGGGCTCTACAGCCTGCTCGACTTCTCCAAAAATAGTTGGGCGATGCCTGAATTCTAGCGGCGACAAAGCAGTCTACAAATCGGTCGGCCACCGCTCTGAGTTGTGACCATAGCTTAAGTTAGTAACGACATCTGAACAGAGGTTTTGAAAGACATTTTGCTATTCATTATTGATAAATGATTATTTCTTATTGATTATTGGTTATTGCTCATTGATTATCATTATTATTATTGTTGATGATTGATGGTTGATTATTATCATTATCATTAACATTATCATCATCATCATTGTAATCATTATCAAAAATCTTCATCCGCGGGAAAATAGAGCTAGGGCAGCACACGGACTTGCGATACCTACACCATCTTGCAAACTTTTTATGCACGCGTAATACCCGTTCGATCAGTGAGTTGTAATGAATGGAGATCCCATCCAACAGGCTCGTTAGAAGTCATCCGTGGCACAGTGCGTCTTTTGTTTTCCCTACCGTAATCCCCGTAAACCCCCTCCGAGACCGCACATCTCCCTGGTAGCACTAAGTCCTCCCTTTCCACCAACAGCCCCAGCCAAGCGAGCACGGCAGCTTATATGCGCCCAGTATATGCGTTGCCGGCTTGTACTTAGGGTGAAAAGTGGAGACGAATTGACTATTTCTAACCCTCATCCAACAAATGCGCAAACATATAACACAATTTCAAATAGTTCTTTTGGGAGATAAACCTTTAGACTACCTTCCTAGTTATGTACTAATTTCGGAAATATTCGGGAAATGGCAATAATTAGATGATAAAATTATGATGAGAACTTTACATTCGCTCTAAATTACGATTTCCTTTATCGATCTGCGGGTTCAAATGGCTATGTCTTCAGTAGAGTTATCCGAGCACGACCAAAGCGTTTGATAACCAATATAAAGCATTAGTCATAATATTGTGGGTTCTGTATTTTGTATGTTATAGCTATATACATCTTCACTGAACATGACGTAATTTTTCGGTGCCATGCATGACTTATAAGCTCGATGCCTGCATATTTTTTACGACCGAGTGTATAGAGAACTTAGGGAAGCAGACGCCGTTGCATAATATTTCGTTATATTTGGAATGCCAGAGGGGATCTGTGCATTGATAAGGACAGCTGCTGGTGGATTCGATGGCTGGAAAGGGTTACATTTCTTGTTGTTAAGCCAAATTAATCCTGAATATCTTTTCCTCGGGAAATTTTTTCGAGACGGTATCTCCATTCATTACAACTCCCTGGTTGGATCAGTGATATGTAGTGGTCGTCAACTTGCCTACTTCACGAACGACCGAATCTAGTCCCCACCCGCTTTATCCAAGGTTTCGATTGACTGTTTGTAATATATTTTTAAAATATAAAATTTATTAATGTGTGATTAATTAAATGCATTAAAAGAAATGCACAATATTTAAGTTCTGTAAAATATATTTGTTTACAATTTAATCTTGCAAGCTTTAATTGATATTTGATGGGAATTCGAAAATTATATTATGTTTGATGGTCAGTATCCGGGCGTTGTTAGATCACAATTAGCGAGCACGCAAAGTACGCACACATGATATTTCACTTTATACATGCGAAAACGTAAACAAAAAGCGAAGGCAAATCATGAGACGATGAAAAATTACACGTTCCTTTGCAACAGACTTCAAGTTATCATAATATAGAAAGCGAATTTAGACTACGAAATTACAAACAAGTGCAACATGTTATATGGGAACAATGCGTACAACCGATATGCGCTAAAATGCCGCGTTGCTTGGCAACGAAATCACATTACGTATTGTTACATCTGTTACATCATAGTCAAAATCATATCATATCAATAAATATCTTCATTTACTTTTTTTATATATAATAATAATACATGCGATTTATATTGCGCCATTATCCATTTTAATTAAATGCTCAATGCGCATCAACATATAAGGGAACAGATTATATCATGACGAAGAATCGCGTACATTATGTAATCTATTTTTTTGTGTAAATATCAGCTAAGTTATTTATAACATAAATAACTATGCATGCACATTCGTATATTAATAGCCGCATGATTCTCTAAGTCGAAGTAAGACTTGTTCAACTCTGGCTGAAATAACTTGAAATATTTTTATTTATTCTTACTTACGTTCAGTTTCATCTTCTGTTCTCGTTTTACATAATTCTTGATATACGTAGTAATAATGTGACAATTTGATATAATAATTACCTTGTCAAGCAAGGCGCTATGTTAGCACGTTGGGTGTTAGTGTTAGTGTTTAGAGCAGTGAAGAGCTCTTTAATCGAGCTAAATATTTGCTAATTTTTTGTTTTGTAATAATTAATGAAATTAAGAGCCCGATACCGATATCAATATCGATAGCTTAATAACACTACTGACGTGGTGGAAACAGCGTGACCTAACTTTAATGGGTAAAATTCAATTGATGAAAGTATATGGATACTCTAAATTGACATATGTAACATCACTAATGCCAGTTCCAGAGTGGGTATACAAAGAAATGGAAGTAATATGTTTTGATTTTTTGTGGAGAGGTAAAGATAAAATTAAAAGAAGTACAATGATGTTAGACTATCAGCAGGGTGGGCTCAAAATGATGAATTTTAGGTTGTTTGTAAAAGCACAAAGAATAATGTGGATAAAAAGGCTTGTAACAGGGACTCATGATATCAAGTGGAAACAATACTTTAAATATTTAATGAGACCGATAGGAGGTAATTTAATATTTTATTGCAATTATTGGAGAGATACAGTGAAACTTATGTTACCTTCCTTTTATCAGAATCTTCTGAAAGCATGGATAGATATGAAAGAATATGTTAAAACAGAAGAGAGATACAAAGGGAATGAAATATTGTATAATAATAATTTTATTCAACTAGAAGGTCAAACCTTATTTGAGGAAACTTTGTTTTTGAAAAATATATATCGAATTCATCACATTTGTGAAGAAAATGGAGAATTGAAACCTGAAGCTCATTTTATAATGTTAGGTTTGAGCAGAGTGGAAATTGATAAAGTAAAACAAATTTATAACGTAGCCCCTTATGAATGGAAACAGAATGTTCAACCTTTAAGAAAAGCAATTCACACTGGCTTTAGTTTAGAATTTATTTTTTCAAAGAAAGTGTTTACATTTGAAGATTTAACTGCAAAAATGGTATATAAGAGTCAAATTAAAAAGAATGTAGAAACAAACTCGGCAGGCGGCAATTTAATGACACTTTACAATATTCCAAGAAAAGAAGTAGAAAAGATATATGTTCAACCAAGGATGTGTACCTTAAGTAGTAAACTGCGAGAATTTCAGTTCAAATTATTGCATAATATTTTATATACAAATCATCATTTACATAGATTCAGGTTCCATGAAAATGGTTTGTGCTCATTTTGCAAAAATTTTGAAGAAACTTATCAACATGTATTCTTTGAATGTAATACAATAAAGGAAGTCTGGGGGAAATGTGGAGATAGACTTAATTTACCAATTTTGAAGAAATTATCCTGGAAAGAAATTCATATAGGAATAGATGACACTACTTTTAAAACAGAGCAATTATTGAACCACATTTTAATTTTGATTAAATATATGATTTTCCACAGTAGAGAGAAGGGAAACCCTCCAAAAGCAAAAGAAATAGAATATAGATTGTTGGAAAATAGAAATGAAGAGAAAAAACTTTCAATGGAAAGAGACACACTTTCAATTCATTTAAGGAAATGGGAAGCTTTGGAAAATTTAGAATAAATTTTTCAGTTTTTTTTTTTTTTTTTTTTTTCTCTCAATATACAACTTCCTGACCCTCCTCTCTTTTTTTTTTTTTTTTTTTTTTGTTGCTCGTTCTATGTTAGCGTGTGTTTTGTATACTGTTGTATATGTTATGTGTTTAGATGTTGTGTGGGGTGGGGGGGGGGGGTAGTAGGTGTTTTGTAGCTTTTTCCCTTTTTTATATATATAATTTTTTTTTTTTGTCTCCAAAGGAAAATGAAGAGGTGTAACTTTTGTATGTAAATGTAAAAGATCATTGGTAAATTTATAAAGACCTATGTTAAATTATTTTGTTATTTTGTATCCAATGTTATAAATGTACAATTTTTCTTTGAGAGAAACGAATAAAAACCTATGAAAAAAAAAAAAAAAGTGACATCGCTACACAGACTTGATTCCACGACAATGATTTAAAAATAATACATAAAAACTAGATATATCATGAAAAGCACAAAATGAATTTACATTCATTTCTCTGGTCTTTTAAAATAACAAAAGAATATAAATAAATCACATAGTAAAGAACCTGTTTCACATGTTTTTATTTGATGGTAAGACAATAAATTACCGTCGTTCGTGCGTTGACTGCTGTGCGGGTACAACACTAACACCGAACTGGAAATCAACATTTGCTTAATCCCTAGGGGCTAGTGATAGTGAATAGGACATTTGTACGTAAATTATTAACACCAGCCACAAAGGTCGGTTCAGCAGACGACAACACCAGCTGATAGTGTTTACTAAAGGAGCTACACAAAGAAAATTCACTAACAACTGATAATTCGAACAAATTACATATGGATGGAAAGATTTTCTCTTGAAAAACACGAATAATTTGCTGAGAAATCATATACATATCATGGAAAGGCGTAAAATGCAATTTTTTAAGACCCTTCTTAGACCCCAAGCGCCCCCGAACGTAAGCCAAACACACGAGCGTAGCGAGCTCTGAATAGTGACGTCACACACTGGACAAACAGCTCAGTGCCGTGTAGCAGTCTGCAGCTAGGCAGCCGTGTCCCGTATGTGACGTCACAAATATTGACGCTCTATAAAGGACCGCTGATTATGGCAGAAAATCTGGATTTCAAAACTAACATTTTTGAGAGTTGATTACAGCGGCCCCGAACATATTTGATCAGCAAGGCTTCCCCTTCGCAATAATATGAGTTTTGCATCAATTCAAAACACTTTTGATTCTTCGTGTGGCTACTTTACACTAACACCAGCTCTAAACACCCAACTTGAAATCACTCCATGTGCTTATTCGCATTGTTTGTATAAATTTTGTTGCATTTTTTTGTAATTTGTAATTATAAATTTGAATTCACTATCTGAAGTAATAAAATTGAAACCGGTCATAGTGAAGAGTTGAACTCTCAAGAATTTGTTTTTCAATTTTTTCAATTGTTTTAATCATTATGTAAGTATATATATATATATATATATATATATATACATCCCCCTTCTACTTATGTGCCTTTTGTCATAGGAATTGAATGAGATAATCAGTTATTAATTGAAAACTAAATAGTTTTTTCTTTTACTGAATTTCATTGTCCATTGTGCCTGGTAAAATACATTATGGCTCAATCAGTCAGCATCAGCAAATGGATTGTTTATTAAAGAAGTGTTTACATTTAAATTAGCAAATGGTTTACAATAAGCATGTAGGTTTGAAAAGGTTTTATCATAACATTTTACCTTGGTTACTACAAATATTGATTTAGCGAGTGACAGTTTAACACGTACAACTGGTGACAGATGCTTTGCCACGGGTTTAAAGAAAACCTCACCTTTGATGTATGATGGTGTGTCCAAAATTCACGGAGATTAATACAAATATATGGAATGTGATATTCGATCCCTGATTTCTCTTAATTCTACAAAATTATATTTAGTTGAATTAATACCGAATGAACGGCAAAGTTGTAGTCAGACTAAAAGTTGGTGCTACTAGAAAATTTGTTATCATACGATTCCGGAGATATTGCGATCTAAAAATTCGATGTCGGATCGGAATGCGCTACAAATGGCGATAAAAGTTATATAAACAACGAGACTTTAATTCTTGCACGGAAGTTTACAGCTGATTTAACAAAAGAGTGACCCATCAAATCTAAAGATAGTTGGACAATTTGCAAGGGACAATATTACCCAATCAGTCGGTTTACTTTTTACTCACAATTTTTGATATATTTTTTCTCGATATTTAGATTCATAGAACCTTGTCGGTAAGTTTCAATTATTTCAGAACAGACGCAAAAGACAGCCAAAATGCCGATCTTTTGTCAATACTTTCATAATTTCACATCAACTTCCATAAAATTTGTTTTCTATCGGTAATTTTAGATTCCTCTTTCCATTGGTGTTATCAGATTTTCGAAATCTTACTGATTTTTTTAGATAGCGAACTATTGTCACATTATATACTTGCTTTAACCCTAAAAAGGCCGGGCTATTTGAGGTCTTAGTATGGCCGGGAGGGGGGTATTATGGCCCCCTTAAGATCTCGGACGTGAAACGGCCGATCTCCGCGAAAATTTGCACGCATGTCAAGTGAAGTGTATAGAATAATATGGCAGTTTCAATTTTTTTGAAAAATTCACATATTTGCATATTTATGGTAATTTATGCAAATAAGGTCATAAAACACATTTTTACCCATAAATCATATATTATTCATATTTAAGAATTCTCTTTCACTACATATATTCATTAGACCATTTGGAATAATAATACAATTTTTTTGGGAAGAGCCAGCTTATTCCTTAAGTTATCTTTTGTTTTGATAATTTCTTATGTATTTCATTTTTTTAAAACTTATGTATTTTATTGTTTTTGTTGTTTTATTTAATTTCTTTCTACAATTCAACTATTTGACTCCCAAAACAACCACCTAAACTTTAAACAAGATCCAATAATTATTGTTTGATCTATTTTTTTAGGAAAAATTACATTTCTATATGTTTTGAACACAAATCACAACAATTTGCGATTTTCAGGCTGACATGCAGAGACAAAATGTCACGTGACCTTGTAACTGTAGGTCCGATTTTCATATTTTTTTTAAAGATGCGCAAGACTCAAAAGAAAAAAGTCAGCGAGCGGCGGGGCACCATCCATATGCGTTCCCGAACAATCAGAAAAATCGTGGAAGGAGGGGGCCTCATTAGGGTTAAGGATTTCTCTAACACTATGCTGGGAAATTTTGGAAATTAAGGGGCAATATATTATGAATCTCTCAGATAGAGTATATTTAATTTCTTGGGTGAAGTTGCCAATAATGCGATTATAAGCCTAGCATGTGACTATCACACAAAAGACTGAATTCCCCTCTATAAAGTATGAACGTGACTAAAATAATTCAGATTTTCATAAAATATTTGCTCTTTCGATCAATTTATGCCGTTTTAATACGTATTAACGTAATAAAATTCGAATCACTCTTACCTAGGGAAAATAATTTAGTATCAGCATCACCGATATATCAGGCTTATGAGATCACACTGCGGTAGTCTAAAATACACGCAGTGATACAAATCGGATCGTGTTTCCACAGCCTCAACACATGATACTACTGATCGTAATCCAATAACGCCACCACAGACGAACAGCATGGGTACCCTATGCAAGGAGTGACGTAACATTCATGTAAATGAAAA
Organism: Strongylocentrotus purpuratus; assembly: GCF_000002235.5. Classification (NCBI taxonomy): domain Eukaryota; kingdom Metazoa; phylum Echinodermata; class Echinoidea; order Camarodonta; family Strongylocentrotidae; genus Strongylocentrotus; species Strongylocentrotus purpuratus. The sequence continues at coordinate 5,438,068 of NW_022145599.1, read as the reverse complement.
CGATAACACCGATGAAATGTTTATATACATCCTAAGAATTGGCGCCCGGAATTAGGAATAATGCACGCTCTATTTAGATTCAACATACGTGGCATAATTCATGACTCATTGCTCGGGTGAACATATGGCCTTAGATTGTTTCCGGGTCGCGCATATCTTTTTTTTAACACAAATTTTTAGCCATTTTCGCGAGAAAAAAAATTAATAGAAGTGCTCTAATGAAAGACCCTATAAGTCGTCAGAACTTCGTGGGCGGGCTCAGACTCGCTAGTACGGGAGAGTGTTTTAGAACTTTGGGCCTGTTTAAAATGTTCCCCTTTATGCCATTACACGCAGTGATCGGCGACGTAAACTTAAAACGAGGAGAACGTTCTACGAAGAGACCGATTGTCTTACTATAAACGAAATTGCTTTGATCCTACTAAGAACATGTTACAATTAGTACTATGGTCGGGGTAGAATATGTGTAAATAATGTCTATGATACGATCCTACTACGTTTATAAACAGTCAGTTTTGTTTCTTCTTCCAAAAAGTGTATTTTATTATTTTCTAAGAGGATGAAATATTTAGATTTTATTTTGAATTCTAAAATGATAAGAAAATTCGAAACGTACATCGCAATACCCATCAATATATCGCATACAAACGAATATCTAAGTTTCAGTTGTTACAACGAAACAATGATTTATCAAGCTCTTGGTTTCGATTAGACATATAGTAGGCATTTGTATGTAGCACGGGGAAAGGACATCTACTGACAATAATAGAGGCGACACTTTTGTTGTCGTTGTTGTTGGGTTTTTAGGCTGACCAGTCTAAAAAGATTATTTCTGCCTGGCTGTGCTTTTTTAAAAAAAATAGTTGTTCATCACTGATGATTAGATGGCGCTGTTTCTTTTCCTCTTCAGAGGGTATCGTGAACTGTGCAGCTTCCGTTTATTCGATGGTGCGGGCAATAATTGTAGGTGTCGACCATGAACAGGATGCGAGTATCTTATTAATAATAGGGGTTAACTGTTCAGTGCTAAACTATACTTTCCCTTCCCTTCCTCTCCAAGAGAGTGAGTTATAACTCGTTAGCTATAATGATTGGTATCTACCTGTAGCTTTTATGAAAGCCAACAGAGTGTGCAGATGATCTTCATTCCCCAATAAATTCTTTAAACTCTTATCTTTAATTTTCAACCGAGAAAACAACTTTTCCTCTCTCGTACATATTTCTTACACCAATAAATAATGTTCGATTATTTCAGTTTCATGACAAAAATCACAAAGGCCATTTTCATGTTTATTAGTACTGAATTTGTAAAAGTTTAATTTGCATTTTCCCATTCTCAATTGATGTAATAATCTTTCATCTTTTCTACAAAAACCAGATAAGTTAATGAGTCTCGTTATATATGGATGGATCTGAAATAAGAATCTACCTTTGTCTATTGTTTCCCACTGATTTTGCCATAAATGCTGATAAAAATGACGCATGTGGTTAGTTAATTCAGACCTATTCCGTGGTACAGTAACATCTATGTGTTCTTTTTGTGTTGCATTTTTAGCCAAACCGTCGGCTCTTACGTTTCCCAGTAGGTTACAAGGTGCAGGTATCCACTCAAACTGTATGTCTATACCCAAAACGCTTAATTGTGTCAATTTCTCTGATATTTCTATAACTAAACTAGATTTGTCCATGTTTTTAATAGCCTGCAAGGCTGATATGGAATCTGATAATATTACCACAGAAACTGGGAGATAGTCCTCTATCTATTGTAATGCTAGGATGATTGCTGTCAGTTCAGCAGTCATAATATTTACTGGGGTTATTCTATAACCTTTACTTATCTTAAATCTTGGAATATAAAAGGCTGCGCCTGTTAGACCATCATCAAGTTTGGATCCATCTGTATATATTTTCAAGTGGTTGTGCCATTTTATTGAAATATTTTCCAATGCACAGTTTAACTGCTGTATTGGAAGCGATTCTTTCTTTTTCCCTTGATCATGTATACAGAACGAGACGTTTGGTTTCACGAAATGCCAATGAGGGGTGCGAGGAATACAATCTGCCTGTTTTTCTAGGTTTGGTGTTTCTAAAGTGAAGGCTCTATTCATGAGAGGATCATCATTCTCTTTCCATCTATTACATTCGTATTGCCAATAATGGTGTAGTATATACTTTGTTGGATGATTAAATAAAAATGTGTATTATTTTGTCAACAGAGACCTGTCTACGAAACTCTGAGGGGGGCTCCCCGCACCCGACCTGAAGCGCTGCTAGTGATGGGTATTCCACCAGTGATAATCCTCAGAGCTTGGTATTGGATAGAATCAATTTTTTTCTCAAAAGAGTATTTGATGCTGACCCATATGCTTTGCATCCGTAATCTACAATAGGCCTGATAAGGCCTTTATATACATGTACCATTAACAATACTCGGGAGTTGCATCCCCATTGCTTTCTTCTTCTTCTTGATTTGTTTTTGTTTGGCAATCAGTCACAGTTGACTATTTTTGCCACACACTATTTTATGAATTATTTATATATATACATATATGTACAATTTCATGTCATAAATGACTATTTTTAGGATTCTTTCTCCTTCCATCCTCTTTTCTTCCTCTTTTTTTCTTTTTAGACTCTATAACTTTTTTTAGAGAGAAAATTCAATAAATTAATAATTTTGGAAAGAGACGACGGCCTAGCAAGTTGTGAATAAAAAACGCCTATAAACTAAAACTAAACGTACGTACTTGTGTTTACGCGCACGTGCGCGTTCAAATATCACCTCACGTATGCACATGTGTACTTCGCACTTACCCCCACCCTTTTCAAAATGCCATCTTACCAGTCTTTGAGGTATATTTCGCAGACTTTCGGTTTTAACCTAGGTCACTCCGGCATAGGTGAGGGGGTGCCAGCTAGCATGTGATGTTGGAGGTGATCACCGAATTGCAAGAAAAAGGAAAAGAGAAGATAAGAAGAAGAAAAAAAAAAAAAAAAAAAAAAAAAAAAAAAAAAAAAAAACTCAACAACAATTTAATTGTTTGGATACAGCCGCTTTGTTCTTAAAACGAAGCGAACTATTGCTTTTTGTTTAACTATTTCTGAAAGTTTAAGTAGTGTCATGATTTCCTGTGGATGTGATAAATGAGTTTCTACGAGTAACATAGCTCTTTCTATTATGTACTTTGGGCATTCAGTGAGAAAGTGGTTTACAGTTTCAGTACGTCCTATGCAGTTATTGCAATGGCCTGTCGAGTGTATATTCAATCTGAAGAGATCTAAGTTCAAACCTATCACTCCTATTCTTAATCTATGGAGAATACTTTCTTCAAATCTGTTCAACTTACATTCATATGGTTGATTTACTGTAGGCAGTATATGTCTAAGAGATCTATCAGAATTATTCCATCTGTCTTGCCAGAGTTTTATATACTTGCTGGTAATAATACTCTTTATTTCAGAAAAGGATAATTTATTACAAATTTCAATGTTATTTTGTAAAGCAGATTTTGCATAAAAATCTGCCATTTCATTTCCGTGTACACCACAATGGCTAGGAATCCATTCTAAGTGTATGTGTTTTCCTTGATACGATAATTTTGTACTTAATGTAATAATTTCAGTTACAAATGTAATATCTTTTTCATCCTTTATGGCGAGCAGGGCGCTTACGGAATCACAAAAAATAACAATGCCAACATACACATTAATGTTCTCTAGCCAATTAAGCGCAAGGACAATTGCAGCCAATTCGGCTCTGAAAGATGAGGTGTGATCCGCCAATCGTTTGGCTTGTTGAAAGGAGAATGCTGGTACATAAAAAGAAGCAGAACTTATTCCAAAACTTGGAACCTTTGACCCATCTGTATAGATGTGTAGTTGTATTGGCCATTTGGTACTGATCAATTCTAAACTGCGTTGACGTAAATAAGATGGGTTTTCATGTTTGTTCACTATTTCGCTTAATTCTATCGACACTTTTGGAGCATTAATTTTCCAAGGGGGGAAACTAGGTATAGTGTAAGGTTCGATAGTACAATGTTTCATTAGTTCTGTTCTGCATCCAAATGGCTTGTTATTCTTTTGGAGCTTCAAAAGTTCCATTTGCCAGCTGGGCTTAACGTTTAATATGACAGGGTGATCTCGATGCATTTCAATCTTTTGTCTGAATCTGTCCGCCAGCATCTGTCTTCTTAAGTCTAAGGGCATTTCACCTAGTTCAACTTGTAGTGAATCTAATGATGTAAGAGGAAGAGCTCCCGCACAAATTCTCAAGGCTTGATATTGAATGGAGTCAAGTGATTTCTTTATACTTTGAGCCGCACTGTCATAGGCTTCACAACCAAAATCTAATAACGATCTTATCAATGCTCTATATACCATTAGCAGGGATTTCGAGGAGCTTCCCCATGTAGTCCCAGTAAGGCACCTAAGAATGTTCAGTTTCTTTTTACATCTAAGGACTACGGCATCTATGTGCGTCTTCCATGAAAGTCTTTTGTCAAATATAAGTCCTAGGAAATGCTTCTTTGATTGGAATAAAAGTGCGTCGTTGTTTAATTTCAGTTCTGGGTATTTTGCTTTATTGTTTTTAGTAAATAACACTGGAAAGGATTTACTCTGTGAAAGGCGAAAGCCCCATTTAGTAAACCATTCACTCAATGTGTTCAGATAGCACTGTATTCTGTTTGAAATAATTTCTATGTTATTACCTGACATCCAGATGACACAGTCATCAGCATAAATAGATGTGGTGATTAATTCATCTGTTGGAATATCACTCATCATGATATTATACAATATAGGACTTAAGACACTCCCCTGGGGGAGGCTGTTGTACATTTCATATAATTTTGATTCTTCTTTACCAATCTTTACTTGGAAAGTCCGCTCTTTCAGATAGTTATAGAGAAACTCGAGCATATTACCTGTAATACCATGTACTGATAGTTTGTAAATAAGGCCTTTGATACAAAGTCTGTCATATGCCTTTTCAATATCGAGAAAGATTGCTAAAGTATATTCACCAACATTAATGCTTCTTTGGATAGCATTCTCTAAAAGTACAATGTTATCCGTGACCCCACGTTTACTACGAAAGCCAGTCATGAGGGGAGGAAGTATATTGTTCTTTTCTACATACCATTGGAGTCTATTCTTCACAATCCGTTCTAGTATCTTGGCAAAACATGAGGAAAGTGCTATGGGTCGGTACGACGATACCTTTCGGGGGTCTTTATTCTGTTTTAACACAGGTATTAGGATAGAGTGTTTCAGACTGGGAGGTATGCTACCCGTATCCCATATCAAGTTCATGACCTTTAGCATATATTGTTTTGCTTTCTGAGGAAGTTTTTGGTAAACCTGATAAGGGATCTTGTCTTTTCCAGGAGCTGATTGTTTACATGTGTTTAGAGTTTTTTGCAATTCAAAAAGAGTGAAAGGTTCATTCAAGATATGCTCCATTCCCCGCTTCAGTGATTTCGTGACTTGTTGCTCAACATTTTTGTTTTCTTTTATTTCTGGACATTCTTTAACATTACTAATTGATTGGAAGAACTTAGAGAAAGCCTCAGTCTTTTCACTGTTACATGTGATTTCTTTTTCATTTTCTATCAGGACTGACATGTTTTTTGTTTTTTTGACAGATACCCCCTTTAACCGTTTAATGGTAGACCATACCGCTGATTCTGGTACAAAGCGGTTGAGTCTTGAGCAAAATTCTTGCCAGTAATTTCGTTCTGCTTGGCGTAGAGTTTTTTGTACCTCTGATTTTTTCTTCAAATATGTATTTAGATTTTCTATTGAAATGTGTCTTTTTAATCTATTATTAGCCCTGTTTCTTTCTTTGATACTTTGTGTACAGTCTTTTGTCCACCAAGGTACAGGGTCATGTTTTTTCTTTCCCCTCTGGGGCATTATTTCTTTAATAGTCTCTGACAAACTTTTCATAAAACATTTATACATTTTCGTAGGGTCGGAATAGTTGCCACTATGTTCAATTTTATGTTCACATTTTTCGGCAAAAGTGTTCCAATCAAAATTTTTAAAAGACCAAGTTGTTTCCTCATTTATCTTCTCGCTGTTGCTGTTCACTTGCCCTGCTCGGTCCAATAATATCTGGGTGGAGATGGGAAAATGGTCACTACCAAGGGTGTGCTGCAAAACTTCCCACGAGCATAGGCAAGATAGTTTGGGGGAGGTGATGCTAAGATCCAAACATGACATTTTCCCAGTGCGTGGATCTATTCTGGTTCCTCTTCCGTCGTTTAAAATTATAAAGTTATTGTCATGTGTGAAATTTTCAATTGTGTGCCCATTTTGGTCTATCTTTGCACTACCCCACACAGGATTATGTGAGTTGAAATCCCCAACTATAAGGAATAGATTGTATTCTAGTTTGTTAATCATCCTGTTCAAAACAATCTCGTTTAATTTTTTGCAAGGGTTATAGAAATTGATTATGGAGATTTTTGATCCAGCAACATGAACTTTAATATGTTGTATTTCGAATTCTTCGTCATTGACAGGATATTCATAGTTGATGGAATCATGTACATAAATGGCACACCCTCCTTTAGATTGATTTTCCCTGTTTCTAATAAAACATGTATATTCAGGGATTTGCAATATTCTATCATCATTGAACCATGTTTCCTGAACACAAATTAAATGGTACTTTACATCTTTATATGAATCTAAGTATTTTATAAGTTCAGGACCGTGATTAAGAGACAAAGAGAAGAAATTCATTTGTTATTAATCACTGCATTTAATAGGCGAACTGATGATATTATTTATACACATGTATTCGAAAATGCCTGTATGAACAATTACTTATAATCTGTTCTTTTTCTTTATCATGTTTTGTTCATACAGTTTTCACGGAGCAAGTGTGATGAAATTAGTTGACATAGAATAAATTAGCAAGTCAACCCTACTACGACTTTTCATTGACTGTTTCTTCAGTTTCTTGCGTACCCGCTATACAGCGTAATAAATTCAGACGTTTCTTGCATTTTTCAACAATAAAATCAACATGAGTAGCCCAGGTTAATCTGTGGTCAAATCAGATTCCTAGAAATTTGCGTGAATTATGATGAGGAATAATGCAATCATTCATTTTTAGCTTGACTTCTTTTATTTCCCGTCTACACAAGTTCACTGCCTGTATTGTATCCGGGTCGCGCGCCCAATCAGCTGAGAAAAATAACACACCCTCAACGCTGAACCGGAGACAGTTCTTGCCTCTCACTCCCTATGGCTAGTCCACTGCCTGGCCTCTTTCCGTGTCTCGCGCCCAATCAGCTGCTGAGAAAAAACACGACCCAATCAGCTGCTGAACTGAACTCAGACTCGCTAGTACGGGAAAGTGTTCTAGAACTTTGGGCCTGTTCAAAATTGTCCCCGTCCTGCAATTACACGGAGTGACAAAATACTTAAAACGAAGAGGACGTTCTACGAACTGACCAATTGCCGTACTAGGAACGGAATTGCCTCGATCCTACTAAGAACGTGTTACAACGTGCTGTGGTCGAGCATCAATTAGCAGCAGTATAAGCCTCCATCACGCCAAACTAATTCTCACTACGTTCTAGAACCGTCCTAGAAAATCATAAAACGTGTTATGGCCGGGGTAGAATGTGTAAATAATGTCTATGGTACGATCCTACTACGTTCATAAGCAGTCCTCAATACGTCCATCTCGTCTCTACCCCGTCCACAGTCAGCTCATATCAAGTTCAGATCGGGTAAATTTGCCATTTTCAAGCAGTCCGGCCCGTCCGTAATCAGTTTAAACCCGTTCTTAATTATTTATGCCCCGATCGTTCCCAATACGTCCAAACCATTCTAAGTAGTTCGCAAATTAAAGGTATTACAAAGTTTTGGTATGGGTCATGAATTTGGTTCAAATTAAGATATTGGAAGCATATGCGTTCCTACAATATTCATTGATCGTTTTCCATGTTGAAATTGAGTCTAAAGTTATGAAATTATAAATAATAAACTCTTTATGTTGCATAGCTCCCTCTCAAGGTCAAGATATCAATTTAGCTATGAAACATTGTTTCTTGATTAAAATCGACCGATTAGCTATTCCCGTTTGGAAAATATATATCACAACTATACATATTCTGAGATTTCCTTGCTCGCAGCAATCATTGAACGGCCGTAGGCGCTATTTGAAATTTATCAAAATTTACCGGGAGCACCGGTAAATTTTTATATTCAATTTTTCTCAAAAACAGAAGTGTATTAGGGGTTAATTTTTTTAGTGCTTATAATACATCCACAGGGGCATCCAAATATATCAAAATTGTAAAGATTCACTATCCACCCAATTTTCAAAATTTCCCAAAAACTTTGTATTACCTTTAATCTGACTTTTTGTTTGTAACCCGACCACCCCGTTCAGGAACAGTACAACCTCATCTCGTTTTTAGTGCGTTCGAACGTGCCCATGTAGGCTCGATGACTATAACAACAACTTATCTGATCGATTCCTTAATTCTCCCCACTATATTATTACAATTTAGTTATGTTTTAGGTGAATGCAAATTGTCACAAAGCAATGAGTTTTTTTTTTTTTTTAGCAGATGTTTCTGCATTTATTGATAAATCAAATATAAAACATTCAAATAACAATAATAGTATAATAGTATAATAGTATATAATATAATTGATTTACATAAAACGTGAGAACTTAAATACACACACATAACAATGCATATAATTGAAAGCTTGAAAGTATGGAGATAAGTAGAATAATAAAGATAAATGCAGAGGCCAACTATCATAAGCAAGAATGCTTGAGTCGATAGTCGTACATGGCGCTGTTATAGGAGTATGTAGGAGAATAGAGTGTCACGTATAACGATTCTTTTTAGAAAGTATCTACATAAAAAGTGGAAAGAAAGTAAAGAACAAAGATATGCAAGTTGGCTCTATATACCATTCCAGACATTTAAGTGTTACAAGATTTTAAAAAGCCTGTCTTATGTCTTATTTTCATGGAAAAACGGTTGGGAAAATTCAAAAAAGGTTGGGGGAATTTACGGTCAGAGGAAGTCGCACAGTGACGCCTTCAGTGAAAATCATAAATATGTTTGAGGTTTGAGAATTTGTTCAGGATTTTGTGCATGTTAGAGGGTTAGTATAGTAGAAGGAATATGATAGGTATCATTACATCACAAATTACGCAGTTTTGTCACCAACCTTCAACAATGTTACCAAGTTACTTTGAGGAAAGCACACAATTTCGAATTTCTTTTAAATCTCAATGTTGCTCTGGAAAAGGAGAAGATTTATGACATGGACTGGCAAGAAGATGAAACAAAAAATGAAACAGCTGAAACAAATTTTGAGGCTCGAGTAGATGACATTCCAACTACAAAGGAGATGAAGTTAATAAACTAGTTTCCACAGTGTCACAGAGCTATTGCCCTTCGTGGAGTATATTGATATGTTACTTTTTTGTTTCTTCTTCCAAAAAGTGTATTTTATTACTGTCCAAGATGATGAAATATCACAATTTATATTTTACTTTCCATTGTAAAATAGTAAGAAAATTCGAAACGTACATTGCAATACCCATTAATATCTTGCATACAAACGAATATCTAAGTTTTAATTATACCTACAACGAAACATTGATTTATCAAGTGAATATAGTGCTATTGGTTTCGATTAGACTAATATAGTAGGCATTTGTATGTAGCACTGGGAAAGGACATCTACTGACAATAACCCATTTACAATTGAGAACATACCTGCAACCTATCACAATATTATTTTCGATATTTACACACTATAAGAATCACAACATTACAACGCTTAAATATAATTACATACAACTATTGTCCATGAAATATACATACACCATAATCTAATATAGTATTACCTAAACGAGACAAATTTGAAAGAGGAAAGACAAGCGAAATAAGGTTTACCATGTAAGGTACATTCATGTGAATATAATTAACATGAGATAACATACTCTTGAGTGGTAGACTTGACCGTCACTTTATAAAATACGACAGACAATTTGTTTTTGTTAATAGTAAAGCATTTTAGCCTGAGTCAGGACCCGGTTTCATTAAACTAGCCATCAATAACAAATTCTAAATAATATCTACGACAACATCTGCATTCAGCCAATCAAACGCAGTAGCTTATAACACTTATTGTAACGGGTTATTTATAACAATTTTTTATGAAGCGGGGCCTGGTTTACTATTGCTATCAGAAGACCATGGAAGTCAATCATGGATCATGGAAAGATATTGTACGGAAGTCAATCAAGAAATGAATGAATAAATAGAACATGGGTGTCCTACCTAATGATAATCAATTCAGATATCATGGTTTGTTATTTGGTAAAATCACTACGTTTTTTTTCCATTTCAAAATGAAGAAGAAACTATGAAAGAGCCTAAAACAACGTGGCCACTCCCTGATACAGAGGCGTGAAGGCTTTTAACTTTAACGATAGTTACGAGAATCAGGTCGATAGGTAATTTGCCATGGATAGCTGGTGTCACAAATACTGCCGATTGCGTAAAGTCTGATCCATTCCAACTCCCTGGTCTGATCAAACAACCGTCATGGCCATGTAATGTACATGTAGTTTCCATAGGAGTTTATACGTCTCCTGTGGGGTTCATAACCTCGTTATATGTGGGCGGCGGTTGATCGGGAAGTCTTTCCACAGGAGATGGTGGCTGTAGGGTTGGTTGAGCTGATGGGTACTGGTTGACAGTAGATTGAGCCTTTGGGTACTGGTTCGTACCGATTTGACAGGACCCTGCTAGTTGATGAGGTTCATATGAATCCTCGAATGTCAGTCGACCGCCTACTCCTACTACTCCTCCTCCTCCTCCTCTTACTATTCTGCCTCTCCGGATAATGGGAGGTTGTACTAATCTCGGTGCAAGTGCGGCGTTTGATTGGCGATGTTGGGCATAGTGACACCAGGCGAACGTCAGGGTCGTGAGGATGACTCCAATAACCAAAACTGCTATTCCTACGGACTTATAAAAACTGTCTGAATGTCCTCCTGACACTACTCCCAATAATATAGTTCCAGCTACTGCAAATATAAACATACAGGAACACATTGCCGAGCATCGCGAAAATGTATTGAAGCGTTGCAAACATGGCCTTTCTCGGGAGTTTGCATTGTACATGGTCGTTTTCTACGGACTGTGTACGCGATCGAGGTGTAAAGTCTGTGCACCATTCGCCGTTTCCCTCCACTTTGAAGTAAATAATGTAAGCCGAGTTTAGTCCTGAAAAATACAAAGAGGGAGAGAGAGAGAGAGAGAAAGAAGAAATGTATTTATTTATTTATTTATGTATTTATTTATTTATTCATGTCTTCTTTATAATAGCAGGGTGGTCCCATTTAAGCCGCAAGGCCTGCTTTCTAAGGGAGCCCTGCTGTAACAAACAAATCACATTTTAAATATCTTACAATACACATAAAAATACGCAAATATACAATAAAAACATAATTTAAACACTAGCCTTGTTATCAGGCAACAACTCTTTTACAATATTCCAGGATTCTTTCATATCTTTGCTACTCTCTATTTTACTTCGATAATAAGCCTTTTTCAACTTTTTATTAAGGATATTAGCTTTGTTTCTCAATGAAGTATATTTCTTCCCTAGAGCGGTAGTTTTATTCTCATTTCTGATGTTATTGCATTTAATTGTATAAAGTTGATTTTTGCAATAGTCTCTATCTCTTGCTAACTCTTTATAAGCCGAGGTTATCCATAGAGACCCTTTAACTTTTTGTATGCACTGATACATAGGGTGCATGTTTGTCAGAGTTTTAAAAAGACGTCTCGAAACTTGTCCCACATAAAATCAATACCAGTAATATTTATAAACATTTCACTCCAATCAATATCTTCAATATCATTGAGAAAAGCATTTTCATTGAAAAGAACGAAAGCGTGAAATTTGAGGCAACGAAATGGGTGTTTTTAGTTTTTTAACAACATCTAGAAATGGTCGCTAAACCCAATAGGCTGTACACCTGAGTGTAATTCTCCTAGTGCCTTTGATACAAAAACCAGATCAATCAGGCTTTTACTGAAAGGGGTCACACGAGTTGTCCTGTTAATGAGCTGAATTTAACCCGAAGATTCAACAATTTCAATTAACCTATTGGACAAAGAATTAACTGTTAGCATGTTACAATTTAAGTCACCCAGTAGTATTATTCTATCTGAGAGTGAAAATATTTGTTCTAGATTTTCCTCTAATTCTTCGAAAAAAGGATACGGAAGAATTTGGTTTACGATATATAATGCCCACATACAAACTAGCTTCATTTCTGGGCTTTTATTCAATCCACAGTAATTCTAAGCCTTTGCATTACAAATCTTGCCTCCTTAAAGTGACTCTCACACTCTGCCGTGTAGGCCTACCGTGTGCCACCGTGCGCGAAAATGTCTGCGGACGGTGGAGAACGGCGAGGGCACACAGTGGTTCGTTATCAAAGCGGGTAACACGTTAATAAGGCGTTGGCGCTTATTTACACCCGGTGGGACCCGGCGAAAGTTTTGGGCATGTTCAAAACTTTGGCCGGCTGGCACCGGCCGCAAGTAAGCGGCAAGAGGACGGTGTTGAACGGTATGAGGACGGTATGAACTATGAATACGTTATGAAAACGGTCACACTGTATGAACACGTTCACAACACGCTCATAACCCGTTACAGAACGGTGATGAAAAATGGAGAGCGGACTGACCGTTGCCGTTCAAATCGGGGTATTTATGGCAGTCGTGTCATGACGTCAGCAGTCCGGGGACTCGCTCAAAGGACGCTCCGAGCGGTGAGGGGACGCTAAGTGACTGGTAGGTGGCTGCTACAAACCCGGTGCACACGTTCGAGACCCGGTATGGGCCTGGTATGGAAACGGCCAAAATTTTCAACAATAGTCAATCTGGGCGGTGAAGACGGTAGAAGCACGTTCAACACCCGATATGCGCCCGGTGAGAACGGTCAGAAGATGGCAACGAAACGGTGAAAAGATTAATTTTATGATTTTTTTTTTGCGGCCGGGGACAAGTTCGCTCAAAACCCAACGTTCTGGACTCTGTTGTTTTTTAATAGCCCGGCAGGTGGACGGTAGGCCTACACGGCAGAGTGTGAGAGCTCCATAAGGTACACTATTTAGAATGTAACAACAAACACCTCCTCCTAAATATTCTCTGTCTTTCCTCTCCATTTATCCTCATTACTGTCAGTTATGACTTAAGGCCATAGGTCCCCTAGTTGTGTGTGTGTGTGTGTGTGTGTGTGGTTGAATTTCATTGTGCGTTGTGCCTCGTAATATTAAATATATGGCCCGCTAAGTCAGCATCAGCAAACAGATTGTTTAATAAAGAATTGTTTACTTCTGAACTAGGAAATGGTTTCCGATCCGAATTAAAGTTTGAACAGTTTTTATTATAACACTATACCATGGCTACTATACAAATATTGATTTAACGTATAAATCATAACTATTTTAACACGTAGAACTGGGTTTAATGAAATCATAAGCCTAGCGTCTGACTGTGACACAAAACACTGAATTCCCAGGGGCGTCAATCTCTTTATATTTGTTGGGGACACTGAAATCTGAATGTCCAAGTAGAGCGTAGCGAGCGAAACGAGCGGAGCGTCAGGGGCGGCGGAGCGTCTTTCAAAGTGGTGATCACCGTAATGATGATCATCAATTCATAATGTGAGTTACTTGCATGAATTTAATGAGAATCTGAGATTACAGTCGCTTATTTCATGCACGCGCGCGCCCGCACCCCATCGTCGGGAGCATGAGCAGATAAAGGTTATTTGTACCAAAGGTAAACCCACAGAGATGAATACTGAATATGCGCTCATGAAAGTTTTGCTACATTATTAATTTATGCACCAACGGTACATTCTAAGATAGGCAGGTGGAAGTATTCTTTTCAAGATGGCAAACAAAAGGTATTCATGAAGCACATCTAGGACTTTGGCAGTTATTATTCTAAGATGCTCAAAGTGGAACTTCTCCATGTGTAAAAGATCTGTGGAAATTTTGGGTCATTTGTACAATGTGCTATCTGTAAACTCCCTTATTGTGCAGCGTTTGTCGTGAAACCTGTAAGAAAGTGCATGTATACTAATGTCTTCGTTTTTAGAAAAAAATACTCAAAAAATATAAGAAAATCGACACGAAACAGGTAAGAAAGATAACGACTGTTAAATCATGACCATTATTTAAACACTTGTTGAAGTTTTTTGTAGGTATTACAGTAGGGTATCTATTAAAGGGCTATGTTATGTTGTGTTATGCCAATGTTTTCTCTTTCAATGACGTCATATGCTATTGTGTAATACAGCTCCGAAACTGTGCTGTTCTTTCTGAGCGGTCTGAGTCGACATTTTTAAAGCTAGATTCAAGAATTATTGATGATTTCTAAGAAAAATCATTGTCATATTCGGAATCTCCGTCCGAAAAAAACTCTTCCACATGTCTTTTTTTCTTCAATTTTAAGCCCGTTTTGATTGGAGGAACCCTTTAATGAGAAACGTTATTCTATCAACTTTAAGTGCGAGCGGAGCGAGCTAGCTTTTGGTGAAATTAAAGTAAAAGTTGCTCTTAGTCGCTTTAAATTAGGAGCACATGTTATGGTGAAAAGAAAAGGAGGCACTTTAATATCCAAAGGGAAAAGTACACTTATTAGAAAAGAAAAGGAGCAGGTGTCAAGGTGAAAAGGAGAAATTATCAGAAACAAAAATGGGCACTCATTTCAAAGTTGATAGGGGCACCTCTACATTTGACAAAGAGCACTCACCGGAGATGAAAAGGGGCACTTATAAGAATGTAAAGGGGGCATACAAATGAAAAGAGGCACTTCTCAAAATATGAGGGACCCCTCTCAGATTTGAAAAGAGGCAATTATAAGAGGTGAAGGGGAACTTATCAGAGTTGATAAGGGGCACTTGTGAGAATGGAAAGGAGCACTCATTACAAAGGAAAATGGGCACTCATGGAAAAAAAATACGGTATTTATCGGATTCAAATAAAGGAAGTTAAGTATTAGAGGTTTAAGAAGGGGCATTTATGAGAAGTGGAAGGGGCACTTATCAAGGGGGCACTTATAACATTGTGTAAAGGGTATCTATTAGAAATACAGAGGGACACTTATCTGAAGTAAAAAGGGGCACTTTTTCTTATGTAAAAAAGGGCACTTTAGGGATAGTTGAAAAGGTGGGGGGGGGGGGGGGGTCCGCCGCCTCTGATGAGCGCTATCCGGCGTGGGGTCCAGGGAAAACCCCCCAGCGGGTTTCCAGGTTTTCACTGGTTTTCAGCAAATTCAGGGGATATAAGGACTCATTATTTTTGTTTTGGTTTCAGTGATATGTTATTATACCCTATTTTAACCCGTTGACTACTGAATTCTCTAATTCCCATAGACTTAACACAGGGACCACCAGGTTCCAGTAAACAATGGGTTAATACCATGACGCTTTTTTCGATAGTCGGCTAAGCTAGCCTTTTCCCATAGGCATTTATTGATTTAATGGACACACGCTACGACAATATAACATCCATTTCACTCCTAAAATGTAAAATCTTTTAAAAAATCAAAATAACTTGATACATTTCGAGGGTATTTAACAGTTTTTGTACTTATGATACTAAAATATCTCAAATACCGAAATGTAAGCCCAGTGGAGTAAATTTTTTTTTTCTACTGGATTCATGCAATTAAGTGAATACTTTTAGTCAAAATTCAGATTAACTCCTAAAGCCCATTCAGCTACCACTTGCACGATGGCCCCGTTTTGACCAAAATTAACTTATTTTCCAAGGATTTTTCTATTTTCCGTTGACAATTGTTGATGGTAAATATACATTGGATCTTAAATTTGTGTCACTTTTGGCGCCAATTTAAGAGAATTTTTATAAAATTATCTATTAATATTACACCTTTTGGGCGTCCGAGGGCAGAAGTGGCGCCACCGCCGCCCCCCCCCCTCCCCACGGAGGGCGCAAAATGACGATGCCCCGGGGGGCGAATTTTTCAATGAAGCTATCGACTTTCGATATCGAAACTATACAAAAACCCCTATGGAGGATGAATTTCGTATTTATGACAAAAACTATATCAGTTTAACCAATACCAATTTTCTTTGATTTTTTATTTGTCATTGCAAATTGAGGCCCCTCTAAAAATTTGCGCCGGGGCACGTCCCCCCCCCCCCCCCCACCCCAATGGCTACGCTGACTCAAATGACTCAAACATGCAAATCTTAAATAACAAATGCAACTGTTTCTCGGGGGAAACTTATATCCCAGCTTGTACATCATGCGCGTAAAGTACGGGAAAAGGGTTTTTCGTCGGAGAAGGTACGTGCGTATCTCCTTTAGGATATCAAAAACATCCACATTTTTGAAGGAGAAAAAGGTGTTTGAATCATACATCGCGTACGTTAAAATGGTTCATAATTCATACATCATACACACAAGATGAAGAGAATAAAAAGAGCACTATTTGAGTGTTAAACCAGCACGTCGATGACACTGAAAAAATGACACAATCATGTACATAAACTGCAGAAATAGAAATTTTCAATAGAAATAGAAGTTGTCAAAAATTAATGATAAATGACATATTAGCTCAGGGTGTGATTTGGGGCTGCGGTAAAATACCTGCCTATGAATGTATCCCGGCCCCCCCACTCAGAGGTCGGAATGACCGCATGCGTGTTGCCAAAATGTCCGGTAAAGGGGTACTTTTCGTGCGACAAAGTCCGGCCCGAGAATTGTAAGAAAAGGGGTGTATTTGACTTTTCACCCGGAGATTTCTTTAAAAAGGGGGTGTTTTTCTTTTTTTCTCTCATCTCTTTGGACTCCTGAGAAATTATTCCGAATTTAGGGGGGTACATTGAGCATTTTTTCTGATTTAGGGGGGTCTCCAATGCAAAAAAAGCCCGCGAAAAGCCCGCGAAAGGGGGGTTCGGAAATGTTGGCAGTCCTCAGATAGGGGGTGCTTTCAAAAAGAGGGTACGAGCATATGCGTACCCTAAATAACACTGAGTGGGGGGGGGGGGGGGCCGCGCATGATATACACACTGTAGCACACACGCGATGTACACTTGAAAGGTTGTCAAAGTGGAGCAAAGAATCTCACGATATGACCATCATCAGCTATATACCGGGAATGACGGGAACAAAATCAATTGTTTGTGTCCCCAGGAAGTGATCCAACTTCTAAAAAAGGGGGTTTATTTTCCAGTTTTGGTGAAATTATCAACTGTCATTAAGCTCACCACCGAGATCCGCGCGACTAATATTATTGGTTGATGATCTATAATAATACCAGTTTTCGCCAATCACAGAACTGGAACTCATCAAAATCCTAATTTATAGCGCATATTTTCTGCTTTATTTCTAGAATCGAAGGCACAATATCAAAAATTTGGACCCCATAGAGTCTACTATACGAAATACAAGACTTCAAAGATGTGGGGGGAGAACATACGGTATTGTGTCCCCCACCCCTAAAATTGTTTTTGGACGTGTCCATGCCTCTTTGAGTAAAAAGTATCAACTTGATTAAATTAATTTAGATCTTTAATCAACATTATTTTGCTCCTTTCGATCAATATGTCACCATTTTAATACTCGATATCAGAATACAATTCGAACCATTCTTACCTATATATGGCTAACACTTCAGTATCAGCATCACCGATATAGCTGGCTTATGAGATCGCAACACATTAGTCTACAATACACGTAGTGATCCAAATCGGATCATGTTTCCACAGCCTCAGCACTGATCGTAATCCCATAGCATGGTTATCACATGCCCTGGTTATCCTTTGGAAGACGTGACTTAAAAAATAATACCGATGAGACGTTTATTCCATTCCATCATGGAAAGTATCATGCGCGATCTATTTATGTTCAGCATACGTTGGGTTGATTCATGACTCATCGCCTTATAGAGTAGACACTCGCAGACGGTTAATGGCCGCGGGGTAAAACCCCCCATGGTTGACCTTAAAAAGCTGACCTTACCCCCCCCCCCCCCACCAACGGAGCAAAATGTCAAATTTTCAAATTTCGAGACCCCCCCCCAAAAAAAGTGTCCTCTTACCCCCCCCCCCCCCCCCCCGGCTTATTCAGCGGCTGGCTGAGTCGTTGCGAAATTTTCGGCCCGCATGGGGTAATTAATCCTGATTATCGGGAAAGTTTAACCCTTTTTGGTAAGCTTCTGGGACGTTACCTCACCCCTGCATGGGTAAAATCATTTACCAATCGACATTACCTGACATATAGGTAAGCGACAATCGCCAGCTTGTGCATAATTATGTTTTGGTTGTTTAGGTTTATATGCGTTTATCATTCAGGAGTGAATATTTACACCTTTTTGTGTTAGGATTTTTTCCTTTCAAATTAGATTTACTTTTTTTAATAAATGTATATAGATTTGGATAAATTGGATTCTTCAACTTTTAATTTAATGTTGAAGAGGCCAGTGCCTGGCGAGCAAAAGGCCTATTGGCTATATTTGGACGTCCAAGGACCAACACAGACACGGTACGTAGTGACAAGTTTCTCAACTCGGCCAAATGGTGAGTCAGGCCCTAGGTCTAACGTCCACCAATATGTCAAGTCGCCTCCACCGCATTTCTTCAAAAAAATTGTCCGAAAACCAATAAAAAACAGATCATATACATAATAATAATAATAATAACTACATTTATAGGGCGCTTTATAATACAGGCGTTTTTAAGCGCACAGGTGGTACTGTCTAACCAGGGAGTTGTAACGAACAACTTGGTCAGTGTTAGGGTATATAATTTTGTATTTGGCTGGAAAGGGCATATCTTCAATAATCTAAATCCAAAAAAAAGGTACGGGTTTGGCCAGAAATGATGGAGATATGGCCACAGCAAGAAAGCCAAATCCCAGAAATTTAGAGGGCACTATTTGTTTTTGCAAATTCATTGGAGCGTGAAATTTAGCATGGCTATGTGCAATTATGAGTTAAAGATACTGCAAGAAATTGAGACGAAACGGAAATGGTATGCGAAAGTTATGGCAATTTTTTATTTTCAGGGGTCCATTTTTCAAAAAAATTAGAGATTTTTGACGAAATCGGTTTTGGATTTGAATTTGTATTGCGAAGGTGGCATTTTGAAGGTCAGGTTATGCGTCGCAGATGAAAGAACATATCTTGGACTAAGAGGAATTTGTAGAACCATGTAGGATCTAGGATAGTGGAGATAGGAAGGAAGAAAGAAAGGCCTTAAAACGGACCAGAAACGGACAAAATGGCGCCTGGACGGTTATGCAGGAGTGATTTCGAAAATCGAAGAATGTAGTGACCTTGATGAGATGCTAGAGACTATGCCTATGAAATTTGAAAGGAAATGGAAACGAGGAAAGGGCATAACTAGTGATTACAAGCACTACGTGCAAAACGAATGCAACTTTCTGACGAAAACAAGGAGAACACGGAGAAGAAGAATATTAATGGGACAGAATGTAAACGAAAATGCAAGGCAATGACGAATATCGTCATTGCAATTACTAATACAATACCATTCAGTTGAACGGCATGAACTACTTGTGTGCACCTCCGATATACTATAATTGATTATAAAGGTGGTTTTTGAGAAGGGTTTTGAATGACTCAATGGATGGGGCATTTTCAATATGGGGTGGGAGTTTGTTCCAGAGGGCGGGGGCAATCGATGAAAAGGCACGGTCACCATAACGGGTTTTTGTACGTGGGCCGTGAATTATTTGCATGGAGGAAGATGAACGGAGGGATCTGGCAGAAGAGGAGGATCGAAGTGAGAGTAGGTCATAAAGATATTTAGGGGCAAGATTATGTGTTATTTTGTATGAAAGATGTAAGATCTTGAAAGTAATACGAGAATGTACCGGTAGCCAATGAAGTGAGAGAAGAACAGGGGATATTTGGTCATGTTTTCTACTTAATGTGATCAATCTAGCTGCTGAATTTTGGATTCGCTGGAGAGGAGATATATGTGAAAACGGGAGGCCGGAAGGAAGTTGCAATAGCCCAGATGGGAGGAGACGAAGGCGTGGACAAGTCTTTCAGTAGAGGCTTTGTCAAGCAGTCGCCTGATCTTTCCAAATTTCTAGATGCCCCAAGATACAGATTTGCAGACATTTTTGATGTGCTTTTGAAGAGTAAAGTATTTGTCCAATGTGACGCCGAGGTCTCTAACGTATTCAGAGGTCTTTAGTAAACCATCATCAGTTGTCAGATGTGGTGGAGGCACCGTGCTCCTGAACTGTGTAGAAAATGGATCAGTTCTGACTAGTTTTCGTTGAGACGTAGTCTATTATTGGACCTTGATGTCCATAAGACAATCTTTTTAGTGAATTGACAGCGTCGACTTTACCACGAGGTGACATATAGTTAGATTAATTTGAGTGTCATCCGCATACATAGCATAGTTCACACCCTGATGAAGCGAGTGGAGCTTAGCAGTCTGAGCGGTCTTGTATGTTTGACTCAATCAATTGGAGAGCAGTCCCTGAGATGGAGTAGTCATTGACAAGACGCTGTAGCAGCACGGTGTGGTCGAGCGTGCCAAACGCCGCGGAATAGTCCAAAAGAAGTAGAATGGCCTCATCACCCTTGTAAACATCAAGGAGTAGATCGTTGAGCACTTTCAACAATGCAGTTTCTTTTGAGTGGAGGTTGCGGTACGCGGACTGATTTCCAGGGAGCTGATGTCGACTGTCCACATAATACATTAGTTGGTTAGCCACGATCCTTTCCAAGATCTTGCTCACAAATGGCAAATTTGCAATAGGGCGGTAATTGCCAAGGACATTTGGGTCTAGATTAGGCTTCTTCACAAGAGGGACAACGAGTGAGGTTTTGAATGTCAGAGGAACTACACCCGATGACAATGACGCATTGATGATGTATGTCAGGACCGGAAGCAGTTCATCAAGGCAATCTTTGAGCAGCCAAGTTGGAATAGGGTCCAGAATGCAATATTTCGGTGGAGTAGACTTGATAAGATGTCGAAGCTGAACTTCAGTAACTAGCATAAACCCTCTCACGCTACAATTCAAAGAGTTCTCAGGAGGTTGGACGTGTGACTGCACATAATTAACATCTGGTGCAAAGGAAGACACAATATCACTGATTTTCTTTTTGAGGTACTCACTGAACTGATTTGCAAGTGCAGAATCGGATGAGTGATCGGGATAAATAGAGGACTGAATAAGAGTGGAGAGTTTCTTCACGATGTTAAACAGCTGTTTAGAGTCAGCATTGGCAATCTCATTCCTCAGGTACTGCGATTTAGCATCGTTGATGTGAGTGTAGTACGTTTTATATTCTTGACGATATAGGGTTCTCAAGATACAGCTCCTTTCCATAATATCATCAGAAAACCAAGGAGTATTCGGTTAGATTGTAACAGTCACAGTTTTCGGAGGAGCCTGCTTGTCCATAAGTTTAGTCAAACTGTCATTATAGAATAAAACTGCTTTAGATGGACAAGAAGGACACGGAGAAGATGCCATTTCCTGTTTGATGTCCAGGAGGAAGGAGTTAGAGTCGATGTCGCGAACCTTTCTGAAGCTCACCTTCCTTTTAGGGTTTTTAGGCCCTTTGAGATTAATGGTGGAAAGGATGGCAGAGTGGTCGGATGGGAGAGATGACAAAAAAGAAATGTGGGAAATAATATCTTCAGATTTCCTACTGAGGACTACATCAAGTGTATGGCCGAAAAGTCTCAGAGCCGCGAAAGACGAAGAATTCTGATGAAGAGTTACGTCAAATGTACGATACTTTATTTTGTTCAGATCATGTTTTAAATGGCATACACCCTAAAAATAACATGTAGTTTGAGGTAAAGTGTAAGGTTATAGGTCAATCACACAAAGTATAACAAGTTGGAATATTTTGTTTCCCCAATTTATAGAATTATTTTGACAATGATTTATTCCTAATAGATCTAGATAATAGTATACATTCTCAGATTGTATTAATTAATAATTTGCCAGTGTTTGTTTTGCGTGACTGCTAAAGCATGCGTATGGTACTATGATTATCAACTAGGGGACCTACGCCCTTAAGTTATAAATGACAGTAATGAGGATTAATGCCCCACAAAAAGGGCACTAATAAAGCACATCGACACGGTTTTGATCCTAGGGCCTCACAGTAACGAGGTCATTGCTTTGCCTCTGAACCATGACTGTACGCAGCGGGGGCTAGGGTCGGGGGGGGGGGGGCAGTTCCCACAAATAAAAAATAAAAAATTAAGAAATGCAATAAATTATCAATAATTCATTGCATTCTACCCCGGTCCCCAACATTAAAAAATTCTCTGTACAGCCATGTATTATGGCTCAAGGCATGGGCACACAGAAGATTTTTTTTTTCCTGTTGGGGACCGGGGGAAATTAGCGCAAAATAAGCGTACCTTGCCTTGCGCGCGTCTATTATTGGACCTCGTGACTGTGTTGCGCTTATTTTGCGCAAATTTTAAACCATGGGTCAGGACAATCCCTGGTACACGGCGAGAATAGGGACTTTTAGATTCGCACGAAGACAATAGGTCTATGCTACGATCGACGTCCTTTTAATGCACTGCCTTGAATGGACGTCACACGTATCAGTCCACGCAAATCTAAAAGTCCCTATTACTGCTGAGAAACGTAAGCGTAGGCAGCTTGAGCGGAGATGGCGATCTAACGACAAGCTTCACATTGACAAAGGAAAGAGATGTTCCGTGCGCAACGAGATTTCACGAACTCTCTTGTCGAACGAGCCAAACGTTCGTACTTTGTCGGGCTAATCGATAAATGTGGACATAACTCTAAGAAACTCTTCTCTACTGCCAATCGTCTCTTGAATCGGAAACAGGACTCTCCACTTCCAAGACATGCTGATAGTAAAGAACTGGCTCTCAGATTTATTCAGTTCTTCCGCTCCAAGGTTCAGAAGATTCAGGACAGTCTCACTCCTGACTTAACTCCACCTGATCCTGTCACGTCAGCATCCCTCGAGACGATTCAACCTACCACCTCCGATGAGATACAATCACTGCTTCATAGATTGCCAGCTAAGTCGTGTAAACTAGACCCTGTCTATACTGTTCTCATTAAGGATTGCTCCTCTTCATTTGCCTCTGTTATCTCACAGATTGTCAACTTAAGTATCGTTCAGACAAGCGTACCTTCTGTCCTTAAAACGGCACACATTCTTCCTTTACTGAAGAAACCCAATCTTGATTCTGAATTACTAAGTAATTATACCGTCCAGTTTCTAATCTCCCGTTCTTGTTTAAAATACTTGAGAGGGTGGTGTTCTCTAGATTAAATGATTATTATAAGATGGGTAGAAGAATCCCTGCAATCTGATTGGTCAATTACCATGTAATTATTTTTACTGGATGCACGCGCTATCGGCAATCGATACCACCGATATCCTTTTTTGTTTAATAATTCTTTTTGTTTAAATTTTTAAAAAAATGACTTTTTGGATACATTTATTTTTGGGTAATAATTATTTGTTTTTCGTGTTTTTTGATAATTAATTATAATTAAAAAAATAAATCTTTCATTTTTTTTCTTTTTTTTCTTCTAAGTTAACAGTTTAATGTGCACTGACTTTTTTTTTTTTTTTTTTGAATTTCATGCTAAGTTAAAAATCATGCGTCCGGTAAAAAAAATCATGCGTCCGGTAAAAAAAAATCATGCGTCCGGGAAAAAAAAATTACCGGACGCATGATTTTGCCATGCATCCGGTAAATCTGTAAAATAACAAAATTTTGTATTTTTGACAATTTTTGGGGCCCCATCTTATAAACAGATGATGCACAGGTTTAATTCGTGGGTCGGTGGAATTGTGTGCACGCGGTACCTTTGAATTTGGTCTAAAAAAAAACATTCAAAGGTACCTTGTGCACACAATCCCTACCGACGCACTCAAACCTGTGCATCATTTGTATACTGTCTCGATAATGACCTCCTTGACCCATTTTAATCTGCATACCGTCCCCACCACAGTGTAGAAACCCTCCTTGTTAATGTATCCAACTTTATACTCCAGGAGATGGATGGCGGAAAAGTAACTACTATGGTACTCCTTGATTTGTCTTCCGCCTTTGACACTGTTAACCACACTGTTCTGGTGAATACCCTCATGTCACTCGGTGTTAAAGGTCGAGCCATGGAATGGTTTAAATCATACCTGTTATGCCATTCTCAAGCTGTCTTGATAAACGGCTGCCTTTCAGATTTTGTACCACTTACATGCGGAGTTCCGCAAGGCTCTGTGGGCGGGCCCACGCTGTTTTCGTTATATTTAACCGGTTTGAAGAATATTTTTCATCACCATTCTCTCTCTTATCATGTTTATGCTGATGATATTCAAATATATACTTCTTTCAAACGCAATCAGAGCTATGCAGCCAGCGTTATCCATAACATTGAGACTTGTGTACAAGATGTTCATAAGTGGTTAAACTTACATTCACTTAAATTCAAATCTCGCCAAATGCGAATTTATAATGTATGGTTCTAAGACTCAGAGAAGATTTCCATCACTTCAATTACTCTTGCTGGACATGAAATTACCCTATCTAAATGTATGTCGCAACCTTGGTGTGTTTTTCGACTCAAACATGACAATGTCTATACAAATTCAATATGTCTCAAAATCAGTACGTTATCAGTTACGCAATTTGGGTTTTATTCGTAAATATCTTAACCGTAGTGCCACTGAAAAAATTACTCATGCTTTAATTTCTTCTCGCTTGGATTTTGGTAAAAAGAGCCAAAGATATTGGCCCAAATTCACAAAGGAGGTTTGTCGACAAATCTAGGTTTATGTACGTCATATGACGCGTTTTGACGCGTTTATTTTTACAAACCTGGTTTGTAAAAACGCGTCGAAACGCGTCATATGACGCATGAAAACCTAGGTTTGTCGACAAACCTCCTTTGTGAATTCTCCGGGCATGTATCTTTACCGTGCCATAGCCAATCATTGTAAAATCTCTTTTACAAAAGCTGCTTTTTATCTTTCAATTGTTCGTATTTATAATGGTATTTATGCCCTTGTTTGAGTATATATAATTTAAAATCCTCCAGTGTTTGATCCACCCCTCTCTACATTTTATTCAACTGAATATTATGAATTCATTTTTCTCTTGAAATGAAAGAGATCAATATTTCGTTCGGCTAGTTGTGCAGAGATAAGGCATGGAGTCTCTTTTACTTTGTAAATTCTATTTTGTCACAAAACTGAATAACAAAGAGGTTGAAATTCATGGAGTGTACACATACACAATGGTATCCACTTTTGAATTGGAAGCGGTGACAAGAACAGGCGCCACATTATCAAAAAGGGGAATCCCCCCGAAAATTAACTCTAAGAATACCAGGCAAGATAAAGTATAGGGTTTACGTGCAGGGTCTGTATAGAAGAGCTTTAATGGCACAGTGTGGGTTAACATTGCGAAATTGTGCGTGAAATCACATCCAATCAAGCGAAATACTCTATTGATCTGCACTAGACTTGAAAGGTGTTTTGCTCTCTTTCCAAAAAATGTACATATCTGCCTTTCATGATGGAATCACAGATGATAAAGTACATTAACCCTTTACTGACATGCAACATACGTCATGTAACATACGTCATGTAAGCTGGAAAAAGTCGAGTCCACATTGCTTTTTGACTAAGAGAAAAGGCGTGCGTAATTCTGACCAGTTAAAGAAGTAGTAGCAAAAGTCCTTAGTTACTATAAAACTTAGCAGTGTCGAGCACAAAGCTTTCCCAACTGAATGTTTGTGACCGTTCTGACCATAAAAAAGAAGAAACTTACCAATGGAATAGATTTTAAGGTACTATGTCCCATTTGCAGACCAAAACTAAAATGAAAAGGTTAAATTCCAACGGCGTTTGAAAAAAAATATTAATTTAGAACTTCCTTTAAAAAAAAGGGGGGGGGGGGCTTGAAAATGCCTTTAAGTGGGAAAATAATGACTTTTAGTTGTCGAATCGACTTAAGAGCTATAGAGCCAGTATTAAAGTAACAGTCTGATTTTCAGACCATTGTACCGAATGGTCGTACGTTTTATGCTGCGCAAAGATTCATTCAGTTCAATTTTGGCCATTACAAGAAGTGATGTAGACAAATGCTCATGTAACCTTTACAGCTCATTTTATGTATGTTATTACCAAAGAAGAAAAAGCCAGTCAGTCACTCAATAGTGTCTGACAGTGAAGTCTAACAAGTAAACGGGTTTCCTTGCATAATTTACATTTTAGGGCACTGATAATGTTTAAATTTGTTCGGCTAGTTGTAAAGATATAAGTTTGGATGACTCTTTTACTTCGTGAAATCTATTTTGTCAGAAACTGAATAACAGAGGTCATAATTTATGGAGTGTAAACATGCACATTGGTACCCACTTCAGTATTTGAAGCGGTGCCAAGAAGAGATGCCACATTATCAAAAAGGGGACTCCCCCCCCCCCCGAAAATTAACTCTAAGAATACCAGGCATAATAATGTAAGGGATTCACATGCAGGGTCTGTGTAAAAATATGCTTTAATGGCACTGTGTGGGTTATCATCACAACATTGTGCATGAAATCACATCCAATCATGCAAAAACTCAATCGATCTGCGATAGACTTGAAACGTGTTTTGCAATCCTTCCGAACAATGTACATATTTGCCTTTCATGATAGAATCATAGATAATAAAGCATGGTAACCCTTTACAGAGATACAACATACACAATGTAAGCGGGGAATATTCAAGCCTACAACGGTGAAGCTCAATATATCGGTATTTGGCAAAGGGAAAATACGTTTATCATTCTATCCAGGTTAAAATTCAAAATCCCTTTCAAAATTCTGTATTTACTACAAAACTTAGCAGTGAGCATAAATCTTTCCCAATTAAATATAACTATGTAACCGATCGTCACCCATTTAAGCAGACGAAGCTGGTTAAAGGTAAAGACCAGTTTTGGAAACGCCCCAATTTCAAAAAATGAAATGGCAGCTCTTATTACCAATCATGTGAAAGAATATGTTTTGACTAATACATGATGATAAATTTTTTGCCGGGAAACCGCCTACTAATTGATATATTTGGTAAACTAGTTTATCTATTTGTATGTGAGAGATAAACGCACATGTCGCGCACGTGTGCGTAGTCTCATATACATCTTTCTGTGTACAGTGCTTGTAACTTTACGAAGACTGGGCCAATTTCTTATCAATTTGATGATTCCAGAACCTTGCAATACACACTAATACTTATATGCTAGATGATCAACGTTTTCTGATCGATTCCACAACGTTTCTTTCACAATGCAATCGGATGAGCATAACTGGTCTTTATCATTAAGGCAACATTTTGCAACAGGGAAAAAATTTCATTGAATTTACGAACGTGTCTATTATTTTATTTTGTATGTACTGTATGCATTCACATTTGTAATCGAGGCTATGCCTTGATTACCTGAGTGTCATCTCTAAGGTGCGGATCCAGCCAGCGGCGAGGGAGGGGGCCCAATTCGTGAGATAATTAGCAGGGTGGGGGAGGCGGGGGGGGGGGGGGGGTTAGTGAGCACTTTTTTGGCTCAACGCGGGGGGGGGGGGGTATAGACTTTTTTTTGTTTTGCCTATTTTTTGTTTGACAGGGGAATGAACCTCCCTGGATCCGCCCCTGTCATCTCCTATGAAATTTAAATAACCGAATTGATTTATGATGCTCCTTGGCCGCCAGAAGCCCGGGTGCAGATATCTAATTATTATGATAGTATTCACATATTCAGTAAAATACGGAATGTCTTTCTTTCAATGTAATCTATTTAATTGTGCCTCCCTAACGTCGTAGAAAAATATACAATGCCAATGGCAGCTAAAAGGGAATTGTTTTAAGGGCAGGCTTTTCCATAACCCATGTATAAACAAGAAAGGCCTTTATGGATTTTGCTGTAGCTTGGAATTTTCCCACTAAATACAAAGTCCCAAACATTTGTTCCCTTCCGTTTGGGGGGCGTTTTTATCCCTTCCTGGATTGATATTCTCCATACGATGTAATTATGTATCTTTTATTGCTTCCTCCTTTCAATGTTTAACTATGCATCGTGTTAAATATTAATGCAAATTAACACATTCATGCAGGCGCGGATCCAGGGGGGGGGGCCGAGCGGGCCTTGCCCCCCCCCCCCCCCGCAATTAAAAAAAAAAAAAAAAGAGAAGAAAGGAAAAGAAGGGAAAGGGAAAGGGAGAAAAGGGAAAGAAAGAAGAGGAAGAAGAAAAGAAAAGGGGGAAGAAGGAGATCGAGGGCCTTGCCTCCAAGACTGTTGACCCCCCCCCCCCCCAATAAAAAAAAAAAAATAAGAGAGAAGGAAGGAAAGGGAAAGAAAAAAGGAAAAGAGGAGATACTGGCGTACTGATAGAGGGGGGGGGGGGCTTGGGGGAAATCAAATTCAAACGTGGTTTATTTCTAATTCCACAACGGTGGATTACAAATAATGCTGAAATGACATAATTTCCGAAATTTTTCCTCACTTTTTAGTAAATTATACGTTTGTATGTATTTGTTGGAAAATGACAAATTCCTCATTTTACAATTAGGCAAAAAATATGATTCTTGAGATTCCTACATGTCAGGGCCCGAGATACGGCGGGGATCGAGAGCCTCGAGCTCCCCCCCCCCCCCCCACTTTTCTTGAAAAAGTATATTAAAGATAAATAAAATAGAATGAGAGCAAGAAAGTAAGAATAGTTAACTGCCAGTGTTAACAAAATAATGATGGCATCAAAATATGCTCATCTGACCGTGATTAAATGCCTAAAACCCCTAAGCTTCCGGGGGCTTTGCCCCCTGGATTCCATCTAGGGCCCTACGGCGGTCCCTTAGATGATCATCTGACGGTAATTTAATGCCTAAAACCCCTGATTTTGGGGGGCTACGCCCCCTGGACCCCACGCCAAATAGTGACCTGCCAGTGTCACAAAATAATAAGGTATACACAAAAATATGCTCACCTGACCTTAATTAAACGCCTAAAACCCCTGAGCTTCCGGGGCCGGCTCCGCCGCCTCGACCCCACCAGGGGCCCTAAGGTGGGCCCCTGAATGCTTATCTGACTGTAATTTATTGCCTTAAACCCCTGAGCTTGCGGGGTCGGACAAGGTATCAAGATGTGATTATCTGACCGCAGGCGCGTAGCTAGGGGGGGGGGGGGGGCGGTCCCCCCAAATCGGAAGAGGACGTAGGAAGAAAAAGGAGCAGACAAAGAACATCTTTGAAATTCAGACAAGGAGTAAGAGTATAGAGAACGGTACAACGCATCGTTTTCTTTCTCTAATAATAAAACGTCAAAGCCTCGCGCAGGAGGGGAAGGGGGGGGGGGGACTGAATTCAGACGAGGATTCTGAGGCGAGAACGGTAATACGAATCTTTAATGATTTAATGAAACGTAAAAGCTTCTGCGCTTCGCGCGGGATGGAGGGGGAACTAAATTCCGATGAGGATTATTTTCGAGAACGGTACAACGAATCGTCTTCTCTAATGATTAAATGAAGATTAAAAGCTTCCGCGCTTCGCGCAGGATGGGGAGTGGGGGACTGATTTTAGACAAGGATTAAGAGTCGAGAACTGTACAACGAATCGTTTTCTTCCTCTAATGATTTAATGAAACGTAAAAGCTTCCGCGCTTTGCGCGGGAGGGGGGGGGAGGGGGGGACTGAATTCAGACGAGGATTAAGAGTCGAGAACGGTACAACGAATCGTATTCTTTCTTTAATAGTTTAATAAAACGTCAAAGCTTCCGCGCTTCGCGCAGGAGGGGGAGGGGGAGACTTAATTTGGACAACGATTAAGAGTCGAAAACTGTACAACGAATCGTTTTCTCTCACTAATGATTTAATGAAACGTAAAAGCTTCCGCGCTTCGCGCGGGAGGGGGGGGGGGGGGAACTGAAATCAGACGAGTATAAAGGGTCGAGAACGGTACAACGAATCGTATTCTTTCTTTAATAGTTTAATAAAACGTCAAAGCTTCCGCGCTTCGCGCAGGAGGGGGAGGGGGAGACTTAATTTGGACAACGATTAAGAGTCGAAAACTGTACAACGAATCGTTTTCTTTCTCTAATGATTTAATGAAACGTAAAAGCTTCCGCGCTTCGCGCGGGAGGAGGGAGGGAAACTGAAATCAGACGAGATAAAGGGTCGAGAACGGTACAACGAATCGTCTTCTTTCTTTAATAGTTTAATAAAACGTCAAAGCTTCCGCGCATCGCGCAGGATGGGGAGGGGGGGGGGGGGACTGAATTTAGACAAAGATTAAGAGTCGAGAACAGTACAACGAATCGTCTTCTTTATCTAATAATTTAATGAAACGTGGAGAGAAAGATGGCGCCCTACTAAGTCAAACCGTATTTTTTCTCATCGTGGAAAATTTCTGTAAGATAATTTAAAAATGAGTGGAAAGAAAAGACAGATGGACAAAATGGACGTTTCACCAAGGATTTCCCAATACTTCACCCCTTCTGGCTCAATTTCAGGCAGAACAGAGATGGATATCGATGAAAACTCGGACATTCAACTTGAAAATCTCACTCAGCAGTCAGTGCTTACTGGAACCAGCGAAGCAGGCCAGGACTCGCAGGAGTCGCACCCCCAAGCTGTCGGGGGAAAGGAGAAGGAAAAAGACGAAGACGAACCGCGGGCAGAGAAGAAGCGAAAGATCAATGGAGATCAAAAGGTGCAGGCAAGTACAACCACTGAAGATTTACTAGCAAAGCTTCTTGACAGAATGGATCAAATGAACTCAAAATTCAATGACATAGTGGCCAGATTAGACTTATCCCTTACTCAGATTGATAACAATAAGAGAGAGATAGAAGAAGTGAAGGAAAAGCAAGAAGGGATTGAGTTTGACATTGGTTCAATCAAAGAGAAATTGCACGCACAAGAAAAGGAGAATGAGAAGTTGCGCGAACGTCTGACAGACCTATCCGCCAGGGGAATGAGAAACACACTTGTGTTCCAAGGCTTTCCAGAGGGTGCTGAGAACAAGAATTGTGAAAATTTGATCCAGTCATTTGCCAAGTCGCATTTGCAGATTGAAGCTGAAGTAATCATCGAAAGGGCACATCGCAGCGGAAGCACCTCATCACCTCGACCAAGGCCGATTATTGCAGCCTTTAATCGGTACTCGACCAAAAGTATGATCCTGGTAAATGCACGTCGCTTCTTGAAGGAGAAACCCTTTGAGCACAATGGAAAGCATCCTATTTACGTGGATGAAATGTTGCCCAAGGAAATTCGTGAACAACGGAAGAAGCTGATTCACATCAAGAAGAAGCTGAAAGAGGAAAATACAAGGAGAGCAGTGTACTTCAAGTATCCTGCCCGCATCTTCTACAAAGAAGGAAAAGACGGGAAGGAGAAAGAATACAAGATGAAATAACTCAAAACGTCAAAGGAAAGAAAATATTATCATTCCACATCGAAATGCTGGAAACATTAAAAAAAAAGAAAAACATGAATAATGTTATAGAGCTGGACTTACCTTGCCTACTTAAAAACAAGAAGAAAAGTGAAAAAGGAATACTTAGATTAGGTTAATGACAAGAACTTAACACTGAGAGTGAACTTTTATAGGTGAATATGTGGAAAAAGCACTCAAAGGATAAAAGGAAAGACCACGATGTAGAGCGCCACCTTGATCTCCCTAAGGCATACAGAAGAACTAGCCTTTGTTATGATTTGTTTTTTGTGTTGTTTGTTTATTGAACCTGAATGTTTAATATATGTTAAACCTGATCTTATAATGGTGGTATCTCTAAGTAATTCATATCTCAACTGTGGATTTGAAGCTGATGACACATAATGTTAACGGATTGGGGGACTTTTAAGCAAGGAAATGTTATTTTAATTATATGCTTAAACAGAACAAAGATATTATCCTTTTACAGGAAACTCATTCTGTAGAAAAGGAAGAATCATTATGGAGAAATCAAGTTAGATCTGATATCATTTTCAGTCATGGAACTTCTAAGAGCAGAGGAGTATGCATTATATTAAGAAAGACACCCGATTTTAAATTGTTAGACTCCATTAAAGATATAATGGGACGATTTTTATTGGTAAAAGTTGAAATTCAGAAGAAAGTTTATGTGATATGCAACATATATGCACCAAATAATGAGAAGGATCAGGTTGAGTTTTTTAAGAAGGTAGAATTGACCATACAAGATAACGTTGAAAATGAGGAAATTCTAATAATTGGTGGGGACTTTAATTTAATTCTTGATCCTTGATCTGGACAGGGCAGGTGGCTCAATGAAAAGCATTTGGAAGCACTCTGTGAATCTTATAGAAAATCTGAAAATATATTTTGGTTTGGTTGATGTTTGGAGAATCAGAAACCCCTGCAAAAAAGGATTTACATGGAGAAGGTATAACCCACTGGTGCAATCTAGATTGGATTTTTGGTTAATCCATGAATCCTTACAGAATACAATTAGTGAAAATGATATCATACCGTGTGTTTTGTCTGATCATGATCATGTTAGTTTGCACATGAAAATTAAGACAAAAAATTCTGGTCCGTCCTACTGGAAATTTAACAATAGTCTATTGAATGATGTGGAGTATGTTAATGCTTTAGCTAATAAATACTCAGAATGGATTGGTGAGTTTACAGATAGTAATGATAAAGGAGGGCTATGGGATTGGTTAAAGTTTAAAATTAGAGAATTTACTGTACCATTTTCTAAGAAGAAGAAATGTGAAAGGGAAGAGAAAAGAAAGTCTCTTGAAAAAGAATTGAAAAAATTAGATGACAGGATGGCAGCAGACGATATAGATGAAGAATTAATTAAAAAGAAAAGGGAAATAGAACAGGAGTTGTTTAAAATATATGACTATTTTGCAGATGGGGCTATCTTGAGGTCAAGGTGTACATGGTATGAGAAAGGGGAAAAGAGTACTAAATATTTTTTGTCATTGGAAAAAGGTCAAGCAGCAAATTCCAATATTGATGTTTTGATTTCAGATGTAGGACGTATTGATAAACAGTCTGAAATACAGGATTTCATTAAGAAATCATATAAAACTTTGTTTGAGAACAAAGATAAGGTGGAAGATGAGGTGAGCAAAGATTACATAAGTCAGAGTAACATCAAGCAACTCACAGACGAAGAAAGAAATTCATGTGAAGGAAATATCACTTGCTCTGAAGCTAGGGCAGAATTGTTAAAAATGGCTAGAAATAAAACACCTGGGAACGATGGGTTAACTGTGGAGTTTTATGAGATGTTTTGGCCTTTGATATCAAAAGAAGTTATTGATTCTTTCAATTGTGCATATGAAAATAGTGTAATGTCTGTGTCACAAAGACAAGGTACAATTAAACTCATCCCTAAGCCTGATAGAGATAAACACACACTGAGCAATTGGCGTCCCATAACTCTTTTAAATGTAGATGTTAAAATACTTTCTAAATGCTTGGCAAAGAGAGTTGCTAAGGTGATAGGAAAGTTAGTAGATAGTCAACAAACTGCCTTTATTAAAGGCAGATACATAGGGGAAGGAATAAGATTAATATCAGACCTCTTACAATATACTAAGGAGGAGAATTTGAGAGGTATTATGCTAGCCCTTGATCTATCAAAAGCATTTGATTCAATAAGCCACAGGTACATGCTAAATTGTTTAGAAGCGTTCAATTTTGGACCATCTTTCATACAATGGGTTAGAACATTGCACACTAATATAAGTAGTTGTGTATTGGTGAATGGATTTACCACTGGATATTTTCCAGTGTCTAGAGGAGTCAGACAAGGTGATCCTCTGGCTCCTTTACTGTTTATACTGAGCTTGGAAGTTGTTCTTACAAGACTTAATAATAATGATAATATTCAGGCTTTTGAATTTAGTGGAAAACAAATAAAGTATACAGCATATGCTGATGACATAACTTGCTTTTGTAGGAATATACAATCAATGAAGATGGTTTTCAAAGTTTTTGAAGAATTCTCAATCATATCAGGTCTTTATTTGAATAAAACAAAAACGGAAGGTATATGGGTTGGGAAAAATAGGCACAATGGAGAAAAAACAAATGATATACATTGGGCAGACAAAAGCATAAGAATTTTAGGCATTCATTTCTCATATGATCAGGAAGTAGTCAGGAAACTGAACTTTGATAAGAGACTGGATGAAATAAAATGTACTTTCTTAAGATGGAATAATCGGGGGTTAACTTTAATAGGAAAAATTCAACTGTTGAAAACATTTGTTATGTCTAAGATTATGTATATTGTTTCCAATATTGAAATACCCGATGATTTTGTTAAGGAGGTTGAAAAGTTGATGTTTCAGTTTATATGGAAAGGTCCAGATAAGATATCACGGGCAACAATGATTGCAGATTATACTGAAGGTGGTCTTAAATTCCCGAAACTAAAATGCATGATAGAGACACAGCTGGTTAAGTGGATTCAGAGATATTATACAGAATCAGATCATCATTGGAAGTTGTTCTTTGACCACTATAGTAAACGATTTGGTGGAAAATTGATTTTTATCAGTAATTATTCTATGAACCAGTTGAATTCTCTTGGAATTCCCATATTTTATCATAACTTGTTGTTAGCATGGTCCAAGACAAAGGAGTATAATCAATTTGTTGATGATCAAGGAGCCCAAGCAAAACAATCAATATATTCTTATTGATAATAAATCAGTTTACTGTAAGGCCTTTCATGAGGCAGGTCTATGTTATGTATATCAACTTTTTGATCTACATGGAAACATTGTTCAATTTAATCTTTGGAAAGCAAGAGGAGTACCAGGTAAATACTACATGATATATTTGGCAATAGTATCGCTAGTCAGGAAGAAATGGGGAAGTTCATTTAATCAATTATTGATAAAAATGTTCTTGGAGAAAATAGATTTTGAACATGATCAGTCTGACCTTTTGACAGTAGAAATTCAAAAACTAAAAACTAGAAATATTTATGTTGATTTAATTAGTAAATTGACATGTAGACCTGTCTGTGAACCCCTATTTTCCACTAAATACGGGATAGAAGAGGAGGAATGGCCACAAATGTATCTACTCCCATTTAAATGCACAATAGAAGTTAAGATGAGAGTCTTCCAGTTTAAAATTGTGCATAATATTCTATACACCAATGAGAGACTATTTAAAATGAAGCAAGTTCAGACAGAACTTTGCACATTGTGCGAGACCTCTGTTGAAACTCCTTTACACCTTTTTTATGAGTGTAAGGTTGCTGAAGATTTAAGACGAGCTTTTGTTGATAAAATTGGTCTAAAGCTATCTGTCAGATATGAGGATCTATCTAGGAAAAGAATGATGTTTGGATTCATAAAGGATTGGAAGGGACCACATAAAATATTATTAAATCACTTAATTATCTTATTGAAGAGATACATTTATATTCAGAAATGCAGGAATTTAGTAGTAAGTTTCATAGGTTTTGAAACGTTCATTTGCAAAATCAGACATATAGAATTGGTAGTAGTAGTAGCTGTCTGTCGCGAAGCGACAATGACCGCCTTCATTTTCACTTTACAGCTGTTCTCCATACAGCTCGCTGGCCTGCAGCAGTTGTCCAAGTCTTGGTTTCTATTTGCCTCCGCTTAAGGTTCCTCTTGATCGTGTCCTTGTAGCGAAGCCGTGGACGACCAATCCCTCTTTCGCCAGCGGGTAGTTGCGAGAATAGTACTTGCTTTGGTAACCTCTCAGAGGGCATCCTGATGACATGGCCTGTCCATCGTAGGTTCTTCCTGATGAGCAGGTCCTCCATAGAAGGAAGGTTTGCTCGCTCTAGTACCTCTTTGTTGGTCACCTTGTCCTTCCAACTGATTCTCATGATTGCTCGAAGGTGTCTCATCATGAACGCGTGAAGTTTCTTTACTTGACTTGTGTAGAGAGTCCAGCTTTCCGCACCGTATAAGAGAGTGGATAGGACGATAGCCCTGTTGCTAAACAAAAGCACAAAGAAAACATGCACTATAGAAAATGGTCCCCTATTGAGAATTTATTCTAATTATCCATAATTATATTTTGATAATGATATAGTTCAAACCACCCGAGACTAATTTTTTAGTTTTTACATCAGGTCTGTTTTTTTGTTTGTTTGATTGTTGTTGTTTTTTTTGGGGGGGGGGTAATTGTTACAGTGATTCGTATTTGATTATTGTTCTTTTAATGTTATACAATTATTTAATTCTTGTATGATTGTTGTTTTTGTAATGTTACAAAAAATTTCGAAAATCAATAAAAAGTTGGAAAAAAAAATAATAATAAATTTAATGAAACGTAAAAGCTTCCGCGCTTTGCGCGGGAGGGCGGGAACCAGACTTCAGACGAGGATTAAGAGTCGAGAACTCAACAACGAATCGTTTTCTTTCTTTAATAGTTTAATAAAACGTCAAAGCTTCCGCGCTTCGGGCAGGATGGGGGAGACTTAATTTAAACAAGGATTAAGAGTCAAAAACTGTACAACGAATCGTTTTCTTTCTCTAATGATTTAATGAAACGTAAAAGCTTCCGCGCTTCGCGCGGGAGGGGGCGGGGGGAACTGAAATCAGACGAGGAAAAAGGGTCAAAAACGGTACAAATAATCGTCTTTTTTCTTTAATAGTTTAATAAAACGTCAAAGCTTCTGCGCTTCGCGCAGGAGGGGGAGGGAGAGACTTAATTTAGACCACGATTAAGAGTCGAAAACTGTACAACGAATCGTTTTCTTTCTCTAATGATTTAATGAAACGTAAAAGCTTCCGCGCTTCGCGCGGGAGGGGGGGGGGGGGGACTGAAATCAGACGAGGATAAAGGGTCGAGAACGGTACAACGAATCGTCTTCTTTCTTTAATAGTTTAATAAAACGTCAAAGCTTCCGCGCTTCGCGCAGGAGGGGGAGGGGGGGACTGAATTTAGACAAGGATTAAGAGTCGAGAACAGTACAACGAATCGTCTTCTTTATCTAATAATTTAATGAATCGTAAAACCTTCCGCGCTTCGCGCGGGAGGGCGGGAACCTGAATTCAGACGAGGATTAATAGTCGAAAACTCTACAACGAATCGTCTTCTTTCTCTAATAATTTAATAAATCTTAAAAAAAGGGAGCAAAAACTGCCGTAGCAACAAACATAGTTGACAGAAGACTTAACTCCGTTTCGTTGAAGATCAGCCATGCATCAGGTCTTTCGTCTTATTTGTGCATGGCTGATTGTCAACGAAACGGAGTTATTCTTTTGTCAACTCAGTTCGTTGCAACGGCAAGAAGCCAGTAAAAACGAACCCGTTTGATAAAATTATGGATATGCAAGCATTACTTTAAACAAACAGAACTTTGTTATTCCTGGCTCATTTTTCCTGATTGATTTGTCATATGAAAGGGGAGAAATTGAACTTTATAGAAATGTGATTTTCCCTTTAAAATTCAGATACCGCCCGCCGAATAACATTTTGGTTTCCTCTCTTCAAATTCATTTTAATCACTCATGCGTGAAATATGCATCATATGAGTTGCATATGAAAAGAAGAGGATCTAAGCTTTCCAAATATGTATCATTTATTAATTCTAATTGTGATTAAGTTATGATAAAACATCGATGATTCTCGGTTTCGTTTTTTCTGGGACGCACTGTAGAACAAACTTTTGCCAAATGTGAAGTGCCATGATTGTACATCACAAGCCACGAAAAACCTCTAGATCCTGCGCCTTGCGCCTCTCAAGTATGACAATGCTTATAATTTGCATAGCCCCATGGGCCAACTTTTGTCAGAATTTGTTAGTATACCATAATGGGTTTTAAATGACACGAAATATACATTGACCACAAATTTAGTTTTAAATGTATTGAAAAAGTTTGTGTTACCATCCGCCTTCAATGTTTCAATTGCTTATTTCAATTCGGTGTAGCTATCACGGTGTAAATTTTGGAAATCGTCATTTTCTTTTGAAAGATTTTGGTTTCAAATAATCGCTGCATATGTATGAAAATAACGAGACTTGGTGAAAAGTGTATGTTCAAAGACCGTGGATCCTTTGAGTGATTTTAAGTCAGTGATAGAACAAGGTAAATGTATAAAGCATAAACGCCTGTTACATAAATGAATCTAACACTTTAAATGTAGTCAGAACAACATAGATTATTTTCATCATATTGTTCCTCATCAGAAAAACAGTTTTCTTTCTCTCTCTCTCTCTCTCTCTCCCTCTCGACCATTATGTACAGTATTGCTAAATTCTGTTTTTCTCAACCACTGTCAAATATTTACTTTTGTGTAGAGAGAGACCGCCTATTAACCCAATATTTTGTTCCCCATAAATTGTTCATCCATGACAAATATATAACACAGAGACGGCTGTTAATGTTGCCCGCTACCAATACACATCGTATACATTAATGTACATCATATCTGGTACAGCATTATTCTCTCTGGAGGCTTGGGTTACGAGATAGGGGAACTGGTGTAGTCGAAGGTGTTCCGAGAGGAACTCTTTGGGTATTATTTATCTGTTTCAAAAGCCCTACTAACCAGACAGAGTGTTAAGTGTTAATGACTATGCGATAGGGCTTATGTTGAAGATATTAAGGCAGAAAGAACGATAAGTGTCGGAAAGGGGGAAGACACTAATCTTGCTATTAAAATGGATAGAACTGAGAGAGAAGCATGTTTTTAATGAAGCTTGACTTTTGTGAGCAAATTAACTTGACATAAGAGACGAATTATGGGATTTAATTCAACAATATAGATTAGTGCTTGCATACGGGCTTGATATACAGTTCGACTCAGAAAAAACAAAATCAAGAACTATCGATGTTTTATCATAACTTAGTTATAACTTTAATAGTCACATTTATGA
The DNA here is from genome assembly GCF_000002235.5 of Strongylocentrotus purpuratus. NCBI lineage: Eukaryota > Metazoa > Echinodermata > Echinoidea > Camarodonta > Strongylocentrotidae > Strongylocentrotus > Strongylocentrotus purpuratus. Next base: position 5,399,110 of record NW_022145599.1, on the reverse strand, counting down.
TTAATAAATGACACATATTTGATAGCTGAGATTCTCCTTTTTCATTTGATGCAACTCATATGATGCATATTTTATGCATGAGTGATTGACATAAATATGAAGAGAGGAAACCAAAAAGTCATTTGGCAGGCGGTAACTGAATTTCAAAGAGAAAATCACATTTCTAAAAAGTTGAGTTTCTGCCCTTTCATATGACACCTCAATCATGAAAAATGAGCAAGGAATGACAAAGGTCTGTTTGTTTAAAGGAGTGCTTGCATTTCCATAATTTTATCAAACGAATTCGTTTTCACTGGCTCCCTGCCGTAGCAACAAACAGAATTGACAAACGACTTAACTCCGTTTCGTTGACAATCAGCTATGCATGAGGTCTTTCGTCTACGGCTGCTTGTCAACGAAACGAAGTTAAGTTATTTGTTAATTCCGTTTGTTGCTACAGCAGACAGACAGTGAAAACGAACCACTTTAACCCCTACTGTACTGGGCTATTTTGAGCACCTCATGACTGTGGGGGGGGGGGGGAGGGCTGGGAGGCCCCCCCTATGATCTCGGCCGTCGAAAGACCGATGAACACGAAGCATAAAGTTGAATTATCCTAGCAATAAGAATGAAAATGAATACATTTATCATGTTGTTTTGGAAAGGGATTCATGATAGTAACCAGTTGTTTGGTTTTTATAAGATGAATGTATTGATACAATAAGAAATAAGAGGAAAAACGTTAGCTAACAAACTAAATAAAATTCCTCTTGCTATTTGATTTTATTGGTAACAGATATTGCAACATCTTTTGAACATAAATTTAAATGAGTTCACAGAGCCTGCCATTTTTAATTCTTTCCTATTGATTTCATGCTATAACGAGTGATACGAGCACGCAGGCTAAATATATGTTTAAAGCATTCTGTTGTATACTTTGGCATGGAAAGTAAACCTTCATCTACCTGCCTGATACTGATGACTGTCTTAGAAAGGTGCCAAATTATGTTTGCATTTGAACATCATAGCAACACGCTATTTTCAAAATGCATCTCAATTAGCATCCATTTCGGGTTACTAACACATACTTCATGTAGTCTCATAACTTTGAAATTATTCAAGCAGCTTGTTTTTTTTAACTTTCTTGAGTTAATCTGTTTGTTCCGATCCGATATCAATTTGACCACACATACATGTAGTAAGGTCTACAGAAGAAAAGAAAATCAGAATCACTAAACAAATAAAGAGGGATTTGTGATTTGCCTTAAATACCATTGTAATTGTTGACAGTCTGTCGGAACACCAAGTATGAAATTATTCTCTCAAACAGAGAGCTATATACTGAAGAAAGTAAGATTATTCCTGATGTCAAGCAAATATATTACATGTAGCAACAAAATGTATTAATAAATAAATAAATGACCAATAGATGCATGGGAGAGAAAAAGAGCTAGAGATATGTAGACATAAATTACTTTGCAGAGATAATGTTGCATGGACGACCTCCAACTCATGATCATACTAAAATTGAAGAAAAAAGCAACAAAGGGTGACAAACACAGGTGCGGGTTGTGTATAAAGCTTAGAGCGAAATATATCCAGACTGGGGACCGTCCCCCTTTGCAGTAACTATGCTAGTGAATACACAAAAGCGGCAAACTCATGTTCAAATAGTATAAGCTTAGAGCACAATGTAACTTGACTAGGGACCGTCCCCTTTTGCAGTAACTATGCTAGTGAATACACAAAAGCGGCAAACTCTTGTTCAAATAATATAAGCTTAGAGCACAATGTAACCTGACTAGGGACCGTCCCCTCTATTCGTACACCGATCGCTTTACTGCGATATATAACTTCCAGATCCTCCTCTCTTTTCTACCTTTGCATTAATTTTTTTTCCTCTTCTTTTTTTTTCTCTTCTTTTTCTTTTGTTAGTTTGTTCGTTCTATGTTGGTTTGTGTTTTGTATACTGTTGTACTTGTTATGTGTTTAAATGTTGTGTGGGGCGGGGGTGGTAGGTGTTTTCTAGCTCTTTCTCTTTTGATATACATAATTTTTTGTCTCTAAAGGAAATTTTAAGAGGTAAACAGAATACAGTGGAAAAGAAATAATATGAGATTTATAATCAAACTGGTCGAGAAAATAGTACAAACGATTTCTTTTGTGGTGAAAATATAATTTTTCTTATGTGAATATTTTCATATGTAAATGTGTAACTTAAGTTGGAACCTTGTATGTTAATGTAAAAGTTCATTTGCAAATTTATTAAGACCGGTGCTGTTTACATTCCTCCTGAAAATTCTAAATATTTTAACGAGTCTATGTTTGATGACATTGCTTCTGATCTTCTCATGTTAAAAAATGTACATAACATGCCATTTTGTCTTCTTGGAGATTTTAATGCAAGAACAGGTGTTGAAAATGAAATCTCTGGTTATTCTGAGGATTGCGCCAACAGTCATTATGTGAATGATTTTGATAACGATTATATAAACACTGATAATTTCCAGACTTATAACATAAGGTTGAGAAGATGTAACAGCGACGCTGTTATTAATAACCACGGAAAAAGATTTCTTGAACTATGTAGACATTTTAAACTGATTATTGCAAACGGTCGTGTAGGCGTGGATAAACAAGGTGATTTTACATGTGCTAACACAAGTACCATTGATTATTGTGCCGCATCGCTCGAATTATTCCATGTCCTTAATCATTTTGCGGTTGATGTATTTGACCCTTTTTTGTCTGACAAACATAATCCCATTGTATTAAGATTGAATAGCGAAAGCAGTTATGAAAAATGTAAAAGTGAAGGAAAAGTGAAAAAAGTTTCGGGATCAACGACGAAAATTAAATGGAGTGTAGATTCTGCTAAAGATTTTGTTGATAACATCGATCAAAGTCTAGTTGAAAATATACATCATGCTGTTGATCGTTTGGAGGGTCACGACATTCAGATTGATCAGGAATCAATCGATAATGTAGCTTTTTTATTAAAAAATATTTACCTTACGGCGGCCAAAAAAAGTGGAATGGTAAAAACCTATGGAAATTATAAACCTTGTAAATCTGGTCGAAAGCGGAAACCATGGTTTGATGCAAACTGTGCTCGGTTAAGGGCTCAGTATTTTCATCTTAAAAATCTTAGGAAGACTGATAAATCTGATAGTATTGAAAAGGAATATACCAAAGTTAAGAAAATGTATAAAAAAGCTATTCGTTCAGCTCAAAGCAACTTTGATATAAAAATCCACAGTGAATTAAGAAATCTTAAAATCAATCAACCACAAGCATATTGGAAAATTATTAATTCAGCTAACGGTTTAAATAATGAAAAAACCCCAATTGAAATTCATTCTCTTGAACAACACTTTCGTGGTCTGAGCCAAAATCAAAGAGATAATGCAGATATATTAGAACCTGACCAAATTCTTTCGAGCAATCAATGTATCAATCGTTCTATAAGCAGGGAAGAAGTAACACGTCAAATAAATAGACTGAAAACGGTAAGGCACATGGCGATGATTTAGTTCTAAATGAATTTTTGAAGTGTAGCACAAAGTCTGTTTTATCAGTAATCATTAGGTTATTTAACATTGTATTAGAAAGTGGAATTGTACCATCTGAATGGACAATAGGGTTAATTCACCCTCTTTATAAGAAGAAAGGAAATCCTAATGATCCGAACAACTATAGAGGAATAACATTGCTTAGTTGTCTTGGCAAGCTGTTTACAGCAGTCTTGAATGAGCGACTTACGTCTTATCTCGAAGATAATGAATTGCTAGGTGATGAACAGGCTGGTTTTCGAAATGGTCATTCAACGCTTGATCACATTTTTGTTCTTCATTCAGTGACCGATTTATATCTCTCTTCAAAAGAGAGGGTTTATTGTGCATTTATTGACTACAAGAAGGCATTTGATTTGGTTGACAGGAGTTCTCTTTGGAATAAATTACTTAAGAATAATGTTGATGGAAAGTTTTTCAATGTAATTAAGCATATGTATGCTCAGGCTAAGTCATGTGTAATTTCTGGTACAGAAAAGTCTTCTTCATTTGATTGTAACATTGGTGTGCGACAAGGAGAAAATTTGTCTCCGATGCTATTTGCCCTTTTTTTAAATGACTTCAAACAATTCATTTGTGAAAAGTTTGGAGGCATAAATATTCTTCCTGACAAGATTGATGCAGCTGCGTATCAAAAAGGTATAGATGTATATCTCAGGCTTTTTACATTACTGTATGCAGACGATACAATAGTTCTTGCAAAAACTGAAAGTGAACTTCAGCTTGCTCTTGATGCAGTATCTGATTACTGTAAAAAATGGTTTCTTCAAGTTAACACAGCTAAAACCAAAGTTGTTGTATTTTCTCGTGGTAAAGTTCGAAAAATTCCTATATTTAAATTTGATCATGATATTGTAGAAGTTGTTGATGAATACGTCTATCTTGGAACTACTTTTAACTACAACAACAAATTTCGTAAAGCTCAAATTAAGCAACTTAATCAAGCTAGACGAGCAATGTATAGTCTATTATCTAAAACTTATCAACTGCACTTACCTATTGATATCCTCTTGGAATTATTTGATCAACTTGTGTTGCCCATTCTGCTCTATGGAAGTGAGATATGGGGATTTGAAGTGCTACATGATCTTGAAATTTTCCACATGAAATTTTGTAAGCAAGCCCTTTCTGTCAACAAAACAACTGCAAATTGTATGGTACTTGGTGAATTGGGGAGGCTTAAACTTGAGAAATATATCGAAAGCAGAATGATAAACTTCTGGTGTAGGATTGTACATAGTGGACAGGATAAATTTTCTGGTAAGGTGTATATTATCTTAAAATTACTCTTTGAGAAGAATATATATCAGGCACCTTGGTTAAAAAAAATCAAGCTGACTCTGGACAATATGGGGATGTCTAATTTATGGGAAATGTGTGAAAATACTAGCTATGAGTGGGTCAAACAAACTGTGGAACGTCGATTGAGAGATTCTCATGCTCAGTATTGGTCTGCTTGTATGTATGATAATTCGCATTGTGTTAACTATCGAATCTTCAAACATTCTTTATGTTTAGAAAGATACTTAATCGATCTCATTAAAAGAGATCGGACAATATTAAGTCGTTTTCGCTGTGGCAATCATTACCTGCCGATTGTAGCTGGTAGATATTCAAATACTCCAAGGGAAATGAGGCTATGTACGCTGTGCAATTTGCAATCGCTTGGGGATGAGTTTCATTACTTGTTTGTATGCCCTACCTTTCGTTCAGAAAGAAAATTGTTCATCGATAAATATTTTATTGAAAGACCAAATACACTGAAAATGGATCAGCTTTTTAACTCCAATAATGTACAAACACGTTTAAACTTAGTAAAATTCTGTCGAAAAATAATGCTTCGTTTTCATTAATTTAAGTATTTGCAAAAACATGTTATGAGTTCAATATTAACTTTATGTTTCTCTTTTTTGTCTTATATCAATTTATTAAATTGATATCAAGAATATTTTCAGTAATTCATTAATTCAGATATCAATTTACTGGTGCCAGTAAATTTCTTTTTCAATTGCTTCCTTTAATTTCGTCATTAATTATCGTTTTAATTAATATTATCGTTTTGTTTTTGATTATTATTAGTATTATCATCATCAATATTGTTATCATTATCATCATAATTTTTCTCACTATTGTCGATAGTGTTATTTTGTATGGATTAACATTAATTCTATTTGTATTGTATATTTCACAGTGTTTAATTGACAAATTCAAACTGATTGTAAACTTCTCCAATACCCCAATGTGGGTGACATGAGAAAAAAAAAAAAAAAAAAAAGTACTACCATTTTCACTGGCTGCTCACGTCGGCCCACATGGCTTCAACCCTCGAGGCGCCGATGCAGATCCCGTTTACACGACATAAAGTTGCAGGGTTGAAGCCGCGAGGTGGATTGAGACCTGCAATTCTGGTGGATTCAAGGGGCGGCTTCAACCCGGCTTCAATCCTCACTGGGATCCCGTTTACACACATAAAACTGCAGGCTTCAACCCGGCTTCAACCCTCGATGCCGATCACTGTGTAAACACGGTATATATGACGCGAAGGCAATCTGAATATGATCGAGAAGGCTTGGCTCCAACTTTAATTTATCTTCAATATAAGGTGTAAAGCATAATTTGTTGATTAACGTTCCATTAGATCTTCTTCGATGTGGTATAAAACAAATAATGAATGTTTTTCATTCGTTTAATAGTGCGAATATTTTCATTCGTTGAATAGACGCCGCGTTGAATAGAATGTTAATCTTTCAACTCATGAAAATATTCGCACTATTGAACTCATAACCATTCATTATGTGTATAATAATAATAATATAATTTATCTACCTAAAATGTGAGAACTTAGATAAACACACATAAAAAAGCATATAATTGAAAGCTTGAAAGTATGGAGATAAGTAAAATATTCAAGATAATTACAGAGGCCAACTATCGTAAGCAAGAATGCTTGAGTCGATAGTCGTACATGGCGCTGTTGTAGGAGTTTGTAGGAGAATAGAGTGCCATGTATAACATTTTTGTTCAGAAAGCATCTAAATAAAAGTGGAAAGAAAGTATAAAACAAAGAAATGTAAGTTGGCTCTATATACCATTCCAGACATTTAAGTGTTACAACAAGATTTTCAAAACCATGTCTTATGTCTTAATTTTATGGGAAAACGGTTGGGAAAATTCAAAAAAGGTTGGGAGAATTTACGGTCAGAGGATTTCGCACACTGACGCCTTCAGAGAAAACTATAAATATCTTTGAGGTTTGAGAATTTTCGCAGGATTTTGTGCATGTTAAAGGGTTAGTATAGTAGAAGGAATATGATAAGTATCATTGCATCCCAAAAATACGCAGTTTTGTCATCAAGCTTAAACAATGTTACCGAGTTACTTTGAGGAAAGCACACAATTTCGACTTTCTTTTAAATCTCAGTGTTGCCCTGGAAAAGGTGAGGATTTATCACATGGACTGGCTAGAAGATGAACCAAGGAGGTTTGAGGCTTGAGTAGATGAAATTCCAACTACAAAGGAGATGAAAGTAATAAACTATTTTCCATCGTGTCACAGAGCTATAATAATTGTGCTTCATGGATTATATTGATATATTACTTTTTTTGTTTCTTCTTCCAAATAATGTTTATCATTACTTTCCAAGAGGATGAAATATCACCATTTATATTTTACTTTTGATTGTAAAATAATAATAAAATTCGAAACGTACATTGCAATACCCTTTAATATATTGCATACAAACGAATATCTAAGTTTCAATTGTACCTACAACGAAACATTGATTTATCAAGTAAATATAGCGCTATTGGTTTCGATTAGACTAATATAGTAGGCATTTGTATGTAGCACGGGGAAAGGACATCTACTGACAATCACACATTTCCAATTGAGAACATACCTGCAACCTACCACAATATTATTTTCGATATTTACACACTATAAGAATCACAACATTACAACGCTAAAATGTAATTACATACAACTATTGTCCATGAAATATACATACACCATAATCTAATATAGTATTACCTAAACAAGACAAATTTGAAAGAGGAAAGACAAGCGAAATAAGGTTTACCATGTAAGGTACATTCATGTGAACATGAGATAACATACTCTTGAGTGGTCGACTTGACGGTCACTTTATAAAATACGACAGACAGATTTTTTTTGGTTTAAATAGTAAAGCATTTTAGCCTGAGTCAGGACCCGGTTTCATAAAACTAGCCATCAATAGCATATGTTAAATAATATCTATGACAAAGTTTGCTCTCAGCCAATCAACCGCCAGTAGCTTATAACAATTATAACTCTGGTTATTTATAACAATTTTTATGAAGCAGGGTCCTGGTTTACTATTGCACCAGACCCGTCGTTCCCCTGATAACAGAAGACCGTGAAAGGAGACTGTGGAAGATGAAAAGACATTCACAGGAACACGGAAGTCAATATATAAATAAATAGATAGAACATGTATGTCCTGCCTGATGATAATCAATTCAGATGACATGGTTTGTTACTTGGTAAAATTACTATGCATCTCTTTTTTTTTACATTTAAAAATCGAGAAACTATGGACGAGGCTAAAACAAACAAAATCACTCCCTGGTACAGAGGCCAAAAGGCTTCTAAATTTTAACGATAGTTAAGGACGGTCGACAGGTAATTTGCCATTTCACTTGTGGGGTTCAATAACTCGCTATATGCAGGCGGCTGTTGATCTCATAGTCTTTCCACAGGAGCTGATGGTTGTAGGGTTGGTTGAGCTGGTGGGTACAGGTTGACAGCAGGTTGAGCCGGTGGGTACTGGATAACAGCAGGTTCAGCTGGTTGGTAGTGGTTCGTACCGATTTGGACCGGTTGAAAGGACCCCGCTTGTTGCTGAGGTTGATATGAATTCACGAATGTCTGTTGACCGCCTCCTCCCTCTCCTCCTCCTCTTCCTCCTCCTCCACTTCCCTGGATAATGGGAGGTATACTATTTCCGGTGTATATGCGGCGTTTGGGGCAACGGCTGTTGGTGTCATTGCCGTTTCAGAGAACGTCGTTGGTATGTTTGATAGGTGACGTGGGGAATAGCAACACCAGGCGATGCTCAGGGTCAGGAGGATGATTCCAATAACAAAAACTGCTATTCCTGCGTTCTTCTGTATCGGCAGATCAGACTTACTCTTTTCCGGTAAGCTGTCATAGTAATTGCCGAAGGTTAATACTCCCATTAATATATTTGCAACTCCGGCAAATATGAACACGAAGGAAATGCATATCAAGCAAAGCGAACATTTATAGAAGCGCTCCAAACATGGACTATCTTGGGGATTTGCATTGTAGATGTTCGTTTGTGCTACGACAGGGGGCGTTGTACTAGTTGCTGTCATATCCTTCTACGGACTGTGTACGCGATCGAGGTGTAAAATCAGTTCCCTATTCGCCGTTTCCCTCCACTTTGAGTATATAATGTCAGGCGAGTTTAGTTCTGACAAATACAAAGAGAGAGAGAGAGAGAGAGAAATATACTACATTTACAATCAAGAAAAGAATTAGGATGGATATGGTTACATGATAGTGCCTTTGATACTAAATCAGGCGCCATTGCCGTGCACTACCGAGTTACGAACCGTCTCCAATCTTGTTCTTATTAAAGTCAGTTACGACATCTGAACAGAGCTTTTCAAAGGTATTTTACTATCGCTATCATCATTGAGGATTAATTATCATTATTATCAGTGTTGATGATTGATTGCTGATTATTATCATAATCATTTTTATCATCTTCATCATCATCATCTTCTTCATTATCATTAGTAAGGTTATCATCATGAAATTCATGGCTATTCAAAAAGAAGAATAAACGGTGATTTTACAGTTCATGCCTGAGCTATTCGACAAATAATGTGGGAATGTATTACAGATTATTGAGAGTTCACTTCTTCATGATGACCGGTTTCAATTTAATTTCTTCAGATAGTGAATTCAAAATTGTAAATTATAAACAAGTGCAAACAATTATATACGAAGAATGCGTACAAGCAAATTGCGCTAGAATTTCGCGTTGCTTGGCAACGAAATCACATTACGTATTGTTACATCTGTTACATCATAGTCAAAATCATATCATGTCAATCTCTATCTCCATTTATATTTCATTATACTTGTAATCTAGCTTTTAAAGGTAAAGACCAGTATTGGAAACGCCCCAATTTCAAAAAATGAAATGGAAGCTCTTATTACCAATCATGTGAAAGAATATGTTTTGAATAATACATGGTGATAAAACTGTTGACGGGAACCAGAACCTTGCAGTACATCTATGCTAGATGATCAACCTTTTCTGATCGATTTCACAATGTTTCTTTCACAATGCAATCGCATGACCATCAGCTTTAAATAACAGCAAAATTATTTATATCATTAATAATTATGCATGCACATTCACATAATAACCTCATGATTCTCTAATATGAATTAAGACTTGTTCAGCTCTGGCTGAAATAATTTTTATGAAATACTTTTCTTTAATCTTATGTCCAGTTATCTTTTGCTCTCATTTAGGAAAAGTTATGACGTCAAATTTGGATTTATTCCTTTTTGCACATCTTGATATTTATTTACTCACATCAAGGATTTGATATGTTCTATCTTTTATGTGTTGACGACGGATTTTCATTCTATTTCATAAAATATTTCCCGCCTCTCCGATGTATCGTTTTCCACAACCAAAAATACAAAAATAAAAATATCACCACAGACATGGCAGTGCTTGATTTTTCAAAGGCTTTTGATGTCATCCCGCACCAGCGTCTCCTCATGAAATTAGACTATTATGGTATTCGAGCAAATAATAAGAGATGGATATCTAGTTTCCTGACAAAGAGACTGCAACGTGTCTGTGTAAATGGTCAATGTTCCGAGTGGTTACCAGTCCTCAGTGGCACTCCACAGGGCACAGTATTAGGCCCTCACATTTTTCTACTCCACATCAATGACATTCATGAAAAGGTTTCCAGTACAACACGACTTTTTGCTGATGATTGTTTACTTTACCGTCCCATCAAATCTGCTGAAGATGAGAAAGCTCTTCAACAAGTCCTATATTATGGTCCAGTGGTCCAAGACTTGGGGCATGCATTTCAATCCCTCTAAATGCAAAACCATGCGTGTTTCAAGAAAGAGAACACCGGGTACTAAATCCTACAAAATCCTTCATGTTACCCTGGAGGAAACGAACCAGACCCTATACATTGGCATCAATATCCAGAAAGACCTACGCTGGAATAGCCAGACTCATTACGCAACCGGCAAAGCCTCAAGGGTCCTTAACTTCCTAAGGCGCAACTTCCATCACTGCTCATCTAATGTTAAAGAAAAGTTGTATCTTACTCTTGTACGTCCACACCTTGACTACGCCACTGCAGCATGGGACCCTTATACAGCCAAAAACACCTATGCTGTCGAGAAAGTTCAACGTCAGGCTGCACGTTTTGTCACCAATAATTACGGATGGGACACCAGTGTTACCAAGCTACTCAAATAACTCATCTGGAGATCTCTTAAAGACAGAAGGGAAGCACACCGTCTTACCTGCCTCTTCAAAATGATCAAGGGACAACTCGACATCGACTACCAATCTCACACCAACCCTAAGCCAGACAGACGTAGACGAGGACACTCCAACCAATTTGAAATTCGCCACCCAAACTCGGACGTCTATGCCAACTCATATTCCCAAGGACTGTAAAGACATGGAACAACCTACAAAGAGTAACCATCGACCAAACCTCCCCGCTCTCATTTAAAAATACAGTTACTAAAGAACTTTTTTCCAAAATGTAATCGTCCACCCTCCACCACCTCCAGTCAAAACTCTTCTTCGGAGGATTTAGGAGGAAAAGAATCCAAGATCCAAGAGAACTTCAATCGTAACTAAAAAGCTATTATCGTCAATATTTTCAGGTAGGTCAAGAAATCAAGAAATCTACAATATCTTGAATATCGGTTTTTACATGTTTCCAGCATGGTTACAGTATCAATCAGATAGTTTAGACGATGAGTAGGACATACCGGTCCTGCAACTATTGGTCTCATTTCCTCAAGTCCATATCAGATCCACATTGTACTTATTTTTATGTTGGTGCATATTAGAATAGATAAATAAATCAGATTTTAATTCAATAATTGCTCTTTTCGATTAATATATCGCCGTTTTAATACGCAATATCATAATACGATTCAAATCAATCTTACCTATATAGGGCTAACACTTCCGTTTCAGTATCACCGATATATCTGGCTTATGAGTTCGCACTGTACTACACGCAGTGATACAAACCGGATTATGTGTCAGCAGCCTCAGCACATCATAATGTATACCGATCGTTTTCCTACATCGCCACCACAAACAAATATCATGGTTAACCATCGGAATTCGGAAGCAGTGACGTAAGATTCATGCAAATGAAAAAAATAACACTGATGAAACGTTTATTCCATTCCAACATGAAAAGTACCCGGAACTAGCAATGATGCGCGATCTATTTTTGTTCAGCTTACGACGTGGGATGATTCATGACTCATAGCTCGGATGAACATGGCCTTTAGATGCAACACTTGCAGACGGTAAATGATCGCTAGGCTACGTAAAACTGGTCATGGCATTGGGTGATCCTGACCATCGGGAAAGCTTGACCATTGTGTGAGCTTCTGGGACGTTACCTCACCCCTGGGTAAACTCATTAACCAATCAACGTTACCTATCAACCTACAGTGCGTTAATCTTCATTTCATGAAGCCTGCACTTTTCAGGAAATAACACCGATGAAATGAAATTCCATTCCAAGAATTGGCTTCCATGGAATAATACAAGGATGCGCGTACTAGTTATATTCAGGATACGTGGCGGATCCAGCCGGCGGCAAGGGGGGGGGGGAGTTGGGGGTGCAATTCTTGAGAAAATGCCGCATTCCGCGCTTCCGCGGAAAGGAGGGGGGGGGGGGGGGGGACTCTGAGGGGGATGTGACCCCAGCTGAAGAACAATCACATTTTCAAACGCAATTTGTGCGATTTGGTGTTATTTATAGCCAGGATGTCATTTAAAATCTGTGACTTTTTTGCAGCATAAATTTATGATAAGCCTTTGCTTTCTAAAGCCCTCATCACACCGAACTAGTTCTCAATACGTTCTGGAAAATGTTGTCAAACGTGCTCAAACTGTGTGCAAACGGAGTTGAACGTAGTAGCAACTGTTAAACGATCTGTTCAAAAGCTTTATGGACGGGCTCGGACTGGCTATAAGGGAGAGTGCTCTAGAACTTTGAGCCTGTTCAAAATTGTCCTCGTCCTGCAAATAAACGGAGTGACAATGTACTTAAAACGAAGAGGACGTACTACAAACGGACTGATTGTCGTACTAGGGACGGAATTGCCTCGATCCTACTAAGAACGTGTTACAACGTGCTGTGGTCGAGCATCAATTAGCAGCAGTATAAGCCCCCATCACCCCCAAACTAGTTCTCACTACGTTCTAGAACCATCCTAGAAAATCATAAAATGTGTTATGGTCGGGGTAGAATGTGTAAATAATGTCTATGATACGATCCTACTACGCTCATGAGCAGTCCTCAATACGTCCATCTCGTCTCTACCCCGTCCACAGTCAGCTCATATCAAGTTCAGATCGGGCAAATTTGCCATTTTCAAGCAGTCCGGCCCGTCCGTAATCAGTTTAAAACAGTTCTTAATTATTTCTGCCTCGTTCCCAATACGTCCAAACCATTCTAACTAGTTCGCAACTTGATCTGACTTTTTGTTTGTAACCCGACCACCCCGTTCAGGAACAGTACAACTTGTCCTCATCTCGTTCTTAGTGGGTTCGAACGCGCCTATGTAGGCTCGAGGACTATAAAAACAACTTATCTGATCGATTCCTTAATTCTCCCCACTATAGTATTACAATTTAGTTACATTTTAGGTGAATGCAAATTGTCACAAAGCAATGAGTTTGTTTTTTAGCAGATGTTTCTGCATTTATTGATAAATCAAATATAAAACATTTAAATAACAATAATAGTATATGATACAATCGATTTACATAAAATGTGACAAACTTAAATACACACACATAAAAATGCATATAATGCATAACAACTTATCTAATCGATATTTTTTAATGTAACAAATATTGAAAATTAAAAGATTTGGTGCAATAGCAATAATCAAAATATGTATGAGTTATTGTATTTTCCAAACTGAATAAGAAACAATATTCTTAAAGTGAAACAAGTATTAGTAAACAATATCTGGAAATAAGTTGGTTCCATTTGTATTAATTTTCAAGAAAATGATTTACTTTCCCCTTAAATTGGCATAGTTAAAAAGTGCATTACCGAATTGTTGTTTTCAGCAGTTAAGTAATAGGATACAATATGTACGTAGTCCATCGTCTACAGTGGAATCTAGTACAATAGATATGGTAACAGGTGACCCCATTGATGTAGCAGACATAAGAGTCAAACACTATTATGATTTGATATTAGAAAAAAACAGGATCTGCCGTGCATTTATTTTTGGAACGCTTATTTTGATTAACCTAACTGGAAGACGGTGCTTTATTATAAATTTTAATTTATAAATGACAACAGAATTAAGCAGTTTAATTTTTAATTTATTCATAGAATAATACCCAGTAAAGATAATTTATGTAATAAAATGGAAGATTGAAAATAATAATCTATGTGATGTCTGTAAAATCCCGGATACAACTAACCACCTTCTCCTGGCTTGTAAGAAGGATTTCGCTTTTCTTTGAAGATTGTATCCAAATTAATCGATACGTTGTTTAATTTAAAAATCTTTCTGAACGAAAAAAAACTTCTAATAGCTCATGAAATAGAGAAGAGAGAAATGAATCTGATCAATCTTATTTAAAACTTTTCTCAGCGCATTATCTATAGAAACTATATTAGAGAATGTTTTGGAAATATGATGTATATTTGTCAAAAGAATTAAAGGTAGAAATTCGCACCGATCTCGATAACAAATGTAATCAAAAGAAATTTGATACAAACGAAGTAACAAACAAAATGTTTGCATCGTTTCATTTAGTGATTATATCACATTAGTTTCATGTTTTGTACTATATATGATATGTTACAAGTGCATTAATTATGTATATAAAAACTGTTGTAAATAGCTGTTATTTTTATGATATGAACAAATAAAGTCCCTCGACAGTGGAAAAATAGAAGAAAAAAATATTGATATGTTACTCTTTTGTTTTTTCTTCCAAATAGTGTCTTTCATTACTTTACAAGAGGATGAAATATCACCATTTATATTTTACTTTTGATTGTAAAATAATAAGAAATTCGAAACGTACATTGCAATACCCATTAATATCTTGCATACAAACGAATATCTAAGTTTTAATTATACCTACAACTAAACATTGATTTATCAACTGAAAATAGTATGTTTGGTTTCGTATAAGGAGTATAGAAGGCATCATTTCGGATGTAGCACGGCGACAGGACATTTATATTTACATTATAAGAATCACATCATTACAACACTACAATATAATTACATTACGATACAACTATTATCCATGAAATATTCATACACCATAATCTAAAATAGTATTACCAAAACGAGACAAATTTGATAGAGAAAAGGTAAGTTCATTGAGGTATACCATGGAAGGTACATGCATGTGAATAAAATAGACAAGAGATAACATATCTTTGAGTGGTCAACTTGACGGTTACTTTATGAAATACGACAGACAGATTTTTTGGGTTCAAATAGTAAAGCATTTTAGCCTGAATCAGGGCCCAGTTACATACGACTAGCCATCAATAGCATATGCTAAATTGTATCTATGACAAAGTTTGCTCTCGGCCAATCAACCGCCAGTAGCTTATAACAATTATAACTCTGGTTGTTTATAACAATTTTTATGAAGCAGGGTCCTGGTTTACTATTGCACCAAACCCGTCGTTCCCCTGATAATAGAAGACCATGAAAGGAGAGAGTTGAAGATGGAGAGATATTGACAGGTACACTGAAGGCAATAAATAGATAGAACGTGGGTGTCCTGCCTATTGATAATCAATTCAGACGAAATGGTTTTACTTGGGAAAATTACTACGCTTTTTTGTAACATTTAAAATTGAAGAAGAAACTATGAAAGAGCCTAAAAAGACATAATCACTCCCTTATACAGGAACGTATAAGGCTTTTAACTTTAACGAAAGTTACGAGTATCCGGTTGATATATAATTTTCCATGGATAGTTGGTGTCACAAATACTGCCGAATACGTCTGATCATACAACTGTCATGGCCATCTAAAAGTAAATCTTTTTCGCTTAAAAGTTTCCATAGGACTTAATTGCGTCACTTGTGGGATTCGTTAACTCGTTATATGAAGGCGGCGGTTGATCTGGTAGTCTTTCCACAGGAGCTGATGTTTGTAGGGTTGGTTGAGTTGGTGGGTACTGGTTGACAGCAGGTTGAGCCGGTAGGTACTGGCTGTGAACAGGTTGAGCCGGTGGGTACTAGTTCGTACCGATTTGGACCGGTTGAAAGGACCCCGCTTGTTGCTGAGATTGATATGAATACACGAATGTCTGTTGACCGCCTCCTCCTCCTCCTCCGCCACGCTGGATGATGGGAGGTTGTACTAACCCTGGTGTAGATGCGGCATTTGGGGCAACGACTGTTGTTGTCATGGCCGTTCCAGAGAATGTCGTTGGCATGTTTGATAAGTGACGTCGTGCATAGCAGCACCAGGCGAGGCTCAGGGTCATTAGGATGATTCCAATAGCCAAAACTGCTATTCCTGCGTACATCTGACTCTTACCGGACGTTCTCTCTTCCGGGAAGCTGTCATAGAAACTGTCTGACAGATTTTCTGCTCGAAAATTTCCTATTATTATATTTGTAGCTCCGGCAAAAATGATCATAGGGGATAACATTGCACAACATATCGAACATGGATAGAAGCGCTGCGAACATGGCCTATCTTGAGGATTTGCACTGTACATGGTCGGTTGTGCTACGACAGGAGTCGTTGTGCTATTTGCTGCCATCTCCTTCTACGGACTGTGTACGCGATCGAGGTGTAAAATCAGTAAACCATTCGCCGCTTCCCGCCCCTTTGTAGTAAATAATGTAAGTCGAGTTTAGTCCTAAAAAATACAAAGAGAGAGAGAGAAAAAAAACATTATATTATTATACAATCAAGAAAAGCATTGGGATAGATAATACAAGATTGTGCATTTAATACTAAATCAGGCGCAATTGCTGCGCACTAACGAGGCTTGAATTGCTTGTTCTGAGTAAATTAGTTATGACATCTGATCGGAGCTTTTCAAAGGCATTTTTACTATATTTATCATTATTGATGATTGATTATTGCTTATTGGCTATTATTATTATTATTTTTGATGATTGATGGTTGATTATTATTATCATCATTATCATCATCATCTTATTATCATTATGATCTATTATTTATACGAAGTAGATGTGTACTTCCGCTCTTGTTCCAGTTAAAAACACAGAAAAAGGGAAAGAAATATTAAGTCGTTGGTGCCGATAAATTGGGAAGTAACATGAATTTCATGGTCATTCAAGAAGAGAAAAATAAGGGATTTTACATTACCTGAGCTTCCCGACAAAAAATGTGGTATTGTATTCCACAATATTGAGAGCTCACTCATTTTTTTAGATAGTGAATTCTAAAATTGCAAATGACGAACATGTGTAATGAATATATACAAACACTGACAATGACAATTTATTTTCATGTTACCCACACTGGGGTATTGGAGAAGTTTCACAACCAGTTTGAATTTGTCAATCTAACACTGTACAATATACAATTCAAATCGAGTGAATTTGCAATAAAAATATAACTATCAACGATAGTGAGAAAAATTATGATACTAATAATAATAAAGATGATAATAATAATAATAATAACATTAATAATAATAATAATTTTAAAAAATACTGATAATAATAATTATAATGATAATTAATGAAAAAATGAATGAAAGCAATTGAAAAAGAAAGTTACTGGCACCAGTAGATTGTTATTTAAATCAATGAGTTACTGTAAATATTCTTGATATCAATTTAATAATTTGACAAAAAAGATGAACATAAAGATAATATTGAACTCATAACAATTTATGTGCACATACTAAACAAGGCACTATTTGTTGATATAATTTTGCTAAGTTAAAACGTGTTTGTGCTTTATTGGAGTTTAAAAGCTGATCCATTTTCAGTGTATTCGGTCTTTCAAGAAAATATTTATCGAGGAACAATTTTCAGTCTGAACGGAAGGTAGGACATACAAACAAGTAATGAAACTTATCCCCAAGCGATGGAAATTGCAGAGCGTGTATAACCTCATTCCCCTTGGAGTATTTGAATATCCACCAGAAACAATCCGCAAGTGATGATTGCCACAGCGAAAACGACTTAAAATTGTCCGATCTCTTTTAATGAGATCGATTAAGAGTCTTTCTAAACATAAACAAATGTTTAAAGATTCGATAGTTGACACAATGTGAATTATTGTATATACAAGCAAATTAATACTGGGCATGAGAATCTTTCAATCGACGTTCCACAGTTTGTTTGACCCAATCACAACTCGTATTTTCACAAATTTCTCATAAATCAGACATCCCCATATTGTCCAGAGTCAGCTTGATTCTGTTCAACCAAGGTGCCTGATATATTCTGCTCAAAGAGTATTTTTTTAAACAATGTACATAATGAATTTTATTTTATTTTATTTGAATTATTTATTTCTGTTTGCTTCTCTTTTTCTTTTGCGTTTTTACAAATACATAACAAACAAACATTGCAAATTTACACATGACAAAATAATATATGTAGAATAAAATAAGGCTGGCTGTAACTAATCGAAAACATCAAACAGGAGGGTTGACAAAGAAAGTAAAGCTTGAAAGTAACTATGACTACCCTCAAAGGATACATAATAATACATGAAATATGGAGGGAAAAAATATTGGTAAAAGGGGTAAAAGACAGAAAAAGAAGAAAAAAAGAAAGAGGGGATGCAAATCAAGATTCACAGATGTACGTGGTAGTTGGATTTCAATTTGTTGTATAAGGATAAAAAAATAAGATGCAAATTTGAATATTGAGTGGCCAACTTTGGATATAATAGAACGAGAAGACTCGAGAGGTTCGGACAATATAAATGTGAATGTGAGATCAGCAAGCAAACGGATTGTTTACTAAAGAAATGTTTACTTCTGAACTAGGAAATGGTTTCCAATTAGAATTAAAGTCTGAAAAGTTGTTATTATAATTACACCCAGGTGTAAATGGGTACCTGATATGCTTGAGCGCTAGTTACTTTGGCAGCTCGGCTACGACCAGGGTAATGTGTAAAGCGCCATGAGCGTCAGAGCCTGACGGATACCAGCGATATATAAATAACCATATTATTAACCATATTATTACAAATATTGATTTAAAGTATAAATCATAAACAGTTTCACACATAGAACTGATGGAAGATGACTTGCCACGGGTTTAATGAAATCATAAGCCCACCGTCAGTGGTTTTCACCGACTAATATCATGTTCACCAACAATTTAGTCAGCGCTGACTAAATTTGACCAATCACAGGCCTGGAAAATAGTCGATGATAAAAGAATTTTCGATGAACATGATATTAGTCGGTGAAAACCACCGACTAATTGTTTCATGAAACGCCCCCAGACCTTTATACAACATTTGCTCTTTCGCTTTCAAAGAAATCATAAGCACATCTTCTGGGATCATCTGATTGTCACACACAAGCAAGACTGAATCCCCCTCTCTGTATCCAACATGTTATTCTTTTCGATCAATATATCTCCGTTTCAATACGCAATATGAAAATACAATTCGAATCACTCTTACCTATATGGCTAATAATTCAGTTTCAGCATCACCAATATTACATCTGGCTTATGAGATCGCACTACAGTAGTCTATCAAACACACAGTGCTGCAAATCGGATCATGTGCATGTCAACAGCCTCAGCACGTATTACTAATAACTAGGTAAGAGTTAATGTTTCAGTTTCAGCATCACCAATACAATTATCTGGCTTATGAGATCGCACTCAGTAGTCTATATATAAGGTAGAAGTCAGTGTGACAGTGTCTATACACGCAGTGCTGCAAATCGGATCATGCGTCCACAGCCTCAGCACGTATTACCAAGAACTTCTTGGTATTACTAATGCTCGTAATCCCATATCGCCACCACAAACGATTTAACAGCATGGTTAACCATCGGATTCAGTTACCCGAGATTCTTGTAAATGAAAAAATAACACGGATGAAACGTTTATTCCGTTCCAACATGGAAAGTACCCGGAACTAGCAATGATGCGCGATCTATTTATGTTCAGCATAGCTCGGATCATAGACCTACCACCATAATAATCTTGCATACAAACGAATATCTAAGTTTCAATTATACCTACAACTAAACATTGATTTATCAACTGAATATAGTGCTCTTGGTTTCGTATAAGGAGTATAGAAAAGCATCATTTCTAATGTAGCACGGCGACAGGACATTTATATTTACATTATAAGAATCACATCATTACAACACTACAATATAATTATATTACGATATATACAACTATTATCCATGAAATATACATACACCATAATCTAAAATATTTCGATACTATATCCGCAATGAGTAATATATTTAGCATTAAAATAATATTACCTGAACGAGACAAATTTGATAGAGAAAAGGCAAGTCAATTAAGGTATACCATGAAAGGTACATTCATGTGAATAAAATAGACAAGAACATATCTTTGAGTGGTCAACTTGACGGTCACTTTATGAAATACGACAGACATATTTATTTATTTTTTAATAGTAAAGCATTTTAGCCTGAATCAGGGCCCAGTTTCATACAACTAGCCATCAATAGCATAATGCTAAATAATATATATGACAAAGTTTGCTCTCAGCCAATCAACCGCCAGTAGCTTATAACAATTATTATATAACTCTGGTTATTTATAACGATTTTTATGAAGCAGGGTCCTGGTTTACTATTACACCAAACCCGTCGTTTCCCTGATAATAGAAGACCATGAAAGGAGAGAGTTGAAGATGGAGAGATATTATCAATACCAGTCAGGAACTAGCAAAATACGGCACTATGTAATGAGTAGTTAATTTCCGAGGACTAAAAAACGCTCTTTTTGTTTGCGATAAAAGTAAGCAAAAAAATTAACTAATTTGGGCGAATTTGGTGTCAAAGAACAGCGAAAATTTCAGAGATTGACTTACCCCACGATTCCGCCATGATGAATTGCACTGTAAGCCGTACGAGGCCGACAAAATGATGCTACCAAAATCCCGTGGCTGGTCTCGTGTTTTACGAGAGCGTTGTGAGCGAGCTTTTCACCGAACGGGAATCTGAATAAAAATTGCCGCACAGCCTCATTATCGCGCACGCTGCGGCGCTCCAACCATGGACTATCTTGGGGATTTGCATTGTAGATGTTCGTTTGTGCTACGACAGGAGTCGTTGTACTAGTTGCTGTCATCTCCTTCTACGGACTGTGTACGCGATCGAGGTGTAAAATCAGTTCCTTATTCGCCGTTTCCCTCCACTTTGAGTATAATAATGTCAGACGAGTTTAGTCCTGACAAATACAAACAGAGAGAGAGAGAGAGAGAGAGTGAGAGAGAGGAATAGAAAGAGAGAAATATATATTACATTTACAATCAAGAAAAGCATTAGGATGGATATGGTTACAGGATAGTGCCTTTAATATTAAATCAGGCGCCATTGCCGTGCACTATCGAGTTTTGAACCGTCTCCAATCTTGTTCTGAACAGAGCTTTTCAAAGGTATTTTACTATCGCTATCATCATTGAGGATTAATTATCGTTATTATCAGTGTTGATGATTGATTGCTGATTATTATCATAATAATTTTTATCATCTTCATCATCATCATCTTCATTATCATTATTAAGGTTATCATCATGAATTTCATGGCTATTCAAAAAAAAGAAATAAACGGTGATTTTACAGTGCCTGAGCTTCTCGACAAATAATGTGGGAATATATTACACAGTATTAAGAGTTCACTTCTTCACGATGACCGGTTTCAATTTTATTTCTTCTGATAGTGAATTCAAAATTGTAAATTATAAACAATTGCAACAAATTATATTCGAACAATGCGTACAAGCGAATTACGCTTAAAATGTCGCATTGATTGGCAACGGAGTAATGACATTATGTATTGTTACATCATAGTCAAACTCAGATCATGTCAATCTCAATCTCCATTTGTATCTCATCATACATGTAATCTGCTTTTGTTATATCAGCGAAATTATTCATCCACATTCACATAATAACCTCATGATTCTCTAATATGAATTAAGACTTGTTCAGCTCTGGCTGAAATTATTTTTATGAAATACTTTTCTTTAATCTTATGTTCGGTTATCTTTTGCTCTCATTTTAGAAAAAGTTATAACGTCAAATTCTGGATTTATTTCTTTTTGCACATCTTGATATATGTTTACTCACATCAAGGATTTGATATGTTTTATCTCTTGTGTTGATGATGGATTGTCATTCTATTTCTTAAAATATTTCCCGCCTCTCCGATGTATCGTTTTCCACGACCATTACAATACAGACATTAACGCAAGTTTCTAGATGTGCATGAACATTTATCTTTTAATATGAATCTTTTTAATTCCCATAAATGTTACAAATTAATTTTGTTCCCCCTTATCTTCGCTTCAATGAGGCTGAGATCAACAGTTTCTTTAAATTCGGCGCCTGTCTCTTACTTAAAGGCACACTGCCATACTTGTAGCTACTTGCTCCCTCTATATAGAAAACTTCCCCAATCGGTGCCTGTTGGTCCCCCATGATCCTCTTTTTCTTATGTTAAATGAGAGCTGAGTTAATGAGATAGCCACCTGTCACAGTGACCTCGATGGCTCGCTGTGTGGTCTAATCCCTTCTTGCCCAGTAGTGGTGACGGTCTTTAAAACGTATTTTGTTTTCCTCAAATATGTTTTTAAGATGAGAATCTTTTAAAAGACGAAACGTTTGTTTGATAATTTTAGGAAAAAATCCCATTATTAGGATCGTATGTAGATAAAAATATATATTTTTTCTTCTTGATCTGTTTTCTTGTTTGTTTCTCTCAAAACATTTTGTTCTATATTACGTGTCTTTTGGACACCTACTCTGATATTTCAGAAGCACGAGCATGGATTCTAATTCATTTAATCTTCTTTCTCTAACTTTGTTATTCGATACAATTGTACAAATTCTTCTAGCCAGAATATATGGGTGACAGCAGTCAAAATGCAAATAGTTATGAGTGTCAGTTAGTTTATAATATACATTCGTCTCCCATATTCCAGTTATGTTCATTACATTTATATCCAGGAACGGTGTCTTCTCTCCTGACACCTCCATTAAGAATGAAGTATCTGTATGTAGATTTTGCAGAATTAATACGCAATATCATAATACAATTCGAATCACTCTTACCTATATAGGGCTAACACTTCCGTTTCAGCATCACCGATATATCTGGCTTATGAGTTCGCACTATACTACACGCAGTGATACAAACCGGATTATGTGTCACCAGCCTTAGCACATCATAATATATACCGATCGTTTTCCTACATCACCACCACAAACAAATATCATGGTTAACCATCGGAATTCGGAAACAGTGACGTAAGATTCATGCAAATGAAAAAAATAACACTGATGAAACGTTTATTTCATTCCAACATGGTTCGGAAACTGTTATTTTTTACATCTGTGACTTTGAATAAAAACCTTTACCCCACATTTCAGTTATTGTAAGATTAGTTGAACATCTCATTGATTTACTTAATAACCAGATGGGAATTATGTAAATTGATTATTCAAATACGGTTTGTTGAAAAAAAGGAATATCACAGATGTTGGCTACCTATTCTTCAGGTTACCCATTTACCATTAACAGAAACTCAAGTGCTAAAATGACTGGATGGTTGGTTGATAGATTGAGTGATTGACTGAGTTATTGATTAATTATGATTGATTTATTGAATGATTAAATTGATTGAAATATTGAATGGTGATTGAATGCTTGATTGATTAATTGATTGACCGATTGACTGATACCGTACATTAAGTTGATTAAGTGATTGATAGCTGAATTATGATTGTCCAATGAATTGTCAAGATATGCACAAGCACACCCAGGCAGAGAGAGAGAGAGAAAGAGAGGGGGAGGGGCATACATGTCCTCTTGACCCTTATCCCATCTACCCAACAAAGTCCTACCCTACATTTCACCTCCCCTGCACCATGTACCATCGCCCTGTCCTGACTCCCATGAACACACCACTGAGTCTATGGTAATAACAAATGCAATTCCTGTTCACTCATGCATAAAATGTTAATCCCATAAACCACAAATTTCACTCAGCAAACCCAAACCATTTTCACAATTGATCATAAATTGGTCAAATCATCCTCAATTCCGTAAGCTCCAAAGGATTTACCTCTCACAAATTGGAGGGCAAATTCCTGCGCAACCTAATTTTCATAACTTTACCAAAGTGAGCAGTGCTCACCCAAGCATAACTTATTTTCAGACTTTTCGGTGTCATATGAAAGTTGAGTTTATGAGCTTTCCATACACATAAAACTTTTCCCCCAGAATCATATATTTTGTTATTCGGCAGCCATTTCAAAAGTGTATAGTTTTTTTTGGGACGCACTGTATTACGTGTCTTTTGGACACCTACTCTGATATTTCAGAAGCAAGAGCATGGATTCTAATTCATTTAATCTTCTTTCTCTAACTTTGTTATTCGATACAATTATACGAATTCTTCTAACCAGATTATATGGTATATTCACCTTTGTGTAGCATGAGTGGACAGCAGTCAAAATGCAAATACTTATGAGTGTCAGTTAGTTTATAATCTACATTCGTCTCCCATATTCCATTCATGTTCATTACATTTATATCCAGGAACGATGTCTTCTCTCCTGACACCACCATTTGAAATGAAGTATCTGTATGTAGATTTTGCAGAATAACACAAAAATGTCTCCAAATTCTTTTTTTGTTCATTTAATATAACAATCATCGAGGTGCATGAGCCAATGTTTCTCCACATATAACCTGGCTTCTTTTGAAATGACAACATATTTGCATATGTTGGGGCAATTTTTTTCCCATTGCTTTTCCTTTAATTTGTTTACTAAAGTGTACCATCAAATTGCAATACATTATTTATCAGTATCAATTCAATGGCTTCTAGAACAATTTTTTTTTATATTCTCGTTTTCAAATCTTGAGGATATTTTCCCAACCATTATACAATGGCATCCAATCTAACTTGATGATCAATTTCAGCATAAAGACTGTTAACTTCAATCATAACTAAAAAGCTATTATCGTCAATATTTTCAGGTAGGTCAAGAAATCAAGAAATCTACAATATCTTGAATATCGGTTTTTACATGTTTCCAGCATGGTTACAGTATCAATCAGATAGTTTAGACGATGAGTAGGACATACCGGTCCTGCAACTATTGGTCTCATTTCCTCAAGTCCATATCAGATCCACATTGTACTTATTTTTATGTTGGTGCATATTAGAATAGATAAATAAATCAGATTTTAATTCAATAATTGCTCTTTTCGATTAATATATCGCCGTTTTAATACGCAATATCATAATACGATTCAAATCAATCTTACCTATATAGGGCTAACACTTCCGTTTCAGTATCACCGATATATCTGGCTTATGAGTTCGCACTGTACTACACGCAGTGATACAAACCGGATTATGTGTCAGCAGCCTCAGCACATCATAATGTATACCGATCGTTTTCCTACATCGCCACCACAAACAAATATCATGGTTAACCATCGGAATTCGGAAGCAGTGACGTAAGATTCATGCAAATGAAAAAAATAACACTGATGAAACGTTTATTCCATTCCAACATGGAAAGTACCCGGAACTAGCAATGATGCGCGATCTATTTTTGTTCAGCTTACGACGTGGGATGATTCATGACTCATAGCTCGGATGAACATGGCCTTTAGATGCAACGCTTGCAGACGGTAAATGATCGCTAGGCTAGGTAAAACTGGTCATGGCATTGGGTGATCCTGACCATCGGGAAAGCTTGACCATTTGTGTGAGCTTCTGGGACGTTACCTCACCCCTGGGTAAACTCATTAACCAATCAACGTTACCTATCAACCTACAGTGCGTTAATCTTCATTTCATGAAGCCTGCACTTTTCAGGAAATAACACCGATGAAATGAAATTCCATTCCAAGAATTGGCTTCCATGAAATAATACAAGGATGCGCGTACTAGTTATATTCAGGATACGTGGCGGATCCAGCCGGCGGCAAGGGGGGGGGGGGGGGGGAGTTGGGGGTGCAATTCTTGAGAAAATATTTAGCGGCACACTAGCGCCGCATTCCGCGCTTCCGCGGAAAGGAGGGGGGGGGGACTCTGAGGGGGATGTGACCCCAGCTGAAGAACAATCACATTTTCAAACGCAATTTGTGCGATTTGGTGTTATTTACAGCCAGGATGTCATTTAAAATCTATGACTTTTTTGCAGCATAAATTTATGATAAGCCTTTGCTTTCTAAAGCCCTCATCACACCGAACTAGTTCTCAATACGTTCTGGAAAATGTTGTCAAACGTGCTCAAACTGTGTGCAAACGGAGTTGAACGTAGTAGCAACTGTTAAACGATCTGTTCAAAAGCTTTATGGACGGGCTCGGACTGGCTATAAGGGAGAGTGCTCTAGAACTTTGAGCCTGTTCAAAATTGTCCTCGTCCTGCAAATAAACGGAGTGACAATTTACTTAAAACGAAGAGGACGTACTACAAACGGACTGATTGTCGTACTAGGGACGGAATTGCCTCGATCCTACTAAGAACGTGTTACAACGTGCTGTGTTCGAGCATCAATTAGCAGCAGTATAAGCCCCCATCACCCCAAACTAGTTCTCACTACGTTCTAGAACCATCCTAGAAAATCATAAAATGTGTTATGGTCGGGGTAGAATGTGTAAATAATGTCTATGATACGATCCTACTACGCTCATGAGCAGTCCTCAATACGTCCATCTCGTCTCTACCCCGTCCACAGTCAGCTCATATCAAGTTCAGATCGGGCAAATTTGCCATTTTCAAGCAGTCCGGCCGGTCCGTAATCAGTTTAAAACAGTTCTTAATTATTTCTGCCTCGTTCCCAATACGTCCAAACCATTCTAACTAGTTCGCAACTTGATCTGACTTTTTGTTTGTAACCCGACCACCCCGTTCAGGAACAGTACAACTTGTCCTCATCTCGTTCTTAGTGGGTTCGAACGCGCCTATGTAGGCTCGAGGACTATAAAAACAACTTATCTGATCGATTCCTTAATTCTCCCCACTATAGTATTACAATTTAGTTACATTTTAGGTGAATGCAAATTGTCACAAAGCAATGAGTTTGTTTTTAGCAGATGTTTCTGCATTTATTGATAAATCAAATATAAAACATTTAAATAACAATAATAGTAGATGATACAATCGATTTACATAAAATGTGACAAACTTAAATACACACACATAAAAATGCATATAATGCATAACAACTTATCTAATCGATATTTTTTAATGTAACAAATATTGAAAATTAAAAGATTTGGTGCAATAGCAATAATCAAAATATGTATGAGTTATTGTATTTTCCAAACTGAATAAGAAACAATATTCTTAAAGTGAAACAAGTATTAGTAAACAATATCTGGAAATAAGTTGGTTCCATTTGTATTAATTTTCAAGAAAATGATTTACTTTCCCCTTAAATTGGCATAGTTAAAAAGTGCATTACCGAATTGTTGTTTTCAGCAGTTAAGTAATAGGATACAATATGTACATAGTCCATCGTCTACAGTGGAATCTAGTACAATAGATATGGTAACAGGTGACCCCATTGATGTAGCAGACATAAGAGTCAAACACTATTATGATTTGATATTAGAAAAAAACAGGATCTGCCGTGCATTTATTTTTGGAACGCTTATTTTGATTAACCTAACTGGAAGACGGTGCTTTATTATAAATTTTAATTTATAAATGACAACAGAATTAAGCAGTTTAATTTTTAATTTATTCATAGAATAATACCCAGTAAAGATAATTTATGTAATAAAATGGAAGATTGAAAATAATAATCTATGTGATGTCTGTAAAATCCCGGATACAACTAACCACCTTCACCTGGCTTGTAAGAAGGATTTCGCTTTTCTTTGAAGATTGTATCCAAATTAATCGATACTTTGTTTAATTTAAAAATCTTTCTGAACGAAAAAATCTTCTTATAGCTCATGAAATAGAGAAGAGAGAAATGAATCTGATCAATCTTATTTAAAACTTTTCTCAGCGCATTATCTATAGAAACTATATTAGAGAATGTTTTGGAAGTATGATGTATATTTGTCAAAAGAATTAAAGGTAGAAATTCGCACTGATCTCGATAACAAATGTAATCAAAAGAAATTTGATACAAACGAAG
This sequence comes from Strongylocentrotus purpuratus, assembly GCF_000002235.5. Classification (NCBI taxonomy): domain Eukaryota; kingdom Metazoa; phylum Echinodermata; class Echinoidea; order Camarodonta; family Strongylocentrotidae; genus Strongylocentrotus; species Strongylocentrotus purpuratus. Next base: position 5,370,893 of record NW_022145599.1, on the reverse strand, counting down.
TAACAAACAAAATGTTTGCATCATTTCATTTAGTGATTATATCACATTAGTTTCATGTTTTGTACTATATATGATATGTTACAAGTGCATTAATTATGTATATAAACACTGTTGTAAATAGCTGTTATTTTTATGATATGAACAAATAAAGTCCCTCGACAGAGGAAAAATAGAAGAAAAAAATATTGATATGTTACTCTTTTGTTTTTTCTTCCAAATAGTGTCTTTCATTACTTTACAAGAGGATGCAATACCCATTTATATTTTACTTTTGATTGTAAAATAATAAGAAATTCGAAACGTACATTGCAATACCCATTAATATCTTGCATGCAAACGAATATCTAAGTTTCAATTATACCTACAACAAAACATTGTTTTATCAACTGAATATAGTGCTCTTGGTTTCGTTTAAGGAGTATAGAAGGCATCATTTCGGATGTAGCACGGCGACAGGATATTTATATTTACATTATAAGAATCGCATCATTACAACACTACAATATAATTACATTACGATACAACTATTATCCATGAAATATACATACACCATAATCTAAAATAGTATTACGTAAACGAGACTAATTTGATAGAGAAAAGGCAAGTCAATTAAGGTATACCATGGAAGGTTCATTCATGTGAATAAAATAGACAAGAGATAACATATCTTTGAGTGGTCAACTTGACGGTCACTTTATGAAATACGACAGACACATTTTTGGGGTTTAAATAGTAAAACATTTTAGCCTGAATCAGGGCCCAGTTACATACAACTAGTCATCAATAGCATATGCTAAATCATATATATGACAAAGTTTGCTCTCAGCCAATCAACCGCCAGTAGCTTATAACAATTATTATATAACTCTGGTTATTTATAACAATTTTTATGAAGCAGGGTCCTTGTTTACTATTGTACCAGACCCGTCATTCCCCCGATAATAGAAGACCATGAAAGGAGAGAGTTGAAGATGGAGAGATATTGACAGGAACACGGAAGGCAATAAATAAATATAACGTGGGTGTCCTGCCTATTGATAATCAACTCAGATGAAAGGTTTTTACTTGGTAAAATTACTACGCTTTTTTGTAACATTTAAAATTGAAGAAGAAGCTATGAAAGAGCCTAAAAAGACATAATCACTCCCTGATAAAGGACCGTATATTTAAAAGGCTCTTAACTTTAACGAGAGTTACGAGTATCCGATCGATATATAATTTCCATGGATAGTTGGTGTCACAAATACTGCCGAATACATCTGATCATACAACCGTCTTGGCCATCTAAAAGTAAATCTTTTTCGCTTAAAAGTTTCCATAGGATTTAATTGCGTCACTTTCGGGAATCGTTAACTCGTTATATGAAGGCGGCGGTTGATCTGGTAGTCTTTCCACAGGAGCTGATGGTTGTAGGGTTGGTTGGGCTGGTGGGTACTGGTTGACAGCAGGTTGAGCCGGTAGGTACTTGCTGTGAACATGTTGAGCCGATGGGTACTAGTTCGTACTGCTTTGGACCGGTTGAAAGGACCCCGCTTGTTGCTGAGGTTGATATGAATACACGAATGTCTGTTGACCGCCTCCTCCTCCTCCGCCTCGCTGGATAATAGGAGGTTGTACTAACCCTGGTGTAGATGCGGCATTTGGGGCAACGACTGTTGTTGTCATGGCCGTTTCAGAGAATGTCGTTGGCATGTTTGATGAGTGACGCGGTGCATTGCAACACGAGGCGATGCTAAGGATCAGTACGATGATTCCAATAACCAAAACTGCTATTCCTGCGTACATCTGACGCATACCGGACCTTCTCGCTTCCGGGAAGCTGTCATAGAAACTGTCTGACAGATTTCCTCCTGTAAAATATCCCATTAATATATTTACAACTCCGACAAATACGATAAAGAAGGAAATGATAAACAAGCAACGCGAACATTGATAGAAGCGCTCCAAACATGGCCTATCTTGGGGATTTGCATTGTACATGGTCGTTTGTGCTACGACGGGAGTCGTTGTACTAGTTGCTGCCATCTCCTTCTACGGACTGTGTACGCGATCGAGGTGTAAAATCAGTACACCATTCGCCGCTTCCCGCCCCTTTGTAGTAAATAATGTAAGTCGGGTTTAGTCCTAAAAAATACAAAGAGAGAGAGAGAAAGAAAGAAAAAACACCGTATTATTATACAATCAAGAAAAGCATTGGGATAGATAATACAGGATTGTGCATTTAATACTAAATCAGGCGTCATTGCTGCGCACTAACGAGGCTTGAACCGCTTCCAATCTTGTTCTGAGTAAATTAGTTACGACATCTGACCAGAGCTTTTTAAAGGCATTTTTACTATATTTATCATTATCGATGATTGGTTTATTGCTTATTGGTTATCATTATTATTATTTTTGATGATTGATGGTTGATGGTTGATTATTATGATTATCGTTAGTATCATCATCATCATCATCATCATCATCTTTATAAGCACTATTATGGTTATCTAATATTTATACGAAGTAGATGTGTGCTTCGCTCTTGTCCCAGGTGACACAGATGAAAAGAAGTTAAAAACGCAGAAAAAAGGGAAAGAACTATTTAGTCGTTGGTGCCGATAAATTGGGAAGTAACATGGATTTCATGGTCATTTAAGAAGAAAAAATAAGGGATTTTACATTACCTGAGCTTCCCCACAAAAAATAGGTAATGTATTCCACAATATTGAGAGCACATTAATTTTTTCACATAGGGAATTGTAAAATTGCAAATGACAAACAAGGGCAATGAAATATATACAAACACTGACAATGACAATGACAATTTATTCTCATGTCACCCACATTGGGGTATTGGAGAAGTTTCACAACCAGTTTTAATTTGTCAATCTAACACTGTACAATATATACAATTCAAATCGAGTAAATGTTAATCACTAAAAATATCACCATCAACGGTAGTGGAAAAAATTATGATAATACTAATAATAAAGATAAAATTAATAATAATAACCTTAATAAAAATAATAATTCAAAAAATACTGATAATAATAAGTATAATGATAATTAATGACAAAATTAATGGAAGCAATTGAAAAAGAAAGATTGTTATTCGAATCAATGAATTACTGTAAATATTCTTGATATCAATTTAATAATTTGACAAAAAAGAGAAACATAAAGACAATATTGAACTCATAACATTTTATGTGCACATACTAAACAAGGCACTATTTTTTGACAGAATTTTACTAAGTTTAAACGTGTTTGTGCTTTATTGGAGTTGAAAAGCTGATCCATTTTCAGTGTATTCGGTCTTTCAATAAAATATTTATCGAGGAACAATTTTCAGTCTGAACGGAAGGTAGGGCATACAAACAAGTAATGAAACTCGTCCTCAAGTGATTGCAAATTGCAGAGTGTGCATAACCCCATTTTCCTATGAGTATTTGAATAATCGGCAAGTGATGATTGCCACAGCGAAAACGACTTTAATGAGATCGATTAAGTGTCTTTCTAAACATAAACATATGTTTAAAGATTCGATAGTTGACACAATGTGAATTATCGTATATACAAGCAGACCAATACTGGGCATGGGAATCTTTCAATCGACGTTCCACAGTTTGTTTGACCCAATCACAACTAGTATTTTCACAAATTTCTCAGAAATCAGACATCCCCATATTGTCCAGGGTCAGCTTGATTTTGTTCAACCAAGGTGCCTGATATATTCTGCTCAAAGAGTATTTTTAAAAGAATGTACATAATGAATTTGATTTGATTTGATTTGATTTGATTTGATTTGATTTGTTTATTTATGTTTGATTTTCTTTTTCTTTTGCATTTTTACACAAACATAACAAGCAGACATTGCAAATGTACACATGACAAAAGAATATATGTAGAATAAAGTAAGGCTGGCTTTAATTAATCGAAAACATCGAACAGGAGGGTTGACAAAGTAAGCAAAGCTTGATAGTATGACTACCCTTAAAGGATACATAATAATACGTGAAATATGGAGGGAACAAATATTGGTAAAAGGGGGAAAAGAGGGGAAAAGAAGAAAAAAAGAAAGAGGGATGCAAATCAAGATCCACAGAATTGTGTACGTGGTAGTTGGATTTCAATTTTGTATCCTTATATACAAAAGAAGATGTAATTTTGAATATCGAGTGGCCAACTTGGAATATAATAGAATGAGAAGACTCGAGAAGTTCGGACAATATGAATGTGAATATGATATCAGTGAGCAAACGGATTGTTTACTAAAGAAATGTTTACTTCTGAACTAGGAAATGGTTTCCAATTAGAATTAAAGTGTGAAAAGTTTTTATTATAATTACACCCAGGTGTAAATGGGTACCTGATATGTTTGAGCGCTAGCTACTTTGGCAGCTCGACTACGACCAGGGTAATGTGTAAAGCGTCATGAGCCCCCCCCCCCCCCCCCAATAAAAAAAATAAGAGAGAAGGAAGGAAAGGGAAAGAAATGACATAATTTCCGAGATTTTTCCTCACTTTTTAGTAAATACGTTTGTATGTGTTTGTTGGAGAATGACAAATTACTAAATTTACAGCCAGGCAAGAAATATGATTCTTGAGATTCCTACATGTCAGGCCCGAGGTGGGGCGGGGATTGGGAGCCTCGAGCTCCTCCCCCCCCCCCCTCCCCCCGCCACTTTTTTGAAAAAGTATATTAAAGAGAAATAAAATAGAATGAGAGCAAGAAAGAAAGAATAGTTAACTGCCAGTGTTAAAAATTAATGAGACATCTAAATATGCTCATCTGAACGTGATTAAATGCCTAAACCCCCTGATTTTTTTGGGCTCCGCCCCCTGGAACCTACGCCAAATAGTGACCTGCCAGTGTCATAAAATAATAAGGTATACAAAAAAATGCTCATCTGACCTTAATTAAACGCCTAAAACCCCTGAGCTTCCGGGGCCGGCTCAGCCACCAGGGGCCCTAAGGCGGGCCCCTGAACGCTTATCTGAACGCAATTTATTGCCTTAAACCCCTAAGCTTGCGGGGTCGGACAAGGTATCAAAATGTGTTTATCTGACCGCAGGCGCGTAGCCAGGGGGGGGGGGGCGGTCCCCCTAAATCGGAAGAGGACGTAGGAAGAAAAAGGAGCAGACAAAGAACACCTTTGAAAAAAGGATTAAGAGTATAGAGAACGGTACAACGCATCATCTTCTTTCTCTAATAATTTAATGAAACGTCAAAGCTTCGCTCAGGAGGGGAGAGGGGGGGGGGGGAACTGAATTCAGACGAGGATTAAGAGTCGAGAACGGTACAACGAATCGTGTTCTTTCTCTAATGATTTAATGAAACGTTAAAGCTTCCGCGCTTCGCGCAAGAGGGGGGGGGGGACCTGAATTCAGACGAGGATTAAGAGTCGAAAGCTCTCCAAAGAAGCGTAATAATTTAATAAATCGTAACATTTTCTTGTGAAACGTCAAAGCTTCCGCGCAATGCGCGGGATGGGGGGGGGGGGACCTGATTTCAGACGAGGATTAGTGTCGAAACGCTACAACGAATCGTCTTCTTTCTCTAATGATTAAAGGAAACTTAAAAAGCTTCCGCGCGAAGCGCGGGAGGGGGGAACCTGAATTCAGACGAGGATTAAGAGTCGAGAACGGTACAACGAATCGTGTTCTTTCTCTAATGATTTAATGAAACGTAAAAGCTTCCGCGCTTCGCGCGAGAGGGGGGGGGGGGGACCTGAATTCAGACGAGGATTAAGAGTCGAGAGCTCTCCAAAGAATCGTAATAATTTTATAAATCGTAACATTTTCTTGTGAAACGTCAAAGCTTCCGCGCAAAGCGCGGGAGGGTGGGGGGGGGGGACCTGAATTCAGACGAGGATTCAGAGGCGAGAACGGTAATACGAATCTTTAATGATTTAATGTTACCTTCCGCGCTTCGCGCGGGATGTAGGGGGAACTAAATTCCGACGAGGATTATTTTCGAGAACGGTATAACGAATCGTCTTCTTTCTCTAATGATTTAATGAATCGTAAAAGCTTCCACGCTTCGCGCGGAAGGGGGATACTGATTTCAGACGAGGATTAGTGTCGAAAACGGTACAACGAATGGTCTTCTTTCTCTAATGATTAAAGGAAACTTAAAAAGCTTCCGCGCTTCGCGCGGGAGAGGGAGGAACCTGAATTCAAAAGAGGATTAAGAGTCGAGAACTCTCCAAAGAATCGTAATAATCTAGTAAATCGTAAAAATTTTCCGCGCTTCGCGCGGGAGGGGAAAAACTAAATTCAGACGTGAATTATTTTTGAGAAGGGTACAACGAATCGTCTTCTTTCTCTAATAATTTAATGAAACGTCAAAACTTCCGCGTTCGCGGAGGAGGGAGGGAGAAACTCGCCCCTCCCTGCCCTGACCCCCCCCCCCGCATTACGTCACTGTTGGTCACCATTACGTACCAATATTTGGCTCGCATAATTTCAAATTTGGCCCCCCCCCCCTAAGAAATCCTGGATCCGCGCCTGCATATTATTACAATTATTGATTTAAAGTATAAATCATAGACAGTTTCACGCATAGCCTGATGGAAGATGACTTGCCACGGGTTTATAATGAAATCATAAGCCCACCATCTGACTGTAACACAATAGACTGAATTCCCTTTAATGAAGTATCAAATTGAGACCTCTTGAGTAAAGTAATTGAGGGGGCGTTTCATGAAACAATGAGTCAGTGGTTTTCACCGACTAATATCATGTTCACCAACAATTTAGTCAGCGCTGACTAAATTTGACCAATCACAGGCCTGGAAAATAGTCGGTGACAAAAGAATTTTCGATGAACATGATATTAGTCGGTGAAAACCACCGACTAATTGTTTCATGAAACGCCCCCCAGATCTACAACATTTGCTCTTTCGCTTTCAAAGAAATCATATAAGCACATCATCTGGGATCATCTGATTGTCACACACAAGCAAGACTGAATCCCCCTCTCTGTATTCAACATGTTATTCTTTTCGATCAATATATCTCTGTTTCAATACGCAACATCATAATACATTTCGAACAATTACAATACGAATCTCTCTTACCTATGGCTAACAATTCAGTTTCAGCATCACCAATATTACATCTGGATTATGAGACCGCACTACAGTAGTCTATCAAACACATGTGCTGCAAATCGGATCATGTGCATGTCAACAGCCTCAGCACGTATTACTAATAACTAGGTAAGAGTTAATGTGTCAGTTTCAGCATCACCAAAACAATTATCTGGCGTATGAGATCGCACTCAGTAGTCTATATATAAGGTAGAGGTCAGTGTGACAGTGTCTATAATATACACGCAGTGCTGCAAATCGGATCATGCGTCCACAGCCTCGTACGTATTGCTAATGCTCGTAATTCCATATCGCCACCACAAACGATTTAATAGCACGGTTAACCATCGGTGACCCGAGATTCTTGTAAATGAAAAACTAACACGGATGTAACGTTTATTCCATTCCAACATGGAAAGTACCCGGAATTAGCAATGATGCGCGATCTATTTATGTTCAGCTTACGACGTGGGGTGATGCATGACTCATAGCTCGGATAAACACGGCCTTAGATGCGACACTTGCAGACGGTAAATGATCGCTAGACTAGGTAAAACTGGCCATGGCATTGGGTAATCCTGACCATCGGGAAGCTTGACCATTTGTGTGAGCTTCAAGGACGTTACCTCACCCCTGGGTAAACTCATTAACCAATCAACGTTACATTATCAACCCACAGTGCGTTAATCTCCATTTCATGAAGCCTGCACTTTTCAGGAAATAACATCGATGAAATGAAATTCCATTCCAAGAATTGGCTTTCATGGAATATTACAAGGATGCGCGTACTAGTTATATTCAGGATACGTGGCGGATCCAGCCGGCGGCAAGGGGGGGGGGGGGGAGTGGGGGGTGCAATTCTTGAGAAAATATTTAGCGGCACGCTAGCGCCGCATTCCGCGCTTCCACGGAAAGGAGGGGGGGGGGGGGGAACTCTGAGGGGGATGTGACCCCAGCTGAAGAACAATCACATTTTCAAACGCAATTTGTGCGATTTGGTGTTATTTACAGCCAGGATGTCATTTAAAATCTATGACTTTTTTGCAGCATAAATTTATGATAAGCCTTTGCTTTCTAAAGCCCTCATCACACCGAACTAGTTCTCAATACGTTCTGGAAAATGTTGTCAAACGTGCTCAAACTGTGTGCAAACGGAGTTGAACGTAGTAGCAACTGTTAAACGATCTGTTCAAAAGCTTCATGGACGGACTCGGACTGGCTAGAAGGGAGAGTGCTCTAGAACTTTGAGCCTGTTCAAAATTGTCCTCGTCCTGCAAATAAACGGAGTGACAATGTACTTAAAACGAAGAGGACGTACTACAAACGGACTGATTGCCGTACTAGGGACGGAATTGCCTCGATCCTACTAAGAACGTGTTGCAACGTGCTGTGGTCGAGCATCAATTAGCAGCAGTATAAGCCCCCATCACCCCCAAACTAGTTCTCACTACGTTCTAGAACCATCCAAGAAAATCATAAAATGTGTTATGGTCGGGGTAGAATGTGTAAATAATGTCTATGATACGATCCTATTGCGTTCATAAGCAGTCCTCAATACGTCCATCTCGTCTCTACCCCGTCCACAGTCAGCTCATCATATCAAGTTCAGATCGGGCAAATTTGCCATTTTCAAGCAGTCCGGCCGGTCCGTAATCAGTTTAAAACAGTTCTTAATTATTTCTGCCTCGTTCCCAATACGTCCAAACCATTCTAACTAGTTCGCAACTTGATCTGACTTTTTGTTTGTAACCCGACCACCCCGTTCAGGAACAGTACAACTTGTCCTCATCTCGTTCTTAGTGGGTTCGAACGCGCCTATGTAGGCTCGAGGACTATAAAAACAACTTATCTGATCGATTCCTTAAATCTCCCCACTATAGTATTACAATTTAGTTACATTTTAGGAGAATGCAAATTGTCACAAAGCAATGAGTTTGTTTTTTAGCAGATGTTTCTGCATTTATTGATAAATCAAACATAAAACATTTAAATAACAATAATAGTATATAATATAATCGATTTACATGAAATGTGACAAACTTAAATACACACACATAAAAATGCATATAATGCATAACAACTTATCTAATCGATATTTTTTAATGTAACAAATATTGAAAATTAAAAGATTTGGTACAATAGCAATAATCAAAATATGTATGAGTTATTGTATTTTCCAAACTGGATAAGAAACAATATTCTTAAAGTGAAACAAGTATTAGTAAACAATATCTGGAAATAAGTTGGTTCCATTTGTATTAATTTTCAAGAAAATGATTTACTTTCCCCTTAAATTGGCATAGTTAAAAAGTGCATTACCGAATTGTTGTTTGCAGCAGTTAAGTAATAGGATACAATATGTAAATAGTCCACCATCTACAGTGGCATCTAGTACAATAGATATGGTAACAGGTGACCCCATTGATGTAGCAGACATAAGAGTCAAACACTATTATGATTTGATATTAGAAAAAAAAACAGGATCTGCCGTGCATTTATTTTTGGAACGCTTATTTTGATTAACCTAACTGGAAGACGGTGCTTTATTATAAATTTTAATTTATAAATGACAACAGAATTAAACACTTTATTTTTTAATTTATATATAGAATAATCCCCTGTAAAGATAATTTATGTAATAAAATGGTAGATTGAAAATAATAATCTATGTGATATCTGTAAAATCCCGGATACAACTAACCACCTTCTCCTGGCTTGTAAGAAGGTTTTCGCTTTTCTTTGAAGATTGTATCCAAATTAATCGATACTTTGTTTAATTTTAAAATCTTTCTGAACGAAAAAAAATCTTCTAATAGCTCATGAAATAGAGAAGAGAGAAATGAATCTGATCAATCTTATTTCAAACTTTGCTCAGCTTATTATCTATAGAAACTATATTAGAGAATGTTTTGGAAGTATGCTGTAAATTTGTCAAAAGAATTAAAGGTAGAAATTCGCACCGATCTCGATATCAAATGTAATCAAAAGAAATTTGATACAAACGAAGTAACAAACAAAAATGTTTGCATCATTTCATTTAGTACTATATATGATATGTTACAACTGCATGAATTATGTATATAAACACTGTTGTAAATAGCTGTTATTTTTATGATATGAACAAATAAAGTCCCTCGACAGAGGACAAATAGAAGAAACAAATATTGATATGTTACTCTTTTGTTTTTTCTTCCAAATAGTGTCTTTCATTACTTTACAAGAGGATGAAATATCACCATTTATATTTTACTTTTGATTGTAAAATAATACAAAATCCGAAACGTACATTGCAGTACCCATTAATATCTTGCATACAAACGAATATCTAAGTTTCAATTTCAACTAAACATTGATTTATCAACTGAATATAGTGTGTTTGGTTTCGTATAAGGAGTATAGAAGGCATCATTTCGAATGTAGCACGGCGACAGGACATTTATATGTACATTATAAGAATCGCATCATTACAACACTACAATATAATTATATTACAATATATACAACTATTATCCATGAAATATACATACACCATAATCTAAAATAATATTACCTGAACGAGACAAATTTGATAGAGAAAAGGCAAGTCAATTAAGGTATACTGTTACTGACAGGAAGTTTTCTCCTGTGTTTGATAAAATCATGTAACGATAAGTCGGGAAATGCTGACGTCATAGACGAGGCTTTTTGGGGAATTGACATGTATTTGACTATTGAGGGCGTTTCTTCGCATGCCACTGATTTTCCTTGTTTGGAACGGTCGGACGACCGTGAGGTTGTGATGATAAATTAATTCTTTTTGATGAGCCCAACGTTGTAAGTAGACAATTACATTGCTATTCCTTTAAAGAGTTGTTGAATGATAATCAGTGATAATTTCTATTAATTATGTTGATGGTTAGTGATGTAAATTTGTTGCGAAAGATTTGTATTGAAGTACGTAATGTAGCAGTGGTATACATAATACGTGCAAGTAATGCATGCATGCACTGTACACGTTTAGTGACCGGAAGTAGTCACGCCTCTTTTGTTAGTTGACAGATTATGAAGTGAGCCATGATAAATAAGGCTGTATGATAGCTGAAGCATATTATTTCTTACAAGGTTGATATAAATGTTCAAGCTGGTTATTAGTGATGAATAATAAATAAATGTCTCATTTAGGGAGATAAAAGTTAGGCTTTGAATACATTGTTTATAAGTATTTTGCTAAGCTAAACTTGGGCCTTGTGTTGTGAAATTAGGATTTTGAGAGCATTGCTTTGACCGGTTATTGTTTACATATTTGAAAGTCAGTGCTAGGATAGAAGCAAGCAAGCCTTTTGTATCAAATAATTGTATTTAAGATCAGATATTGTTTCAGGAGAGGTTTTTGGATATGACACATAAATAATTGACACAAACAAGTTAATTCATATTCAGTTATGCATTTATTGATTGAGACCAGACAAGATGGATAATTATTGTAACAAATAATGTCATTGATAAGCATGTGTACATGTATTCCAGTATTGATTGGATGTTTCCTTTATTTGTTTTGTTCAATTACAGATTGAACCGTGCTGATACGTGCTGAAGTATCTTGTCAGCGTGGTCTCATACTGGGTTTAGAACTTTGTGTCCTGCTTGATTATTTATCGTCACAGTGTCCCCAACATATACCATGGAAGGTACATTCATGTGAATAAAATAGACAAGAGATAACATATCTTTGAGGGGTCAACTTGACGGTCACTTTATGAAATACGACAGACAGATTTTTTTTGGTTTAAATAGTAAAGCATTTTAGCCTGAGTCAGGACCCGGTTTCATAAAACTAGCCATCAATAGCATATGCTATGACAAAGTTTGCTCTCAGCCAATCAACCGCCAGTAGCTTATAACAATTATAACTCTGGTTATTTATAACAATTTTTATGAAGCAGGGTCCTGGTTTACTATTGCACCAGATCCGTCGTTCCCCTGATAATAGAAGACCTTGAAAGGAGAGAGTTGAAGATGGAGAGAAATTGACAGGAAAACGGAAGGCAATAAATAAATAGAACGTGGGTGTCCTGCCTATTGATAATCAATTCAGATGACATGGTTTTTACTTGGTAAAATTACTTCACTTTTTTGTAACATTTAAAATTGAAGAAGAAACTATGAAAGAGCCTAAAAAGACATAATCATTCCCTGATACAGGACCGTATATAAGGCTTTCAACTTTAACGAAAGTTAAGAGTATCCGAGCGATATATAATTTTCCATGGATTGTTGGAATCACAAATACTGCCGAATACGTCTGATCATACAACCTTCATGGCCATCTAAAATTAAATCGTTTTCGCTTAAAAGTTTCCATAGGACTTAGTTGCGTCACTTGTAGGGTTCGTTAACTCGTTATATGAGGGCGGCGGTTGATCTGGTAGTCTTTCCACAGGAGCTGATGTTTGTAGGGTTGGTTGAGTTGGTGGGTACTGGTTGACAGCAGGTTGAGCCGGTAGGTACTGGCTGTGAACAGGTTGAGCCGGTGGGTACTGGTTCGTACCGATTTGGACCGGTTGAAAGGACCCCGCTTGTTGCTGAGATTGATATGAATACACGAATGTCTGTTGACCGCCTCCTCCTCCTCCTCCGCCACGCTGGATGATGGGAGGTTGTACTAACCCTGGTGTAGATGCGGCATTTGGGGCAACGACTGTTGTTGTCATGGCCGTTCCAGAGAATGTCGTTGGCATGTTTGATAAGTGACGTCGTGCATAGCAGCACCAGGCGAGGCTCAGGGTCATTAGGATGATTCCAATAGCCAAAACTGCTATTCCTGCGTACATCTGACTCTTACCGGACGTTCTCTCTTCCGGGAAGCTCTCATAGAAACTGTCTGACAGATTTCCTGCTCGAAAATTTCCTATTTTTATATTTGTAGCTCCGGCAAAAATGATCATAGGGGAAAACATTGCACAACATATCGAACATGGATAGAAGCGCTGCGAACATGGCCTATATTGAGGATTTGCACTGTACATGGTCGGTTGTACTACGACAGGAGTCGTTGTGCTATTTGCTGCCATCTCCTTCTACGGACTGTGTACGCGATCGAGGTGTAAAATCAGTAAACCATTCGCCGTTTCCCGCCCCTTTGTAGTAAATAATGTAAGTCGAGTTAAGTCCTAAAAAATACAAAGAGAGAGAGAGAAAAAAAAACATTATATTATTATACAATCAAGAAAAGCATTGGGATAGATAATACAAGATTGTGCATTTAATACTAAATCAGGCGCAATTGCTGCGCACTAACGAGGCTTGAATTGCTTGTTCTGAGTAAATTAGTTATGACATCTGATCGGAGCTTTTCAAAGGCATTTTTACTATATTTATCATTATTGATGATTGATTATTGCTTATTGGCTATTATTATTATTATTTTTGATGATTGATGGTTGATTATTATTATCATCATTATCATCATCATCTTATTATCATTATGATCTATTATTTATACGAAGTAGATGTGTGCTTCCGCTCTTGTTCCAGTTAAAAACACAGAAAAGGGGAAAGAAATATTAAGTCGTTGGTGCCGATAAATTGGGAAGTAACATGGATTTCATGGTCATTCAAGAAGAGAAAAATAAGGGATTTTACATTACCTGAGCTTCCCGACAAAAAATGTGGTATTGTATTCCACAATATTGAGAGCTCACTCATTTTTTTAGATAGTGAATTCTAAAATTGCAAATGACGAACATGTGCAATGAATATATACAAACACTGACAATGACAATTTATTCTCATGTTACCCACATTGGGGTATTGGAGAAGTTTCACAACCAGTTTGAATTTGTCAATCTAACACTGTACAATATACAATTCAAATCGAGTGAATTTGCAATAAAAATATAACTATCAACGATAGTGAGAAAAATTATGATACTAATAATAATAAAGATAATAATAATAATAATAATAACATTAATAATAATAATAATTTTAAAAAATACTGATAATAATAATTATAATGATAATTAATGAAAAATGAATGAAAGCAATTGAAAAAGAAAGTTACTGGCACCAGTAGATTGTTATTTAAATCAATGAGTTACTGTAAATATTCTTGATATCAATTTAATAATTTGACAAAAAAGATGAACATAAAGATAATATTGAACTCATAACAATTTATGTGCACATACTAAACAAGGCACTATTTGTTGATATAATTTTGCTAAGTTAAAACGTGTTTGTGCTTTATTGGAGTTTAAAGGCTGATCCATTTTCAGTGTATTCGGTCTTTCAATAAAATATTTATCGAGGAACAATTTTCAGTCTGAACGGAAGGTAGGACATACAAAAAAGTAATGAAACTCATCCCCAAGCGATGGAAATTGCAGAGCGTGTATAACCTCATTCCCCTTGGAGTATTTGAATATCCACCAGAAACAATCGGCAAGTGATGATTGCCACAGCGAAAACGACTTAAAATTGTCCGATCTCTTTTAATGAGATCGATTAAGAGTCTTTCTAAACATAAACAAATGTTTAAAGATTCGATAGTTGACACAATGTGAATTATTGTATATACAAGCAGACTAATACTGGGCATGAGAATCTTTCAATCGACGTTCCACAGTTTGTTTGACCCAATCACAACTCGTATTTTCACAAATTTCTCATAAATCAGACATCCCCATATTGTCCAGAGTCAGCTTGATTCTGTTCAACCAAGGTGCCTGATATATTCTGCTCAAAGAGTATTTTTTTAAACAATGTACATAATGAATTTTATTTTATTTGATTTGATTTATTTATTTCTGTTTGCTTCTCTTTTTCTTTTGCGTTTTTACAAATACATAACAAACAAACATTGCAAATTTACACATGACAAAATAATATATGTAGAATAAAATAAGGCTGGCTGTAACTAATCGAAAACATCAAACAGGAGGGTTGACAAAGTAAGCAAAGCTTGAAAGTAACTATGACTACCCTCAAAGGATACATAATAATACATGAAATATGGAGGGAAGAAATATTGGTAAAAGGGGTAAAAGACAGAAAAAGAAGAAAAAAAGAAAGAGGGGATGCAAATCAAGATTCACAGATGTACGTGGTAGTTGGATTTCAATTTGTTGTATAAGGATAAAAAAATAAGATGCAAATTTGAATATTGAGTGGCCAACTTTGATATAATAGAACGAGAAGACTCGAGAGGTTCGGACAATATGAATGTGAATGTGAGATCAGCAAGCAAACGGATTGTTTACTAAAGAAATGTTTACTTCTGAACTAGGAATGGTTTCCAATTAGAATTAAAGTCTGAAAAGTTGTTATTATAATTACACCCAGGTGTAAATGGGTACCTGATATGCTTGAGCGCTAGTTACTTTGGCAGCTCGGCTACGACCAGGGTAATGTGTAAAGCGCCATGAGCGTCAGAGCCTGACGGATACCAGCGATATATAAATAACCATATTATTACAAATATTATTACAAATATTGATTTAAAGTATAAATCATAAACAGTTTCACACATAGAACTGATGGAAGATGACTTGCCATGGGTTTAATGAAATCATAAGCCCACCGTCAGTGGTTTTCACCGACTAATATCATGTTCACCAACAATTTAGTCAGCGCTGACTAAATTTGACCAATCACAGGCCTGGAAAATAGTCGATGATAAAAGAATTTTCGATGAACATGATATTAGTCGGTGAAAACCACCGACTAATTGTTTCATGAAACGCCCCTCAGACCTACAACATTTGCTCTTTCGCTTTCAAAGAAATCATAAGCACATCATCTGGGATCATCTGATTGTCACACACAAGCAAGACTGAATCCCCCTCTCTGTATCCAACATGTTATTCTTTTCGATCAATATATCTCCGTTTCAATACGCAATATCAAAATACAAATCGAATCACTCTTACCTATGGCTAATAATTCAGTTTCAGCATCACCAATACAATAATCTGGCTTATTATATGAGATCGCACTTAGTAGTCTATCAAACACACAGTGCTGCAAATCGGATCATGTGCATGTCAACAGCCTCAGCACGTATTACTAATAACTAGGTAAGAGTTAATGTGTCAGTTTCAGCTCCACCAATACAAAATTATCTGGCTTATGAGATCGCACTCAGTAGTCTATATATAAGGTAGAGCACGGGTGGCCAACCCGCGGCCCGCGAGCTTTTCTGATGCGGCCCGCGGAGCATTGAAGAAGTGATAATAAAAATAGCTCATAAATGAAATGCGGCCCGCATAGCAGCGATGGAATAGGGTAAAACATTTACAAACAGCTTTATTTCTATAATTGTTCCCATCATTCACGAACATATTGAATTGTTACGTGGTTGATACTAAACTCCTAAAATTTCCTCTCATTACATTACATTAAAGACATTAACACCCGGGGGGGGGGGGTATTCACATATCACATACGGGGGTGTCCGCTCTAATGGATGACTTTGTCACACACAAAATCCATAAACATGGGTCCTACTTCTAACAAAAATACCATTAAAAATGGGTCCGTTTTTCCGTTTTTTCAAATTTGTTGGGCGTTTGCCATGCAAACACCCCCAAACACCCGAAAAACACCCGAAAATTGTGGGAAATGGGTCTTTTTTCGAGAAAAATGACCCTTAATAACGGGTAGGGGTTCGAGGCTGGAGCGGCACACCCCTGTCCAAGCCAAATCTGAGTATCTTCCCCCCCCCCCCCCCCCCCCGGGCATTAACATCACTCGCCGTGTTAATTTCAGTTTGTACATATACAAATAAATGTTGTTAATGAGAAAATTATGTTTGAAATGCCATACTGTCTTGTTTTGAAACTTGCAGCCCTTTTCTCCCGCCGTTTTTTCTCTCACTGATTTTGTTGTTTGCTTGTTTGGTTTTGCAAAATTGCAGGTGCGTACACGTATTACATGAGAGTTTTTTTTTTTGGGGGGGGGGAGGAGAAGACTACCTGTGGCCCGCCAGGTTATGCCAATCGTTAGCTGTGGCCCGCGAGATTTAAAAGGTTGGCCACTCGTGAGGTAGAGTACAGTGTTAACATTTAATAGCACGGTTAACCATCGGATTCAGTGACCCGAGATTCTTGTAAATGAAAACAATAACACGGATGAAACGTTTATTCCATTCCAACATGGAAAATACCCGGAATTAGCAATGATGCGCGATCTATTTATGTTCAGCATACGACGTGGGGTGATGCATGACTCATAGCTCGGATGAACACGGCCTTAGATGCGACATTTGCAAACGGTAAATGACCGCTAGGCTAGGTAAAACTGGCCATGGCATTGGGTAATCCTGACCATCGGGAAAGCTTGACCATTTGGGTGAGCTTCTGGGACGTTATCTCACCCCTGGGTAAACTCGTTAATCAATCAACGTTACATTATCAACCCACCGTGCGTTAAAATTCATTTCATGAAGCCCGCACTTTTCAGGAAGAAGAAGAACCTACATGCGCTAGATTGTGCATAATGTCAATTAGCTAACTATTAGCCTTAAGTCAAGACTGACTGTTTTACATACAAATAAATTAATCTTGGTTCAATATTTGTTTATCAGTGTTTATTATGACACGGTACATTTTAATGAAGATGACAAAGAGACATGCAGGTTGACATTCTGCTCCCATCCGAAAGAGAAAATAGTTGTTACGCAGCATTTTCACTACGGACACACAGACATTTTCACGAAATGCTGCTAAGCGTAGTACGCTGAATGTTCATGTACAGAATTATGATCATGTGGTTATGGAAAGCCATGTAGGGACTAAAAGCTATGACATATTAAAATTCAAGGTAAAGTCAATTGTTTAATCTTCTGGACGCATGATTAACTGTTTATATCATTCAAAAACAAAAACAAAATATTGAGAATTATCGCATTTCTTCGTAATTAAGAGAAAGTATATCTAGCAAAGCGTGTTGTCAGACTCATAAATTTTGTTAATATTACTACGATAGCGTTTGGAATTATTGTTGGGTAGTGATTTTTTTACCTTATGTTCTTTTGATAGGTTGTAATGTCATTCACTTCAAATTTGTCAGATGTGAATACTTTCACCAAGGTTAAAAGGCAGCCGAATCTTGTAACAGTAAATTTAGAGAAAATACTGTGAGGAGTATGTTATTTGATTCGAAATTGACCTTGCTGAAAATAGTTTTTAATTTATTATATAACATTGGATGACTTTTCATTTCATTTTTTACATTTCATTTATTTTCCACATTAAAAACCAGAAGAATATACAAGGTAAGAAAATACATTTTATACATTTGACACAGAGCAAATGAAACAGATACATAAGCATAAAAGAAAAATGAAAATCTACATCAGTTAACAAACATCAACATTAAAACATAAAAAGGTGAGTAATGTAGATGGGGCTAGAAAAAGCGAAGCTTATCGAGTCTAGCCCCGGTAGCAATGAAGGGGAAGTCCACCCTGAGAATGTGTGTGGCCAAGTAAAGGCGGAGTAAACCCATCCTCAGGGTGGACTCTCCCTTCAAATGTCTGGTTTTATAATTAGATTAAATTGACCCGATGATAACATAATTGCGATTTGAAACATAATAATAATTGTTTTTAAATTGATATGAATATTTAGAATTGCAAAGATATTGTTTATATTCATATTTAAATTGTCGTAATGATGCAGATTGTTTGAGACTGTCATCTAAAGTAGACCATGTAAGGTAACCCTGATACTTAACACTTCTTTGGCCAGTAGCAGTTCTGTAATAAATGCTATGCAAATTCTTGGAGTTTCGGGTGTTATAACAATGTACATCACTGTTGCATCTAAACCAGTTTTGAAGTGAGTTTGGTAATAGTCCCTTTTCAGACCTGTACATAAATTCTCCCAGTTGTAACCTACCTAATTCATATACAGTCAAAACCCTTAAAGCCTGTTTAAAGATATTGTTGGTATGGGCCAAATAATGAGACTTGGCAACTATGCGTATTACACGTTTTTGCAACAAATGTAAACGATTTAACAATGTATTTGATGCATTTATCCATAGCATATTACCATATTGTAAATGAGGAAGAATTAATGAATTGTATAGCAAAAGCAGTACCTTTGACGGTCATACAAATTTCAGTTTTGACATTACTCCAGTAATCCTCGAGATCTTCAATGCAATATCATTAATATGTAAAGACCATGATTACTTGTCATCAATATTAACTCCCAAGAAGCGGGCACTATGTACTTGCTTCAAGGGCTCTAGTGAATCAACAAACTTAAGAGTAAGTAAGTTCTTATCATATTGTTTATTCAATGGTGCAAAATGCATAAAATTTGTTTTCTCAATGTTTATCCTTAACCCATTCACTTTGTATCAAATATTAACCTTTTGTATGTCTTTATTCATATTATGGACAAGAGTATCTAGTTTCTTCTCGCTTAAAGAGACATTGGTATCGTCTGCAAAAATAATGTATGGCGCGGATCCAGGGGGGGGGGGGCCGAGCGGGCCTTGGCCCCCCCCCCCCCGCAAAAAAAAAAAAAAAAAAAAAAAAAAAGAGAGAGAAGAAAGGAAAAGAAGGGAAAGGGAAAGAGGAGAGAAAGGGAAAGAAAGAAGAAGAAGAAAAGAAAAGGGGGAAGAAGGAAATCGGGGGGGGGACCGAAAGGGCCTTGCCTCCCAGGCTGTTGACCCCCCCCCCCCCAAATTAAAAAAATAGGAGAGAAGGAAGGAAAGGGAAAGAATAAAGAAAAAGAGGAGATACTGGCGTACTAATAGGGGGGGGGGGCTTTGGAGAAATCAAATTCAAACGTGGTTTATTTCTAACAACGGTGGATTACAAATAATGCTGAAATGACATAATTTCCCAGATTTGTCCTCATTTTTTAGTAAATTATACGTTTGTATATGTGTTTATTGGAAAATGACAAATTCCTAAATTTACAGCCAGGCACGAAATATGATTCTTGAGATTCCTACATGTCAGGGCCCGAGGTACGGCAGGGATCCGGAGCCTTGAGCTCCCTCCCCCCCCCCACTTTATTTGAAAAAGTATATTAAAGAGAAAAAATAGAATGAGAGCAAAAAAGAAAGAGTAGTAAACTGCCAGTGTTAAAAAATGAGGCATCAAAATATGCTCATCTGCCTAAAACCCCTAAGCTTCCGGGGGCTCTGCCCCCTGGATTCCACCTAGGGTGCTACGGCGGGCCCTTAGATGCTCATCTGACGGTAATTAAATGCCTAAAACCCCTCTTTTTTTGGGGGGGGGATCCGCCCCCCAAATAGTGACCTGCAAGTGTCACAAAATAATAGGTATTAAAAAGAATGATCATCTGACCTTAATTAAACGCCTAAACCCCTGAGCTTCCGGGGCCGGACAAGTTATCAAAATGTGTTTATCTGACCGCAGGCGCGTAGCCAGGGGGGGGGGGGGGGGGCGGTCCCCCCAAATCGGAAGAGGACGTAGGAAGTAAAAGGAGCAGACAAAGAACATCTTTAAAATTCAGACAAGGATTAAGAGTATAGAGAACGGTACAACGCATCGTCTTCTTTCTCTAATAATTTAATGAAACGTCAAAGCTTCGCGCAGGAGGGGAGGGGGGGGGGCTGAATTCAGGCAAGGATTAAGAATCGAGAACGGTACAACGAATCGTCTTCTTTCTCTAATAATTTAATAAATCGTAAAATTTTTCGCGCTTCGCGCGGTAGGGCAAAACTAAATTCAGACGAAGATTTTGAGTCGAGAACGGTACAACGAATCGTCTTCTTTCTCTAATAATTTAATGAAACGTCAAAGCTTCCGCGTTTCGTGGAGGAGGGTGGGGAAAACTAAATTCAGACGAAGATTTTGAGTCGAGAACGGTACAACGAATCGTCTTCTTTCTCTAATAATTTAATGAAACGTCAAAGCTTCCGCGTTTCGTGGAGGAGGGTGGGGAAAACTCGCCCCTCCCTGCACCGACCCCCCCCGCATTACGTCACTGTTGGTCACCATTACGTACCAATATTTGGCTCGCATAATTTCAAATTTGGGCCCCCCCCCCCCTAAGAAATCCTGGATCCGCGCCTGGTTTTCTTTCCTTCAAATAATCCTTTATCCACTGTAATGGCAAACCCCTCACACCATAGTACTCCAATTTGGATAATAAGGCTTGATGATTAATGGAATCAAAAGCTTTTGAGATATCCAATGGCAGAGTGAATGTTTGCTATCATCAAGGGAAGTAAGTATTTGGTCCAAAAAATATGTCAAGGCCAATATAGTTGAATGACCAGATCTGAAGCCATATTGAAAATTCGACAAAATCGCTCGTTTCTCAATGTAAGACAATAATCGAGAGTAAAATAGTTTTTCCAAGATTTTGGAGAAAACGGGCAAGAGTGACGCCGGTCTATAATTACAAAACTGCTCGAGGGAGCCTTTCTTATAGATCGGAGTCACCCTCGCCAGCTTCATACTGTGGGGAAATTTACCAGTGGAGAGGGAAATGTTAAAAACATGTACCAGTGGAGCAAGAATAAAATAGATTGATTCTTTAATGACAGAAACAGTTATATTATCATGACCAGGACTTTTACCTATTTTCAATGCCTTCACTATATCTATAATTTCATGACCTATTGGTTTCAGAAACATTGACTGTTGATAGTGACCATTCATATAAGATCTACACTTCAGCATGTCAATATTACTTGTATCTGTGAACATTGTCCCAATGCCTATGAAATATTCATTGAATTTGTTTGCAATATCAACAGGATCTGTAAGTTTCTTATTATTTTCATCACGAAAACAGTCTTGGTTCTTTTTTTTTTATTCCCCTATTCAACATATTGTTAATAATATTCCATGTTCGTTTACTGCAATTACTTTATTCAAACTGCTTTGCATAGTAAGATTTGTTTGACCTTCGAATAATTGAAGTTAAAGTATTTCGATACTGTCGGTATACTTTTTTCCTGTATACAGAAGGGTTCTTCAAATACTTTTTGCATAGCTCTATCTTTTTCTTACATGATTTCAATGTTGCTATTTTAATCCATGGTTTAGATTCCCTTTTTCGGCAACGCTTTTCTTTCAAAGGAAAACAAGAATTCTGTATGATATTAAATTCACTGAGAAATACTTCATAAGCTCTGTCACATGACTCTTCATGCATCACATATTCCCAAGAATGTTCAGTCAGAGCAACCCTAAATTTTTCAAAATTTGAGCGAGACATGTCTCTTGTATAAGTTTTATTACATTGATCGCGCTTAAGCCATTCACTATGTTTTGACCGATTGCAAACAAAAATTGGAAGGTGGTCTGAAATGTCTGCCAGTAAAATACCGCTTTTTAACACCAGACTTGTGTCATTGACAAAAATATTGTCAATAAGAGTTGAACTTTACTGAACTATTCTTGTTGCCTTTGTTATGAGAGGGGCATAAGAGTGAGAAAAAACCATTTCCAAAAAAGAGTTGATATGTTGGTCAGAGTGTATATCCAGTAAGTTTAGATTGAAATCGCCTAAAAAGTAGCATGTTTTATTTTCGCGACCAACTTTCTCTAGAATAGTGTTAAGATCTGTTATAAAGTCAACACAGCTCTGAGAAGGAGGTCTATAAATTACTGCAATAATCAAGTTTTTACTATTACTGTGAGCTACCTCAATGAAGTAAGATTCAATATTTTCATTAAATACAGACAGATCAGTTCTTTCCATAATATGAAACGAATTTTTAGCAAACATTCCAACACCTCCTCCACGGGATGGTCGCCCTTTTCCATAATATTCGTAGCCAGCAAGTGACAATAGACAATCTGGACCTTTCGAAAGCCACGTTTCGCTGAGTAGAATAAAATCAGCTTTACACTTTAGCAAATCTAAAAACTCAGACATAGTATCAAAGTTTTTATTGAGACTGCGGCAATTAATATGCATTAAGGATATGTATTGTTCATCCAATAAAAAAATTTCGTTATTAAGTTGATCAGGTAAGTAATACTCTGTTTCTTTGTCTATTATGGTGTAAGGCCCTGGAAAATAGGCCTCCCTCAAAATTTTGTGTACGTATATCTTGTTAGTATTGTCATATATTTTACACACCAGTATCTTAAAACATTTGCACATTCTTCACTGCTTGCTGCAAAGATGCAGAAACCCAACCCCTGTTTCCAAGAAGTGGTGACTCATATTGTGCCCTCTCCCAAAAAAGAAACCAAATCGAAGGCGTTGGTCATGTCAGTGGTTTCTGCCTGATAGCATCAGTTCTATACATGATGCTTCACAGTAAACACCTATTCTGACCAGCCTCTTCATTTCTTTTCATGTAAGAAAATACAACTTTTAATCTCTTTCAATTCTGTCTGTCTAAGTTAATTATAATTGTTCAATTCATATATCATATTGTTGTGCTGCAACTCGTGTTTAATGAGTGAATATTATTAGTGATATTAGAACCAATTAAGTGTATTTTATCAAACCAGACTGATCATGAGAGATGCATGCTTAACATATGTATCTACGTGACATGTATCTATTGTATGGTGTTGGTTATGTTTATGAAGCATTTAGATTATATAATGGTTGTATTATTATGTAGTAGAAGTAGTAAATCTTTATATATTCATACTAAGTCAGGTTAAACCATATTATAGAGCACATACAGGTACATTGTTTTTTAAGCTGAAGTTTTTAAAACTTTATGATCTATATGATATAAGTATTGGAGCTTTTATGTTCTCTTACATGTACAATATAACTAATTTACCTGATTGTTTTAATAATTATTTTATTTTTAATAGAGATATAAATCAATATAGTACTAGAAATTCACACAAACTTTATGTTCCTTCGTTTCGCTATAATTTGTCAAGAACAGTAATAAAATATAAAGGATCCATTATTTGGAATAACTTACCAGATTCTCTCAAAGCATGCCCAACATTGTCTAGTTTTAAGCGTAATTTTAAACACAAACAAATATCAAGTTACAATATACTTTTTTAGCTTTTATTAATTCTGCCTGTCCTTGTATGTGTGTTTATATGTCTTAGTTAATGTAATGTCTATATTGTCAATATTTTGCTTTTAATTACTGAAGATTTTACTTTTGGGGTTGTAGAAAAAGGGGACCAGCCTAGATATGTCAATGGCCTTTGCTGGTCCCTCACATCCCTACTCCACCCATTAATCAATTTTAGTGTTACTGTTGTTGTTTTATTTGTTCTTATTATATTTTATATATATTGCATTTTGTATAATTGTATTTTTAATGTTATAATGATGTTTTTATTGGATGTGAAATAAAATGAACTTGAACTTGAAACCAACTAGTGTGAACACACCTCATAATGTGTGTATGCTTAATGTGAGATGTATAGTGACGAGTTCATACCCCACTATACAAGAGTAGTTGTAAAGTTAATCCTGATACCAATTCAATAGTCTGTGCATTGGGAGAAGTTACTCTGGTCTTTATCAGAGATAACGGTGACATGCTATGACTAATGACTTGTGGTCAGCAGTAGTCCACCAACGGGAGAAATGAGGGAATATCGTAGAAAAGAGAGAATTTGGGATCATAGTTGAAGATTGAGTGTGATTTTGTTAGAATATATTCCTTGTATCTTTTGTTATACTTTTGTCACTGATATCGAGAAGAGTTTTGTTAGAATTGAGAAAGTAACTTTGTAGTATTTCAGAAAAGGATTTAGGGTTACTGCGACTATAGACAGGTCGGGATATTGGAGAAAGTTGGGTTATTGTGTAAAAAGACACAAAACGACTTTTAACTGGTTCACTTGGTCTATAATTACAGTTAGCCGTGTTCAGATTAGAAGATAAGCAGTCAGATGCCTATGCCAATGTTGTTTATGAATTTAGAGTTAGCTGTGTTCATATTCATATTTAATCCGTATTACTTGTATTTAGTTTCATTAGTGGAATATGTTATTCCATGGTTATTGTTTATGTTATTAAAGGAGTTCTATACATGATGCTTCACAGTAAACCCTATTCTGACCAGCCTCTTCATTTCTTTTCAGAATTTATATCATTTACCCCCGGACGTGGGTAACAATATTGTTCATTAGGTCTGTGCCGAAGTTATCAATGGCACTATCATTGCATGATTCTAGTAAATCTTTCAAATCAAAATTAAAATTAGTAGTTGAGATGACATAATGACAAGTACAAGTACGAACACAACTTATGAAGAAGAAAAAAATTAAAATACAAGAGATGTATAAAAATATCAAATCCAAAAATCGACCCATCTGGAATTTTCTAAAAGTTTTTAAAAACTTCACAACTTGACACAATTATTTGTTTCTTTCCGTGCACAGTGTTCCATACGGTATAATTTCCTCACAACAGTACTTACAGCTTGTATGCTGAATTAAGAATCACAGAGCCCAGAGGTCTTCGCGACAGATGATCAGCTTCTTGGCAGATTTGCTCCCGTTTGTTGTTGGTACCGCGACAAATATCCTTCCCTCCGATCACCATGCTGCAGAAACCCGTTGTTCCTTGTATTTTTTGTATGCTTCTTGAAGTAGAGCACGACTCCTTGAGGTAAGATCCTCTTGTATGGTGATACCTGTCGATTTCAGTTTTCGTCGATTTCTCAGAAGTTCCTGGCGTTTACGGTGTGATATCAATTTTACAATGATTAGTCGCTCTCTTTGAGTGTAATACTAGAATATATTGCTCGAGCTTTAACAATATTTGACGAGTCAAAGACGAGTCTAATATTGCCTTAGTGAGGGCAACGTATTCTCGTACCACACGTATCACACGTATCACACGTATCACACGAACACAAAGCCATAAAATAACTTGGCCTACATGTACATTATTCTGACTAGCGAAATAATAAAATTTCCCTTAGGGCCTACCTCGGTAAATATTGCTTTGTTTTCGTATGACAACGATATGACATCAATGTCAATAGTTGTAGTTCCCGGATGACTGAGCAATACAAAAACAATATTGGTCGGTCATCCGGGTATTGCGCTAAGGATATTGAATACGCTGATTTATTGTACCTCTTGTAGTTGTAAGTGTTATATAGATAATAATCTCATTTACTGTACACTCTACCATGGATTTCCATTTCTCACCACCTAACTTATCTCTTAGAACTGGCTGTCATTGTGACAAGATATTTTCCTCGGCGACAATATCTTCTGAGATTCGGAGTAAACGTTAAGTAGCAATTTAGGTTAGGGATAGGATAAGTGTCAGAGTCAGGTATAGTAATTGTTCTAGAGTTAAAGATTGGAATTAACTAGCTTACTTTATGAAATTGACTGCGGAGCAGTTGTCACCGGATAATACCTAGTAGATCCACACACATACGCGTACACCTTGCCCGGTTTTCTTTCGCCCTTCCCCTTTTTAATCCAGTCCACTTGCTACCCCCCCCCCCCCTCTCTCTCTCTCTCTCTCTCTCTCTTTCTTCATATTTTCAGACGTCTTGTCAATCTGCATATACTTTTGAATTTCTCCTGTTACTGACGATCTATTCATAGTTGCCCATTTTTCGGAAGTGCTACCCTACCACCTACACAACACATGTGCTGCTTCTTACTCGACTAGACCAGGGACTTGATAGACTAGACCTACATAGACCTACAATAATAGATGAGACAGAAGGCTCATTTTCTCATGATATCAAAACGTCTCTATTTTAATATTTAAATCATTGTGCTATTCTCAATGACATGAGCTGAATGTACTATTGGAACTGATTAGTATTGATTTCCAAGAACAAAGAACATTTTAAGTGAAATTGAAGAGAGGGCACATCGTAATCATATGCAGCATCTAGGCCTAGCAGCATCTATTCAATATCTTTAAAATATTTGGCACCTGAAATGTGACTACGATAGTACAATAATTGAAACCTGTCTTTCGCTTAGATTTCAAAGGTATCAAGGGATTCAGTCAATGTTTTAAGTTTTAAGATAGGTTATCCAATGTTGCCACAGAATGATAAGGACACACATGGATATAAGGTAAACCCAAATAACAGTCATGATGACGGCGGGTTCTAGTTTTCAATCTTTTAAATCATGATTATCGTCGGGAATCGAAATGATTCAACTTCATCATGTTCATGTCAAAACTCCTCACTATACATGTATTCAATTCAATTCAATGAATATTTATTTTCTTCCATTCAATTTGATAAACATAATTCAGGGCTGCCAACTCTCACGCAATCTGCGTGAGTCTCACGCAATTCACCCAATTCTCACGCTCTCACGCTGATCATAGGAATTCTCACGCTAAACCCCGAAAATAGAAACTAAAAAAAAAAATGTCTATTATATCGGATATTCAATATCCCTGCCGAAAGTTTCAACATTTTTTTAACCACACATGCGCAAAGCTAAACCATCAATGCAAATTGGTTTCGGTTTGCCGCGCAAAGACAAGATAGTGAATTGCGATTGGCTTATCCTGCGTGTGCGAGTGAAGCGGGTTTTTTGTGCGAGACACGCGAGTGACGACGCCATGGCCTGTCATCGCTGTACATCGCGCCTGGCCCCCAGCCCGGCCCGGCCCGGGTGGCTCAGTGTTTGCGAGCAGAGGTACTGAGGCATCGCGGAGCGCAACCTCCAGTTACAAATCCCACTAGATTAACTGGATGAGAGGAAAAAGTAAATGGCTTTGCTAATTGACACCCAGTATAGACAGACATCATAATGATCACTTGTTCTAGTATCATCTTGTGAAGCAGCCAGTGGCGGATCCAGGGGGGGGGGGGGGGGGGGGGGGGGCCGGGGGCCCGACCCCCCCCCCCCCCTTGAGAAAAAAATCATGCAAAATCAAGCGATTTTTACCTTTTTGGGGGGTTGGGCAAATTTTTAAATTTTCGAGGACCAAAAAAAGAACTGTGCTCATTTTTTCGGCTGGCTGAGTCGTTGCGATTTTTTTGGGACTCCAAAAAATTTTTTTAAAAATGTCCGCTTACCCCCCCCCCCCCCCCCCCCCCCCCCCCCCCCCCCCCCCCCACTGAGCAATTTTACGGCCGGCGCGATTTTCAAATTTTCGGAAGCAAAAAAAAAAAAAAAAAGTTGGGCCCCCTCCCCTAAGAAATCCTGGATCCGCGCCTGGAAGCAGCAGCCCAGCCTTGCTACAAGTTTGAGCTACCAGCAGAGAGTAAGGTCATCCTGAAGTGCAAGATTAACTGGATGAGAGGTATACTTATTTTGAAGAATGAAAATTGTGCAGTATTGATTTATTTATTTTTAGTATTTTTTATATATTCATTATATATCTATTTATTAATTTTTAGTATGCATGTTCCTGTTGAGTGAGGATTTGTCCATTTTGTTACAGATAATCATAGGTTGAGGTTCAACTGCTAAGCTTATAAAGACAGTTGATTTGGAATAATGCACTTACAAATGTGGAAGTTTGTATTTTTTCAAGGTCAGTGTACTTCATGAAATCAATTAACCTATTTGAATCCTGCCTTATGTATTTGTGGAATCAGGGTTAAAGTATGCACCAGTTTGCACCATTTCAATTGCAAAATTGTAAAATCTCCCTACCGTGGAAGGGGGGACACCTTCCACACCACCCCCCCCCCCTCGGGCGCTTCGCTCCCTCGCAATGTCTCACTCCAAACTCTTTCAAAAGGTTGGCAGCCTTATACGTATAGGAACATAATTATAATTTAAAAACTTGTATTACAAGGAAGAAGGCGCGAAACCCGGTAACAGCTAAAGCTTTTAATGGGTACGCCCGAATACACAAATACATACATTATAAATAGAATTAAGGAAGAAAGGAAGAAAGTAATAGAAAAAGAGGAGAGGAGCATAGAGAGCTTGGAGAAAGAGAAAAGAAGAGAACTGCAACATAGTAGCAATGGAGTGTATGGCATGCATAAACAACATAATGGCAATATATAGGTAAAGGGTATAATGTTGAAATTTTGGACTGCATAATATAAACTGCGTTAAAAGTACATGCATTTATACAACATATAGGCCTATACATACATACATGTATGTTTATACATAATTATACACATGCATATAACACATAATCCATACACATCCCCTTATACAATATACATACACACTCGTCAACCTAATCGGGTATAGGGCTAATACTTATGGACTGTAACTTAAAATATGTATCGATATGTATTTGCCCATATAATATTACAATAGGATAGGGATGGGAGAATCAAAGAACAATATAAAGTACGTAATATCGTTCTCGGTAAAAACGTACTTAGGCGGTAAATAACACCTGTGTTTTGTGCTATTTTGTTTTCAAGCGCATTATTTTATATGATTTTTCCATGTTAATTGACTATTTATGAAAATATCAAGAAACTTAGAGGAATCCACTCTGGGAAGAATATTATTATTTAATTTGATTTGTACAGAGCTAAAGTCACGAGCCGTTTTGGAGAGTTGTAAAATATCATGTAATTACATTTCTTGAAGTTGATTGTTAATTTATTGGCAGCAAACCAATTGCAGACATTTATTAATTCGGTGTTTTACATAGTATATCGAGATTTTTGTGAGAGTATAATAAGTTTGTATCATCAGCGTAAAGAATAGAGAAATTTAGTATAATTGAATTTTAATCCCTGATGATTATAAATTCTTTGTGAGCCCTTTAGGTATGGTAAGGTAACAACAATGAACTATTCAAATGAAAACGAGCAATAGGAAAGAGGGTAATAGCACACTTTATTCAGACATTGTATTATTTAGGGAATACGGTTAATAAGTTTCCAAACATACGGAAGGTCCGTGGTTCGAATTCTGAATGGTTCCTTATCGGTCAGATTGTTAAATATAGGTCTTACAAGAACAGTTAATTTACAAGTTTTGACTATTAAATTAGCAGTGGGAGTACCGATAACGCAGTGACTGTCAAGGAGAGGCTCATTATTAAAACCTGCGTGGTGTGACCTCTAGCCCATCACATAAATTGTACAGTCCGATTAAATCCATGATTTATACGTACATATACATATATATAAATAAACGAATATCGTTATTGGGCCTTTAAAACATACATAAACACAATAAAAACCATTAAAATGAGTAACAATAATGAAACATGTATTTCCTATACTTCCTATTGACTCATCATAACACATGTCATTGGTCTTTTTTATATTTCAGCACTCTCGCAAGGTATAATATGAATACAAATTTAAATAAAAAGGCAGCATTCAAGTACTCAGAATTGAAAAAATTGACAGAATTGACAGAATTATACAATTTAGATTATGATAAAAGAAGTATATCTACAAATTAATATTATAATGCCTTATTATATTATTAAACAGTCTGATATAGAGTACATATATTAATAATGCACCAACTCCACAAGGATTAAGTGCTCTACGACTTAAATATATTTTCGAATCGTATCCCAAATTAATTCGTTTTGCATTACTTCAGAAAACGCTGCAAAGAATTATTTCTTTAACTCACATGTTTATCTCTTTCTTCTCTCTTCTTCATTATTGTTATCGTTTTCTCTTCTCTGGTCATTTTGGTCTAAATCAACCTAAGACCTTACCGAGCAGCTGTTCAAAAAGAAAATCCTCTCCGTCAATATATAGGCTAATGATTTAAGTAATCCCTACATATTCTCTTTTTTTAAAGAACAAGATATGGTAGTATTCAGTCAACAGCATTTTCTATGAAATATAATCGTTTAAACAAATCAAATTAAATCAGAAACACGAGAAACTTATATTGATGTATGACACATGTAAATGGCTACAACTTACAGGTAATGCATCCATTTGGCTTTTCTTTCAAATATAACGATATTCGGCATGGAAAAGCAGTAATATACCGTAACAGAAACGGCCAAGAAATCCAGCGATCATACGTTTCATAGTAATGTTTCATGAGAAATGTTTTCGTGGACAAAATCAACCCGAACACCAATTTAACGAGCAAAACCAATAAATAGATTCGTTTTGTTATAAATCATGAGTAGTTAGGACTACCAAAATTAATAGTTGGCGTCAAGTGTCTTGCAACCAATCTCGCGGATAGTCGGTGTTTCCACCAGGTTCTGAGAATAAGTCTTTGTAATCGGGGTAAATTCTTCTGTATGGGTTTACATAAAATCGTAATCCTTGAACACACAGATTCAATCAACTCTATGTTCACCTTCTTCATTCATATATTTAAAGGAAAGCTCTTTTAGAATTGTGTGGTTTAAGAATACCAGACATGGTCACATACTTGGTGATGCCTCATAAAATGAATAAACTTGTGTCAAAAGCGTCCACGTCGTTGATCACGAAGTTGAAATTTTATTTAAACAACAGTCATCACAGTCCCGTGGGATAAGGCTGCCTTTCTGTCGGAGTGCATCAACTCATTATACGATGGCGGCGGTTGATTAGGCGGTTCTGCAGAGGGAGCCGATGGCTGTACCGTAGGATGAACAGAATGAAACTGGTAGCTGGCAGGTTGAACCGGTGTGAACTGGTTTGTTGCAGGTTGACCATTTTGAATAGACCCCGCTTGGTGTGCAGGTTGATATGAGTACATATAAGTTGGTTGACCGCCTGCTCCTTGAATAATGGGAGGCTGTACAGCAGTTGTTGTCATGGCAGCGCCAGAATACATCACTGGAGGTGAAAAATTGCGTCTGATACGACGGCACCAGGCGATACCAAGGATCATCAGTGTGACTCCAACAACTAAAAGCGATGCCCCTATGTTTACCTTAATTTGATCTGCTTGTCCAGATGATGGGGAGCTATATAAACTGTTAAATGTTTTCCCCATGACTGCTCCTAAGAATATTAATAGGATTCCCATGAATATGATTAAACAGGCGGTGACTATCAAACAAACTGAACAA
Organism: Strongylocentrotus purpuratus; assembly: GCF_000002235.5. Lineage (NCBI taxonomy): Eukaryota > Metazoa > Echinodermata > Echinoidea > Camarodonta > Strongylocentrotidae > Strongylocentrotus > Strongylocentrotus purpuratus. Next base: position 5,338,981 of record NW_022145599.1, on the reverse strand, counting down.
GGATAGCTTTGCGTGCATGACGTTTCTTGAGAACTGGTATTCACATTATAGGTGTTTGTCTGTACCGTAACTGGTGTAGCTCTTGGGGCACTGCTTGATGCCATTTTGGTCCACAGTTTGTATACAGTGCGAAAGCGAAGGAAATGAGCTCCGGATTTACAATCGAACTCTCGGTCTATCCACTTTGGTGATCTCTTGGAAGGTTTTTATCCTGAAATATAAAGTACATACATGTATCAATATATGTGACCATTCACATTCGGCATAGATTTATTGTCCTAGAAAGGATAATATTACTCAGCACTCTGCAGATGTGGTTATGACAATAAAATTTGGCGGTTGGTTGATTAAAAGAGAATATAATATGGTGACCAGAAATATGTGACGAATTACATTTTATTCATCATCATAGAAAAGACCAGATTGCTTTTACATTGTGCTTATGTCGTACATGATTTATAGTCTTCTTTTTTTTTAAGCGCAGCGCCTGCATTTGAATGAGAACTTTGGGCCTTTAATTACATGTATGTCTGCAGCCTGCTCGCTTAAGATTCTCTGTTTGAAGAAACGCACGTCGTCAATAGTAGTCTACCCGCTGGACTGTCGTGCACGATTTCGCTATCGTCTGGTTGAGTGCATGTATAGCGCGCACACACACACACACACACGATTTTTTTTTCGGGGAAAGTGAATCACTGGAGTAAGTGAATGAGCGCCGTGATCATGACTGCGCCATCTATAAGTTATGTGAGGGGGTTGCACATTAATAAAAATCGTCCAGAACATGGACTACGTCAATAGTGGCACAAGGTTTTAAAAGTTAAGACAAGTGAAAATCTAATTAATCACAGATTTTACCCTCAATCAAAAAAGTGAATTAATACATTAACAAATAAATAAAAAAATGAAATACTGTGCATCAAAAGTTTCCATTTCACTTTCTATCTCGTCAACACTGAAATCAAACCTCTTCAAGATATTTGTAAGCCAAGGTTTGGGTGCGAAAAGAAGTAGAGTGTTGTGACTGCCCTCAATCATAATACAATACGAATCACACTTACCTATATAAGGCTAACCAGGCTTAAGAGCTCTTACTACAGTACAATACGTGATACAAATCGGATCATGCGTCCACAGCTTCAGCACATGATAATATTAGTATTACTAATGATCGTAATCCTGTATCGCCACCATAATCGAATAGCATGGTCACAAGCAGTGACGTAAGATTCATGTAAATGACAAAAATAACACCGATGAAACGTTTATTCCATTCCAACACGGCAAGTATGCGCGATCTAAAGTATGTATAACCAGCATACATGAGATGAATAGAGGCGACATTCGCAGACGGTAAATGACCGCCAGGTAAAACTGGCCATGGCATTGGGTAATCCTGACCATCGGGAAAGCTTGACCATTTGGGTCAGCTTCTGGGACGTTACCTCATCACTGGAGAACTCATTAACCAATCAACGGTACCTATCAAGTAAGATACATGCGCTAGCTTGTGTATAATGACCTCCTTACCATCCGAAGGAGAAAATAGTTGTTACGCAGCATTTTTACTACGGACACACAGACATCTTCACGAAATGCCGTCCTCTTTTTAAGCGTACGCTGAATGTTCATGTACAGAATTATGATCATGGGGTTATGGAAAGCCATGTAGGGACTAAAAGCTATGGCAAATTAAAAATCAAGGTAAAGTCAATTGTATAATCTTCTGGACGCATGATTAACTGTTCACATTATTATTAAAATATATAAAAATATTGAGAATGATCGCATTTCTTAGTAATTGAGAGAAAGTATATCAAGCGAAGCGTGTTGTCAGACTCATAATTTTTTTTAATATTACTACGATAGCGTTTGTAATTATTGCTGGGTAGTAATTTGTTTACCTTAAGTACTTTTGATAGGCTGTATTGTCCTTCACTTCAAATTTATCCGATGTGAATACTTTCACCAAAGCTAAAAGGCAGCCAAATCTTGTAACAGTAAATTTAGAGAAAATACAGATTACTGAGGAGTATATTATTTGATTCGAAATTGACCTTGCTGGAAATAGTTTTTAATTTATTATATAATATTGGATGGCTTTGAGTGTAATACTAGAATATATTGCTCGAGCTTTAACAATATTGGACGAGTCAAAGGCGAGTCTAAATATTGCCTTAGCGAGGGCAATATATTCTTGTATCACACGAAAACAAAGCCATACAATATTATTATTATTATCTACATGTATACTATTCTGACTGGCGAAATAATAAAAATTGCCTTAGGGCCTACCTCGGTAAATATGGCTTTGTTTTCGTATGTCCTTGTTTGTTCAAGATATGGAATCTTGTAATAGACTAAACTCATTGTTTACTAGTTTTGCAGATATGTCTGGATTGAAGATGAATAGAGACAAAACCTTTGTATTATTGTTGGGTCCTAACGCGGATAAAGATGTAATAGTTCCATTTGTTAAGATAGTAAATATTGTAAAGATATTAGGTATACGGTTTACGTTAGACGTGGAAAGCCAGGAAAAAAATAATTACAAAGAAATCTTAAGTACAATTACAAAGCTGCTTATGTGGTGGAAACAAAGAGATTTGACTTTGATGGGGAAAATTCAACTAATTAAGACTTTTGTTCTATCAAAATTAGTACATGTATCATCACTCACACCTGTACCGCCTTGGGCTTTCCGTGAAATTGAAGTGTTAATATTTGATTTGTTATGGAATGGAAAAGATAAAATCAAACGGAGTACTATGTTTTTAGATTACGATAAGGGAGGTCTTAAATTGACAGATTTTCAATTATTTATTCGAACACAAAGAATCATGTGGATGAAAAGACTTATAACAGGAGATTCAAATATGATTTGGAAACGTTATTTTAAATACCTGACTAGAAAATATGGCGGCCTCTTGATATTTTTCAGTAATGTATCGCCAGATTTACTTGCACTGTCATTACTAGATTTTTATCGTAGCATGCTAGAGGCTTGGCTGGGAACAAAAGCCTTTTTGCTTAAGAATGAAATTTCAAAAAGAAATCAAATTATTTACAATAATAGATGTATCCGCATTCAGGGGCAAAAATATTTCCATGAAGACTTATTTCTGAAAAATGTTTTCAAAATACATCATATTGTTGATAGTAAAGTTGAATTGAAATCTATCACAGAATTTAAGAAAATGGGTTTAAACAACATTGAAATAAAAATAATAAAACAGTTATATGAAGGCATTCCATTCTCATGGAAACCTCTTTTGAATATATATGAACATTCTTGTGAGGATACCGAATTAAGTTTAAAAATCATTATTAACGGAAACCCTCACTCTTTGCAAGGCATAACATCAAAATATATCTATAGTACATTGTTAAAAATGAGAACGGACAAACCTTATGCTACATGCAACTTAGAACGTACATACAATATGGTCGAAAATGACACGAGAACAATTTTCTTAAGACCCAGAAAATCCACTCTGGACAGAATGCTGAGGGAATTTTAAAATAAAATGTTATATAATTGAATTTATACAAATAAGCACTTTCAAACATGCAGTGAGCAATCTTTGCTCCTTTTGCAATAAGAGGCCTATGAACATTTCTTTTTTACATGTGAAAAGGTAACAAATATTTGGAAGGACTGCGGTGACCTTTTTGCTTTATCATCGTTAAAAAATCTACACTGGCAAGAAATTCATATCGGGATAAAAAGATCCAATGCAGGAGAAGAACAACTGTTAAATCACATTATTCTTTTAACAAAACATATGATTTTTAAATATAGTTCAACTAAAAATAGACCCCCAATTCCTCAAGAAATTAAAAAAAAGAATTATAGAAAATAGGCAAGAAGAAAAGGAATTAGCGGGGGAGAGGGGCACTTTAACACTTCACTTCAGAAAATGGGACAACTTCCATAGTTAAGGACGGCGAGGAAAATACTTCTTTCTCAGACATTTAAAAAAAAAACAATTTAGTCTTAAGGAAAAGGAAGAGACAGGATTTCCAACAAATGTGAAGATGTGAATGCTCGGGAAGGGAGGGGGGTTCTGTTGAGCTTTGGAATGAATGGGGGATGGGGATATGTAAGTTAATTTTGTATGTGTGTCCGAGTATGTGAGCGTGTGTGGTGTGTCTGTCTGTCTGTGCGCAACTCTTTGATTTATAATATTCGTTCAGTATAATTAATTTGAAAACATTATGTACTGTGTATTAAACTATCTTATGTATTTTTTGAGGGATGTACAATTTTCTTTATATTTCGATATGTAAATCAATGAGGCTGTATGTTTGTTTGTTTTTATATATTTTGTACTGAATGGATACAATAAAACAATGCTACAAAACAAAAAAAACATACGTAAACACAATTAAAAAACCATTCTAATGAGTATCGTTATAAAACATGTATTTCCTATACTTCCTATTGACACATCATAACACATGTCATTACCTTTTTTTCTGTTTATATTTCAGCACTTTCGCGAGGTATAATATGAATAAAATTTAAACAAATAGGCAGCATTCATGTACTCAAAATTGATAGGGGGTGAGGATATAAAATTCAGATTATGATAATAGAAACAAACTCCAATTCTATATAGAAAATTAATATTAAGGTACAATACGTCATCATACTATAAAAACAGGTCTAATATAGAGTAAATATAGCGCCAACTCCCCCATGGATGGTGTGCTCTACGACGAAAAATATATTTTCGAATCGTATTCCAATTTGTTTCTTTTTGCATTACAACAGAAAACGTTGCAAAGAAGTATTCCCCCATCCTCTCTTTATTTATTTCTTTAATTCACATGTTTATCTCTTTCTTTTCTCTTCTTTTAGTATTATTCTCGTTTTCTCTTCTCTGGTCATTTTTGCTCTTAATCAACCGAAGACCTTACACAAGCCGCTGTTTTAAAGACATTCCTTCCCGTCAATATATAATGATTTAAGGAATCCCTACAAATTATTTTAAAAAAGAACAAGATATGGTAGTAACCTGTGCGCTTAGAAACATCTGTATAAAGCGCCCTATAAATGTAATTATTATTATTCAATAGCAGTGTCTTTGAAATATAATCGTTTAAACAAATCAAATTAAATCTGAAAAACGAGAAACGTATATTGATGTATGACACTGGTAAATAGCTACAACTTTATACAGGTAATTATTTTATCCATTTGGCTGTTCTTTCAAATATAACGGCATCCGGCATGGATAAGCAGTAATATACCATAACAGTAACGGCCAAAAAGTCCAACGATCATACGTTTCATAATATTAAGTATGAAAACTAAAACTGAAAAATGTTTCAGTGGACAAAATCAAACCGAACACCAATTTAAAGAGCAAAATCAATTAGTAGGTTCGTTTTGTTTATAAACCATCAGTATTTATGACTGCTAAAATTAATATTTGACGTCAAGTGTCTTGCAACCAGTTTCGTGGTGTTTCCATCAGGTTCTGAGAATAAATCTTTGTAATCGGGGCTAATTCTTCTGTATGGGTTTACATATAATCGTAATCCTTGAACACATAGATTCAATCAACTTCAGTTCACGTTCATGGATTCATGTATTTAAAGGCAAGCTCTTTTATGATGATGTAGTTTAAAAATACCAAACATGGTTACATCCTTGGTGATGCCTCATAAAATGAATATACTGGTGTCAAAAGCGTCCACTACCATAAAGTTGTAATTTCATTTACACAACAGTCATCACAGCCCCATGGGACAATGCTGTCTTTCTGTCGGAGTGCATCAACTCATTATACGATGGTGGCGGTTGATTCGGCGGTTCTGCAGAGGGAGCCGATGGCTGCACCGTAGGATGAACAGGATAAACTGGTAGCTGGCAGGTTGAACCGGTGTTAACTGGTTTTTTGCAGGTTAACCATGTTGAATTGACCCCGCTTGGTGTGCAGGTTGATATGAGTACACATAAGTTGGTTGACCGCCTGCTCCTTGAATAATGGGAGGTTGTACAAGAGTTGTCGTCATGGCAGCGCCAGAATACATCACTGGAGGTGAAAGATTGCGCTTCATACAACGGCACCAGGCGATACCAAGGATCATCAGTATGACTCCAACAATTAAAAGCGTTGGCCCTATGTTTACCGTTTTCCGCAGGACTGCTCCTAAGATTATATACAGGATTCCCGCGAATATGCTTATACAAGCAATGACTATCAAACAAACTGCGCAAGGACAGCAGCGTTGCGTGCATGACGTTTCTTGAGGACTGGTATTCATATTATAGGTGTTTGTCTGTACCGTAACTGGTGCAGCTCTTGGGGCACTGCTTGATGCCATTTTTGTCCACAGTTTGTAATCATACAGTGCGAAAGCGAAGGAAATGAGCTCCGGATTTGCTCTCGAAATCTCGGTCTATCCACTTTGGTGATCTCTTGGAAGGTTTTTATCCTAAAAATATAAAATAAATACAAGTGTCAATATCTGTGACCATTCATATTCGGGATTGATTTAATGTCCTAGAACGGATGTTATGAATCAGCACTCTACAGATGTAGTTATGACAATAACATTTGGCTGTTCGTTGATGAAAAGAGAATATAATATGGTGACCAGAAATATGTGACGAATTACATTTGAAACTTAAAATTACATTTTATTCAACATCATAGAAAAGACCAGATTGCTTTTACATTGTGCTTATGTCGTACATGATTCATAGTCTTCTTTTTTTTTAATTTGCAGCGCCTGCATTTGAATGAGAACTTTGGGCCTTTAAGTACATGTATGTCTGCAGCCTGCTCGCTTAAAATTCTCTGTTTAGAGAAACGTACGTCGTCAATAGTGGCACAAGGTTTTAAAAGTTAAGACAAGTGAAAATTTAATTAATCACAGATCTTAACCTCAATCAAAAAAATTAATGAATAAATTAACAAATAAATAAAAAAATGAAATACTGTGCATCATTAGTTTCCATTTCATTTTCTGTCTCGTCAAAACTGAAATCAAACCTCTATAAGATATTTGTACTGATTTGGCTGCGAAAAGAAGTAGAGTGTTGGAACTTGGAACTGCCCTCAATCATAATATAATACGAATCACACTTACATATATGTATCAATAGTATCAGTATCAAGTTTCTTTGTCTTCCAGACGAGGATACCTTGGTTGAAGCACAGCTTGTTAAGTTGAGGCCCCCTCATGTGATGTGACAAAGATAACTGGTTTTTTAATACAACAACAAATATGGAATATATAAAACGATTTACAAAATACTCTCAGAGAACAACTACCCAACGATGCATCGACCACAGCATGGATGACTATACAGCAAGTATACCCGAAGATGCGCACATCCCCATCACATCGGGTGAGCTAACAAACTCACCGTGTGTGTGGAAAAATGTATCATATGAGCAAAAATCAACCCACCCATGTACGATTTAATACGGACAAACCCAAGCTGACACCAAATCGAGACATCAATGAGTTATTGCTCTCTGAGTGCAGAGGTCAAGAGCGACAAGTAGGAATATTATGGTATATGTACAGATGGGAAAGAAGAAGAAAAAAGAATAGGGGTAAAGGGGATTATGTCAAAGTCAGAAATAAAGAAAAATAGATCGAGAGCAGGCTTATCCAGGATTTTCCAATAGGGGGGGGGGGCGGAAATTTAAAAATTGGGCAGACCATTTTTTCAACTCAACATACCAATACTGACAAGGTCATATTAGAAGCACCATACCCAATTTTTAACATTTTCATCGGGGGGAGGAGGGGGGAGCTATAGCCTCTTACCCCAAAAAAGTATGTTTGGGGTTTCACAATTCGGCTAGTGAGCGAACTCAGCGAAGCGAGCGAGCAAAAATTTGAGCATAATATGTATTTTGTGAAAGTGTTATTTATCACCAAAATAAACGAGAAAATATATCAAAATTCATATGCAGGCAGCTCGCTGTGTTGTTCATGAAATTATTAGAGAAAAAAGAGGATTCGTTGTACCATTCTCGACTTGTATTCCTTGTCTGAATTCAGTTTTTGAACTTTCACAGTTTAATGAAAATATTAGAGAAAGAAGACGATTCGTTGTACCATTCTCGACTCTTAATCCTTGTCTGAATTCAGTTTTCCCCCTCCCGCGCGAAGCGCGGAAGCTTCGACGTTTCATTAAATTATTAGAGAAAGAAGACGATTCGTTGTATCATTCTCGACTCTTAATCCTTGTTTAAATGCAGTTTCCCCCTCCCGCGCGAGGCGTGGAAGCTGTGATGTTTCATAAATTATTAGAGAAAGAAGAGGATTCGTTGTACCATTCTCGACTTTTAATCCTTGTCTGAATTCAATTCCTCCCCCCTCCCGCGCAAAGCGCTGAAGCTTTGACCTTTCATTAATTATTAGAGAAAGAAGACAATTTGTTGAAACATTCTCAACTCGTATTCCTTGTCTTAATTCAGTTTTCTCTTTGAACTTTCATAGTTTAATGAAATTATTAGAGAAAGAAGATGATTCGTTGTGCCGTTCTCGACTTGTCAGATTTTTCAAAAATGTTTCTTTGTCTTCTCCTTTTTCGTCCTATGTCCTCTTACTGCTCCTACCGCCCCTGGCTACGCGTCTGCTTTAAAGGGAAAATCAAACAATCATGATTGTGATAGCACACAATAATGTAGAAATGAAAAAAGTTTTGTGTTATCGGGCGAGGGCCGGGGCGTAGCGACCGAATGAGATATTGCAATGTTGAATGCTGAAATTATGCATTCTAGAAAATCCGTAAGCCCAATATGTACGTTCTTTCCGCTATATTTCTTTCTAGCTATATTTCTAAATTTCCTGGGAGACGTGTCCCCCTATCGGGCCCAGGATTGCCGCCCCTGTCCATGATTACTACCAACACGAGTTCAAATACTGCAAGCGAGTTGGTATGAGCTGAATCCAAATGGAGGGCAAAATAAGAGTTGTGAAGCGGCCCTACCGTTAATTTAAAATTTGACTGTTGAGTTTATAGCCAGGGGCGTCGCCAAAGGAGGGGTGTGGGGGGTTGCGACACCCCCCCCCCCCCACCTGTCAGGATATTGTCGGTAAAATTGCGCTGCCGTCGGGAAAAAGAGAAAGGGGGAGGGAAAAAAAGAGAGGGGAAAAAAGAGAGGAAAAAAGAGAGGAAAAAAAAAAGAGGGAAAAAAGAGAGGGAAAAAGAGAGGGAAAGGGAAAGAAAAGAAAAAAGAAAAGGAAAAGAAAAGAAAGAAAGGAAAAGAAATGAAAGAAAGGAAAAGAAAGGAAAGAAAAAAGAAGAAAGAAAGAGAAAAAAGAAAAAGAGGGAGGAGAGGAGAGAAAGGAAAGAAAGGAAAGAAAGGAAAGAAAGGAAAAGAAAAAAGAGAAGAAAAAAGAGTGAAAGGGAAACAATATAGAAACGGGGGATGAAAGAGAGGAGAGAGAGGGGAGGTAAGAGTCTGAGAGAGGAGGAATGGGAGTAAAAGAAAGAAGGGGGTTGTTGGGTGGAGTCGTCTAGTCAAGGGAGCAAGAAATACAAGGGAAAATATGTTGCTGTGTCGGGTCAGCTTTGTCGGTATTCTTGCTCGATCCTCTTGTATTATATCATTGCAGAAGTTTGAAGTCGGTGAGATGTATATTGTCGGTCGACCGACAATATACATCTATCCCTACGAACTGTGACTTCTTATCTGCAGTGATGACTTCGAGAGTGACTAAAACTACAATACTTGTATTTTCTCGAAGTTTCACTTTCCTATAATATCAGCTAAAGAAATCAGAGGTTTACAATTTTCGGGGAAACTAAATTCAAACAAGGTTTAAGAGTCAACAACAGTACGACGATTTGTCTTCCTTTCTTTATATTGTGATGAAACGCCAAAAATTGAGACGAGTTGAGAACGGTATACAACGAATCGTCTTCCTTCTCTAAAAATTAAAGGAAACGTCAAAGCTTCCGCGCTTCGCGCGAGAGGGGGAAACTGAATTCAGACAAAATTAATAGGACTTATTTAGAGTCGAAACGGTACAACGAATCGTGTTCTTTCTCTAATAATTTGAGGAAACGTCAAAGCTTTCGCGCTTTGCGCGAGAGGGGGGAAACTGAATTCAGATGAATAAGGCTTAATAAGATTCGAAAACGGTACGATGAATCGTCTTCCTTTCTCTATATTGTAATGAAACGCCAAAAATTCCGCGCTTTGCGCGGAAGGGGAAAACTTCATTTAGACGAGTCGAGAACGGTACAACGAATCGTCTTCTTTCTCTAATAATTTAAGGAAACGTCAAAGCTTCCGCGCTTCGCGCGAGAGGGAAAGCTGATTTAGACAAGATTAATAGGGCTTATTTAGAGTCGAAAACGGTACGACAAATCGTCTTCTTTCTCTAATAATTTAATGAAATGTTAAAACTTCCGCGCTTTGCGTGGGAGGAGGAAGCTTCATTCAGATAAGGATTAAGAGTCGAGAACAGTACACCGAATCGTCTGCTTTTTCTCATAATTTAATGAAACGTCAAAGCTTCCGCCCTTCGCGCGAGAATGGGCAAACTGAATTCAGACAAATAGGGCTTATTAAAAGTCGAAAAAGGTACAACGAATCGTGTTCTTTCTCTAATAATTTGAGGAAATGTCAAAGCTTTCGCGCTTCGCGTGAGGGGGAAAAACCGAATTCAGATGAATAGTGCTTAATAAGATTCGAAAACGGTACGAGGAATCATCTTCCTTTCTCTTTATTGTGTTTAAACGCCAAAAATTCCGCGCTTTGCGCGGAAGGGGAAAACTTCATTTAGACGAGTCGAGAACGGTACAACGAATCGCCTTCTTTCCCTATTAATTATTTAAGGAAACGTCAAAGTTTACGCGCTTCGCTCGAGAGGGGAAAAACTGAATTCAGACAAAATTAATAGGGCTTATTTAGAGTCGAAAACGGTACAACGAATCGTGTCTTTTATCTAATAATATGAGGAAATGTCAAAGCTTTTGCGCTTCGAGCGAGAGGGGGAAAGTGAATTCAGATGAATAAGGCTGATTAAGAGTCGAAAACGGTAAGACGAATCGTCTTCTTTCTCTAATAATTTAATGAATCGTCAAAACTTCCGCGCTTTGCGCGGGAGGGGGAAACTTCATTCAGATAAGGATTAAGAGTCGAGTACAGAACACCGAATCGTCTGCTTTTTCTCATAATTTAATGAAACGTCAAAGCTTCCGCGCTTTGCGCGAGAATGGGGAAACTGAATTCAGATAAATAGGGCTTAATAAGAGTCGAAAACGGTACGATGAATCGTTTTACTTACTCTATATTGTGATGAAACGCCAAAAATTCTGCGCTTCGCGCAGGAGGGGAAAACTTCATTTAGACGAGTCGAGAACCGTATAACGAATCGTCTTCTTTCTCCAATAATTTAAGGAAACGTCAAAGTTTACGCGCTTCGCGCGAGAGGGGAAAAACTGAATTCAGACAAAATTAATAGGGCTTATTAAGAGTCGAAAACGGTACAACTAATCTTGTTCTTTCTCTAATAATATGAGGAAACGTCAAAGCTTTCGCGCTTTGCGCGAGAGGGGAAAACTGAATTAAGATGAATAGGGCTTATTAAGAGTCGAAAACGGTACGACGAATCGTCCTCTTTCTCGAATAATTTAATGAAACGTCAAAACTTCCGCGCTTCGCGCGGGAGGGGGGGGAGAGAACCTGACTTCACACAAGGATCAAGAGTCGAGAATAGTACACCGAATCGTCTGCTTTTTCTCATAATTTAATGAAACGTCAAAGCTTCCGCGCTTTGCGCGGGAGGAGAGGGGGGGCCTGAATTCAGACAAGGATCACAGTCGATAATGGTACAGCAAATCGTCTTTTTTTAATAATAATTTAATGAAACGTCATAGTTTTCGCGCTTCGCGCGGGAGGGGGGGGGGTAAACTTTATTCAGCCAAGGATAAACAGTCGAAAACGGTACAATTAATCGTCTTCTTTTCCTAATAATTAAAGGAAACGTGTAAGCTTCCGCGCTTCGCGCGGGAGGCCCATCACCCACACCCACCTAATGAGCGGGCTTTTAAGTGATTCTCTTGCTCACTACCGCCCCTCCCTAAAATAAGATCCTAGCTCCGCGCCTGCATTAAAACATATAGCTATGATGCTGACTAAATTGAAGAAATAATTCGTATATTTATGTCGTCGAGGGAAATGACCATTTTGCACATATAAAAGTACTATAGATAGTCCGTAGGAAAAACAATTTAGCCTTCGGCCCCAGGTTTATAGGGTCGAATTATTAGATATTGGACATTTAATTTTGTCGGTAATTGGTGGCTAGTTTTGTCGGTAATCGTTGGCCTCTACACCCCCCCCCCCCCCCCACTGAAAAAGGTCTAGCGACGCCCCTGTTTATAGCTTCTATTTAAAAGAAATCCAAAAAATTGTGCCCTTTTCAAATTTCCCACTAAAGAGTGATGACCTTTGTAGCGCAAGGGCTCTTTTTAACGTTCAACTTTGAATCCGCGGCTTGAAATTTTATGCGGCCGGCCCGGCCCCCTCTATTCAATAACGTTTGCCAACCCTTCTGGAATGACCCCAAATCTCCCGATAACAGCCATTTCCTTGTCTTTCCCCCTTTCTCACCCGACTTTTCTCTCCCCCCCCCCCCCCCCCACTCATTGTTATCTAGGGTACGCGCATGTATGTTCCCTCTCTTTGAAAGCACCCTCTATCTCCGGTGTGTAAAGTATACGGGCCGGATTTTTGTGTATTACGGGCCGGACTTTGTTGCGTCCAAAGTAACCCTTTATCGGAGATTTTGAGAGCACAATTTCGGTCCCCCCGAACCCAGAGTGGGAGAGAGGGGCTTTTTTCCCTTTCTTTTCTCCTTTTTTTTTCTCTCTCTCCTTGTTCCTTTTCTCTTCTTTCTTTGCTTTTATTCCTTCTCTTCTCCTTTCTTTTTTTTTCTCTTCTTTTCTTCCTCTTTTTTTCCTTTTTTAGTTTTGCGCCGCCAATAGGGGGGCCGCGGCCGTTTCGCCCCCCCCCCCTGGATCCGCCACTGGAGAATAGAGTTAAATATGCTACAGTACACAAAAAATAAAGATTAATAACACATTCATGTGTCATCGACATACTTGAATGTGTATTTAAGGCTAACCAGGCTTAAGAGCTCTCACTACAGTACAATACGTGATACCAATCGGATCATGCGTCCACAGCTTCAGCACATGATAATATTAGTATTACTAATGATCGTAATCCCATATCGCCACCAAATCGAATAGCATGGTTACAAGCAGTGACGTAAGATTCATGTAAATGAAAAAAATAACACCGATGAAACGTTTATTCCATTCCAACACGGAAAGTATGCGCGATCTAAAGTATGTATAACCAGCATACATCAGATGAATAGAGGCGACATTCGCAGACGGTAAATGACTGCCAGGCCAGGTAAAACTGGCCATGGCATTGGGTAATCCTGACCATCGGGAAAGCTTGACCATTTGGGTGAGCTTCTGAGACAATACCTCACCCCTGGCCTGGGTAAACTCACATATTGCTCCGATTGTCTCATTTTCGCTCGCGTGAACATCGCCAGCACAAACCACTGACCTCTACCTCCTGTACGGATCATCGCCCATTCCCGTTCATTATACGTTACGTACTAAAAGGCTGTATTGTCTGACCGTTCATGAATATTCATGTTTTTGCTTACTTCGGCTAAATGTTTGCTTTTACTAAATTGAAAAATTACGGTGGGGGGTTGGATGAAATGGACATAATGAAATAGGCAGAAGTGTTCTATGATAATTCATGCTTTTTATGTTTCGTGTGCTCGACCTATAATATTCAAATCGCTTGGCAAACTGAGTCCAAACTTAGACTTGTTTCACATGTGTATTATAGGCAATGACGAGCTTGCAACCTATTTTGAAAAATTACGGTGGGTGAACTTTCAAAAGTCAATGAGACATGAGGGCTCCAATGAAAGAGCTAGTGATAACGTACGTCGGGGTGGATGTGCTTTTCGTTTAAACAAAAAATTAATTTTTAACGATTTTTAAAAAAAACGCCCGTAGGCTAACATGTTAGGCTGCTGACTCTGACCATGCTCTGACGATAGGGGGCGTTGTGAAATGAGACTAAACGGAGCAATATGTTAACCAATCAACGGTACCTATCATGTTAGTAAGCTACATGAGCTAGCTTGTGTATAATGTCAATTAGCTCACTATTAGCCTTAAGGCAAGACTAACTGTTTTACATACAAATTAATTAATCTTGGTTTAATATTTGTTTATCAGTGTTTATTATGAGACGGTACATTTTAATGAACATGACAAAGAGACATGCAGGTTCACATTCGGCTCCCATCCGAAAGAGAATATAGTTGTTACGCAGCATTTTTACTACGGACACAAAGACATTTTCACGAAATGCCGTCCTCTTTTTAAGCGTACGCTCAATGTTCATGTACAAAATTCTGAACATGTGGTTATGGAAAGCCATGTAGGGACTAAAAGCTATGACAAATTAAAAGCCAAGGTAAAGTCAATTGTTTAATCTTCTGAACGCATGATTAACTGTTTATATCATTCAAAAAACAAAAACAAACTAGATTTGTAATACTTGTTTGGTACAAGTATAGGTGGGCTGGTCCAGCTAACATTTTAGACAAAATGAAGGGCACATTTGAGATAGCTAATTGTCTCAGCTACATCATACTCGAAGTTCAGCGTAAATGAAGCTAAAATGACGTAGATGTTGCCCGCGAAAGACGGGAATGTAGAATCGAGTTTTGAGAAAAAGTCATGTCCCATAGAGAATACACGCAAAATGTGAAAAATTGACATGCCTCCTTTAATCGCAAAAATACGCCATGATACCTTCGTCAAAATGAAGAATAGTACTGACTGCATTTGTAGAAATTTGTCTCAGCTAGAACATATTAAAATTTGGAAGAAAATTGATCAATATTTACAGAGATACAATCAATTTTCCATAAATATGCTGACGTCATAATATGCAAATTGGAATTTTGAGTTCGGAGGCCATTATGATGACGTCATGAGTTAATTGAGGGTCAAATGAGACATGAAACAATATTTCCGAATCATACTCTTTTAAAATATGAAAACAAATTGGGGTCACCTTGCATCCTAAAGAGCTACAATGGATTTTGTATAGGCGTGTTTTTGCCCATATATGCTATGTATTACAAGAGCTCGCGCGCATGGAGATTTATGTTAAACGGTCGATCATTCCGTTATTAATAGTCATAAAGAGACAAACATGGTATCAATATGTTTGTAAATATATGTGGTATATTATGAAAGAAAAAAAAAGGCAATTCAATGTTGTGCAAAAGTTTTACGCGCGAAAACGCGCGCGCATGCTCGTACGCGCGATTTTTTATAAAATGCTTAGAATGGCCTAAAACGTATGCAAAATGATTTTCAGACGATTTTGAGCATTTAAAAAATTTTGCGCGCGCATTGACGCGCGGACGTACGCGCACGCGCGCGTTATTTGACCTTTTATTGAACGGACGGATATTGACCTTGATCATGATAAATATGAACGAGAAATACCTTTTGGTTATGAAGATATGATCATGAGTTGATTTTCGTAAAATTTTACAAAATGGCGCCTAGATGACGTCATCAGTGAAGGTCAATGTTGAAAACGTTATTGTGCTTTGTACATATGTCTATACATATGTGTGCCAAATTTCTAGGCATTTGATTGAGCCATTTCCAAGTTATCTTGTTCACAAAAAAGTGGTTAGAAATAAGAAAAATATATAATAATAAATAAAGGCAATTCTAACGAAATTATAAGGTGGTCTGTACGTTATACAGCCCACCTGAATATTGAGAATTATCGCATTTCTTCGTAATTAAGAGAAAGTATATTTAGCAAAGCGTGTTGTCAGACTCATAAATTTTGTTAATATTACTACGATAGCGTTTGGAATAATTGCTGGGTAGTGATTTTTTTACCTTATGTACTTTTGATAGGTTGTATTGTCATTCACTTCACATTTTTCAGATGTGAATACTTTTACTAAATTTAAAAGGCGGCCAAATCTTGTATTAGGTGGAATTAAGTGCAAACAGCAAATTCAGAGAAAATAAAGATTACTGAGGAATATTTCATTCAATTCGATACTGACCTTGCTGAAAATACTTTTCGTAAAATACTATATCATGAATTTCTTTTTCTCGATCATCCAGGTAGCTAATCTCTCCGAGCTGGCTGTTTATATTGTGACACGATATTTGCCTTGGCGACAGTATCTTCATAGATCTTTAAACAATTTTAAGCATAATAGTCTAAAACTTCACCTGATGCAGAAACTTTGAATTTGGCAACCGCAATTGTTTATGTGTGTAATTACCATTGTATTATTGTACTTTCTTTGTCCCTTTTTGTGTTTAAAATTTGCGGATCCTCTAATAATAATAATAATAATAGCTATAGTTCTTGAATAGCGCTTTTCGGGACCGAAGGCCCTCTCAAAGCGCTTTACAGGTATATATATTATTACCCCGGTCATCGGATTCAGGCTTACCCGCATACAATGCATGCACATTCTCCACTCCCTGAGGAGCATTCCAGCCAGGCGTCATTTTTACAAGCGCACACTTGCTAATCTAAGCACATTAGCTTTCGCATCCTACCATTTAGCACCTGGGTGAAGAGTGGCAAATGTAGATTAATGTCTTGCCAAAGAGTGCCGGTAACTTTTTTTGGTAATCCAAATACTTCGTAATTTCCTTGAGTATACTTTCCATTTTATTCGCTTATCTATATGTTTTCAAGAAATATTTTATTGTATTCATTACCTTTGTATTTTTTGTTATGAAAGTGGTGAATAAATCCAATTAAATTCAATACGGAGTAAATGATAATAAGTAGCAATTTAGGTTAGGGTAAGGATAAGTGCAGTGGCGGATCCAGGGGGGCCGCCCCCCCCCCCCCCCGGGATAACAAAAGTGTAATAACACGTTAATTTTACCTTTTTTTTTTAGAAGTCCCCCCTGGCGCTCAAGAGGGTTGCGATTTTTGTCTCGCCTGCGTAGCAAAATGCGAGACAATAGGCGCCGCTTTTCCGGTGATGGCGGCGGCGACGGCGACGGCGTCATCATCAAAAACTTAACCTTTGAATTTTTGATATAATTTTAAAAGTTTTAGTTCTTAGTCAATGAAACTTGGACTAGGGTAATCAAGGATCCCCAATCATGTGAGAAGTATTTCAAGTCACTAATTTAAGGTCAAAGGTCATTTTAGACCAACAAATGAAGACTTTGTTGTGGCATCAACATCAAGATTTTGAATTTTTAGCATATTTTCAAAATTGTTTGTTCAAATGCCATTAAATTTGTACCCAGGGGTTATCAAGTATCACAAATCATAAGACACAAATTCCAGGCCACAAGGTCAAAGGTCTTTTTAGGTCAGTAGACTTGGATTATGTTTTCACAACTTAATATGAGAATTAATATTTTTTTTTAATTATTAATTTGTTCATATTTCATTCAAGTTATCGATCGTGGTACAATTAATAGTAAATAATTCTTCTGATGATTCTTAGTCAATATTCACTTCAAAATGCTGATTATATTCAGAGGATTTCATTTTGGGGGGTCTGCTAATGGGCCACCCTGCCTATAAATAATGTTCCAACCTCAATTTTTCATCATATCGAATTGCGTAATGCAGGCGAGACCGCCGAGAGCGTTTCTCTTGTTCAAATTTTCTTGAGCCCCCCCCCCCCCCCCCCCAAACAAAATTAGTGGTCACTACCCCCGAAATAAACGTCAATTCACTAAAGAAAATTAATATTATAATGCTTCATCATACTTTTAAAAAGTCTAATAAAGAGTACATGTATTATTATTAATAATGCGCCAACTCCACATGGATTATGTGCTCTACGAGGTAAAAAAGAATCGTATCCCAATTTTTTTTCTTTTTGCATTTACTACAGAAAACGCTGCAAAGAATTATTCTCCCATCCTCTCTTTATTTATTTCTTTCATTCATATGGTTATCTCTATCTTCTCTCTTTTTTCATTATTATTCTCGTTTTCTCTTCTCTGGTCATATTTGGTCTAAATCAACCTCCCCAATCGTCCCCATCAATATACAGTGCGTCCCAGAAAAAAACGAAACCGAGAATTATCGATGTTTTATTATAACTTAGTCACATTTATAATTACTAAATGACACATATTTGGAAAGCTTAGATCCTCCTCTTTCATTTGATGCAACTCATATGATGCATATTTCATGCATAAGTGATTAAAATGAATTTGAAGAGAGGAAACCAAAAAGTCATTTGGCGGACGGTATCTGAATTTCAAGGAAAAATCATATTTCTAGAAAGGTGAGGTTCTGTCCTTTCATATGACACCTCAATCAGGAAAAATGAGCAAGGAATGACAAAGTTCTGTTTGTTTAAAGTAGTGCTTGCATTTCCAAAATGTTATCAAACGAATTCGTTTTCACTGGGTGCTTGCCATGACAACAAGCAGAATTGACAACAGACTTTAAAACTCCGTTTCGTTGAGAATCAGCCATGTACGAAGTTATTCGTCTACGGCTGATTGTCAACGAAATCAACCTCCCCATTCATCCCCGTCAATATATAATGATCTATTCTAAAGAATCCCTACAAATTATTTCTAAAAAAAGAACAAGATATGGTAGATTCATTTAATAGTATTGTCTTTGAAATATATTCGTTTAAACAAATCAAATTAAATCAGAAAAAAAAACGTATATTGATGTATGACACTGGTAAATGGCTTCAACTTACAGGTAATGTATGCATTTGGCTTTTCTTTCAAATATAACGACATCCGGAATGGATACATACAATCGTAACCCTTGAACACACAGATTTAATCAACTCTAGTTCACCTTCTTTGATTCATATATTTAAAGGAAAGGTATTTTATAATTATGTGGTTTAAAAATACCAAACATGGCCACATACTTGGTGATGCCTCATAAAATGAATCAAAAGCGTCCACTTCGTTGACCATGAAGTTGTTATTTCATTTACACAACAGTCATCACATGACCATGTCGGAGTGCATCAACTCATTATACGATGGTGGCGGTTGATTCGGTGGTTCTGCAGAAGGAGCGGATGGCTGCACCGTAGGATGAACAGAATGAAACTGGTAGCTGGCAGGTTGAACCGGTGTGAACTGGTTTGTTGCAGGTTGACCATATTGAATAGACCCCGCTTGGTGTGCAGGTTGATATGAGTACATATAAGTTGGTTGACCGCCTGCTCCTTGAATAATGGGAGGCTGTACAGCAGTTGTTGTCATGGCAGCGCCAGAATACATCACTGATGGTGAAAAATTGCGTCTGATACGACGGCACCAGGCGATACCAAGGATCATCAGTGTGACTCCAACAACTAAAAGCGACGACCCTATGTTTACCTTAATCTGATCTGCTTGTGCAGATGATGGGGAGCTATATAAACTGTTTAATGTTTTCCCCGGGACTGCTCCTAAGAATATTAATAGGATTCCCATGAATATGCTTAAACAGGCGATGACTATCAAACAAAGTGAACAAGGATAGTGTTGCGTGCATGTCGTTTCTTGAGAACTGGTATTCACATTATAGGTGTTTGTCTGTACCGTAACTGGTGCAGCTCTTGGGGCACTGCTTAATTCTATTTTTGGTCCACAGTTTGTATACAGTGCGAGAGCGAAGGAAATGAGCTCCGGATATGCAATCGAACTCTCGGTCTATCCACTTTGGTGATCTCTTGGAAGGTTTTTATCCTGAAAATAAAAATACATACATGTATCAATATATGTGACCATTCATATTCGGCATTGATTTAATGTCCTAGAAATGATGTTATAAATCAGCACTCTGCAGATGTAGTTATGACAATAAAAATTGGCGGTTGGTTGATTAAAATATAATATAATATGGTGACCAGAAATATGTGACGAATTACATTTTATTCATCATCATAGAAAAGACCAGATTGCTTTTACATTGTGCTTATGTCGTACATGATTTATAGTCTTTTTTTTTTAATGCGCAGCGCCTGCATTTAAATGAGAACTTTGGGGCTTTAATTACATGTATGTCCGCAGCCTGCTCGCTTAAAGGTAATACAAAGTTTTGGAAATTTTGAAAATTGGGTGGATTGTGATTCTTTACAATTTTGATATATTTGGATGCCCCTGTGGATGTATAATAAGCACTAGAAAATTTAGCCCCTAAAACACCTTCTGTTTTCGAGAAAAATTGAATATAAACATTTACCGGTGCTCCCGGTAAATTTTGATAAATTTCGAATAGCAACTACGGCCGTACAATGGTAGCTGCGACCATGAAAATCTCAGAATATGTAGTTGTGATATATAATTTCCAAACGGGAATAGCTTAATCGGTCGATTTTAGTCAAGAAACATTGTTTTATAGCTTAATTAATATCTTGACCTTGAGAGGGAGCTATACAACATAAAGAGTTTATTATCTAAAATTTCACAACTCTCGACTCGATTCTAACTGCGACAACGATCACTGAATATTGTGGGATCGCATATGCTCCCAATATTATTTATTACTTATTACTTATTACAAAACAAAAATATGTTCATTTGAACCAAATTCATGACCCCATACCAAAACTTTGTATTACCTTTAAGATTCTCTGTTTGAAGAAACGCACATCGTCAATAGTAGTCCACCCACTGGCCTGTTGTGCACGATTTCGCTATCGTCTGGTTGAGTGCATGTATAGCGCGCACACACACACACACACGATTTTTTTTCTTCGGGGAAAGTGAATCACTGGAGTAAGTGAATGAGCGCCGTGATCATGACTGCGCCATCTGTAAGTTATGTGAGGGGGTTGCACGTTAATAAAAAATCGTCCAGGACGTGGACTACGTCAATAGTGGCACAAGGTTTTAAAAGTTAAGACAAGTGAAAATCTAATTAATCACAGATCTTACCCTCGATCAAAAAAATGAATTAATACATTAACAAATAAATAAATAAATGAAATACTGTGCATCAAAAATTTCCATTTCACTTTCTGTCTCGTCAACACTGAAATCAAACCTCTTCAAGATATTTGTAAGCCAAGGTTTGGGTGCGAAAAGAAGTAGAGTGTTGTGACTGCCCTCAATCATAATACAATACGAATCACACTTACCTATATAAGGCTAACCAGGCTTAAGAGCTCTTACTACAGTACAATACGTGATACAAATCGGATCATGCGTCCACAGCTTCAGCACATGATAATATTAGTATTACTAATGATCGTAATCCAATATCGCCACCATAATCGAATAGCATGGTTACAAGCAGTGACGTAAGATTCATGTAAATGACAAAAATAACACCGATGAAACGTTTATTCCATTCCAACACGGCAAGTATGCGCGATCTAAAGTATGTATAACCAGCATACATGAGATGAATAGAGGCGACATTCGCAGACGGTAAATGACCGCCAGGTAAAACTGGCCATGGCATTGGGTAATCCTGACCATCGGGAAAGCTTGACCATTTGGGTCAGCTTCTGGGACGTTACCTCATCACTGGAGAACTCATTAACCAATCAACGGTACCTATCAAGTAAGATACATGCGCTAGCTTGTGTATAATGACCTCCTTACCATCCGAAGGAGAAAATAGTTGTTAAGCAGCATTTTTACTACGGACACACAGACATTTTCACGAAATGTCGTCCTCTTTCTGATCGTACGCTGAATGTTCATGTACATAATTATGATCACGTGGTTATGGAAAGCCATGTAGGAACTTAAAGCTATGGAAAATTAAAAATCAAGGTAAAGTCAATTGTATAATCTTCTGGACGCATGATTAAGTGTTCATATTATTTTTTTTTAAACAACTAAATATTGAGAATGATCGCAATTCTTAGTAATTGACAGAAAGTATTTTAAGCGAAGCGTGTTGTCAGACTCATTAATGTTGTTAAGATTACTACGATAGCGTTTGTAATTATTGCTGGGTGGTAATTTTTTACCATAATTATGTACTTTTGATTGTATTGGTTGTATTGTCATTCACTTCAAATTTGTCAGATGCTCATTCTTTCACCAAAGCTAAAAGGCAACCACATCTAAACAGTAAATTTAGAGAAACAACAGATTACTCAGAGGAGTATGTCATTCGATTCGAAATTGACCTTACTGAAGATACTTTTCAAACAATACTCTCATTCACTGCACACTATATCATGAATGTCTATTTCTCACCTAGATAGCTTATCTTTCCGAGCTGGCTGTCATTGTGACACGATATTTTCCTCGGCGACAATATCTTCGTAGATACGGAGTAAACATTAAGTAGCAATTTAGGTTAGGGTTAGGATAAGTGTCAGAGTCAGGTATAGTAATTGTTCTAGACTTAAAGTTTGGAATTAACTAGCTTACTTTATGGCATTGATGGCGGAGCAATTGTCACCAGAGAATATCTAGTAGACCCACACACACACTCACACACACACGCACACACATACACACACACACACACACACTCACACACCATGCCAAGTTTCTCTGTCACCCTTTCCCCTTTTTACTCCAGCCCACTTGTTACCCCCATATCTCTCTCTCTCTCCTCTCCACTCTCTCTCTCTCTCTCTCTCTCCCTTCTTCCTTTTTTCAGACGTCTTTTCAATCTGTATTTATATTTGAATCTCCTATGTTACCGACGATCTATTGTACTACCCTACCACCTACACAACATACACTGTCGCTCATAAAGGTGAAATATATATTTTTTTACCCCAATTTATGAAATTATTTTTAAAATAATTTAAAAATAATAGATCTAGATAATAGTATACATACTCAGATGTTATTGAATAACAATTTGCCAATGTGTGTTTTGCGTGACTGGAAACTCCTACCCTAGCCCCCGATGCGTATATTCATGGTTCAGTGACATAGCAATGGCCTCGTAACTGTGAGGCCCCAGGATCAAAACAGTATCGATGTGCTATATTAGTGCCCTTTTATGGGGCATTACTCCTCATTACTGTCATTTATGACTTAAGGGCGTAGGTCACCTAGTTGATAAGCATAGTAGCATACACATGCTTTAGCAGTCACGCAAAACACACATGGGCAAATTGTTATTCAACAAAATCTGAGTATGTATACTATTATCTAGATCTATCATTTTTAAATTATTTTTAAAATAATTCCGTAAATTGGGGTAAAAAAAAAATATTCAACCTTTATGAGCGACAGTGTACGTGCTGCTTCTCACGCGACTAATTGCATTTAGTTTTACTTGAACAATAAACGAGACAAAAGGCTCATGTTCTCATGATATCAAATCGTCTCTATTTATTTAAATCATCTCTATTTATTTAAATCATTGTGCTATTATCAAGCACTTTAGGTATGGTAAAGTAACGACAAGGAACTATTCAAATGAAAACGAGCTACTGTATTCAGCCATAGTATCAGGGAATACAGTATAGGTTTCTCAATATACGGAAGGTCCGTGGTTCGAATTCTGAATGGTTCCTTATCGGTCAGATTGTTAAATATAGGTCTTACAAGAACAGTTAACTTACAAGTTTTGACTATTAAATTAGAAGCGGGAGTACCGATAAAGCAGTGACTGTAAAGGAGAGCTCTGGTGAGTGATGAGGCTCATTATTAAAACCGGCGTGGTGTGACCTCTAGCCCAACACACAAATTGTACAGTCCGATTGAATCCATGATTTATACGTACATATATATATATATATAAATAAATAAATGAATATCATTATTGGGCCTTTAACACATACATAAAAACAATAAAAACCATTCGAATGAGTAACAATAATTATGAAACATGTATTTCCTATACTTCTTATTGACTCATCATAACACATGTCATTGGTCTTTTTTCTTTTTATATTTCGGCACTTTCGCAAGGTATAATATGGATACAATTTTTTTTTTAAATAGGCAGCATTCATGTACTCAGAATTGACAGAATTGACAAAATTGACAGAAATGACAGAATTATACAATTTAGATTATGATAAAAGAAGTAAATATCAATTCAATATAGAAAATTAATTCTATAATGCTTCATTATACTATAGGGTTAAAGTCTGATATAGAGTACATGTATTAATAATGCACCAACTCCACATGGATTAAGTGCTCTTCGACTTGAAATATATTTTCGAATCGTATCCCAAATTCTTTTCTTTTTGCATTTACTACAGAAAACGCTGCAAAGAATTATTTCCCCATCCTCTATTTATTTATTTCTTTAATCCATATGTTAATCTCTTTCTTCTCTCTTCTTTTAGCATTATTCTCGTTTTGTCTTCTCTGGTCATTTTTGTTATAAATCAACCGAAGACCTTTAATACACAAGCCGCTGTTTTAAAGACATTCCCCCCGTCAATATAATGATTTAAAGAATCCCTATACAATTTCCGTATGAAACAGAACAAGATATGGTAATCATTCAATAGCATTGTCTTTGGATTATAATCGTTTAAGCGAATCAAATTAAATCAGAAAAACGAGAAACGTTTATTGATGAATGACACTGGTAATGGGTATTTTACAGGTAATGTATAATGTATCTACTTGGCTTTTCCTTTAAATATAACGACATGGAAGCGCAGAAATAAACCATAACAGTAACGGCCAAGAAATCCAACGATCATACGTTTCATAGTTATTTTTTAATGAAATATGAAAACTAAAATTGAAGAAATGTGTTCGTGGACAAAATCAACCCGAACACCAATTCAAAGAGCAAAATTAATTAGTATGTTCGTTTGAATCATCAGTAATTACGACCAGGCGCGTACGCAGGGGGGGGGGGGGGGTGTTTGGGGGGTTAAACCCCCCCCCCTTTGGTATTTTTATGTGTATAAACCCCCCTAAAAGAACCGAACCTCCCCCCCCCCCCCCCCCCTTTGGTTTTTTTTTTTTTTTTTTTTTTTTTTTTTTTTTAATAATAAAAATTAAAAAAAAAAAAAAATTATTCCCATGGCTGAGTCGATGCGAAATTTCCGGCCCGATTTAAAATCGTTTAAACCCCCCCCCCCCCTTGAAAAATTCCTGCGTACGCGCCTGATTACGACTGCCAAAATTAATATTGGGCGCCAAGTGTCTTGCAACCAGTTTCGCGTATAGTCGGTGTTCTTTTTAGGTTCTGAGAATAAGTCTTTGTAATCGGGGCACATTCTTCTGTATGGGTTTACATACAAACGCAATCCTTAAACACACAGGTTCAATCAACTCTAGTTCACCGTCATGAATTGGATTCATATATTCAAAGGAAAGCTCTTTGCAATGACGAACCTTCGTCATTGCCTTGTTTTCGTTCACATTCTTCTTATTAATATTCTTACTTCTTCTTCCTCTTCTTCTTGTCGTCCGGAATCCCATTCGTTTTGCACGTAGTGCTTGTTATTCCTAGTTAGGTGCTTTCCTCATGTCCTTTTCCTTTCAAATTTCATAGGCATAGTCTCTAACATCTCATCAAGGTCACTACATTCTTCGATTCTCGAAATCACTCATGCATAACCGTCCAGGCGCCATTTTGTCCGTTTCTGGTCCATTTTAAGGCCTTTCTTTCTTTCTTCCTGTCTCCACTATCCTAGATCCTACATCCTTCTAACAAATTCCTCTAGATAGTTTAAGAAATGTTCTTTAATCTGCGACTAATAACCTGCCCTTCAAAATGCCATCTTCGTACTCAAAATTTAAATCTGAAACCGACTCCGTCAAAAATCTCTCAAGTTGTTGAAAAATGGACCCCTAAATAATCTAAAACTGCCATAACTTTCTCATATAAATTCCGTTTTGTATTTAAATCTCACAGTATCTTTATCTTATAATTGCACATAGCCATGCCAAATTTCACGCTCCAATGGCTTTGCACAACATAAATAGCGCCCTCTAAAGTTCTGGGAATTGGCTTTTTCTCTGTGGCCGTATCTCCATAATGGCTTGGCAAACCCGTACCTTTTTTTGGATTTAGATACTTGAAGATATGCCCTTTCCAGCCATATACAAAATTATATACCCTATCACTGACCAAATTTGAGAAAATTGCCCTCCAAATTCGCCATTTTCAAGAAAATTGAGAAATAACTTCAACTTGCTCTAAAATGGCGATCGTTATACCTACATCAATGAAACTTTGCAGACATATGTATCCATATACGTGACAACTGTTTACCAAGTTTGGTAAAATTCGAATATGTCAGCGCAAAGTTATCGCCAAAAATGATGAATTTACTATGGATTACGTAATAGCGCGTTCAATGCGCGCAATACATTGCGCGCAGTTAACAATGGTGTCAAAGTGACCGCAATGAAGTGCCCTTTCGGATGATACCAAGTATTATATATGTTCACACAGAAAATTGTGAGTAAATCGCATTTGAACAAAGATCACTACACGAATTCCGCCGAGGTCCCGCCCGAACCTAACACGTTTCGGCTATGACGTCATTTTTTCAGACTGCTTTTCGCCCCTTAAAAGTCCTTTTTTTTCCTTGAAATTTTGCAGTGACATGCCGAGTTCCAATACGCAGGGCACCTCTCGGCCGGATTTTTGAAATTGGTCAAGGGGGCCATTTAAGACGCCATTTTGTCCTATACATCTATTTTACATCACGTGTTTCGATAGGATTATCATAGAAAAAAAGAGAGTGGTTTACAATAACAACCATGAAATTCTCTTTCTAATGATACCAAATACGGCCTATAAAGAGACGTAAAGAGAGAGAGAAAAAACAATTTAACTCCGGCCATAATACAGATCCTGCACGTTTTCCGCCCATTCATTACACGCATGGTTTATGGGGATATCGGGTTCACGCTTTTGGCCCCCAGAACGATCTTGATTGCAATGTCAAACATGCACCAAATCCCATTGGTTTGTGCACGCAGTGCTTGCGAGCCCTTTCTAGGTTCTTTCCCCTATCCCAATTTCTTTCAAACTTCGTAGGCATAGTACCATCCCATCAAGGTCACTGTTGATGCCTTTCTTTCGCCCTACCTATCTCAAATATCACAGAAGCTACAGATTTCGTGCAAATTGCTCTGGATAGTCCGAGAGAAGCTCTTTCGGTTGACATGTAGAAACATGGCGTCATTGCACGCACATCGTTCTGACACGATTGCATTTCTAGTTTATAATTGTGAGGTTTAAAAATACCAAACATGGTTACATCCTTGGTGATGCCTCATAAAATACCTATATTTGTGTCAAAAGCGTCAACTACGTTGACCATGAAGTTGAAATTTCATTTAAACAACAGTCATCACAGTCCCATGGGACAATGCTGTCTTTCTGTCGGAGTGCATCAACTCTTTATACGATGGTGGCGGTTGATTCGGCGGTTCTGCAGAGGGAGCCGATGGCTGCGCCGTAGGATGAACAGAATGAAACTGGTAGCTGGCAGGTTGAACTGGTGTGAACTGGTTTGTTGCAGGTTGTCCATATTGAATAGACCCCGCTTGGTGTGCAGGTTGATACGAGTACACATACGTTGGTTGACCGCCTGCTCCTTGAATAATGGGAGGTGGTACAACAGTTGTCGTCATGGCAGCGCCAGAATACATCACTGGAGGTGAAAAATTGCGCCTGATACGACGGCACCAGACGATACCAAAGATCATAAGTATGACTCCAACAATTAAAAGGGTTACCCCTACGTATAACTGAGCCTGATCTGCTTGTCTAAGTGAGGAGCTATAGGAACTTTTTAATGTTTTCATCATGACTGCTCCTACGATCGTGTTCACGAGTCCTATGAATAGGCTTATACAAGCAATGACTATCAAACAAACTGAGCAAGGATAGCAGTGTTGCGTGCATGACGTTTCTTGGGGACTGGTATTCATATTATAGGTGTTTGACTGTACCGTAACTGGCGCAGCTCTTGAAGCACTGCTTGATGCCATTTTTGTCCAGTTTGTATACAGTGCGAGAGCGAAGGAAATGAGCTCCGGATTTACAATCGAACTCTCGGTCTATCCACTTTGGTGAACTCTTGGAAGGTTTTTATCCTGAAATATAAATTACATGCGTGTATATGATTTAATTTATGATCATTCACATTCAGCATTGATTTAATGTCTTAGGACGGGTGTTATGAAGCAGCACTCTGCAACTGTATTTATAACAATATACAATTTGGAGGATGGTTGATTAAAAAAGCTAAGAATATGGTGATCGGAAATATGTGACGAATTTAGCTTGTTACATTTGAAACTTAAAAGTACATTTTATTCAACATTATAGAAAAGACATGGAACCCGTCTTATAAAGAGATGATATCAAAATCGCAACTATGTAGGCCTACATAAAAGATAGGAGACTGTAAACTTGCGATTAAAAGAGGACTTATGATCGATTTGGATCATTTGTAACTCTAAATACGGGGCCCAGATTACTTTTGCATGGTTCTCATGCCGTACATGATTTATGGTCGTATGGTTTTAAACGATAAGCCAGTGGAAAATATAATGAGACCCGAGTCCGTGTTTTTTGTCTACCCTGATTAAAAACCTAATGAATGAATAAATGAATAAATAGATAAATGAAATACCAAACACCAATAGTTTTTTTCGACTTTCGGTCTCATCAACACTGAAAAACAAACCTTATACAAGGTTGGGCTGCGAGAAGAAATAGATTGTGAGCACCCCCCCCCCCCCTCAAAGATCTTATTTGTTAGTAAAGATAGCATTTGAATGTTTACAAATACATTTTTGTTAAGGTGAGTTATATAACATGAGGTACAAAAATAGGCTATTTGGGCTAAATTCTGGCGAATGAATATGTCACAATCAAGGGCGTAGCCAGGATTTTTTAAGGGGAGGTTTTTTTTTACCAATTCGTGGGTAAATATTTAGTTGCGAATCAGCCAGCGGGTGAATAAGTGGGGGTATGGGGGGGGGAGGGTAAGGAGCACTATTTTTAAAAAATGGCCAGGGGGGGCATAGATAAAACACAGATAAAGGGTGTCTTTAACATTCTAAAACACCCCCTCGCTACACCAATGGATACAATTATAAGTGTGACATCTTAAGTTGATCGATTTGTATTGCATAAATATAATTTCATAACAATTTATAGTCGTTGTTCTGCTTATAAGCTCCCCCCCCCCCCCCCCCCAAACAAAAACAAAACGCTGGGAGTGGAACCTGCAGAGAGTATGGGGCAACCAAGGTTAGGACAGCAGACTAGCGCTAGTGGGAAGGTCAAAGTTCACTCATTTTGCGAGCTATCTAGGGACCCGAATACAGTGGTGGTGCATGCCAAACAAGCGCAAGGACAGGTAGGGCAAGGTACGTTCCCTGGCTCGGCACTGACCTCGATAAATGGCTTATTCTACCCAAGCCTTATAACAATGATGTGAAATGGACAATATCAAAATAAATTTTAGTTAGAGAATCACGTGTACCTTTAAAACATTTTTATAAAAACATTTTTTTGCGCGAATTTCACATTCGTATCTGACTGAGTAATACATCAGCAGCTAGTGCAGGCATATAACCATATAAGTAACTGATGAATCTCGTCATGTTATATAGAAATCATGTTAAATCAATACTGAAAATATTTGTTACAGGCCGTCTGTAGCTTTCGACTCCATGATTATTACTTTAACAATGGCCCTAAATTCATATAAAAACATTAATTTGGGATTACTTTCCGTTTCAATCTTATACTTTATAGCAACGAAAACGATCCTTACCCGATGTCAGTATATATATCTGCCCGGGATATCTGCTTCATCATGACATGATCGAGGAGTGGCTGCCGCTATTCAAAGCTAATCTGCAGTCTGTGCTGTTGTGTTGATCAACTCAATGAATAATAATATGCTATACCAAATGGAAAATGTCTTTGCAAGTTTGCATGCATTTCCTCTCATTTGTTTTTCCAATCTAGCGCCGAGCATTAACAAAAAGCTGCTGCAGCAATGCCTATGCATATATGTATATAGCGGTTGTGTGACAGAAAATGCACAGATATGTATGGAGAGCTAGAGGTCAACTCGTTGACACCGAACCAGTGTGATTCATCATCCAGCGATTAGAAGCGTGCTTATGGAAAGCCATTGGAACTCAATTGCAGGCTATGAATTAAATTCAGAAGAAAAGTCATCAAAGATCATAGTATAGGCCTATTCTGAGTTCTTATTTATTGCATGCAGAGGTCAGCATTTTATCGTGTTCTTAACAAACACATGGGCCCGTATTCTGAAGTCAGGTTAACTAAACCTGAATTCAGAATAGGTCCATGAGTTATATATTACACATTAGGTTACAATAATTTGGCCAATGACCGTAGAAAAACCCTCACTCCTCTTACAAAGAAGACTCTTTACATTGGTCTTAGCAGGTATATAAGTAACTGCACAATCTTATACATAGGAATTCCATTATGGACTAAGGAGTGACTACACAACCACTGCCCCAACAAAAATGATTTCAATGAATGCGCATAAGCATTGAATAGGGTTGCTTCTACCATTAGTTATATTTTGGCAGAGTTTCTTTAGGGTGAAAAAATATTTAAAATCTTTTACGTGTAAAAGAAAAATACTCCTGTAGACGTTATTATATTATTCATTCCAATATAAGAACGGTTTATTACACTTTATTATCATAAGGTATTTTACATGACTTGCAAGAAAGGCACACCAATGTTTGTACTGTAAAATGAAACACACTGAAATTGGGATTACATTTGAAATATATCAACAATGACAATTTACATATTGCAATCTGAGGTAATGGAGGATACAAGTTTTGTAGCGTGTGCCTGTCATTTGATAATTTGGGTGTTCGCTTTCAGAAAATTGTGAACTCAATTTTTGCTCGTCCGCCGCGTACAAAATATTGGTAACACATCTTAATGACGAGATTCCACATAATGGAATTGAACTGACATGATGATATATGATTTTAAAAGTTATAGCCTGTAAATAAGATAAATACATCAAGTTGTATACTTTATTCATTACAACAAAGTGACAGTGATATGAGTGAACTAGCGGATGGTTGCTATTATTGGTATTGAAACGAATATACATTTGACGTGATGGTATTCGAGTTGTGGTCCCCAAATTTGTGAGTGAATTTAAGCGGGACTGCACTACTTGTAGCTACTTGCGCCCTCTATATAATCAACAATGCATAAGAGGTACCCGTTGGTCTCCCATGGTCCCCTTTTTCTTCTGTGTCCCCTTTTTCTTCTGTCAATTGAGAGCTGATTTGATGAGATAACCACCTGCCAGTGATCCTACAGGGAGGTCTAATCCCTCTTGTCCAAATAAAGATATAGGATTTAATATTGTGCCACTTTCCTCCGCAAATGATGTTTTATTCTTTGAATCGGAGAGGAGGGTGCATCAATCAATTAGGAATAAACTTCATGATGTGATTTGAAATTGAACTCCTTTACCATTAAAATATATAATATATTACTGTACCTTTTCACAATTGCTCGTAATTTCTTTAATTTCGAATAGTGGTTACGGGTCGGATGTATTGCCGCATAGCGAGTGAATTGCTGAAATAAAATGTTCCGACAAAACAGTGCAGCAAATTTAAAACGAAACGCAATATTTGATAAAACTTTCTTTGTATAAACTTTGTTGATATTATTGCAATATTACAAAATAATGTTCTGTCCAGTCCTTATTGTTTTTAGAGCTGGTTTCACCAGACGACATCGCTTCCGTTAAGTATACATGGCCTTGAGGTTGAAAAATTCTAGATCTTCAAGAGTACAGAGTTCTTGTAGTCATGATAGATGTTCCATTGTCTGTTCCCCCCCCCCCCCACCATCGCATACATGCAGTTTGTTCATCGTCATTAATCAACCACGCCATGGATGCATATCATACAATTTTCTGTATCGTCTCTTTCGGGCAGCTTATGATGAGAAACGACTGAAACCTGAGACGCGATCCAAATTCGCAATTAGTAATCCAGATTGTCAAGGGTATACCATCCGGATGAAAATATGATCCTAAACATGGTGTTTAAACAGACGAGGTAGTCTCCCAATATGACAATGTTGATGTTTAGTAGATAGCAAGAGAACTAGAGATCCCCATTGAGTATGAACAGGGAGGTACCTGGTATGACCATGCACATCGTCACCAAGAGAGTAAGATGGCAAACCCCGTGTGGGCCCTCCGCTCGTATGTTGCGAAGCAGTCTCGCTAAGCACTCGTGTGATGTTTTGAAAGCTTCGTACCACTTCAGTTTTTCCTCCTGAATTATGATATTATGACGTCTCATAGTTGTAGTGATGAGATAATACAGCGACACCCAACAAGCTGGTTTTTCCCAACGATCAATCAGCACAAAGAGTCATGATGATCTGTCAGATGTTCACTGATTATTGATGTCAGACTTCACTGGATCTGTTTTTCCCCAAAGGCTCACCGCTTCATGGTAAGTAGGTGGGGCTTCATTCGGAGTGCCTTCATCATGGTCCAATGGATAGGTCAGTAGCTGAAAGGTTGCATGCTGGTTATAAATTGGAACTTGTGGGTAATTATCCGAAGGACTGGCGGATAGAGATGCTTCTCCTTCGAGCAAAGTTACATTGTTTGTAGGACATTCTGCAGTACGGCAGCAAGATCTGGAACAAACCAAGAGGCTCATAGATGTCAACATAAGCAAGGTGACTCCAGCGATCATGAAGGCTTTCCCAAAGGCGCGGCCATTTTCTATTGTCTCAGGCTTCACAATGTCCATGCCACCATATATTATCATAGGTACAGACGTTCCAAGGAGACTCCACATAATGACTCGTGCAATCCACTCTTGTACTTCTCTCCTCGCACATATCATGGTGAAACCCAAGGCAAGAAGTTAAAGGCCAGTTGTTCTTGTGCAAACCAGTGAGGCAATGGTTATGTGTTTTTTTGCTGCCACCTTACGAAGGGAAGACCTGGCACGCGATGATGATGATGGTCACACGTCACAAATATCGAAGACTGAAACCAAGATCTAGAACAAGAAACAAAGTCGGTGTATGTAGGAAAGTATTAAAATCGAGAACAATCGTGCTGGAGGCCAAATAGTCTATATATCACAGAACAATTAACACCCTTCGATATAGACGTAGCCACGTACATTATGTTTAGGTTATCACTATTGTTATGGGTGTCTTGTGACCGGCCCTCCAAATTGTAATCGGAAGCCAATAATCTTTAGACTTCACCTTCCTTTCTTAAATCACTAGTCAGCATTCATCCTGTGAATGAGGGAGGAGGGAAGGAATGATGGATTGTTTGAAGGAAGTGACCGAGATAACCGGACAATAACAGGAACTATATCAAAACGGAAAAAGGGATTTGTGCAAAATACATTGTTGGTCATAATGGTGGAATAATTATTTTTATCCCAATTTATTGAATGATTTTGACAATGATTTATTCCTCAATGATCTAGATAGTAGTATACATTCTCAGATTTTAGTGCCTGTACGTGTAACACACAATTTTATGATGGAATATGAAGTGGGCAGCTCTGAAACATTTTTGGTTCATGTTCTTTTTGAAGATTTTGTATGGTGACTGGCATATCATTGATAGAACTTAAGAAAGGCAGGAGGATTCCCCCCCCCCCCCCCTGTTTCCTCTTTTCTCTCTCACTTTCTCTCTCTCTCTCTTTCTCTCTGTTTCTCTCTGTCCCAATGTCAAATCTCAAATTAAGAGGACCGGGGGAATAATTATTTCTTTATATCTGGTTATGAAAAAGCATTTGAAAGTTAAATTATCATAAATGTGCTCTTAATATTAAACTAATTTCACTTTTTCAAAGAAATCTTCTCGTTCAAAATTATAATTCCCTCATCGGCCATTTTGAGCTCAAGACTATTATAGTAAGAAATTAATGGAGTGGTTTCGAGGGAAAGGCATTCATCTGTTCGCAATGAAAGTGGGTGTAAAAATTATCTATATAGACTAGTTAATAAACGAAAAAATAACAATTGTATCTATATCAAAGCAACGCCACGTACAATTAATTAATTAAATTAATTAATTTATACACGCTTTCATGTCATACAAACTTCCGCTGCATTTTATTTTGGCACAGTCAGTTATTTTCTTTGGCAAATTGTTTTTTTGTTTTGAAAGCAAAATTAATATTTTCAAAATATATAATGGATATAATATCATCCGATCCTGATATTTTCCCGTCGAATTTTGGTCCCGTGGACATGCTGCAGTTTTTTCTCTTACTTTTATTTCATTATTTATTTTATGCGTTCTTATTATCAAGTTAGGTACGCAGTGTAAACATTGAAAATATTACACGAAAGAACGTTAATCAGCTTCACAATGAGTATATTCGATAGAATTTCTTAGGCTTGTTTGTACGAGTCCAAAGTCCATGCATTGCTTTACTTGTTGAGCAGAGTACTGACGGAGTTTGTAAACTTGACTTCTAGCTAGCAAAAAAAACTGGCTACTTTTAATACATTGATAGAATTTGCGACCGAATAGCACTGTACCAAACTACCTTTACATGTCAAAAACTGTCAGACTATCAACCAATTCTCGCTACCCTAAATAGGTACGAAAATCTCGAAATTCGCGAGACGAGGTAATTTTCACTCTCTCGGGTCGTCACTACAACTTCCGGTATAGAGTCCCATCCCAAGTCACGGCCTTCATCCACCCCCATTTTTCAGGGTTCTTACGCTTGGAATCATGAGCCCAGCACTGTGCAGCCTCACAAAAGAAAACCATCGTCACTGATGTCAAAAGACGCAAAAAACAACGAATGAAATGTTCAAATAAACGTTGAAATATTTGCGAAAAAAAAACAAGACCGAGCAGACGACATATTCGGTGCATACACGTTGTGTGGCGACGGCGTTTTACGTTTGCGCTATCGCGCCGCCTGCACAGGAAGCTGTAATGTCGAAAAGCTATCCCATAATGCAATGCGCGTTTTCAGGATTTTCCCCGGATCTCGGCAGAATCGCTATTTGGGGTAGCGAGAATTCAAATCTTTTCTCAAGACACATTTGTTTAAAATAATTGCTTTTGATGATTAACTAATTACTCTGTTCACATTGATGTATGTTTCATATGTATTGTTATTTGTAGGTTTATTCGTAACTTCTTGTTTTGTTTAATATGTAATTGTTTATCTTTGTATTTTGTTTGTTATAGCGCTTAGAGACTTCGTTGGAAGGCGCTTGATAAGCCCCGTTTTTATTATTGGTATTATTGTATCAGACAGTCATGACTAGTTTGTTAAATACATGTTCACAAACTTATGATTGAAGTGAATAAATCCTTTTAATTAAGCATAATTTTCCATGTTATTAACTGCAACTGTTTGAAAAATTCATCCGTTTCATTTCATATCTCAATGGGCACAAAGTCGGTACTATACGAATAATAGTAATAATAATATTAATTATAATAATGATTAAACTAAGATAGTAATGATATTAATGATGATAATGATAACAATAATACTATCAATAATAATAATAACAATGATATAATAAGAACGATAATGATAATGACGATGAAAAAAGGATGATGATGATGATGATGATGATGATGATGATGATGATATCTAATAATAATTGTATAAAGAAGAAGAACGAGAAGAAGAAAAACAAGTAGATGGACAAGAAGAAAATAAAAATAACAATGTTTTTATTTTCATTTACAGATACAAACAGATATATTAGCTACAGAGCCTTCTTTATTTCCCTTGACCGGCTGATCTTGCACAAACAGCGTTACCGCATGATTTAACAGGTGCAGTGATGTCACCCGTGATTAATTGGGTAATTAGGTCGACATCTACTACTGATCAGTAATTTGATGTAACGTGGGCTACAACGTAAAACATTACTACTAGGTCGAGCGTCGCACTGTTTTGACAACCGTTTTCCATTGAGTTCTTTTCTCCATGATCTTTGGGAGTTCCTGCCTTGGTAGACAGGTGTCTTTTTCTAACTGGTCTATGTAAGTCATTGCTGGGCGCCCTCTGGTGCGTTTGCCCCTTGAGGGCTCCTAGAAGAGCCTTTGTGAAATGATTTCACTCTTGCTTCTCCAGCAACGACCACTGAAACGGAGGCGGTGGTCTCTCAGTCTGTCTGAGATCGGTGTAATGTCCCTATACAACTCTATCTTTGTCATAATATAACAAAGATAGAGTTGTATAGACTCTTGAGACCAGCACTAAATGTCAACTGGAGGGACCCCTCCAGTTGATTTAATGCTGGTCTCAAGAGTCTTGTGTAGCAACTATCCAATTGTGTTTTTTTCTTCAGGCTATTCATCAATGTCCAGGCTTCTGATCCATAGAGCAGTACAGTTTCCACTGAAGCCCTGAGAAACGGACTTTCAGTTGTCTACCAAGTTTTGATTTCCAAATGGCTGTCAGCTTGTTCAAAGCCGTCCAGGCTTTCGCCTTTCGGATATTCAGATCTTGTTTTGACTGATAAACCCACAAGCAAAGGTGCCGAAAGTCTTGGACCTGCTTCAACTTTGTCCTGTCAGCAGTACGAATCTCGCCTTCACGAAGGTTGTACATCAAGAATTCTGTCCTAGTACTGTTTATTTGTAGACCGACTTGGGGCTTGTTGCAGCATCTACTTGTTTTAGGAGCTTCTGTGCCTTTTCCAGATTGTCTGAAATTGGTGCAATATCATACCATCATGAAATATACTATCACGATTCGATTCGAATATTTATTACTTTAACTACATCTATGCTTTGATTTCAGCGGTGTATATTGGTTTGTCGCAAAATGATGGTGCAATTACACACATCAATGACGCAAATCACTTCACGTCACGCGTTCCATCATACAAGCAAGATCTCTCGATAACACCAAAACACATGGACTCTACGCGTAAAACTTAGCTTTACGCTTGCACGTCCTGACCTGAGAGGCGCGATAGCTCAGTCGGTAGAGGAGTGGTCTCGTAATCGGGTGACCCGGTTTCGAAACCAAGGCGATGCGCTAGTGCCCTTTGGTAAGGCATTAATCTTCATTACCATGTCCCTCGGAGAGTACTTAAAGCCGTCTGGTCGCTTACTTACAAGCATTTAAGCTTTCTTAGCAGTCAGGTAAAATAACCACAAACCACCTATTAAAACAGGTAACAATTACAAGAATGAAAAAGTTTCTCTTGAGTATTAAATTGATATTCTTATTCCAATTACTTTACATTTGCTAATTAAATATTACTTTGCTTCAATTTCAGTTCAGTTTTGTTCCATTTTCTGCGTAATAATTCGTTAGGGATGAAGAGGTGCACGAAGAAAGGCTGAGATGCCGAAAACTTAGCACAAATAAAGGCACAGATAAAGGTGTTGGGCTATGATGCTTAGCTTCACGCTACCACGTTCTGACCCTGGTAAAAAAAAAGGGGTTGTGTCAAACTCAAAAGAGATTCCATGGAACGGTTAGGCCTACAAAAAACTAAGATCATAGTTAACCTCACCCGGTTTTAACATTCCCAAATGAACAATTAAGTAGGATATTCTTCCACGATAAATTTTATTTGGATATATTTACCGTATCAATCATTTCTTCCTCATGAGGATCACCACGCCTTGTGATTTAGTGGAAATTTTGTCTCTCTCTCTCTCTCTCTCTCCCTCTCTCGCTCTTCATCTATCTCTCTCTTTCTCCTTTTGTTTCCACCTTTCTTTAGCAGGTAAAGCCCTACCTTTCAGTGAAAAAAATCTGTTTAAATGTCAATGGCGCATCTAAGATGGGGTTTAAAAAAGAAAAAGATGAATTAAATGAAAAGCAACCCCCCCCCCTCCCCATTTCTTAAATTCCTGGCTACCCCCTGTCTCATTCCCCTAATTTCAAAACAAAAATCTGCTCTTAATGAGTTACTGCCACAAATGGGATAGGCCTATACGATTTTAAGATGAAGGAATATTATATATCCTCCGTTTATAATCATGATAATGGCAGTGATTTACCTATTACGTGTTTGATCGTGGCACCAAAACTTGTTCCATCTAAAACCATATGCAAAATTTGCCTCCTACGATAAAAGAACTTGCTTCGTATTGGAAAATCAGAGGGGAAAGTATAATAAGCCACACACTTGATAACTCATCCTTTAAAAAAAGTCAACGCAGTCGAAAGTTACTTTTTAGTAATCCTTTATTATGTGAAGTTTACCTAATATATTCAATTAATGAATCACCCTATCTCATAATTTATATCAACATCATATGGCTCTTTCCAAATCTAGAAATTGCACATTTCGTATAATCTTATTCTAGGACAAGTATTTACAATACATTGTTTTAGAATGAACTGAAAATAATTGTATTATATACAACATATAATATACTTATTTCCATATAGATAATTGTGTTTTTAAAGATTTTTCCCCTGAACCTCTTCCATTGTATAAATATGAATACATGAATAGGCAGTTAAATTGCCTAGGTCCGTGTGTCGCATTTTCAGCTCGACTTGATGCATACAAGTTTCACTTTTGTCGATGAATACTACTGAAAACTAACTGTCAATATAATATAGATATCTTTTT
Organism: Strongylocentrotus purpuratus; assembly: GCF_000002235.5. Taxonomy (NCBI): domain Eukaryota; kingdom Metazoa; phylum Echinodermata; class Echinoidea; order Camarodonta; family Strongylocentrotidae; genus Strongylocentrotus; species Strongylocentrotus purpuratus. The sequence goes on along the minus strand of NW_022145599.1, from coordinate 5,300,417 downwards.
ATATAAAGAATAAAATTGTAGTTACATATTTATGTACATACCACAACAGATACTAGACGAAACTCGAAGTACAAAAAATTAAGACACGACACATTATATCCGAAAGGAATTTGTACACATCATCAGCTGCTAAAACTTCATGTCATTTATCATTTTCTAATTCTATCAAATAAATTCATTTGCATTGATACCGCAGCGGACCTAAAATATATTTTGGTAAAAAGTATATCCATCCTACAAATATCAGTTTGCAGCTTTTATAAAATGGCAGAAAATGTGTTTTTGGTCCAAGGAGCAGCTCAGTAAAAAAAAAAAAAAAAAATCAAAATGATGTTCGAACTTCCAAAAGAAAATGCATCTTCCGCATGAATTCACTACACCACACCCTAAAGAACGGTTGTAAATACACGTTAGTTCAAGTATAGCTATTTACAGTAGATATCTTACGCGACATTTAGTATTAAACATTTAAGCTGTGATTTGTATACCTTCTAAGAATTTCGTTTTAATAAAATGTACACTTTTAACACATCGGAATCCCTGCTTTGTATAAAAAATGAGAATGCAATCGAATTCAACATATTTACCTGAGAGTAGCAAAGAAGCTATACATTTAACTTCACAGAAAATATTTTAGAGGTCTCGAATCGAATGCACATAGACAATCTGACTATAAAATCAAATGATGTCCCATTTTGAGGTTTAACTAATATGTTTGTTTCACAAACCATATATTTGTTCATGCCATGCTTCCTGTGTAGGGTTCTGAGTAGTTTTGCATGGTGTGAAAAACACGTTGTTTAAATAAACTTTCAATTCAAAAGATGTACCCCTCCTGGTGATTTCTTAAAATGTAAATAATCATCAGTCTTAATTAATACATGATACGCAGGAACTGTTAGAAATATTTCATTCAAACACGAATACACAGGTAATCTTTCATTTGAATAATAATATACTTATAACCATTTCTTTTCCGCTTCCTAGGTAGTCAAGTAATGTTCGTATGATATATTATTTATTCTATATAACCCAAAGGATACAACTGCATTAAGCATTCGCTGAGGTAACGTATGTGTCGATTTGTTTTCAATAATTATTATCTAGTACTGGCCATGACACACATTTCTGAGAAGGAATACATAAATTATTTACAATGAAAAAAAAAACTTTCTATATCAATTCTATGAAAGATTAAATTAAAGAAATTTTTCAAGAGCGTTTAAGTCTCAGGACATTTTATTCATCTTCATGCACTGTCGAAGCATAATGGCAAGGCACTAATTTAAAAGTCGTTGAAATTACATGACAGTACCCCAAGTGGTAGAAAAGGTCCGAGGGCTTCATAAGAATTACAATACACTATAAATTCGTGTTCTAGGTTACCTATGGATTAAGTGGAAATGAAGTATGGGTAGAAAATCATATACAAGAGAGGGGGCATCAAGGAGTTCGCTTGATCTAACAGTGGAATAACTAAACGTAGAAGAAAATGAGAAAGCAAAACAAAAAATCAAATTAAATTGCCTCTAAACAGAAGTTTGACTCTTGCCGACCTGCAAGCACGTTTAAATGTCTCGAATCGCATACTTACAACGAAAACACATTAAATTACCACACACTTGCATTCTAACGGCACCGTTTTATAAGGCACAAACTTCTTTTCTGTATATCTGCATCATACCTAGGGCAATGATTAAGCCTTAAATGCGGCCTATAGGCAGTTTATGCATCATGTTATACTTTACGTTATAAGTATGGACACGAAAGGCACGGACGTTGATAAAAAAAAAAGAGGGGACGTTGGACCCCAATCCCATTTGTCACCGTATTTATCTAAATGCAGTTTTTATCTTCCTCTTTTATGTTGGAAAATCTCTAGAGTTGGTCCAGTGACATTGCCATTGGTGTAGCAAAACTGGAGGGTATATTGAACTGTTTTACTTATAGCCTTGATATATTGATTGACACTTTGATTAATTGTAATGTGTTTACAATTCATGTGTCAAGGTTATCATTAAGATAATATCAAATCAGAGATAGCATGTAAAATCAGACACCCGTATTCATACCACAGAATAGCCGTCGGGATAAAGAAATAACTTGGGTCTCCATTATGCCCAAGGTTCATGACCTCCACTTGCAGTACTCTGTTCATGGCAGGACTCCTTCCTTTCATTGCAGAGCAAATATTTAAAGTGTTTCTCCATATAGGAATTCAGAACGAACAATTTAAACAATTTCCTCCGACATTGATAACCCATGAGCTCGCTCTCTCTGCAGGCTTTTTACCTTTTCTTCATCCTGCGACTTTGTGAGACCAGGCATAGAGGGCGCGCTATCATGCTTAGTCTGCTTTCCCAGGTCTTGTTTGTCATATTTTAGTGCGTTTCCTTGATCCGGATGTGTTTGCTTTTGATTGTTTATGGGGTGGTTTGGAGCTATGGTCTGCTTGGAGTAGTGAGCAATGTCTTCACCACTTCTGTCAGAGCACGACGACGAGGACTGCATGACTTCAGAGTGGGGTACGTAAGGAGACACGCATTTCTGCGCTTTTCCAGGAAAACCAGACGGGTGGCAAGGAACTTTCCTTTTGTCTCCTGGTTCATGCTTGTTCTGTGGCACACCTGAGGTTTGATCGAAACCTGCATTGTCCTTCTTAACGCTGTCGCCAAAGGATGTTGGTGAATCGTGCAACGAGGGACTATCACTTACTCCTGCCACTGTATAATTACCAATGTTCTCTGTAACGTAATCATCAGACGAAGACGCATCATGAGAGTTGCTTGCAACCTTCCTATCACTTCCGGTTGGCGAATCTAGATAGGAACTGAGAGGAACGTATCCGCTTACACCAGTCTGGGTATAATCGTTGATAGGATCATTAGCTTGCAGATGTTCCTGTAGATTGTCGTGAGCTATGTACATATCGCCAGACGATGACAACGGTGGTGAAATATCCCCGTCCTCAACATCACTAGAGGACATGGTATCAATAGCAGAATCCGACTTGGAGCTGATCTCACTACCCGGATGTTTGGAGTTAGAATTACCTTCCGCTAAGTAATCATGCGTCACCTGAGCGAGGTCAATTTCATCGATATCATCGACCATGGTCAAGCCTTGTTGAAGTAATGACGTCATCAAAGGAATCTCATGTTCGTATCTTGGGCTTGGGACGAAGCTAGGACTCCAGGGCGGAAGTTCATGTGGGCTGTGAACACCTGGTGAGGGGGCATCAAAGATCTCCTTCTCATGGCGAAGACATGGCTCATACGACACCTGACGATCAAAAGCTGGTTTCTGTAAATGTTACATAATGATAAATCAAAGGCATTAATTTGTGGAATTATTACATTATTTAATAATTCATGTGCTGGTTCCCTAAAACTATAGGTGTTACATTTATAACTATCTTTCGATCATAATCATCGGTTGCCGATTGATAAAACAATTATATAAATGTATGAATATATTGATAGACTTTTCTATCGATTTATCTATTCACTACTAAAAAAATCCATCATTACATTGGGGTTCAAATTAAATATATTCAGCAGCCATTTTGTTTGAATCGTAACGGAGGAAATTATATCAGGACTAACAAATCATTGTATCTGTTCATTCATAGATGCACGTAATAATTGCTCTTACCAAGACTTTGTTGTGTTCAAGATTGAAGCTATCCTTGAATTGGGGCTTCAGCCATCGCAATTTGATGTACTTCCATTTAGCTATGAGGAGGACAGTGACGACCAGAATGAGAACCACCACTCCGACAAGAAGAAGAAACCATAGATTGAAACCAGAACCTGGAAGTAAAATAAAAAAAGCAATTTTGATCAATAATCACAAACAAATTACATTATTGTTGCTATTTATAGTACTGGTCTTCTACCCCGTTTAGCTCTGAATCTTAAACGTTTTGCAAAATTGTCTAAAGCACTAGACCTCCACTTGAATCTTTATAATTGTCTTAGAATTTCATAGTCATAACTAGTCTGTCGTTGTGCTATTTGGCATCGTTCTGCCCAAAATGACTACGGGTCATTTCGGTCTCATTTGGCTTAATCTTTACTTGTATGATATTTTTAACGCACCAACAAGCACCCACTGAAAATGAGCACATATAAGTTCAATCCATTATTAGCAATACGTCCTCACTAATTTTGATCATGCAGAATATCGTCATAGAAAATTAGAAGTAGATGATTGAAATTAATAAATTTAATGCGTCCATTTAAAGCAGAAAATGCGACATCCCAAAGGATCTGCATTTGTTTTTATTTCACTTAAAAGCATATTTGAAGATCCTCAGCAACAGATCCCTATTATTATACCTACCGCTTTGATGGATATCGTTTGAATAAATCAGAGCTATTCCGTTCTGGTTCATCCCATAATCCTTCCTCAATAATGGCGTCACTTGAACTTTCATCACGTGACCTTCAACATCCAACCAGGTGTTCTCCGATTCGATCACGTGATATTCCCTTTCCTGGTCATCAGTCCACGTGATACGATATCCCATGATGCAGTCTGGGTAGTGCGTAGGAGGCTGCCACTCTATGACGGTCTTATCATCTTGGTCTGCAGAGACGGAGACTAAGCGGGGTTGAGATCCTCGCTCGTCTGATTTTAGAAATTAGAAAAAGACACAGTGCTGAAACTCAATTATGTCTAAGAGGATCATTAAAATGACTAATAATATTATAATAATAAGCTCACCTGGTATACTGATAAATATTTGAATATGTGTATAACTAAAAGTTTGTATTCCTTATTATCATCTACGCCTATGATGTAAACAATCGGCAATATTACGAAATTGAAATCGCGCCTTTGATAAGAAGAAAAAAAAGAAAAGAACAACAATAAAAACATAGCGTTCTTATGGGGGTTTGTAGTTCACTATAGAGTGAATGAATATAAATAAATTGATATGAATAGTCGTGTAAGGTGTAAAATAATACTTACCGACAATATGCCTTTTCAACTGCAGAGGGACGATGTTCCTCGTTCCTCCAGCAGAATTGTTTGCAAAAACCACCACATCGTAATCTTCCCATCTACTCAGACCTTTCAAAGACACCGTAGTGGATGATGTATTTATAGTGCTGCTGATAAAGATATCTCGGGATTCCCATAGTATAGCCCGCACCTCGTAGAAGAGTAGATCTCCATTCCAATGCTCTTCATCTACAGCCTTTGAGGGAAAAAAAATGTTTTAAAAATTATGGTTAATATGATATATGAATTATACAAAATGTAATCGATTTTTGATCCATCGCAGAAATGGAGGTTTGCAGTAATTATATAGTCATGAATACGTTTACTAAATATTAGATTTAATCTTTTTACACACATCATTTTGAATCAACAGAACAGTCAGACTCCGATGCCTACAAAAATAGACTTTCCATATCCCGAACAAATTGATGACTACCCATTTTTGGAAGAGCAAGGAAGCTCGTTTAATTCATGAATAAAGTTATAAGATGTTTGGCTCTGTGACAGGCTTATAAGCCTTCAAACAAAGTCAACGTCCTCACTGTGGTGACCCGTCGTAACCCCCTTTACTCCTGCGCACGCGTAGAGTGCAATTAACACATCACTGAGTGATCAATTTGCAAGGCGGTACCTACTTAGGCTATTTAAAAATCAAACGGTTCCATATCCGTACTAACCAATAAAATGTCAATTTTACATAATTTTATATATTCTGCTTCAGCAAGACCCTATATTTACAGGTTTTTTAAGAGGTCAACTAGCAAACACAAAATTAACCCATATTCAATAACGACGTTAAAGGGCCCATGACATCGAAACACAAGAGTATTCCTGTTGGTGTGCAGTCCTGCATACATCTCATAATTATTTTGATATGTGAACTTCTGAATTTATTTCATAGATATTGAAATATTTGTTTTAAAGCTAATCTGTAGCTCTGGTATATGGAATTGTATTTCGAGACACAAAGGAAAGCACTGGCTCAGATCAATTCAGAATCAACAACGGTTGTATGAATTAAGAGGATATGGAAATACTAATACAAATTCCTATAAATCACTAGAGTGAGGAGCGAAAACACTTTTTGTTACGCACTTGTAGGTTATACTAGCTCAATTCCATATTTGGCTGTGCTTATTACGGGTTTTATACATTTTCTACCGATTCGGTAGATGTCAATCATTTTTATTTTAGAACATTTAATGTACATAAAATTCGTTTGATTTTATAAGCATTTTTGTTTTCTAATCAAAAGAACTCAAGATACATACCTTCCACTTAATCACAATCCCTCTTTGGTCAGGTTCAGCGCATGAAAAATCACTGTCAACGAGCTCCAGATCACTTGGTCCCATCGACGGAGCTGAACATAAGACAAGAGAGAGAAAGAAAGAATAACATTATTTATAATTGGGTTTTTACTTCGAAAACTTCTGGGAAATTTAACTTGAATTATCTTTGGGGTCAAAATTTAATCCCAAAGGGCAATCCAACCCTTGTGATAAGTTGATTTGTTTATAAGCAGAGAAATAACAGAAACAGAATGGCAAAAGTTTGAAATTAATCGGACCAATAGTAAGGAAGTTATGAATGTTTGAAATATGAGATCACTAAGTCTATGCGAATCTCAAATTGTTGGTTTGGTCAGTTGATTGTAACTCTCCCATTTGCCGTTTACATATCTCGTAAGTTCCCTCTTCCCTTGGGGTGCTACTAAAAAAATATTATAGATAGCATATTATTATAGGTCCTCTAAAAGGAAAAGACCCTCCTGAGCAATGAAATTTCGAACAAATTAAATTTTAGACATTTTATACAATATGTTGGAACAAATTGGAAAGTAGTGCGGCACTACATTAAATCGACGTAATACCGCTTCTGCCAATTTGAGGTGTCCAAGATTACAACATTCAAACATTCATAACTTTCTTATATTTAGTCAGATTTAATTGATACTTTCATCAGTTTGCTTCTCTGATTTTTCTGCTTTCTTTTAGAGTAATTGTATTTGGGTTTAATTTTCCTGAAATGATATGAACCTCAATATTCTATACAACAAATGACTTCAGAACCTTCAGCAAAGGTTAATTTATTTATCGTCTGAAGCGTTGGAAATACACAAGATGTACCTTTTGCAAGTTGAAACAAAAAATATATCAAAACTCTTAATATTTTCGGTCTCAATAATCTCTTGATGTTTGATGTTATGTTCGAATGTATCACCTAGCCATACTTATTAACAATCAATAGGCACATTACAAGCAAAAATATAGTAAACCGGTAACATGTTAAATATTACAGCTTTGTCCATGTATAGAGTCATGGTATTATCTTAAATAGTAATTAAAAGGTAATAAACTGTTAATACACCATCTATACATGTTAAACTTGTAGACTGGCAGTCAATTTAGAAAAATCGACTCAACAAAGTCAACGAACTCGATCATAGTATTACCCCCACCCCGTCACAGGGTCACCTGAAACAAAACAAAAAAGGGTTTTCATGCCCATGAATTCGTGTTCGTGCCAGGAGAAAAAACATTCTTGGAGACACGACTCGCCTTGAAATTAGTAAAAAAAAAATAGGGGCAAATGCATTTTTTGTGAAGGGGGGGGGGTCCCATTCCTTTACAAGCAAAGTTCAAAAAAGTAATATCGTGCAAAAAAAAGGGGGGGTCCAAGGCAAACACATGCAGGTTTCCAATACACATAAATCTCTAACAACTATATAGAAAAGGGTATTCGGAGCCCCGTGACCCTCACTCTACAGATCCGCCCAAGTAATGTAATTAGGTTTTGCCTTCAACTCTTTATAAAATCAAACCAGTAAGAAGGACAAAAACTGATCATTTCACCTTAACAAAGAATAAACTCACGTTTTTCGAGTGTTCGTACAAGCTCCTTGGATGTAGCAGGACCCCAGACGGTGGGGGGATAGACGGCAGATCTTACTCGGATGATGTAACGAGTTGCAGGGACAAGGTCGTATATCCTCTGTATCCTAGACAGATCGTGCTTTATGGCGTAGTTCTACAAAGAATAGGTGAAGCACAACAAATCCCATCATTAATGATTCCAATTCAGTCTTTTAATCTTGTGTAAAGAGAGCGTTTGGATGGAATTCATTAAGAATTCAAAAGCCGTACGACTAAATTAACGCGGAGATAATTGAACCGAAGTCCCACACCTGAGATTATTGTAAACCGAACGCCACAATGTTGGTGAATTGTCACAGGAAACGACAAAGCTCATTTTCCTTTTCTTTCTTTGAAAAATTGTCTGGACATCCTTTTTTAAGCAGGCCTCTCCTGCTTGGAACACCTTCTAAACGCGATTGATTTATAATCTATATTTTGACAGTTAAACATTTTGCTGAAAAGGCAGTTATATTGATCTCTTGATGTTTGTATCATTTGACTTTAAGCGTTGCGTGAGTCATTTGCCAAGGGCATGCTATCAATAATATTACTCGACTTGTTGAATGTGCCCTTTGCGCTCCCGTAGCTTCGACAGTTATTAATTTTCACTACCATTATGAGATGTGATAATATTTTCAGAGTAAATTATAATAAAATATTAAATATAATAAAACAAAAAAATACTGATAACAGTCACATTTGCAAAAATACATGTTTCGTTGTGTTTTTAATTGTAATTATTATTATTACACAGGTTATTGGATTCAATTGCTGATCCGCCCATGATAGTGCAAACGCTCCGCTCTTTTGGGGGTATTCAGGCAAGGCGCCAAAATACCATAATCATTTTGTCGCCCCCTCCCCATCCCAACCCTTCCTCCACTCATGATGGATTTACATACCCGTATTGTGATGTTGGTGTCGAATTCCCTGACGCTGACTTGGTATTTATGATTGACGAATTGCCTGAGGAGCTGTAGATCGAGCCCGGGATAGTGGTTGTCCGTTGGGTATATCAGTCGGAAAGAAAGCTCTTCAGACGTCACCTCCATGTGAGTGATTGGCGGGGCACTCAATATCACTGGTTTAAAAAAAAAAAAATCAATTTTAGTTAAATTTATTGGTCATGAATAAGAATCAAACAACAAGTGTCATAAAAAATCATCATCTGGCTGTTTACTTTAACAAAAATAAAAAGTGTGAAATAACCATGTATTAAATAACAATTGAGAATCACATATTGAAAATATATACATAGTATATATGTCAGAGTCAGACATAGATATACAAATTCTAAATGTCCTTGTTCGAATACACCAAGTAAACATTACAATGAAGTTTAGATAGTGATTGGAAAACTGGCACAAAATAAATAGAAATACTCTTTTGTGATGTTTTATTTCAATTTTGCTTGAAGCTGTGTTATGTTCCCCTGATTCTCAAACATTAGCTGATGATTTAATGAACTATAAGATAAAGATTTATTTTGATCTTGTACCTCTTATTCTCTGTGTACATGAGAATGAAATAAGGCCTAAAATAAAAACTTGTTGCATTGCCCTTTGCGACCGACCCAAAAATCTGAAAATCTACGGTCGGCATTTTAAAAAAGTTTTTTTTTGTAAACGTTTTTTACATTTTTTTTAATTTAATGAATAACAAAATATGTATTTTGTTTGTTTAAATGGGATATAATTGCATAAAATCAAATTATTCCAAAATTCTCACTGGTGCAAACCATGGATAATTATGAGGTGAAAAAGATATCAATGGAATGATGACGTTGAAAGACATGTATTAATGCATTAAAAACTGAGAAATGTCAGTCAAAAGAGGGTGGGGAAAAAAATTCAAATCTGAAAAATATCGGCCCAGCGACAAAAAAAAAGTTAAAAATAAAAAAAACTTTTCCGACCGACCGACCCATGTTTTGGCACCCAAAGGGCAATGCAACAAGTTTTTATTTTAGGCCTAAGCCAAAGGATCGCCCCTCATGAATACGTCTGATAGGTTAATTGTTCTATAAATAAACTGTACATCATTTCTACCTGATTTGAGTGGATCTCTTTGAAATTTTCTGCCTCGACACTTCTCCGTGCCATTAGTGATATAGTCAATACGGAATCTTTTGAATCCTCTGAAATCATCATCGTCTTTGAACAGCGCCCTCACGCTACAGGAAGTAGTGGACACGTTGGCACATTCTTCTATCGGCTCCCAATGCTGTACAACGTCATGAGCAGTGAATCTGATTACAAACAGAGATCGACGGTCAAAGTTTCATCTAAGAATGGCAGACCTTTACCTCTAATGAAATAGCACCTCTTTATTAACGACAGTATCGTGGAAGTACACCGTTACTCCTGCTCAATTTGTTATAGAATATAATTTAGAACATGTCGATGTAGGAAAAATTATTATCATCGTTATATTTTTTTTCCTGATCGAAATTTAGTCAATTTAAGCTGTTTGTAATCTATGGATCGTTCAATCTATTAAAGAGCCTTATCATTCAATGGTAGGCCTATACCACTTTATACCCCTTGTGGACCGTCATTCATTGAATGTTTTACGTCCCCCCCCCCCCCCCCCCTGTTTTGTCTAACCTTGTTTCCCTTATTATTTCATGTCTTAAATTATCGTACAAGAAAATCCAACCCAATGCAAGACCATAGTACAGGAACTTGGGAATGTCAGTGAGGATGTTACTTGAACTTACTTTTTAGCATAGTGGAGCGAGTAGATCACCTGACTACCTGGTTCGGTGTTAGCAACGGCATCCCACGACATGCTGCAGTTGAAATCCAGACATGATAAAGTGCCTTGGAGGTACACACACGCAGATTCTGGTAGAAAATACAAAATAAGGGATTGTCATCAATGGGTCTGATCTGATCACATGCAAGCGGAGAGAAATCTTGACTGCCTTCGCAAGGCTTGACACCATTATTATCTAAATTGACTCGTTACCCACGTGGAACACACATTAATGTGACGGGTCATGGATTCTCTTGCGGAGGTTGGGGCAGGGGATCGAGTAGGAAAAGTTTCTCAGAAGCTTTTTTTTGTAATCACATTTTCAGGTGCTTCCCCGGTCCAACCGTTTATGATTCAGATGTTTTGAGTTCAACACCCCAAAACGTATTATAACAAGAAATTGTCATTGATAGACACTGTATGAAATGGTGAGTATTTAACAGGAGCCTCGCGAGTAAGACTTGAAGTGTTTACAACTCCATTAGATTAGATAATAATAATGATAACAATGACAAATCTTTATATAGTGCATAACACAGAGGCTAAATTGTATGTCTCGGTGCGCTTTAAGAAAAAAACAATGTACTGGGTTCATGATTCTGATAATTTAGTGGTGATGAAGAGATACTGTATGTCTTCAGAGAATTGATTACAGTTTTATAGGATCCTATACTTTCCAGTTGTTCAGGCAACTTGTTCCACACAAAAGCGGCTGTATATGACAAAGACCTTTCCCCGTATGGCATGGTTTGTGGAACACAAAGCAGATAGTTGGAACTGGAACGTAGCATTCTATCAGGTTTATATGCATTTGTTCCTCTAACAGTCTATTTTCAAATTCTTAGAATGTTGTTGCGCAACGCTTTCATTTAATAGGCTTACCATTAAGCCCGTGCAGCAGAATATTTTATAAACTTTTTTGTTTATTTTCATTATTTTACTGAAAGTTGGAGACGTACGGTACTAGTTTGATTTTCTAGCGTATACCGCGTAACAATGGAGCATGATATCGCATATGATAGATTTTAAAAATAAGTCTTCTTTGGAGAAAAAATAAATATCATTCTCAAATACAGAAAATTGTATCTGCAGGTGTCCCGGGTATAAAGAATGCACAAGTTTCACATTGCATGCCTTCTTTTTAAAGAGATCGTTTAACAATGTTAAATCTGAGATACACGGCCCTATGTGTTATCAGTGTCTGTGATATGGTGTAATATTGAAGCCTTAAAAAAATTGCGCTTCAAAATGATCAAGAAGTGCGTCAAAAAAGTAAAATTCTTTGAGTGACCGGTTTTACCATACTCGTTTCCCCCAATAGACTGTAGTGTCATGAAAACCGTCAGGCGAACGGTTTTCAAAATTTGTAATTCCAATCATAAATAACTTGATAATCAGACAGGCGATCGGCTTGTAAAAGTCATGGGGTTCCTGACTGACCTAAAGGTTTATAATTTTCATTGCATCATGAGCTAAATCCAGAATTTTGTTTCAGAATTTGAGAGAAAGTTACCGGATCCCTTTAACACGGACAGATATAAATATTGTGAATTATTTAAAGGAGTTCGAGAAATATAAATATTATATATGCTTAATCAGGGATGTGAGTAACTTTTGGCTCATATTTTTCTATTCGAAAGTAAAATGCACTGGACGTTGTGAATGTCTTATGATATATAAAACCTGCATTCTAAGCCTTTTATCACTTTATGGTAAATATTAAAGCAGTACTGCACTATTTGTAGCTACTTGCGCCCTCTATATAGCAAACAATGCCTAAGCCGGACCCATGGTCCTTTTTTTCTTATGTCAATTGAGAGCTGATTTAATGAGATAACCACCCGTCAGTGACCACGCAGGGAGGTCTAATCCCTCCTTGCCAAACTAGTGCAAATAAGTTTCAGCACAAATTAAAGTTTTATAATTAAGTAAAGTCAATGTACGCTCGCGATTTATATCACGAAACATCAATGACATAATGAAAACGCTTTGCTAGATTTTGACAAGAATTTCAGGTTAAACCTGTGGTCAAATAATAAGTCGTACCAATCAAAAAGGTACAAATCGGTTTATATTGGAATAACTGCCACGATCAAACAGTTCAGGAATCATCCTTGCAATATTTTGTTGTTTTTTTTTTGCAATATATCCTTACGGGTGGATTCACCATCGACTTTCCCGGAGCAAAGTACACATAACGGTCTAATTTAATCCATGTTAGCACACATGATTACGTAACATTGCGCAATTTAATTATTGGATGTTCACACGTGTTTATGACTAGTGAGGTACTCACGGTTGACCGTTATGATTGTCAGGACCTTCACACGCAGAAGTAAAGGCTGAGAGATTGGATATTGTTACTAAACGTTCGCTAAGAGCGAAAGCACCACATGAGGTCGTTTGTAATGTGAAATGTGTTTTAAAGCACATATCAACATTCTCAAATCAGCAATTTTAAAAATTTATTTCAGCCCAGATGGCACTGCATAACAAAATAATCACAACAGCATATTTTTTAAATTCATTTTTATGATCGGGCAGGGAGGGGAGAGGTGTGTGTGGGTGGGTGGGGAGTGCATTAGCTTGAATAGAACACTGTTACCTAATATAATGAGGTGATTATTGCCCATCCATTGAATCTCCGTAACATATAGTCGTGAGTCGAGTGGTGCCTTTGATGTGTAGATTACGAAACCTTCGCAATTTTGTAGTACCGTGTGCACAACTTAAGCTACAGTCCCATCTACGTCCCGGACCGTCCCGGACCGTCCCGGACCCCATCCGGGGTGATCCGGGATTCGGTCCGTGTTGACACCGTGTTGGCACCGGGGTGGTCCTGGATGGTCCTGGATGGTCCTGGATGGTCCTGGATGGTCCTGGGCGGTCCGGGAGTCGACCCCGGATGTTTTTGACGGTCAAAAACTGCCGGGGTGGTCCGGGACGGTCCGGGACAATAGTTTGATCCGGGGTGATCCGTGTAGCCACCGTGCTGGGTCCGGGGTCAACCGTAGTGGCGCCGGGGCGGTCCGTGTTGATCCGTGGCAGTCCGGGAGTGAGTTATTGACCGCCCAGGACCATCCAGGACCATCCAGGACCACCCCGGTGCCAACACGGTGTCAACACGGACCGAATCCCGGATCACCCCGGATGGGGTCCGGGATGGTCCGGGACGGTCCGGGACGTACATGGGACTGTAGCTTTTAAAGCATCACACTTTTTTGAACAAAACATCCCGGACCATCCCGGATCACCCCAGACCATGGTCCGGGATGGTCCGGAGTGGTCCGTGCTCATCCGTGCTGGTCCGGCTTTATATGGGACTGGGGCTTTAGGCCTAATTCCCTTTCATATTCATTTTAACCTTTGCTCCGTATGTATGCATTCTCCTTTTAAAATAATTGTTTTGATAATCAAGACGATTATCAGAGCGATTCATACATGGCGCCAAAGTAAGACAATTTTCACGGTTGACATGGTAATTACTATTATGAAGGAGAAGTGGTAATCTGTAAACGCCAAGACAGCTTGTCCACTAGCTGGTGGTTCATAAAACCTATATAAGGATTGCTAGCACGATCGACAACTTCCCCGGCAAGAGACTGATCACGACTCCATAACCTGGGGGTTGCAAATTTATACTTGTTTAATTGTTTAGATATTCTCCATTGTTGGTGCGTTATAATAGAACCCCCCCCCCCCCCCCCCCCCCCCCCCCCCCCCCCCCTCCTCCTCCTCCCAAAAGGGGGAGTATAACATAGTAACAATAATTGCTACATTCCTTTTTACACGAAACTCTCTAAATATCTGAATAGGCAAATGGAGAATAATTATGTTCAGATGTTTTAGACAAAGTAACGTCTCCTCCCAAATGTACATTGCCTTTAATGACTGTTCAGTCATTACCGGATAATCTTATAATGCATTAGTAAGTAATGTGATCGCTGGCCTTGCTTTCCGGCCCTTTGGATGTGTATTCGCCAAGTTGATTAGATTTTCTCTCTTTTGTTGTTGTTGAATATTATGCAAGAGGGTTACTTACTGTAAAACTTGTTAAATTGGAATTATGCTTGACGTTAGATCGTGGGAAAAGCCAACCGCAGGAGTAGGGAATGAAAATACGGACTTTATTAATGACAAGATTGAAGCGCTAAGAAGGAATCGACTATAGAATAAGGACATTCATGTGAGGGCTATCATGATTATTGATTGTATCATTCAACTGGCTCTCGTAGTGCAGGATTAGGAATATTTAGAGGAATATAATCCGGGAAAAGGACATTGGGGATAAGAAGTTTAAACGAAAACTTTATAAGGGACAGGAGGAATAGAACTAAGTCCAGGATCGGCAACTAAGTAGACTCAAAGAATTTGAAGAAAGATAAAAAATAACAAGAAGATTAATAAGAACAAGAAGAAGAAAGAAGAACAGGAGAAGTATGTGCATGAACAACAAAGCTGTATTAAAACCAAAGAAAATTATGCAAAATAGTGAACCAAAGAGAAAATATAAGATGGGAGTAAACTTCGTAATGGTCGTTGCAAAGTAAACGTCTTTCATGAAATAAAAATAGGCCTATAATTGATTTAAATAGCATGGTAGTCTGACGTACACTGATAGAGTTTGCTCCTATTTATTTAAAAATCAATATCAATTCAATAGGATTCAAAATATCGATTGAGTCATATCCTCTGTCTAGAGTACCGATTAGTTAGTTGCTACGCAAAGATTGTCGACAGAGGGGAAACATACTTGTAATAACAAAAAAAAACGAGGTATTAAGTCCGGTAGTACTCTTATTGATCATGTTGGTAGTGATCATTCAACGAAAACCAACATCATTTAACTGAAAAAGACTAAAAATCAAGAATGCGTTCAACAATATTGTTTATCTTGGTTCACAGATCACGGGGAGAGGAACCTATTAATCACTCATCGAAAAACACACGACTCAATGAAAACCCGGGCAGAGTTAAATCTGACTTGTTTTGTGTGGTAAACAATAATTCTCTCGCCAAGATGATAGTCATTTGATTAATAATGATGGAGAGAAAAATGCGCTTCATATCGATAATTAAGCTCGGTCATCCTTTCAGTTTTTTAAAGACATATTTCATTAAACAGGGGTTTGCCCTTTTAAAACTCAGACATATAATATATCTCAATCGGTATAATAACAAACATAACAGAAACACGACCAACATACTTCGTTGGGCTTTCGAGTATGAGATGTTTTTAACTCCCTACAGAATCAGAATATGTTTATGATTATGGTAAATACTCACAAGGTAACATACGGGTACTGCATATCAATAATTGTATTTTACAACAACAGATGGTTGGCAATTATTCAAGGTCTCTTTGGTGTATAGTAAAAAGCCAAATTGGCATACAATCAGCGATGCAGCTAGAAAAGGTGAGAAGGTGAAATAAAAGAAATAAATTCTGCGTGTTTGTAACATTATAAATCCGACCATACACATCACAATAATCAATCATTCAAGAATGTGTTGTTTTTGCTATTCTCTCTGAACCTGAATAATTCACATAATAACATTAATCCAGTAAAGTATTTACGAGAGGTACAATTTATTGGTTGCTTGCCCCTGTTGGAATACCAATCTGGTTTGCAAAGATATACCCCTATAATGTTCTTGTGCACGTTTTTCAATATGTATACCCCAAAGGCCATCATGAATTGTGAACTTTATTTCCTTTTTATTTCGTTCTTCTTATCATTACATATATATTTGCTAGTCAGATACTTTTCGGAACGGTTTTCACCTCACAAGTCCACGAACCATCTACATACATGCTAGTCTACTGTTTTCGAACAAAAACACACACTCAACGCCGTATCAGGACAATTTACCCCCGGATAGTTACCCTCGAAGGACAACCACCCCCGAGGACAATTACCCCCCTGAAAATTACCCCCGTGGACAATTACCCCCTTGTTCATTAAAGGGGAAGTTCACATTGATAATAAGTTTTTTTTATTAAAAGCATAACTTTGTTCAGGTATATTATTGCCCTCGGAGGGGGGTAGGGATTGTCCGAGGGGATAATTTCCAGGGGGTAATTGTCCACGGGGGGGGGGGGGTAATTGCCCTAGGGGTTATATTAAGGAGGTAGTTTCCCTCGGGAGGTGATTGTTCTAGGGAATTATTTTCCGGGGGTAATTTTCCGGGGGTAATATCCTTTGGCAATTACCCGCTGGCAATTGGCCGGGGCGATTGTCCAGGGGGTAAATTGTCCTAGAACCCCTCAACGACAGTCCTTGCCATTAATTTCTCTCCCTCGATGAGTGTAATGCGGAGGTCGCGCGTAATTGTGTGGGATGCGTGTAATAAAGGAGAAGGACGTAGATGATCGAAGAATAAAAATATATATATAAAAACGGACAGGATCTGGACTACCTACATGCATGCATGCATAAGATAATATTTGTGAAAAAAGACAAAGAGTGTGTGGGAGTGGTACATTAAAAACATGACACAATAAACAACCTTGGCTTGGCTTCGCTACCTGAATTACAAAAGAATTCTGTTATCGTATGTTCAAAGGGTGTGTAAATAACAACTGAGGTGGTTCTATGCATTACATTCAGTTCTAGTGTCAGAGCACTGATTTTACCGTGTATTGCATCAGTGTTCATTCATGGTATGCCTCGTCCACTTTATATCTGTTAGCCCTTATTCGTGTTGCTGTTAAACGAGAAAGGAGACACTGCCAATGCAATTACACATGTATGTTTCAATAAGGGAATAATCATTGGTTAATTATTGCTATCATAACTAAAACACGCACAGATCAGTAAACTTTCGAGAACAGTTGTTATGCAATGATTATCTTTTTTTCATTCTTGTATCATATTATTTTGCTTCATTCGACATACATAGTATGAATCATATTAAGGGGGGGGGGGTTGGTGGCGTGGCTTCTTTTCCAAATTTGTTTCCACATCGTGGCTACTGTATTACGGTAAGTCATTTCTCAACAAGGTGAACATGAAATTCAAATACCATATAATCACGAACTACATACCATGTTTGTATTTTGTACTACAAAAAAAAGGGAGAGTAAAACTATCCTGGACATGGGTGTCGATCCCGGGGGGGGTGGGGGGGGGGATATATCCCCCCAATATTTCAGGTGGGGGGATGGCCTATACAATCATCCCCCCCCCCCCAATAATTCACCATCAAAAAAGAAATAAGAGAACAATTAATGATAAGAGCCCGATAAGAGTTGTTAATGGTTATTACTCGCAAGATGACCATCAATATACACATTTTGCTATCTCATTTTCATAATACATACATATATAAATAGAAAACGAAGTAAATGAGACGACCGTATATGAGACAAGTGAAAAATTCAATTCTCGCTCATACGGCTCAGGAATT
This sequence comes from Strongylocentrotus purpuratus, assembly GCF_000002235.5. Lineage (NCBI taxonomy): Eukaryota > Metazoa > Echinodermata > Echinoidea > Camarodonta > Strongylocentrotidae > Strongylocentrotus > Strongylocentrotus purpuratus. The sequence goes on along the minus strand of NW_022145599.1, from coordinate 5,282,322 downwards.
GATGAATTTCTTCAATTTATTCAATCAACAGCATCATAGAAATGCAGTGCGCCAAATGCAAAGCCGCAGCGTTAAAAATCAACGAGCTTAGTAAATGTTAAGCGCGAAGCGCAAGAGTGCAAAAAAGCAGAAGAGAGTGGGAGAGAGAGATAATGAGAGACAGAGAGAATACAGGCGCGTAGCCAGGGGTGGTGGGGGTGGTCGCCCCCCCCCCCCCCCAAAAAAAAAAGAGAGAGAAAGAAGATAGAAAGATGACGTAGGAACAAAAAGGATTAAGAGTCGAGAACGGTACAATGAATCGTCTTCTTTCTCTAATAATTTAATGAAACGTCAAAGCTTCCGCGCTTCGCGCGGGAAGGGGGGGGGGAACTGAATTCAGACAAGGATTAAGAGTCGAGAATGCTACAAGAATCGTCTTCTTTCTCTAATCATTTAATGAAATGTCAAAGCTTCCGCACTTCGCTCGGGAAGGGGGGGAACTGAATTCAGACAAGTATTAAGAGTCGAGAATGGTACAACTAATCGTCTTCTTTCTCTCATAATTTAATGAAATGTCAAAGCTTCCGCGCTTCGCGCGGGAGGGGGGGGGGGACTGAATTCAGACAAGGATTAAGAGTCGAGAATGGTACAACGTATCGTCTTATTTTATTTAGTAATTTAATGAAACGTCAGTGCTTCCGCGCTTCGCGCGGGAAGGGGGAAGCTTTCCCTCCCTGTATCCACCCCCTAGGAGGTGCTCACTACCGCCCCCCCCCCCCTAAATTAAAATCCTGCCTATATGTTTGAGAGGATAATAACCCAGGTAGCAAGCCCATGTGGCACTCACATGGGTCCCGTATTCTCTAAAATGCTATCTTTATTGAGGGTGACTTGAAAAAGTTAATAACTTGGAAGGGAGGGGGTGCAACCTGCCACACGTCTCTACCTCTTGGTTGCTTTGATCCATTGCCGAAAATATTTTGGCACCTATCATCCCCCCAACCGAGGATACAAATCGACACCCTTGATCCTGGATGCACGTGTTTATCAGTAATCACCAAATCGATCAGTTCCATCATGTACTCATGTTGATGTGAAGCCACGATCATTTTTTAAAAATTATTATTGTTAACATTCATATAATTCAACAGACTATTCCTGAGATGCCGTTCTTCGTCAAACTCAGCCTTCAAAATAATGGCCAATTTACATGTAAATTGGAATTTGAGTTATCAGAGAATCAGCAGTTTCTCGAGGCAAGTCTTCGTAAAGATGTAATGTAAACTGTTTACTCGACCCGACCCCCTTTTTCTCTCCATATCTCTCCATCTCTCTCTCTCTCTCTCTCTCTCTCTCTCTGTCTCTGTCTCACTCTCTCTCTCCTTGTCTCTCCCTCTCTCACTCTCACTCCCTCAGTCCCTCTCTCTCTTTCGCTATCTGGAAGTGATTTCTTTCTTCTCCATTTGTTCACTACTAATCTTCACTATTTCCTACATTGTGCTCTTATAATACTTCTGTTCCTGTTGTCAGTGTTTGTTCCGTTTTTTCATCTATCCCGCTTTTCTCTAACATTTCCGTGTCACCATCATGAAAACCGATTTGATCACCATGCCATTGTTTATTATACAGTTGAAATCATTTGTAAGCTATATAGTCGATCTTCGCTTATCTGATGTAAATCAGCGTGCTAAAAGAGAACATCACATAGATAGTTCATGATAGTATCGTGAAGAATAAAACTAATATATGGATACAATGCACCATGGGGGCCTTGAAGGAATTAACTACTTGAAATGCTAGAGCGCCATAATGGCAACCATGCTAAAGCCGGGGTACATGATTGTGGAGCTCCAGAAGTGTCACGTCTGGTCTGAAAGACAAGAGCGCTATACAAGAACCTACACTCTAAAAACTGAAAAGTGGAGTGACCACTCTTTCAAAATGTCAGATTGTTTCTTTTAACCTGCTAGATTCAACCTTCATAGTGTTGGATCCAGCATGTTCAAAGTGTTAATCTACCATTTTGAAAGAGTGGTCACTCCTCGGTCCTTTTAAATAGTGATTTAACATTTCAGTTTTTGGAGTGTACTATTATTGTCATATTTAAAGGCAGTAAGTCCCCTTTCCAGGACTTTTGCAAACTCCATGAATCTTGGTGATCGTTTAAAATATATCCTTCATATGTCATGTGAGAAATTTTACAGCCATAGGTTCTGTAATTTCTTTGTAAGAAATGAAAATCATGCGCGGAGGGAGCTATTTTCAATTCAACAGATGTCGATTTTATTTTGAATTTACGTACGAATATCGTTCGAGTCTAAAACATATATATCTGGCATCAATCATTAAAAAAAAAATCGTTGGAAGCCAGTTTAATTTTTTTCTTCATTTAGAGGAAGGCTCCTAATAATTGACCTCTTCAGTATACCACTAGGTTCAAGGAACTTCAGTTTTCAAGGTGGGCAAGGGACAAACCATGTCAATGCCAATGTTCACTGAACCATGACGTGTAGGCAGACTCCATCATTTCAAATTTTAACGAGTTTAATTACAATAGACTCGTACAAAATGGCCTCGAGAACGAACGATAACAAATAAATGAAAGGGATATACATGTATTGTTGATCACTCATGGCAGGCAAGAATGAATAATAAAGCTCAACCTCAAAGGGCGGAAGCAACAGAGGAATGCCTAATCTACGATGACATGTAAGAGAGGGGAGAGAGAGAGAGAGAGAGAGAGAGAAGGAGAGAGATAAAGAAAGAGAGAGAGAGGCAGGAAGAGAGAGAAGAGAGAGAGAGGGGGAGATAGAGAAAGAGAGAGAGAGAGAGAGAGAGGAGAGAGAGAGAGAGAAAGGGGTACATCTGTAAACCCGGTCACTCATGAAGGGGTCATTTAGGCAGTTTTTACTTATTTTTTATTTCTCGCGAGGAGTTTACTAAAGGTTTTTTGCCCTGCATTTTTCTTTTCTTTTTCCTCTCTTACACCCCCTTTTTAGGGGAGGGAGGGGGGGGGTCTATATTGAGATACTAAGTTTTAGCTTATAGTCGGTGTTTGTGTTTATTGAGGAGGAAGTCATTGCTGCGAATCGTAAAATATTTCATCTATAAACTAATTTTCATCGGGAAGGGCGCCATTTTATCATAATTAGGGAACAATAGAAACTTGATAGCTAATCGCATTATCCAAACAATTTTGTTATAGTTTGTAGTAGTTATTCATTAAAGTTAGATTAATTAATTGATTTACAATCTTTTTCGAAACACAGAGAGATGTGACAGTGCTATACCTGCTACTAAAAAAGCAACAGTATTTGTTATCATTGTAATTGTCTCGGCGTAGTAGTGTGTTTTGTATAGCTACCCTAAATAAATTCATTTGCTATCTTTACTATGTTGTTTTTATCAACTTATGTGTATCTCTCATACTGAACTTTGATGCTAAAGACTTTTGTTATCCGTTCTATCTCGAGTCTCAATAAAAATCATTAAAGCAATACAACGTTAATTGAATTATATTACGATACAAAGGGAGTTGCCGTGTTGTGTTGCTGCATGATTTATAGTTGCAATAATCTAATGGATAAGATATGATTTCAAGGGTGATCTCAATCAGAAAAAACACGTTTGCGTACATTAACATTTCATTCAAACATAATAATGGAGACTATTTTATGGATACATCATACATATATGATTTGTTTTCCTCTTCATGATTTGTCATATCATTTATAGTCTTGTTTTGAAAAGCAGAAATCAACATGCTGTGTGAATGAAGTCCCATGAATATGATTTTAAAACATAAGGTATAAAAAAACCTGTTTAAAACATTGAACACGTAAAATATCACAATTTTCCCCGTCTCCCAGACACCTAATATGATGATAACCTTTACAACCCGGGCATGTTCGGGTATTACATCCAGTATGCCATATGATATTCATGTTCACCCATTTCCAATGCATTAGTTTCAATTTGACCAGCAAGACCGCTATGAAAAACGGCACCCGTGCTGATAAGGGTGTACCATTCCACAGGTGGTTCATAAATAAATAAATAGAGACATCACACCAGTAGCGCATGCAAGAAAACATGTCAGTCCAGGCATATTCACCACATTATTCACTATCCCGCCAACTGATCTCGTTGTATTTATATAATGCTTATCGACAATGTAAAATCACAGAATGAAACATTACTCCCGTTATAAAGTCTCTGTATGGATTAATGTTGTTAAAGGAAGTTAGGAAGTAATTTGTTTATTTATTTAATCCTTTATTTTTGTAATCTATTTCATTTCTTTATTCATTTATTTTATATATTTATTTATCAATGTATTAATTAATTTATTTAAAGTACTGTTAATTCTTTTGATCACCACTCTCTGTCATCCCCCATACACATACACACACACACATTAACATCCCCTTTATTGCAGAGTGGTGACAACTTGTCTTCATAAATAATGTGAAATGTACAGTCACTTCTCTCTCCTCCTCCACTCATTGCTAATTCTCTTCCTTCCTATCCTTGAACTTATCAACCGACATAATTAATATTTAATGGTGAACACATATTAATATTTTATTTCAAAGAAGTAATCTACATAATATCCCATTCTATACCTTAATTGTATCTTCTTTTTTATGTTGGTAAAATACTCGATGTTCCATACCGATTACCGAAATATATGTATTCTTCAATTTCATTCTGAAATCAAACTGTCTTTATTCATTGTGTGCGCTGTTGCTTGTTTTAATGTACCTGTATTCAGAAATTGTTTTGTTATTATTTGTCTTTAATAATCTGAGGATGTCAATATATATTATACATCTTAATGTATTCACATATGCTTGTATACAAATGTGAGATCGCAAAATGATTTTCATGATAATCATTATCCTACGAAATTCCTACATTTGTTCATCAGTTTAACAAAGAACTTAAAGGCCCACTGCACTACTTGAAGCTACTTGCGCCCTCTATATAACAAACAATGCCTAATCGGTGACCATTGCTCCCCCATGATCCTCTTTTTCTTATGTTAACTGAGAGCTGAGTTGATGAGATAACCACCTGTCCAGTGACCTTGCAGGGCAGTCTAATCCCTCCTATAAACTACGGCAGATAAGCTTTAAAAAAACTTTAGGATGGAAGTGAGACTGATCGATCCGTATTATACGGACAAGAAAAGATATCACTGGAAGACTATACCTGAACCTCGCTATTACATAGTTAAGTTTAGTAGCTAACACTTAGCGCTATCGTTCGTGACGACCAGACGTGACTGTGTTTCCATTATCCACTGACGCAGACCACTTATTCAATCAAAAGGTTCCCCTTGATATCTTTTTTAATTAAAATAGACGTACGAGTCCTGTTTATCAATATATGGGGATGTTCGCAGTACAATCATCTCATGAATGTATGCATGTTTATTTTGTCTGGGGGTAAGAGTATAATTGAATTGTAAAAGGTATTACGATATAAGCCTTAATTAAAAGTTACTTACACACCCCCCCCCCCCTTATTTTTCACATCGTTTGGGTAATGCTATATGCTCTTACAATGAGCGTATAAATCGTACCGAAGAAACGAAGAACCGTATTAGATCATGGTCAGATCAATCCTTCTGAACCTTCTGAATTTTGAAACAGCAGGGCGGTATTCCGCATGTCGCTAACTTGTACTGGGGGTGCAGGTGGACCAGTACACCGGGGTTTCCCCCTTCTATACGGGGCCTCCATTTAACGTCCTATCCGAGTGACGGAGTGTTTTCCACTTGACATAACCAGCATCTATGAACAAGGGAAGGGGCACGTTAACACAACGCAGGCTTCAGTCATCCGCCTGGCCTGGGTGGGAGTCGAAGCCGGGATCTTTGGTTCGGCAGACGGACGCTTTACCGACTGAGCCAACTCGCCTCCACTATCTCTATCTTATACTTCTCTTCTTCTTCTTCTTTTTTCACCTCTATATCTCTCGGTTTTTGTTTTTATTTAGTCTTTCTCTCTCTCTCTCTCATTTAATTATTTATCTCTCTCTCTCTCCCTCTCTCTCTCTCTCTCTCTCTCTCTCTCTCCTTCCATGTTACTTTGTTCCGCATGTCACCTGCCTCTCTTTTGTTCTATTCCAGGCGGATCTCTTCATGTTTCCGACAAGTCAATTACCATTATTACTAAATCATGCACTTTCAATAGGACTGAAAAGATACATTCATAATTCTAATGAATGCATATACGCTTCACCCGAAAGTTTTTCTTTTTGTTGTAATCTTTATTCTCATCCCCGTCGTTCACATAGGATGAATAGGGACTTTAAGATTTGCGTGGACTGATACGTGTGACGTCCATTCAAGGTAGTGCATTAAAAGGACGTCGATCGTAGCAATCCACGTTGTCGTTGTGCAAATCTAAAAGTCCCTATTATAAAGTGAGCTCTTGAACTTCGTGCATGGGTGACCTCCTTACGGCTGGTCTGATGAGAGGAGGCGAGAATCGTGAGAGTCTATTGTTGTTATACTTTTACCAATCTCTTTGTGAATATTATCCTAATTATCCATGATGTTTCGTATAATATGAAAAAGATACTGCAGATGCACTTCCAGCTGTGTCACATGCATCCCCAGAGCTGTTTAACTACAGTGACACCAGTGATTCATGATATTAAAAAATATATATATATATATATATATCCATTTAGTTGAAAGAAAAAAAAAGATATGTATATATATATACTTTTTCTTTCAACTAAACGGATATTCTCCCAAGCGACCGCTACTCTGTGAACCATATGCGCGTTCCCATGAGGAATTAATGACAAAAGAATCAGAAGCCATAACTACCCAACTATTCTCTACCGCTCTTTCATTTTTGTTATCTGCTTATTGTTCATGCCTCTGAAATAGGGGATTTGACTTTCTTTGTGTCTTGAAATATCTGGAAAATCATGCACTCTTTGATATTCCATCTTTTTGTTATTCCGGGATTAAATCTGCATGAGCTCTATCGTTGTTATTGCGGACGAGTCTAAAAGAGGCTTCGAATTTAAGTCATATGTATATTGCATTTAGTAGCTCCATAACGTACAGGAATGCATTTTGATGCTCTTTAATGGGTAAAACGAACTGCCTTATGCGGAGAACAGCAGATTCAATTCCTTTTGTCGAGAATAGAATGACATTTCTGATCGAGGCCACACAAATCGTTCTAAAAGGAGAATAAATAGCATGACGTTTATACAATGTGTATCTTACCGTTATCTATTTGGTCTTACTCTCCTTCAGTCAACTAAATATGCTAACGTTATTATTACTCGATCTAAAAAAAAAAGAAAACAGATGCTTTATGACTTGGGTATTGGACGTGTTATCAAATCCATGACAATAAACTACATAAAGTTGTTTGTCGACGTAATTGACGAATATGGTATAATGAAAATAAGCAGGGGGGAAACTATGCCACGTACCCAACTACATACACTACACCGTAGTGACTAAAATGAATGTTATGTGAGTTTTCTTTTATCGAAAATCTGTGAACTTGAAAAATAACTCGACCAAGTCAACCATGATAGTCCCTCATTCTTCGCGTCTATTATGCTTAATCGAAAAAAGATATTTCATGGTGTACAGTTATGGTATTCAGGCTCTTTTTCAGAGTTTGGTGTTTATTTAGTCTTGTTTTGTAATACAAATTAATAATAATTAGCTAAGGTATTGGTGGCGTTGTATATGAATTACAAGTGACCCCGTATTTGCCCTAGTGACATACATGACCTTGGGAAGGTTCGCTATTTATCTATTTTGTGTCATTAAATGATCACTAAAGTATCTTGTGACGGTCTTGTGACATGTCATTTAGACTACGCCAAATGTTTGCTGTATAATATTTTTTATGTAAGATTCACAGCTTAAAGATAAACTCCAGTAGGCCTACTGGTAAAAAAAAAAAAATTAATTCTCACAGAATCAAACGAAACTTACACTGAATGTTCAAGATTACAAATAAATGACATGTGCCAAACAATTTTGGAAGAAAATGTATACTGGCTGAGTAATGAGCATAGAAAGACAAGGAAACCAAGGTAGTACCATCCCCGACACGATGTGTGTTGTCCCATATATAGCTTTCTATGTGAGTGTTTGTTACTTTACCAAGACTCGGTCAAATTTATTATGATTTTGATGACTCCAGAACCTTGCAGTGCACACCAATACTTACATGCTACATGATCAACTGTTTCTGATCCTTTCACACCTTTTCTTTCACAATGCAATCGCATTACCAGTACTAAAATTTAGCTTTAAGCAGGGAGTTTGAATGGAAGGTAGTGTATCCCTTTTGCAGGCAGCATCAAATTCTGTAGAACTTTGCAGGAATTATGAATATGTCACGTATGTCCATATCACGTATCTGTGAAATGTAAACGTTAGCAGTGTCCTATAGTATTCAAATTATGCATGGAAACCTGTCTACTTTCTAGTCATCACTGTCATACACTATTGACTGACTTCTTTTTCCCGTTGGTAATAACATACATAAAATAAGCTGTTAAGGGTACATGAGCTTTTGTCTAAATCAATAACGCACTTCTTGTAATGTCCAAAATTAAACTGATTGAATCTTTGCGCAGCACAAAACCTATTACCATTTCGGTACAGGGGTCTTAAAATCAGACTATTTAATAAACAACGGCAATCCCTAATTTCGATTCGACACCTAACGGTCGTTATTTTCCCACAAAAAGACATTTTCAAGCCCTTTTTGTTTTAAAGGTACTATGTCCCTTTTGCAGCCAACCTCAAATGCTGTAGAACTTTGCAGGAATTATGAATATGTCATGTATGTCCTATCTGTGAAATTTAAACGTTAGCAGTGTCCTCATATTCAAATTATGCAAGGAAACCCGTTTACTTGCTAGACTTCACTGTCAGACACTATTGAGTGACTGACTGGCTTTTTTTCTTCTTTGGTAATAACATACATGAAAAGAGTTGTAAAGGGTACAGAGCATTTGTCTACATCAATAACCCACTTCTTGTGATGGCCAAGATTAAACTAATTGAATCTTTGCACAGCATAAAACGTATGACCATTCGGTACAATTGTCTGAAAATCAAGACTATTACTTTTGGGCTCTATAGCCCTAAAGTCGATTTGACAACTAATAGTCGTTATTTTTCCACTTGAAGACATTTTCAAGCCCCACCTTTTTTTAGGGAAGTTCTAAATTAATATTATCTTTCAAATGCAATTGGAATTTAACTTTTTCATTTTTTTGGCCTGCAAATGGGACATAGTACCTTTAAGGGAAGTTCTAAATTACTATCTTTCAAATGCCGTTGGAATTAAACCTTTTCATTTGTTTGGCCTGCAAATGGGACATTGCAGTTTGGAGTTCTACAGAAAAACTAATTGAAAGCACTGAGAAACACTTTAACTCAATTATTTCCATTAAAATCCCAATCTTAAGCAGCTACACTTGGCTCCTATAAGTGTTTTGTAATTAACTCGTTCCCTCAATCAATGACACCATATTTGTCACTCCCACCTCAACAAAAACATACGGTGAACGTTCTTTTACCCACGCCTCCTCAGTTGTATGGATTGAACTTCCAGATTCCATGAGAAATCACAATGATTTAAATAAGTTTCAGATTTGTACACCCATGAACTCAGTGTCCAACACTGTACTTTTTTGCTTCTTAGTGGATTTTCTAATTTGTATGACTTTTTCATTTAATTCTTTCCTTTCTATTTAAGCGCATAGGGACATGCTATCCTGTAATGTGTTATGCGCTATAAAAGTACCGAGTATTACTATTACTACTGTTATTGTTTGTTTTTGCATTCTTTATCAACCAGTAGATTCTACAATTAGAGTCTTATATAAGGCCTTCAGAATCCACGATCAATACATGAAGCAGCAATATGAAGATTTCAAGCAAACAATTTATGTCAGACTCAAACCCTTGTCTTTCGTTGTGATTAACAGTGTCTGCAATGAGACTACAATATGCTCTGTTCTTTAGCCGCTCCTGTCACAACTAGGAACGGGCAGATCTAGGCTCTGCTCAAGGCTTTAGGACTTGTGTGAAAGTGTCAAAATAATGTAGAGTCTGTACTAGCAGACTACTATGTAGTATTGCTGCCATCAGTATTTAGTTGCTCACATCATCATAGGAAAGATGGATTAGCACGCCCGGCCATTGATGGGGGTTTCATAAGAGTTATATAAGACCTCTTGAAATATATACAAGGAAGCGAGGAAGAAGTGGCATTAAAAACGACTATACTATTGTGAAAATATGGAGGTGCTATAATAACAAGATTGGTTTCTAACGTGTGATCGCTGAAGTCAGTAACGGGCAGTGCGCTTTATGAAGAAATAAAGTCTATAACTCATAATACACAATTCAACATGATTATTCGACAAATCTATTAGATTCATGATATGGAATCAATTCCAAAGGGAAGTAAATTCTACCGCTGGATACGCCATTTAGTATCAGTTCGGTCAGCAGGGGCCCGGCGCCCCGCCCCTGTGAGGACAGACAAGCGGACAACAGATCAAAGTTTAATTCCTTAAAGTTAAACATATTGCATAACTAAACAAATGGTCTAGCCATGGGCAGAGTGGTGACTATATGAATAGTCTAATAAAGATTTGCATACGGCTTTACCAAAACCTCATGTAAATATTGGACACATTCACAGAGCTCAGGTATAGTATATAATGTATATACATATACACTACCTCTTCACGTGTCGTATTGATTTTTAGCGCACCCATTACCGTCAATTATTCAACAGCTTGGAAAATGTTAGCACCTAAAGTCATCTACTTTCCACCTGCTATCGAATGGACAGGTATAACTAGTCTATACAACCACCTCCCTGATACAATTAATCAAACGCTGACAACTTATGAAGACGTATCTTTGTGAACACCTCGTCTCACAAATCTACGACTGTAACACTGTCTTTGTAACCGTAAGCTAAGGCATATTTCATGTCCATATCTTGACAAGTTGCTGTTCCAGGGACTACAAACTAGAATTTTAAAAAAAAAATCTGGTTCTAGATTATGTGAGGCCCTGAGGCACCATATATTTTTGTTCTTCTTGTGAAGACCCATCCCCCGGTACCCCAAGTCAAAAAGTCGCTCCCAGGTGCGTCCATGTTCTAGACAATAATCCTAGTGTTCGTGTGCTGTATATAGGATACTGTTTTTTTTTTTAATACGAGTACTCGTATTTGATTTGTTTTCAAAGGGCTATATGAGATGCAAGATGTTAAGGTATTGATGATTGGTATTGATGGTTTCCTTTGAAAGTACTATCTAATTACACCTATGACCACGAGGTCTTTAGATATACGCAACAGATCCTTGTGGTTTACCACAGTGTAACCAAAAGGATGTATGGAAATGTGGTTAAAATGTTTGACTGACCAAACTGACCGATCGACTGACGACTGTATTTCTTCTTCCGTTTATGGACATTGTCTTGATGTCATTTTAGTTATTATAGACCATTTTCAGACGATAGAATGAGACATCTTACTATATTAATTGCATTATGGTGACACTGGAGACAACGAAGGAGAAGAATGAAAAATCCACGTCTAACAATATCGAATAAAAAGGGAACTAATTAGAAAGAAAAGGTTTAAGTTTATGACTTACCAGAGGCAGGGACCATTGATAAGATGGAGACTACGGTGATTAATGACATCAACATTTCCATCTTGAAATATAATTCTTGAAGACGAAATACCATAAAGCAAGAATGATCTTAAGATGTCACAGGCTTCGTTTCTTGGGTGATAAGCGAATCAGCACAGGTGTCCCGGTGTTATCTACGTGCATCTCACTACTAACTGCATTTTGATTTTATCAAGGTTTATACGTGATATGAAGAATGAAGGATCATGGTCATCAACAGACACGAAATTATATCGTCATCCCCTAGACTTTAAAAACACTCGGCTGACCGCCTCCGCAATTAAGACAAGATTGATCTTGCAAGTCAGGTTATGATGATCAGAATAACTCGTTGGCTGCTTTTGCTTCCTGTGCTAACAGCGCATTCAATGCATAATTTATACACTGAACATAACGAAGGCTAACACAACATTCAGGTGGCTAAATGGCTTCGCTCGGGTTCTACTTTCTCTCCTTCCACTTTCGAATTGTCAGTCTGATGGTGAATCCCTATACAATGACGTTAAATCATGGATAAAAAAAACCGTCAGACGGGCCTTGAGGCATCAAGTACTTTACGAAGAGGGTTGTTATGTGGTACATGTCTTCACCATTACCTCGTTTGAAAACCTAAACACAACATAATCAATAAAACGACCACAGGGGTAGATTGCCTGTCCAATATTGGTCCAATTCCTTAGGCTTCCATTATCATGCACATGCACGCATGTTTAATGTTTCCAAGGTACTTTTTGTCCACTTCAATGATACCAAAAAGAAGTATGGGAACGCGGTTGTTATTGTTTTTGAAAGATGAAAAGGAAGGTGAGTACTCTGTCGCACAGTTAAAAGAGCTTAGATCAACACCGCTAAAATGTTGGGATGTTCTCTTGCTTTTCTCTCTTTCTTACGCTGCAATCTTCAAGCTGGTCCAACCGTGTTCATGTTTGGTTTATAACTAGATGTCGAAACTGCTCCAAATGAACATTAAATCTTTTTTTTGCCTCAGCTAATGTTCGTTTAGTACACCTTAGTGTATTGTATCTCGAGTTAACGCAACAGATATCAACAAATGTAACTGGACGATAAAACTTGCTGAAGACAAAAATCCAGGGGTTTTAAAATCACTTTCCAAAGTCTAATAAATCGAAACGAGGATGTATGGCTTTTTCCTTAAATGAAGGTAAGCTCCTACAGCTAAGTTGCTTTATCTCAACTATCCTCTAACATCGGAGAAGAAGAAGAAATTAATGATGATCCTCATACGGAGTTTGGATAAGTTACTGAATCCTGCACTTTTAACTGAAAACCATGTAGAGCGAGTCGATTATCTCTCTCCAAGTGTACACATGCTGCGTGCTTTACAAGTGCTGTTACGATGAGTCGAGCTTGTTGAATAAATGAATAAAATAATAACTATTCATACCGAGCCAGCCCGGGGCGATTCGACAACTGCCGCATTGATGTATCATTTATCAATATGAAGAGCATTATGATAACGCGCTGCCTGCTTCACTAATACTGTTACTTCGCATCGTGTACATATTGCCTGGGAAAACTGGTGAATGGTTAACTCGTCAACAAAGTAAAGCGCAGGAGTTGAATTAACCAGGCATGAAAAAGTAAAGCTGAAGGAAAAAAATACTACCACATGACAAAAGTAGGGAATACACATGCAATTCCGTCTGCTCACTGTTGCAGGGTTTGGCCTTGTGGTGACTTCGTCAAGTAGTCGGTTTGATCAGCTAGGTAATGATCAATGACGTGGGGCCATATCGATTGGTGTCTACATGGTCGACTGAGTTGTGGCTTCTCGACGGGGAGGAGAAAGGACGAGGGTTCCACGCCTGGTCGATCACTATTATCAAGGCCTTTTCAATGGTTCCTAGACCCGAGAACAAATATAGATCCAGGCTGTGAAACGATTTAATGTTTGGCGCGCTGTCCCCTGATTGACCGATTGCCATTGTATAACCCTAACCAACAACAACATCATCAACAACAACAACAACAACAACAATATGGTGATGTAACTTGAAAATAAGATTGTTTTGTTATGGTTTCTGAAACTTCCCACATCAAAAATATTTTTTTTCGCTTGAAAAATGGAGGAAAAGCTTTTTAAACTAAAAGTGTAAGAATGATAAAAATGAAAGGATCTATAACAAAATCAGAAAAAATGTATGTCTTCATTTAAAGATACTTTGTCCCATTTGCAGGCCAAAATAATGAAATATTAAATTCCATCGGCATTTGGGCTTGAAAATGGGAAAATAACGACTATTAGTTGTCGAATGGACTTCAGTGATTCTAATCACTAAAGTAATAGTCTGATGTTCAGACCCTTGTACCGAATGGTCGTGCGTTTTGATTCAATCAGTTCAGTTTATTTTGGCCATTAAAAGAAGTGGGTTAGTACCCTTTAAAGCTCATTTTATGTGTGTTATTACCAAAGAAAAGAAGATGTCAGTCAGTCAATCAATATTGTCTGACGGTGAAGTCCAGGAAGTAAACGAGTTTCCTTGCATAATTTGAATATTAGGATACTGCTAACAAGTTTAAATTTAACAAATAGGACATACATGACATATTCATAATTCCTGCAAAGTTTTACAGAATTTGATGTTGGCTACAAAAGGGACATAGTACCTTTAAACCACACCACCCACCGGAAGACTGTTACTGGATGCCCTGGTCAGACAATGTCTGATCTCGCGCACGCTACGCCAATGTGGTACTTCATTCCTATGATTTAAGACACTATGACATCTTTTTTTTAAATTGCAAATATAAAAACCGCTTTCTTTGAAGACAGACACTTGGAATTGTAAATGTTGTGTAAAACTTTACATCATAAAGACATTCGAGTGAAGGTCTTTCGATGAAAGAACGTTATCTCGAGATCGGTCAGATAGTCTGCTATGTTTAGAGGTCGTTGTGTTGATTGGTCCCTTTCCCTGACTTGCTGCCGCCAAGCAAGCAAACGAGTTCTGACATCTATTATTAGAGAATAAATCCCTTTGTGTTTCACAAGGATTTGTCCTTCCTATTTAGAATATAGCCTTCTGAAATGAGCTCTCCGTTCTGTGATATAAGTAGTTTAGCACGGTATGAATAAAAATGTACAAGTCGACCATTTTTAATGTTACTCGAGCTATAAATATACCAGATATCTTGCCTCGTGTGGAGTATTTCATGGTTGAATACCAAATATATCAATTAATAGGCGGTTTCCCGTCAAAATTTGTATCATCATGTAATATTCAAAACATATTCTTTCACATGATTGGTGATAAGAGCTTCCATTTCATTTTTTGAAATTGGGGCGTTTCCAATACTGGTCTTTACCTTTAAAAGACGGAGGTCCTGGTCTATGATTTGAATATAAAATGTCTTTATCTATTGTATCAATAAAACGATGATAATTGCTTTTCAACTACATCACTGTTGTTTATTACCAACATTAGTATAAGGGTGTGTTCATCCTTCGGGGGGGGGGGCACTGACTTAATTCGTTTAGGGGAAGGTGAGGGGGGTGGTCGATCACTCGTGTTTTTCCCCTTCTCAGTTTTCTTTTGACTCTTTGCTCGCCTTTTATTTCTTTTGCTCATTTTTCACCATTCGATGGGGATAGGGCACATGCCAAACATGCTCACTTAAAGGTACTATGTCCCATTTGCAGGTCAAAAAAAAATGAAAAGGATAAATTCCAACGGCATTTGAAAGATAATAATAGTTTAGAACTTCCCTAAAAAGGGGGCTTGAAAATGTCTTTAAGTGGGAAAATAACGACTATTAGTTGTCAAATCGACTTAAGAGCCATAGAGCCAGTAAGCAATAGTCTGATTTTCAGACCATAGTACTGACCAAAATAAATAAATAACTTTATTTAAGAAAACAAGGTGGGGTTAATTTGCAGAGTCAAACTAAGTGAGGTTTTGAAGAAACAATTTGTGTTAATGTTATTTATAATATAGGTCAAAATGGCGATCAGTAAAAGTCATGGACTTGAAATATTAGCCAGGATTACTTTAAAATGCAAATGATGAACTGAACAGCATTTTAAGAGATTGATATTTTAGGAATCTTTTATTGGAATACTAACGCCGATTGCCCAAATATTTATTTTTAAGTTGCATTCATCTCCTACCGATATGTTGACACTTGAACGAGGGTGAAGGGTGCAAGCGTTCATCAAATAGGTCTCTTCTCCTCCATACATCATCGAATCCAATTGTGTCCTATTTATATTCCTCTATCTGTCTAGCCTATATTCTCTCCATCATGAAGAAGGGCGTCTTCATCAAAATTCTCAACATACCTGTTATGTCATTCATTCATCTCCTGTCTGTTTGTTGTTTATCTCTTGACTAATGTTCATTCTACTTCCATTTAATTTTGTGTTTGGAGGAAGGGGGGTTCTCCTAACTCATAGAATGATGTACAGGGCAGCGGTGGGATGGGGGGGTGGGGTAAGCCATTCCTTATGTATCAAGGACTTTACTATACGAACGGCGAAATACTGTTCGTTTAGATCTCTTTTTTTCTGATGTTTGTGTAGGAGACTAAATAACTTTACAGACATGTTTGTTGACAAACTTATCATTGCGTAACAAACCTTGTTTCTCCAGGGGCCATATCTACGGATGCGCACTTCGTTCGGACCGAAACCACCGTCACACCACGGACCTTCGTTGTGGGTCCACCATCACACACGGCACAGTGAAACAGGCGCCTTGAGAATAAAAGAAAGGGCATAGCGATGTGGTGGGAATGGCTCTATATTTCTATTCTCGGTTGTTATGTAATGTATCTCTTTGATAGTCACATGAATTTAAATAGAAATAGATCATTGAATACGACGCTCTTAGATGTATCCCAAGGTTATTTTGTGTTAGATTATAGTTTGGATCTAACACTCAGTCATGTCAACCAAGGAGTTGTATTTTTGTCGAGAATAATAAGGTCAGGTCGATGGATATTCCTCTTGGCTACTGACAAATATGAAAATGATCATGCTATGTCCAAGATGTTTCATGTAGAACTGGTGAGAATGACGAATACATGAAATAAACAAAATAAAGGTTGAAATCCGGAGCGGTAGATCAACCTTCGCTTGCTTACCACAGAAGTTTACATTTCTACCCGTAATCTGAAAATGGAAAATACATCTCGATACATCTATTGGATTTGGATCGTTCATTATTCAGATGGATTGTTTTTGCTCTTTGAACCAGCAATACAAATAAAACTTGTGTAAACCTCTGACAAACTCTATTTATATGAGAACGAATGTTATGAAGGTTGGTCGTGACTGTACTAACTTGATTTCATTGTTTCTTTGCTCATTACACATAGTATTTTCTATCAAAGTCGTTTGTAAAATATCATTTCTTTGTAGGTTTGATCATTCGGCACAACTTTCGTTTGATTCTTTGGGCATCCCCCCCCCCCCCTTTTTTTTACACAACGAGAGCTCAATATTACCATGAAAGAATACAGGAATATGACTATAATCGTATCAACTTGATTCCTCAAAAGTGAAAATATTTCTATTTAAATAAGCTGAGTTACTTAATTCAGTATACTACCCCCTCCCACATCACTCCACGTTAGTACTTATTCACATTACGGCGGTAGGACTGGGTTACGGGTGGGGGAGGGGGCAGGGGCGATTGGTTATGAGAGATTTCGGTACCCCTTCCTTAATTATAATGTAGCGTCGCCTCTGTATGGGTGAGCATCGTTCATGAATCGACATGTACTTCAAAGTATTCGAGAAAGAACGTTTTGAAAAGATCTATGCAAATGATATATTTAGGTACATGGTGAGAGATTCGGTGACGTAACAGACGTAAACAAGAAGGGTTAAAGCTATAATACTTATATATATAAGAGCAATTCTCCAAGTGTTGTATATTTTCCTTGGTTTTCTTGCCGCCTATCCCATTTATTTCTGATGTATTGTTATTTAATCAAAGTAATGCCTTGAAATCCAGGGAATTAACGAGCCGTACTACTTGATGTATTAAAGATAATAATAAGAGCTTAAAACCTTTCAGGATGCATTGTATCTTCAAGCAAGAAAGGCAAACTATATAGAGAAACAGATTTCAGTAGTTTGTTGACAGGACTGCAATGTTTACAGAAGGCGGCTGCATTTTGAATGCTCTCCTGGTTTTTATTGCGATTACATTTGAAGAAGGGGCGAGGTCGATCTATATCATCCACGTTGCTCTTTTTAAACCAGAAGATTGTGTTCTTATTTCCTTGTAAGTTTATTCTATGATGACTACCAACATGAATGATGTTCCTTT
This sequence comes from Strongylocentrotus purpuratus, assembly GCF_000002235.5. Classification (NCBI taxonomy): domain Eukaryota; kingdom Metazoa; phylum Echinodermata; class Echinoidea; order Camarodonta; family Strongylocentrotidae; genus Strongylocentrotus; species Strongylocentrotus purpuratus. The sequence goes on along the minus strand of NW_022145599.1, from coordinate 5,264,320 downwards.
AGTAAATGTTCAAATGAGAAACCATTTTCAAGGGAAACAAAAAATGCGATCTTTGTAAACGGGTGATCTTTGTAGACAGGTGGTCACTAGAGCAGGTTTGGCTGTATTTATGTTATAAATATCAAAAATAATAGGAAGAAAAAAGCGAAGAGAGACAGATAGTAAGGACACTAAAAGCACAAACAATAAATGTTATTCAATAACTGCATGTTATATTCATGAATGTGTATTTGACAATGAAATACACAGCTTTCCAACGTTGTTGCTATGAGTGGTTCTGTAAAGTACTTTTAGATTATTGGGGTTCACTTGTCCTTTTACGGATAATAAAGGTCTCTGCCTTCACTTTATCATTATCTGCGTCAACCAACTTTGAAAATCAATTCGTATGATTAATTTTGAGTACTCTGTATTTTTAAAGTGTTTTTACTTATATCTACTTTTATTTCATCACTTCGGGGGGGGGGGCTACCTCAGCCCAGCGACTGATTTTCTGCAGGCCCCTGTATGCACATGAATACTAACCTTGATTTATTTTATTTTATTTATTTATTATTTATTTTTCTAAATTAAAACCCATACATCAAAATGAAGCCAGAAAATGATAGAACATGATACAAATTAATTCTAAAAGTATCAAGGAATATGGAGAAAATACCTTTTTAAGTCTACTGCATTGTATCTTCACTTATTCATGTTCTATTTCATGTAAATACACCACCCTCATTATTTGTCGTCGTAGTCAGACGGTTATGGTGTAACTATTATGTTGTGTAACTTGAGCGATTTTGTCCAGCATGTGGAAAACTCAAGAGTTTTCATATATTCTGAAGTATACTTGACATGCTATTGTGCAAGACCTCCACAACTACCAGCACTATGTGTTTCTGCCTTGAATTGATGTTTCAAAAAATTAAAAAGTCAGTGCTCGACTCAGCTAATTTGTTCCACAAGTCAATGAGGTTATCAAGAGCTTATTTCTCGAGGATACATTTTCAAATGATTTTGAATAAATGGTTTAAAGTTGTTATTCAACATTTTGACTTGGTTATGAAAATGGTGACATATTCATCAAAATGGTTTGGAAAGTGAAAATAAATCCCTAATTTTGTTAACGATAATTTATCAAATAATAGGAGACAACCATATCCATTTTCATCAAGTATTGCACCAACAATATGCCCACCTATTCGCAGGTGCAGTGTTTTGTATATTCTATTTTTCTTTTTTCCTGCTTTCAATGAAATGTCGTGTATCAAGTCTAAATGAAGAAGAGTAATCCACTGGTCTCTTAGTTTAACTGCTTACTCCAGACTCGGTTCAACTCCAATATCATAATAGAGGTGCAAGATCGTGATAATAATAATAATAATAATATATAATAACATTTTTTATTTAATCAGGGTAGCCACTTCAGTTATGAAACTACTCTTCCAGCGGGCCCTGCATAACACAATATGTTATTACTACCCTTCTCCAATCTAATAAGCTGAGCGCCTAGCTAGAAGGCAAAAGGTCCCATTGTTATAAGTCTTTGGTATGACTCGGCCGGGGTTCGAACCCACGACCTCCTGATCTTGATATAGTGAGCACACGACTTCAAGAGAATACTTTATTTTAATAGCTATATACATCAACATTGTATCCGGACAGGTTGTAATTAGCATAGTATTATCAGACAATAAGCCTATGCTTCCTTCCAGTCAATCTCTTGGAATTATCCTGATCAAGAATATTAATATGACGAGAAAGCAACTTACATAAATGAAATATGATGATTTTTTTTCGGGTGTGTTTTCATGAATAAATGCAATTACGCGATATTAAGTTGTGAGAGGCTTGAAGATGTATAGATAATACCTTACATCAGGGGCGAGTAATATGATATGGAAATTAGATATTGTGGGAAAACTAGTGTACGGAGATAACAAAATGAGGAATACGGCAAAAAAGGGAGAGTGGGGAGGTAAAGTGGATAGAGGGAGAGTTACAAATGAAAAAGAATATATATTATCGAAAGACATCGTAGATTAGATGATTCCTGCTTTGATTTTAAGGTCTATAACCTAATCTGCCCCACCCCCTCCCCATTGAGAGAGACATTGTCTATTTTATAAGCCTTCCGGGTGCAAAATATTCGGGAAATACTTCGCTTGATGTTCAGATTATCATTTCGCCTTATTTTGATGAAATTTAATTAAATCAGAATCTCATGTTTCTTCCTAAAACGTTCTTCTCTTTTCCGTCATATTGAATTAGGATTTGGTTTGTAGATGCTGCCATTGTTAGGCTTATCAATAATATTTTCTTTTCCCATCAACTTATTCCATTAATGTGTCATTTTCTTATGTCCACATCCCCCACTCTCCTTATATAATGTTCCTTCCATATCCATTTTCTAAATTAGTAAAACAAAGTAAACATTACACTATACGGGTACTTTTTGTATCTCTCCAAAGTGAAATGTGTGATATGACAAAATGGCAGACAAATGAAACTTGATCTTGACAGGACTAAAGGCAGTGACTGTTTATGAAAAGACACATACCGTATCTGTATACATTATGATGTGAATTGGAATGAACATTGAACATCCACGTTGCAACAAGTGAATTTGAATATCAAAATGACAGTGCGTTTTTTAATAGAATCAGTAACCTTGACTATCTCTATTGGTGGTTCAAAGTACAAGCTACATTTCCAAACACAAAAATTATTCCTTTCATGCATGCGTAGCAACAATACGGCTGTTCGTGAAAAGAAAAAACACGTTCTGTGGTAGAATATAAAAGAATTTTTCATTTTGAGTGGTACATTTTGATATATTTAATCATGCGATTTGAAGTTCAGCTTTGAACCGTGTGAGTCAAAAAAGAGTTTACACCTAGAAAATTGCTAATTATTTAAAAAGTCATCATGAACAGAAAATTATTGTACGTGTTTTATCCCAAATCATTTGGTATCATATTTGTGTGGTATGTGTTCACGCTCTGATGAATAGGAGGCATTGTTTGCGAGAGTGCAAAAATCGACTTGCGCCAAAGTGATGCCTACAGCATGTATTATGTTGGGATTAGCGGAGTGAGAGAATGAATTGAATGTATCAAATGAAATGCATTACATGCTTTTTGCAGAAGCAAAGTCACACACACATACGCGCGCACAGATGTTCGTTGATATTTGATATGTGTGGGATGTTATTTGGATCTGCAAAGACCGATTTAATACCTAAATCCCAATTGTTTTATTCAAACATCACATAAGCAACTTTGGCGCAAGTCGATGTATTCTCGCTAACAATGCCTCCTGTTCATCCAAGCGTGAACACATACCACACACAAATTATACCAAATGATTTGAAATAAAGCACCGTTTCATGAGATGTATAATAATTTACTATTCATAGATGATTTTTAAAATAATTAGCAATTTTCTGGGTGTAAACTTTTTTTTGACTCACACTGTTTATGCCAGGGGCTTGGAGCTGCAACCCTCCCCTCCCCTCCCGACAACTATTAATTTACCAATATTTAGGAAATTTTCACCTCACTCCAAGGCACATATTATTTCCCATATAAAGCATGTACTTTAAATAGTCACTGAATGTACCTCGATTTTTTTTTTTAAATCAATTTTGCGCTTAATTCTTGAGAGTGTGTTGTGTATTATACAAACTATTATGTTATATTTCAGTCGTGTTGTATTGTGATACTTGTAATAATTATTTTGCCGAGTAAGGTCGAGGAAATGAAGAAATTAACTTCTAGTTTGGCCCGCGATAGTGGGTGACGAAATGGACTCGAGTACCTCCATTGCAAGCTGAACCAAATGGTATGACGCCATGATGTTATTCGAAGGTAATACGCTCATAGAAAGCCTTGGGGATGCTTGAAGAATGATGGCTTTAATGTGAGAGCTATCATGGGTTCACATTGACCAAGTGCCTCCTTAGGTCCCCTGGTAGGTCGCAGGGGCAGAGCCACTGCCGGGGGTCCAGGACGCGGAGCCCCCGGACCCTCTTGACTTTTTAACAATTTAAAACCTTCAAGGTGGCCGTCACGAGCGATATCAATTGTATATTTTTCTCCTTTAAAAATTCACGCAGCCTCTCTCATTTTATTTCGTTAGAAATCATCTCTTTTTCTCTCAAAGACAATTTCAAAGCACATTTTGTTCGTACTGGTCTGCTTTCATCCGAAGTCTTCGTAGGCACATGTCGAGCCTGCTTATCGGCAGTGTAATCTGTATGTGTAAATTTAATTTACATGTTCTTCCTCTCTCTCTCTCTCTCTCTCTCTCTCTCTCTCTCTCTCTCTCTCTCTCTCTCTCTTTCTTTTCTCTCTCTTCTCTACCTCTCATTTACCCTTTCTTTTCTCCCTTTTCTACCGTCGCTATCTCTTTCTTGTTGTTTAGACCGCCAGCAGGGGGAGGGGAGCCGCGGCCGACTCGGTCTCTACCTGGATCCGCCATTGCATGACTGTACACGTTCTAGATCAAGTGCAAGGTTACTCACGCCTTTATCGAAGGGAACCACCAACCATTCAGATATATTTAACGAACCTTCTACTTCAATGGTTATAATATTGGATGTTGTTATAGTCGCGTCACATATTAAACAAATTGAAATGATTATTGTTCGGTAGCGTGTTATATCATTTCCATGCAATCGAGCGTCACTCAAGCATATACTTTCATTACTTTCCCAAAGCAATTCTGACTGGAGACACCTCTCTAGAGGTTTGCCGGCGAAAATATCAAGTTCAACAATATTATTATCCTTCCATGCAATGCAAAGGTATAAAAAGAATCATAAGACTGGAATGAAATAAACATGCTCTGTCGAACATCAATTCATTAAGATATTAGTATTGCTAATTTCAAACCCTCACAAAAAATGGCAATCGAAATTTAATGAATAAACTGTAACGACGTCATGATGAGAAGAAAAAATTGTGAGAAACTTTATGATCTGAGGCGCCTCGAATTAGGCGCAATGAAATTTTCAATATTCTATGAGTATATAATAAAAGAACACTGAATAATCGAATTGTTTAGGTCATTGTGGCTTTCAAAACCCACTATTGCCTCCGTAGGGGTACTCACGAATCAATTATTTATGGACCTTACAACCTTCATTGGATTTTTTGCCATGAATGTAGATCGTATCTTAAAATAAGGTGTTAAATTCAAAGACATTAGAAACACTCCTGCTGTGCCTTACAATTGTCAACTAATTTAGAAAATGGTAAAACTTTATAATGCATCTGCGCTTGTTATTACTTCTGCATCGTTGATATAATTTTTCCTGGCAATGATATCTCTCTCCCTCTCCCTCTCCCTTTCTCTCTCTCTCTCTCTCTCTCTCTCTCTCCCTCTCCCTCTCTGAAAAGGCAGGCTGGCACCATTCAGAAAACAACTTATCTTTTGTGATATCCTTAATCCTTACATACCGAATTCACTTGCTGAAAATGCCTATTTATGATCATTCAAAACTTAGTTTCTGTTTCTTATGAGCCAGGGCACCACGTTTCGTTTATCGTCGAGCCCTGGCCAGCTCTGTTTAAAATAAGTGTATATTTTGTCATATATGTTTTAATGTATGCTGATTTTATTACGTATTCAGAACTGAAAATAGCAATATACATTTACCCCTCTTTATTTCGTTCTCTCTCTCTCTCTCTCTCTCTCTCTCTCTCTCTCCCTCCCTCTCTCTCTCCTCTCTCTCTCCATCTCTCTCTCTCTCTCCCTTTCTCTTTATCTCTCCATTTTTGTTGTTGTATTGTATTGTAAATGTTTCTCTTTAACTTGTACGCTATGTTTTGTATTTTATATGTTTGTTATGATGTTTTTATGATGAATGGAATAAAGTTCAAGTTGAATAAAGTTCAATTCAATTCAATTCAATTCAATTCAATAATTATGTGGGTTTTTTTCTCTCCCAATCCTTACATAATAAATAATTACATAATGACAGCGCATCTGTCCTGTTTGTTGAACATTTTTAAAAACATCGTTTGAGTGAGATGATGCACTTTAGAAACAGAGGCAATATCGCGGGAAAGAGATTCAAAATGATCATTACATCTACTATTCGTAAAGCAATAGTAAAAAATGGGAACCTTGTACGCCCTTAAAGGTACAGTACCTTTAAAGGTACCCTTAAAGGTACCCTTAAAGGTACAGTACAGGACATAGTAACTATGTCCCATTTGCAGGTCAAAAAAGTGAAAACGTTAAATTCCAACGGCATTTGAAAGAAAATATTTATTTAGAACTTCACTCAAAACGAAAGGGTTTGAAAATGGCTTTTTGTGGGAAACGACCATTTTTGTTGTCATATCGACATAAGTGATTGCAATCACTTAAGTAATAGTCTGACTTTTCAGACCCTTGTATCGAATATCCGTATGTTTTGCGCTGCACAAAGATTCAAACATTTTAATTTTGGCCATTATAAGTAGTGGGTTATCGATGTAGACAAATGCTCATGCACCTGTTACAGCTTATGTTATGTATGTTATTACCAAAGAAAAACAAGAAGTCAGTCAGTCACTCAACAGTGTCTGACAGTGAGGTCTAGAAAGTAAATGGGTTTCCTTGCATAACTTGAACACGATAGGACACTGCTAACGTTTATATTTCACATATTTCTACAACATATTTTCACAGGACATACATATGACATATTCATAATTCCTGCAAAGTTCTACCGAATTTGGTGTTGGCTGCAAATGAGATATGCCTTCACTATATCGCAATCATGCCCTCATAAAATTGATTATGCTAATCATTTCACTTTAGAAAGAAATTTGTAGGAATATTGTGTAGAGGTAAAAAAAAAAAAAAAATTAAAAAGCAATATTAAATATATATATATAGACCTATATATATATATTTTTAGTAATAAATTTCATTTTTTTTTAAAGATTTGAGTATATATTCCTCGTGTCTACCACTTTGACCGGAAACAAATATTGAGCTAGTCCCACGAGTCTGTAAATCGTTTTTCTATTCATAGCAGCTTGAAATATAATTATCATCCATTTGTTATTTTTTCTGCCGTAAAAATCTAATGGAAACACTTGATTTCAGTTCAAGGGGCATCTATTGAAATATAAATTATGCTGATGGTAAATGGATGATAAAATAAACCCGCACAATTTCTGCTTGACTTTTGTTCTATAACAAAGAAAATTATATACCGGTAGTCCTTTACTGTTAGATGACCATTCCACAAGATCCTGATCTTTTTTGGTTGCCCCTAACGATATGTTAATTTTACACATGTATATGATTATGTCAATATGTTTTATTGCATTGTACTATTTTCTTTTATATCGTTGAATAAAGATGAATTGAAAAAAAATTGAATTAATATAGTGTGGATGGATATTTCGTTAATGATTACGTATTTCTTTTAAAGGTACTATGTCCCTTTTGCAGCCAACCTCAAATTCTGTAGAACTTTGCAGGAATTATGAATATGTCATGTATGTCCTATCTATGAAATTTAAACGTTAGCAGTGTCCCCATATTCAAATTATGCAAGGAAAACCGTTTACTTGCTAGACTTCACTGTCAGACACTATTGAGTGACTGACTGGCTTTTTCTTCTTTGGTAATAACATACATGAAAAGAGATGAAAAGAGTTGTAAAGGGTACATGAGCATTTGTCTACATCAATAACCCACTTCTTGTGATGGCCAAGATTAAACTGATTGAATCTTTGCGCAGCATAAAACGTATGACCATTCGGTACAATCGTCTGAAAATCAAGACTATTGCTTTTGGGCTCTATAGCCCTAAAGTCGATTTGACAACTAATAGTCGTTATTTTCCCACTTGAAGACATTTTCAAGCCCCACCTTTTTTAGGGAAGTTCTAAATTAGTATTATCTTTCAAATGCAGTTGGAATTTAACTTTTTCATTTTTTTGGCCTGCAAATGGGACATAGTACCTTTAGGGGATTGGGTGACTTTGTCTCAGATTCTGAAACAAAATCCTGGATCTAGCTCATGCTACAATTGATTTGATTTGATTTATTTATTTCTGTTTGATTTTCTTTTTCTTTTGCATTTTTACAATATGTAACAAGCAAACATTTCAAATTTACACATGACAAAATGATAATTAATTATAAACCTTATGGCCCGAATTCACAAAGCAAGGTTTGAGCTCAAACCTTCTTTTGTTTCGCCAAACCTCCTTTTGTTCTTTACAAACCAGGTTTGTAAAAAACGCGTAAAACGCGTCATATGACGTACGAAAACCAAGGTTTGACGACAAACCTCCTTTGTGAATTCGGGCCTATAGGTCTGTCAGGGACCCCATGACTTTTACAAGCCGATCGCCTGTCTGATTATCAAGATATTTATGATTGGAAATCGAAATGTCATTTTTCGTTTTCCTAAAGAGTATGGTAAAAAAAACCGGTCACTCAAAGCTTTTTACTTTTTTATGCACTTCAGGATCATGTTGCAGCGGAATTTGTTGAGGGCTTAAATATTACACCATATCACAGACACTGATAACACGTAGGGCTATGCATCACAGATTTACCATTGTTAAACGATGCCTTTATGTCTCCCTTCCATTTCCTTCAACGACTTCGCCCATGGCAACTAGAACTTCAATCTACGCAGAGTAGTATTGTTCCATCTCCATTAAAAATAGAATATTTTTAAATTTATTTTGATGGATGGATAACCAACACATTCGCAACAACTTTCGTTAAAAAAATTAAGGGGGCGATTTCAGTACCGTTTTATCCCTCAGAAATTAGATATCAGAAACCGAATTACGTAATACGTCTTTGGAAAGATTGTAAAAGGTGACATACGAGGCTATACGCATACAGTTTAACATTAACATCAATCAAAGCAGAGTTGATGAAAATCCATTACAGGAATGAATGGATAATGGAAGTTCAGGTTCAAGGTGGTTTTTGGTTGTTCAAGGTCAAAGGTCAACTTACAGTGAGTTGGTGTATCGTGACCGTCATGTTCTCTCATCGAGCACATTAGGGTAGGGTATAAAGAAACATATTGTTCTTTGGATCAAATGTTACTTGCTCAATACCCCCCCCCCCCCCTATCTCTCTCTCTCTCTCCCCCCTCTCTCTCTCTCTCTCTTTCTCTCTCTCTCTCTCAACTCAAGGTCAATGCATTATTAAGATTGAGGAATATGGCTCACTCATATTTCACTACTCACAAAAAAGTCGTTAGTTTTGAAAAGTCGCTTTTGTGATTTTCACACGATCAGAGCATGGACCTACATTATTCAGAGTTCGCGATCGCCCAAACCTGTCAGTGGTTTACCGCATTACCACAATCGCCATATTGATGGCCACGCCTTTTCATCGTCCATTCATTCCATTAACACAAGAACGGTTTTTGATCATAGCTCTCAACCAAATTGCCAACTTACCAATGGGTCAAACCCCGATGCTTTTTGTCTTTATCATTGCACTTTTTCCCGTGTAACTCCTCATTTTGACAATTCACACGAAGAAAGAAAAAGATAAAACTAACAATGAGTTTGTTTGTTTTTTGTCCTAATGTAGTTAATTTTCGTTTATGTTGGTTATTGTATTTGAAAGATGAGTTGAAGGTATATTTCAGATCAATGTTTACAATCGTACGTACGGTATGATTTCGGTAAACAAAAATATGCAAAAATAACCGATATTGTACTTTTGGTTAATTTAACACTTCGTCACGTGTAATCTCGATATTTTTCAAACTATTATATTTTGTTCCTTCTGTCTTGTCTCAGTGGTATACCAGAGGTCTATACGTGAAAGCACATTTTAGAATAATCTACTATCTGTATTAACAAATAAAAATAAAAAATAATAATAGTAATCATTTTTTTAAAGACTTAAAATGCAAATGCTTAGAATATCGGTCCGTTTAAAAAAAAAATCATATACTGTATAGGGTATGAGTTAAATTCTGATTAGTGATTATTGGGTGTTTTTAAAATATCAAACTTAGAACAATTGGTAATTCAAGGTTGCAAATCAGCCCCCCCCCCCCCCTCCCGAACATGACTTTGTTGTCAGTGTTAAATGTAGCCTACATACCCCCCCCCCCCCTCTTTTAACAATTTACTTTATTTAGATTGTTTCACATGTAAAGAATTGATCCCAATCAGATAAACGTTTGATCTGTTCAATCAACTCTATCGAGAGTGAATGATCATGTGGTTTTATAATATGTGTCTTTCCTTTCTGTCTATCCATTTTAGTCTTGATCCATGTGACTCCAAATTAAGGATCGTGTTCGAACTTTCTCTATTTAGAACGAGAGTGTTCGATCCATCTTGACAAATCTCTCTTCAAATAAATAAACAAATAAACAAAACCATAAAACTGGAAACGTTGAAACAGTTCAATACTTTCCTGGCATTTAATGGTAGTTGGCAAGATTCGCTTGAATCCCAAGAGACGTTACCATTGCGAGCAAGTCGTCCGTTTATTACCGATTATTACGTAACCCTTTTTGTGCCCATTCTCTCCTTTCCTCCGTTTATTTATTCATTCTTGGACATACCTTCCTCTAAATACTGACAGATCAGTCAAGCCTGACCCAGAACCGACCACTAGGTGGCATGCGCCGCCACGCCCACAGGCCGTAGGTCGTGTGCCGTCGGTACGAATCCTCCGATGAACTGTTCAGAATGTCCTGCGAGACCGGCACTGTCGGTCTCTTGAGTCTTGCCTTATCAGCATGATCTATGAGAAATTTCATTTTGTTTAGCTGATATTATATAGCATCGATGGAACCAATATTATTTTGTAAACATGTACACTGTGAAAGATTTAGGTTTGTTTTACAAATCAACTCTTATATAAGAGGGGCATACAGAATTGCGTCATCCAATGAACCTACATCACTCTCTTGGTTTCGAGCCCGGAACCTCAGAGTCACAAGGCCCCAGCTCTGATCACGAAACCTAACTTTTCAGCTGGCATGCCTGGGCAATTCTAACTCTTCCCTTTTCAACTTCCTTTGTCTTCTCTAATTGTTCAAATCTTGTCTATTTCCTATCTGTCTGTTTCGCCGATATCTCAGTCCCAAAGATGCTGAAACCGGCACCGAGGGGGGGGGGGGGTCTCGAAACGGTTATAACTCTAACTTATGAAATATCCGTGGAACTAGACTTATGACGGCTTAGAGAAGCTGTTCCCACAGACCGAATAGAATATTAAAAAATACAATAAAACAAATGGCCAAGACGAACAGAACTGTTTGGAACGGGTGTGGAGCCGGTTTGAATGTGTGACTGAGATTTTCAGGAGTATAGAGCAATTAGGTACTGAATTACTCCGTCGACTTGCTAGAAGGGGAGGTGTCAAGAGGATCTCTGGTCTCATCTACGAAGTCGTCCCGAGTATGGGTTCTAAACAACAGAGCCTGCGCACGAGGTTCACTGCGAAATCATCCAAGCAACAGACCGGAGCAGGGCGATTTCAATGTTTGGGGCTGGTGTGATCACCACACCATTGTTTAACACATCATTGTTTGGAACCAGCAACCTTGACGACTTGTCTCGTATGACGTCACATTTCGGTACCCTATTGACGCTGTGATACTCTCATGTCGGATATCTTTAATGCATGTCATTAGTCACAGCGGATGACTGTATCATTATTCGAGGTCTCACCGCTCCATAAAGCTCATTAATTGATTAAGTTTATTGTTGAGCTAATCACACTCATGGTCATAACACATACGTATCAGCGCAGCGGCTGTTACTTATGTGCAGTTGCGTTTTTTAACTAATTAAAATTGCAGATCACTCGAATATACAAATATAAAGGGTATTGTTATTTTTGCTCATACGTTATCATGATTACAATTATACAGGGATTTATTAATTGGCTATACATAATCTATATCGTGTTCATTAGCTCTGAGGTAGATGATCTAACAATTTTTATCAAAGCATCCTTCCTCCTCTTTCATTATGATTTCATTTAATATTGAATGGTGATGTTCGCTGATTGTAATATATTATAAAGTAAATGCGAACGTATACATTTTTTCATCTTAAAATTCATCGTTATTTGGTTTCCGGCCGCACTGATGTTTTTTTTTTTTAATCGACATGCCATTTATCTATCTATTTTTCTATCTCTCCGCCAATCTCTATATTGCAGGCTATATCTAATATGAGTCAACCATTCGCGCTTGTAACCCCCCCCCCCCCCGACCCCTCTCCTACCCCTTCCCTTCCCTCCTCCCCACACACACATTCTCGAAATTTGAGGAGCTCCCAAATGTTGTCATTCCAACAGGATACGTTATTTTGTGTGAAGTTGATAAATTCTTCTTTAATTTATGGTTGATCATTCAGATGAGATACTAATTCCCTATAATCTAAAAATAAAAGTCTGATATGTTTTGTTTTGTTAACTCCTTAACATGTTGAATCACATCACATTATATCGATTACAATTAATTAATGCTTATTCTTAATTAATGCTTATACTTAAACATGAAATGATGAAGCTTAATCGTATTGTTAGGTTTGCACTAATCGGTATGAGAAGCATAGTCAAAGGCCATATACACAATGGGTTTAAAAACTTGTCGGCCGACCGACAATATATATATACATCTCACCGACTTCAAACTTCTGCATTAATATAGTACACGAGGATCGATCAAGAATACCGACACAGCTGACCCGACACAACAACATATTTACCCGTGTCTTTCTTGCTCCCTCGACGAGACGACTCCACCCAACAACCCCCTTCTCTCTTTTACTCCCACTCCTCCTCTCTCAGACTCTTACCTCCCCTCTCTCTCCTCTCTTTCACCCCCGTTTCTTTTGTTTCCCTTTCACTTTTGTATGTTTTTTATATTTTAAAGCTTATTAACCAAGTACTGTTATGACGATTGATGACTTTGTCTATGGGATTCCATCATCTTAGTGAAGTGCATGATACATTTTCAATCATATAAAGTGTATCCTTAATCGTAACATCTCAAATGGAAATTCATGTACAACAAGGGTTCTTTCTTGAGGGTAATCTTGCAAGGGACTAAGAGTAATTTTCCAACTGTGAAATCAGGAATTCCACAAGGATCAATACTGGGGCCATTAATTTTCTGCCTCTATGTGAATGATATTTGTAACCTGCAACTCCATTCTAAGACAAAGATTTCCTTATATGCAGATGACACGGCAGTATTTCATCATGGAAAGGATTATAAAGTTTGTGAATACAATCTCCAAAAGATTTTACCCGTATCTTGAAATGGCTAAAATGTAATGGACTGTTTTTAAATGCAAATAAAACCAAAACAATACTATTTGGTTCCAAAAGAAAAATTCAAAATAATAATATTTGTATTCGTTACAGTGACAATGTACTCGACTCAGTCGAAAGTATGAAATATCTAGGTGTAACACTAGACAAAAGTTTAACATGGTCGTTACATGTAAAAGAAGTTGTTAAGAAAGTATCGGGTACGATTGCCTGCATTAGACGTATACGCAATTATATTTCCCGTAAGAATCTTATTACATTATACTATTCCCTTATCCTACCGCATTTAAACTACTGTAATTCAGTATGGGGAAATACTTCGAAACAAAATCTAACAAAGTTGCAAAAATTACAAAATAGATATGCACGATTAGTTCTTCGTGCCGAATATTTTACACCCCAAAATGTTTTAATGAGTAAATTGAAATGGCGGTCATTAGAGGAAAGAATTAAATATCAGAAATGCATCTTGATTTTTAAAATCATAAACGACCTATCACCACCATATCTTAATCCATGTATAAGTAAAAGACCGATATTATATTCTACTCGTTATGCTTTAAACAGTCCATTATTCATTCCAAAGTGTAAAACAAATTTTAAAACGAAAACCTTAGCGGTTTCAGGAGCGAAAATATACAATAAATTACCCTATCATATTAAAAATTGTAAGTCGCTGCAAAGTTTTAAAAAGAATGTCAAAACCTTTCAGTTTCCCTTGTAAACATATTTTCACGTTAATTTGACCTTTATTTATATTCATTCATCTAGTTTTCTCAATTTGATATTTTTTTCGTGTTTTTTCGTTACCTATGTTTAATTATTGTATATACCATGTATATTTTACCTTTGTATGTATGTTTTGAATTCATGTTATTATTGTACATGTTTTTATGTGAATACAGGGCTCTCTGGGAGAGCAGGCTCAGAAATGAACTTGAATGAGACCACCCTGTTAAAATAAAACTATAATAAATAAATAAATATTTCGAAGTACTTCATTATTGTTTTGTAGATCGGTAAATTCATGTTTTTGATTTAATCTCATCGCATGGCCCATTAAACATGACAAAGAGCAATACATGTAGCAATAAAACATATTTGTTATAGCATTTTTTTCCATTCATCAACGTAAATAAAAATAAATCTAACCACCGAATGTTGGGCGATTGCCAATATATGGGAAAAGATAAACGCCAATGTTGATCGCACAGTAAATGCCTCCGGTCGCGGTTTTGCGGAAATTGATCGCGATTCCGCGCCAAATTAAATATTCATGTGGTAGATTCGGAGAAGAATGGGCTTGGCCCAGGTGGAAAAGGCAATTGATATAAAGTGCAAATTGAAGTTGAAATACTCGTATTATAATCCAGCATTAAGTTTTACACCAGGGATTATGTAATGGACATAATCCTGCTTAGTGGCACATTGCTTTCATTAGCTGATATAAAAAAGGGAACATGCTTATTTAACCTATATTGCAGTGTAGACACTATAGAGCCACTTAACGGATAAAGCAATACAAATTGACGTTTGTCACAACGCATATTGACGGAACACATATAATGACTGGAAATACTTCAAAAAGTTCCTTGAAAATATTTTAAAGTGAAAGATGTTTGGAGATATGCAGGCAGGATCACAAAATGGGGTGGAGTGAGTTTAATAATAGTAAACGGTGGTTTGATTGTTACAGGTTGAATGAAATAATCTGTAAATATGACACTTAACAAACATTCATGCATTAAATTTGATTACATTACAAAAATGGCACTTCAAGTTTGTGTATGATGAGGTTCCCATCCCGGCATATGCGTACCCTGAATAACACTGAGTGGGGGGGGGGGGCGGGTCTTCAGCTATGAATGCGATAGACCGAAAGCCAACAATGAGCTGAGTTAAGTGACAAACACCGTTGGTCATAAAGTTGGAATAATTTTTCACACCTCTTGTCATGAAATGATTATGAATATATGATTTATTATTGATAAAAAATTATGTTTTTATGTCATGACAAGAGGTGAGAAAAATTATTCCAATTTCATGGGAAATGGTGTATAAAGTTGCCCTGGTGAATCAAAATATTCCGTATATTACATGGACATGCTGAACCATGAGCAACATATAAATCACTATCCTTTCTACAGTAGTATCTACACTTTAACTGCAAAGAAGTACATATAAAAAACAAAATCACCATTACAGCAAGATTTAATCATGAAGTTCTGATTATTGATGAGGATATAGATTATTCTTGCATTGCAACTACACTTTTGTTAGATCACAATGGACCAGTTCGTAGTTAACCTTGGTACAAATAACCTCGAAATATCCACATATTTCTTACATTGTGGAGACGTCCAACTTTGTTCATTTTAATAAAGTGCCGCAGTGATGGCAGTGCTTCATGAATACCCTTTGTTTGCCTTCTTGAGAAGAATACATCCACCTGTATATCAAAGAATGTGCCGTCGTTTGTGAAAAATAATTGATAAGGATTACATCATTTTCAAGGGCACGAATCCAGTACTCATCTCGATAGGTTTTATAACTTTAGTACAAATTACCTTTATCTGCCCATGCGCAGATTGCATCTACGAACTGGCTTTTACAAAGATTGGCAGTATTCACACAAGCAAATCAACATGGAAAAATGTTTAGAAGAAGAAGCAGGAGAGAGGGGTGTGGGGGGATTCTCGATATGAATTGAATGTACAGTATACAAAAATACAAATTGGAAATGTAATATAATGAACATGATTTTTTTTAAAGGGCGAATAAAGAAATGAAGAGTAAAATTCATTGAAACTAAAGGAAACACAAGAGACACGGACTATCATTCGTTATGAATTTGAACAAGTAAAACTCTGTGTACATTATGAATTTGAACAAGTAAAACTCTGTGTACATTAACAATAAAGAGGTACAGAGAGGGAGAGAGCGAGAGGGGGCATGTGCGTATGTGTGCGTGTAGTTCTTAAACTGACCCTTATACACAGTACTCAAACAAATCTATGTTGCTTTGTTAGTCACAAATTAATACAAATAGGAAAAGAATATACATTTAATTGTATTAATACAGCACTGAATCCCATATACAGCATATATACACGGATTACAAGCAAATACAATGATTATTAAGACACATAAGTATACGATTCAAAGGAAAAACATTTAAAAAATCATTTTTATAATGTTCCAATTACGTACCTATTCACACCAGTTTAGGGGACTATATCAGATTTACAACAACAAAATTGATGTACAGTAAAATAGGGGTGTTTAGGAACAAATTCCTGTATTATTTTTTACATTAACAAAAAATTGTCTGGACACATTGTAAGGAATCGCCATACGGAGTGGTCACACAGGTAATCCATATAAATGATTATTATAATGTTCCCATTTTTGTTCTTATTCATCGCATTTGAGGGGATTATCTCAGATTTACAATAAAAAATTGATGTACAGTAATATGGGGCGAATAGGAACAAACTTTGTAGTATCCAATTTGAAGAAAAGAAAAATTCCAGGAATAAGGAATGTAAATCCATTTGATTTTGTCTAATACACAGTGAATGACATAAGTTGAAAGGACTGAATTGTTCCTGGGTGAAAAAAATCTGTTTCCATTTACCCCATTTCTCAGTAACAATATCAATACTTAACTGTATGTTCCATAGAAATCATGTTTGGTTTATATAATAAATGTACGTCATTGTAATTTATTCCCGTTCCAAAAGATGATGTTTTAGGCCATTGTACTTGCCTTAAGTTGATTTTTTCAAAAGAAGTTGTGATCGTGTAAATACAGCATACAAAAAAAGCAAAGCTAAATTTGAGAAGTTATCAATGAAAAAGGTAGAGAGAGATGTATAAATGAAGAGAGGGAACGATTCTTCTTCTGAATCTGATATACAGTATCAGATTCAAATATAAAATGCTCAAACATACAAATCTAGAATAAAAATATGATTATAAGTAGTCAGAATGTTACAAGTATTATTGCTGACAACCTGATACACGGTATTAAAAAAAGCACATCTATACTGAAATCAGAAAGGAAAACACACCAAAAATATTGTTTAAATTTTACATCATAATATGGGTTGCATGGAACCACCAGGGTGAAAAGAAACACAAATTGGAACAGCATTTTGAAGAAAAGCAAACCAAAGCCTAATGCAGGCCCTATTCAATTTCATTGTAAATCAACCGTTATGAGTTCCTGAAATTTACGTGGTGATGTTTTTAAACCGAATAAATGAAGAAGAAAAAAAAATCATTCGAAAAAAAGAAAAGGGTTTGCATGGCTCCTGGGGGATCAATGTCGTCTGACATAAATTTCAAAATTCGGATCATATTCACCCCAAATCTCCCTCACTCAGCTCAATTCATGGTGCAGAATTCAAACGTAGAAATCTCTAGATGTGATCAGTCATAATGATCCAAAGTCACAGAGAAGAGAGAGGGGGCACAATTTCAAAGCCTTTCAATAAATCAACATAAAGCGATTTTAAAAGCCTTTTTCATCATCATCATCACTGAAACGTGTGAACGTAACGCTGACCTATTACGTAATCTGAACATAATTTCAAAAGGCAATACAGCAGGGTATTGAAATTGTGCCTCAGCTGGTTACTTGAAAGTCTGTGCAATTGTGTCTAGAGAAGGACTCAAGGGAACATTGTTTTCCGACCTCAAGTACGTGACGTGCATTTTCCTGTGGCCTTTCCATTAATAGTTCAGAGGCCAGATATATATATATATATATGTCTTGTGGATAATGACAAATACCCAATATGTGCTTAGACCATCACAGAGTTTTGATGATGATGATGATGATAAAGACAGCCAATATGATCACGTGTGAGGCTCTCCCGTGACTTTGAATATTATATACAGTGTTGAAAAATTAGATTTGTTATCATAGAAAATGTGCAATTGTAATCTGATATGCAGTGTTCTACACGCAATAATGCAAAAAACAGGAACTAAAACTCCCAGGAATAATGCGGATTCTTTCCATTCAAGTATTCAAGATGAATAGAATGAAAAGGATCTGTGTCACATCTAGGTGAAGAACTGTATGAAAAAGTCTTCTTCCTATTCGCCTGATTTTAAAGTTCAGTATTCAAACAAGCAAAGCTAGATAAGTTATGATAAATAAAACGTAAAACAGAGAGAGGGTGCATATTATTTCTTTTTGTAATGTTATTCAGAGTATTCAAATAAGCAAATCTAGTAACAGTTGCCATGCCAACACAAAATAGAAAAGGACCCAAACATATTTTTGTGTGCATTTGAATAAAACGATAGGAAGCCTCTGTGATGACAAAAATTGTGATTCTGATTGTCTTGTTCAATTTTCTAACAGCGCCATTATAACACAATTAAAAAGACTTCTCAAGAAATCAAGATAAAGGTAATTTCAATACTCCATTGAACTGCCTATAGGAAATATAATCATGATCATGTAACACATTGTTGTAATGTTTGCACATTTCCAAAGGATCAGCTCAAGGTCACTGAAATTGCTTAGGGTTGATTTCTCGAAAGTCTTTGTGATAAATGTTTTACAGACCTCTTCTGAAGAAGCGTTATGGATTTGGACAAAAACAGTAATGCTTTGTGCAATTTCAATTTGTGTTCAGTTTCATCCCACTTTATGATACATCCACAGCTAAAACATACAGATTAAACATCCTAAAACCACCATTAAACATGGAGGGCCTAACATGTCAGAAGTTGATATTTTAATAGTTTGTGAAGGGTACGTCACCATTATTCTGTGAACATCCCTGCTGCAATGGAGAGAAGGATACAGCAGACCAGTGAGAGTATTGGAATGCAATGGATGTGTACAGCTGCACCATTTACTGAGAAAGACATGGAATAGATAGCAAAGGCCTGGCCATGCAACTATGATCTTGCTGTGAATATGAGGCACAGTACTAAAACAGGCAAGCTGAGAGCTGATAGTTGTATATTAGTGAGAGGAAAGATAGAGAGAGAGAGAGAGAGAGAGAGAATGGGAGGGGTGGTAGTGATCTAGACGAGAACAATAACACATTTCTATAACAAATTGTGCTTTCAGCCAATCAAATGCAACGATTTGAGGAGCTTATAACATCTATTGCACCTTCTTATTGATAACAAGTTTTATGAAACGGGGCCCTGTCATAGATTCACAAGGCAAACACAGAGAGGGCTTGCCTGCTGCCTAATTTGATAGACTTTTTTTGTACACGCCCGTATGACGTCATAAATAGCAACAAACGTGTGTGGTTGCTTTTACATGTATACAGTATGGCAGTTTTTGTTTTTGATTTTGTCTAAAGGGTGCACTGGGTCCCTGGGATTTATGCGAGGTTCATTTGACTTCCTGCGCCTCGGTTATACCTTTTAAAGTTTTGAAATTTCATGTGATTCACATTTTACATGATTCCATATAAATATGGGAGTTATCTTAATGTTAAAATCCCTGTTTTTACGTGTTAACTTATGGCGGCTGCAAGGTCAAAAGCATAGGCCTTTGGATTAAGGTTTTTTTTTTTTTAACATTTTGAGCCTTATTACTTTTCCAAAGTCTAAAATATCATGTCAGTCGCAATTTAACATCATTTCAAGAAATCACAAGGGAAGTTATAATCAATTTCAAAATCGTTGTTTTCACGTGTTAAAGATACTATGTCCCTTTTGCAGCCAACATCAAATTCTGTAGAACTTTGCACGAATTATGAATATGTCATGTATGTCCTATCTGTGAAATGTAAACGTTAGCAGTGTCCTAATATTCAAATAATAATGCAAGGAAACCCGTTTACTTGCTAGACTTCACTGTCAGACAC
Source organism: Strongylocentrotus purpuratus (assembly GCF_000002235.5). NCBI lineage: Eukaryota > Metazoa > Echinodermata > Echinoidea > Camarodonta > Strongylocentrotidae > Strongylocentrotus > Strongylocentrotus purpuratus. The sequence continues at coordinate 5,244,185 of NW_022145599.1, read as the reverse complement.
TATTGAGTGAGTGACTGGCTTTTTTCATCTTTGGTAATAACATACAAATTAATTGAGTTGTACAGGGTATATGAGCATTTGTCTACATCAATAAGCCACTTCTTGTAATGGCCAAAATCAAACTGATTGAATCTTTGCGCAGCATAAAACGTACGACCATTCGGTACAATGGTCTGAAAAATCAGACAATTACTTACTGGCTCTATAGCTCCTAAGTTGATTCGACAACTAATAGTCGTTATTTTCCCACTTAAAGACATTTTCAAGCTCCCTTTTTTTTAGTATTGTCTTTCAAATGCCGTTGGAATTTAACCTTTTCATTTTTTGGCCTGTAAATGGGACATAGTTCCTTTAAACTATAGCAATTTTTTTTAAAGGCCAAACTGAGACATTGTCTCTGTGATTTATGCGCGGGTATTTCGACTTTTAGAACCTTCATCAGTCTTTACTACATCCTTAATTTCTATATAAGTCTCAATTTACATGATTTCAAGGAAATAATAGGGGAAGTCTAATCACTATTTAATAAAGTCCTTGTTTTCACGTGCTAACCTATAGCAGACGACTCTGTCAAAAGCATGCATAATCCCCATAGTGTGTATGCTGGCATTTATTTAAAATCATGATTTGAATTATTTGTTTTTGCCCTTGAATGTGTAAAAATTAGACATTGAAAAGATTGGTTAAGCTTTTTTTTTACATTTTCTAATAATTTGTGCAGTATATTGCTTTAAAGATTTAATTGTATTATTCACATTTGACAGATCAAGGAAATAACATCTTTGTGTACGACTGATTAATTCCGTACACAGTAAATTTATGCATCATGCACATCTGTCATTTTAGAAATCCTTGATTAATAATTCATAACCCTTAGTTACAAGAAGAACTCTAGAATGTATGCGTTATTCACGATAGTATATTCTGTTTTCAATTAATTATATCCAGCGCTCAAAAATACGACGGTGTAGGCACCTAGGCATTTCAAGAAGCATATTTCTTGCCTGGCTGTAAATTTAGGAATTTGTCATTTTATAACAAACGCATATAAAAGTATAATTTACTAAAAATCTCGGAAAATTATGTAATTTCAGCATTAATATGTGTAAACCACCGTTATGGAATTAAAAATAAACCACGTTTGAATTTTATTTCCCCCGAGCCCCCTCCCCAATCAGTACGCCAGTGCCCCCCCCCCCCCGATTTACACTTTGTTGGCAACTGATCTCCCCTAACTTTTTTCTTTCTCTTTTTTTTCTTTCCCTTTCTCTCCTCTGTCCCTTTCCCTTCCCTTCCTTCCCTCTCTTTTAGGTTTGCTGGGGGGAGGCAAGGTCCTTTCGCCCCCCACCCTTCTGCACATGTTGCTGGCGGGATTAACCGCAATTGATCTATCTCCCCTTCTGTTCACCCTTTTTTCTTCTTCCTCATTTTTGGTCCCTTTTAGCTCTCCTTTTTCCTTTTCCTTCCTTCTCTCTTTTTTTTAGCAGGGGCGGGGGGGGGGATGGGAAGGTTAAGGCCTTTTGCCCCACCCCCATCTTGACCCGCAACTTCTTTACGGGAAAATTGCAACTGATATCCCCCTTCTTTTCTTTACTTCTTCCTCAATTTTCCTTTCCTTTATCTCCTCTTCAGTGACTGGTCCCTCAGAAACTAGTGCTAAGCCAGTCACAGAGAATTCATGATTTCAACTGATGCCTGTCAGTGTATTGTAAATTTGATTTTTCTTCAAATTTCATTTCAAAATCTTTTCATATTTGATAAATATGGTGCATTGGCATATGGGCTATGGTTGGAGCGTTGGATGCGTTGAACAGCGTTGGTGTATTATGTAGATTTATCATATTCATATTCTGAATATTTTCAGCGAATTGAATAATATTGAAAAGGATGCAGTTCATAGTTGTACTCGATAATTCTCACTTAACATATTCTCTCACTCTCTCTCTCTCTCTCTCTCTCCCTGTCTTGCATAAAGAAAATATGAAAATAATATTTTGCCTTGATTAAGAAAAATTGAAAATGTTATCAGTATTAAACAGGGAGAAGGAAAGGGGAGGAAATTAATCAAAACAAACATTGACGAATCCAATGCAATGTTCTTTCGTGATGCATAAGAATGAAAGTACATTAAAAGGTGAAATAATAAATTGAAGAGCGATGATAAATCAATTCTTTGATGTTGATTGATTGAATAAAAAATAATGAAACAATATGGTCTGAGGGTCATATATCTTTGAATATTAGAAAGTTTCATCCACCATCGTGTTGTTGAACACTATTTGCAATTAAATTGTAATGCGGTGACTTGTCGGTTACGAGCAGAAGGTCATTTCAGGCTTCTATATTCTATAATACTATCAACAGATATCTGGATAGAGACACTTCGTCACGTCAAGCTACGAGAAAGTATATCATCATCTCACAGAATTCTACTCGAACACCGCATCGAAATTCTTTTCACCCTTTTTTTCTTCTTCTTCTTTTTTGGTCCCTTTTAGCTCTCCTTTTTTCCTTTTCCTTTCTTCTCTCTCTTTTTTTTTTAGCGGGGGGCGGGGGAGGAGACAAAGGCCTTTTGCCCCACCCCCATCCGCAACTTGTTGGCGGGAAAATTGCAACTGATATCCCCCTTCTTTTCTTTACTTCTTCCTCAATTTTCCTTCCCTTTATCTCCTCTTATCCTTTTTCTTTCCATTTCCTTCCTTCCTACTCTCTTATTTTGTTTTATTGGGGGGAGGCAACAGCCTGGGAGGCAAGGCCCTTTCGGCCCCCCCCCCCGATCTCCTTCTTCCCCCTTTTCTTTTCTTCTTCCTCTTCTTTCTTTCCCTTTCTCTCCTCTTTCCCTTTCCCTTCTTTTCCTTCTCTCTCCCTCTCTCTTTTGCGGAAGGGGGGGGGGGGAGGGGGGCAAGGCCCGCTCACCCCCGCTGAATCCGCGCCTGCATCTACCTTATATCTACTAACGTTAGACCCTAATAATGGATCTCGAAGATTGATTGACCTGGTCTCAGTGACGGGCAAATTTTTTTTTCTCAATTACTTGGTCTAACCTAGTCCAGATTCAGTCCGTTCGTTCTTTTTATCCCCCACACACAGCGCGGTCTCTCCACTGATCGCGCAATCCCCAAATTTCCGTCCACACGAATTCAGGACCCAGATTTAGAGGAATGGCTAGGTCTACTTTCAACGTTGAGGGTGTGTTATTTTATCAGCTGATTGGGTGCGCTAAACGAAAACGGTACAGAGGCTGGACTAGGTCTAACCATGAAAACCGTCTAATTTTACTTTAGATTTTCAAACAGTAACAGTTACGACCTAATTGAGGCCTTAGGCCAAGGGCTGTACTCTACATGTTTAATAACAAATTAACGTTAACGTTAGACTTAACTTAAAATGTTGTTTCTTTGTGATACAAGTGGGAAGGAACACTTTTTTTCAAAAAAAATAAATATATGTTTCCCCTTTTTTTTCTTCTATTTCCCCAGGGGGGCCGCCCACCCCCCCCCCCCTGGATCCGCCACTGATCACGGGGATAAAAGTATACAGCTATGTAACAAGTAAATTTCTAAGAGGCAAAATGCCGACTTAAATAAATGATAATGATAAAATACCAAGGAATTTAGGAGTTTCATGGGTACCAATTCAATGGAAATTTGTATTAAAATAAGAGCACGAAAAGAGCCCCCGTGAGAAGGCTCACGGGGCTCTTTTTTGTGGAAGAGCCCCCGTGGACAAAAAATTAATTTGAGCCCTGATTATATCGATAAAGATATGTACTGGTAGTTGGGAGGCACGGTTCTAGAAGAATGCGACTGGGGAGGATTTGAGGGATTCTTGGATCAATTTTCTACAAGAGCCTCGCTTAATTTAATAATTATATTAATCAAGAAATATTTGGGGCTTGAGCCCCTTTCCTCAGACCCGTCTTAAACCGCAACTGTTAGTTGGAAAAGAGGGGCAGATAATGAGCGCAGACGAACGACATAATGAAAAGGTGCAACTTGTACTCCTGATGATTATTTTGTGCAGAGTGTAGATTTTCAGATTTCACACTCTCAAATCTCCCCTTCAAACATTATGTTATTATAACGAGAAGGTTCTACATTATTTTATATCCACCCTCCTGTACCTTATAACACACAAATACTCAAAAGAGCAGGCACGTAGCCACGGGTGGGGGGGGGCACATGCCCCCAAAATTTTTCCAAGATCGGTTGAACTTTTTTAGACCCTCCCCAGGACGTCGATCGATTACATGTATGTGCCCCCCGCCCCCCCCCCCCCCCCACCCAACACAAACTCTGGCTACAGCCCTGCAAAAGAGCACAATATTGACCCAGAAACAATAAGTGTTACCCTTGACAGTAGTGGTTTGTTGAATCTCCCATTCACCTACTCATAGCAACTGCGCATGCGCATATATTTTCATTATTAGAATTAGGATCACGTCTCAAGTTCTCAACCCTCTCCTTTTTACACCCTATATCTGACCGATATTATTCAAACGTGTTTCACAAAGTTTTCTTGTCATTGTTATGCCGACGACACACAGTGAAACATTTCGTTTAGCCCTGAAAAGGCAGACAAACGGTTATAGAATATAGGTGAGAGAGATAGAGGGTGGGGGTGACGGGGGAGTGAGGAACAATTCTCAAATTTGCGGGGCTGCTCCACTCTCAACCAAAGAATGAACAACATCCAACAACAAAAGAGAATTTCCCTTTCCCTTCTTTATTCTGATCGCATGAATAGAAGCGAAACAGAGTGGCTCCAAATATTTGTAGAAAGGTGATCCACTTCCCACAAAAGTTATGACAATCCAAAAATGTCGTGAAATAATGTTCGGGTGTTGAATAGATAAGAAGAAAAAATGCCAGGGCCCGATTCAATCCTAAGCTATGACAAGCAAAAAATACAGCGTCTCGTCCTCCATGAACCCCCCCCCCCCCTCCCCTCCGATATGCACCTTTCCACAGATGGGGCAATGTCGAGGATTATTCAAAATAAGAAGAGAGCATTTTGATATTCTTCAGAGTAGTAGAGCAGGATAATTATTTATATAGAATGATACATTTTAATCAACATGCTTTGTGTATATAAAGAACACGCAGTCATTGTACAAAGCTCCTAAGAGTTGACATGTCAAGAGATTTAATGTATCATATTTTGCGCTAGTAAAATTTCTATAAATTTGTAAAGAATGTTTAAGGAATGTACATCATAGATTTTATTATTCCGTTACCCCCCCCCCCCCCCTTCATTTTCTGATTGTCTACATCAGTTGTATAGTAATCGAACACATTTCTTTGGAATGCCTGCATTTTTGAGAAATCACAGAAACTCGCAGAGTCCACAGAAAGCATTAAAAAAAAAGTAAATCAGTGCTGCTGTTTTTTTATTTACTGATGGCGTGTTGTATGAAATAAAGACTGCAACACAGAGGACATGGTATAATAGATGAACCAGAGAACAAGGATACAAGCTTCTGTCCCTGGATTAATCCATATAGGTCAAAATAGTCGATACAAAAACACAAACCTCATCCATTCATCACCCAATGTCACTTTCAACATTTCAAAGTGTTTATTGATTGATTCCCCCCCCCCCTCCCCCCCCCCCCCCCCCAGCCACTCCCTCCTTCGCTATTTGTTTATATTTTGATTTTGTGTTAGTTTTTTTGGGTATCAAACTTAACTTATAACAATTCCTAAGTTCCTAACCTATCAGCCTGGCATACAGAATACCAAAGCTGGACAGTTGTATATTATACATGTAAATGATCAAGGCCATGATGTTTGCAGATTTCTTCTTTCTTTATTTGCCATTGTTCATTGTACTTTCATTTTTGTTGCTCGTACCATCTCATCTTGTCTCTCTATTGTTACTCTAGTCTTGTTTTTATCAATTTCACCTGCTGAAGTGTTGGTTTCCGAGTGGATGGCAACAATGCTCTGTTCGTACTTCAACATAATTACTTTCCCGTTATTGGCGATATCGCAATCATCTATTATGTAACCTGAACATGATTTCTATGGGACCGAACACTCATTGGAGATAAGCGCGCCGACAAGAGTGCAAATGACCAGCAGGAATGGTCATCATCTTCATCTTGTAAAATAAAAGCTTAATTTGCCATTTTCAAAACATACGTTGGATGTGCCTGTGGCGTATAGAAATAAGAGTTGGTAGCCAAAACTGAAGGCCTATACTTTATATTTAACTAATCACCTTATCCATATAAAAAATAAACTTCCGGACGTTACGGAACTCAGTGCTTGGTAAAGCCTTTATTTTTTTGTTTATATATTTATAGATTATATATCTGTCCCTTTAATTCAAAATAATTTCCCGTCTCCCCTTAAAAAAGTACCATTATTTTTGTCGGCAGTCATCTTTATTTTATTTGTACTTTCTCAGTTTGAAATGATCTCTCTCTCTCTCTCTCTCTCTCTCTCTCTTTCTCTCTTTCTCTCTCTCTCTCTCTCTCTCTTTCTCTCTTTCTCTCTCTCTCTCTCTCTCTTTCTCTCTTTCTCTCTCTCTCTCTCTCTCTCTCTCTCTCTCTCTCTCTCTCGTTCTCTCTGTCTCTCTCTGTTTCTTTCTCTCTGTCTCTCTCTCATTGTCACTCAACCTTTCCCACCTCTTCTCTAAACTAAACTTGCTCTAGTTGTGGTCATGACTCTAATGATTAAACAAAGGTCAATGCCTTGTTTTTATGGAGGATCCACGCTTCACGGTTTTGACTGGCAAAGTATGACGAGTCGATATCATTGATTATTGTTCATGATTGGCGACTGTTATGCAGGGCATGCCGGTCTGCTGAATTCTTCTCTTTTACGATACAGAGAGTCATCCGCAGCGCTGCATCAGAAAGTGGGAGAGGAAGAGAAGGAGCAAAAACAGAGAGAGAGAGAGAGAGAGAGAGAGAGAGAGAGAGAGAGAGAGAACGAGACAGAGAGAGGGAGAGACAGAGAGAAAGAGAGGGGGTGAGAGAGATATATATATATATATATATATATATATATATAAAGAGAGAGACAGGGAGAGAATGAGAGAGAGGGAGGGAGAGAGAGAGAGAGAGAGAGAGAGAGAGAGAAAGAGAGAGAGAGAGAGAGAGAGAGAGAGAGAGAGAGAAAGGGGGTAGGGGGAGTTTGGGGGTTATTTATTTCAACCATGACAACAATCCAACCATAAACAACAAGCTTAGCACGAATATACATACAAAAATAGAGCAGTCGTAGAGACACAAAATACTATAACATTATTGAAAATCAAAACCAGAAAGGAAACAAAAAGTTACCACTTGTAATATTAAAATGGGTCAGAAAAATGTTATGCACGCTACTTGTGGCTGGTCGAGAAAGTGATTTATTGTTCAGATCTGATCTGATTTGGAGGCAACAAACTAAGTATGGCCTACAACCGACAATTTTAAAACAAACTGAAACTATAAACAAACAGGAAAATTAAGAAAATATGAAAATCAAGCAGCAACCAATAATGATAGATTATCAGTATAAATGATTACATAGAATAAATAACGCTGATCATCACGTTCACGTTCAATAGGCGACATGTTGAAACCACTGAACTCTACCCTCTACTGGAGTTGGAATGGATAGTGTGGCGTTCAGTGGTTGTCGTAACCTCAGATAAGACTAACGGAAATTTTGACGTCAGCTGGCGCTATATAGTTCAATGCCCAGTACTCAATTAACTATCGTTTTTACAGTTATGATGATTTTTCAATTCAATTTATATTTTGGCTTCGTTGGCGGATTTAGGATTCAGTCATAGATTTTAAAAAGAGCTGACGACCCCCACCCGCATCCCCCCCCCCCCTCAAAAAAGGAGGAAGAAAGTGTAAAAGGAAAAACAACAGAAATAACACAAGAAAAGAAGGAGAGAGAGAAAAAGAGAGAAAAAGAGAGAGGGGGAGATAGAAAGAAAGAAAAGAAAAGTTACCAACTCCAACTAAACAAAATGTTGAAGTCATGAAAATGTTAGGTAATGTATTAACATATATTTTGCTCTCTCTCTCTCTCTCTCTCTCTCTTTCATTCTCTCTCCCAAGGGACCTAACTGTAAGACATGTTAAAATTATCCCCTTTCTTTCGATAGTACGTTTTTCCTTGCTTTCTCTCCTTCTCTCGATCCCTTTCTTAACCCCAAGCTCCCGAAACCTCTCTAACCCCACCACCACCTCTCCCCTCTCTCTCTCTCTCTCTCTCTCTCTCTCTCTCTCTCTCTCTCTCTCTCTCTTTCTCTCTATGGTACCTTTCCTTAGTCCTCTCATCTTCTCAGTCACCAACAGTCAAATTGGAAGCCTTAATGTAATTTCCCATCGCTTTATATTAAAGCACATTTATTCATTAAACCACTGTACTTACAATTACACTAGAACATTGGAAGGTTACCAATCATATTATGTTAACAAAATTCAGCCTCAGTTGTATGATATAAAATAAATCACAGACAAAGTAAATAAATATGACTCATTTGAAGACGTTAGTGTTAAATATACAAATCAGGTGCCAGAATGTGTAGAAAATATATAAAAATAAACAAAACATACATCGGAATATGACAAGAAAAAAAAGTCAAATCTTCTCCAATACAGATTAAATCATGAGGTCTTCATACTAGTGAATACAGGATGAATACAGGCCAGATGAATACTAAGGAAAAGATACATTGATCTCATAATTCAAGGTTTTCAAAAAAATGAAGAAATATCCTATTTTCTGACTATTGCCTGCTATGATAGCATGTCATGTACATGAGCATAGAGAACCTTTAAATCTAGTGTGATATTTCCATTTAAAAACAAAAAACATAATGATACAAATTTGCCTTCCAGACTTATTCCAGATTTTGTAATATTTTTTTAATTATTACATTGATCATTTAAATTTTAAAAATATTAATGATCATAATAATAATAATAATAATAAGAAGAAGAAGAAATATATTGATTGAGAGATGATTTGTAAGCTTATAAACATATATCTTCTTTGCATTCCTTCAACAACACAATCGCAACTACTTCTGAACTACAATGACGTATTACATAATACTAACATCTTTATACGCTTTGGTCTGAAATGCCTTTGGGTTGATTTTTCAAAAATAGTTGCGATCGTGCTCAACCAAAATTATTGAACTGTCCATACATCATATTGCATTATACCAATAATCAACTTCTATTTAGCGTTAAATACTATTATGAGCATGATTACATCAAGAAACTAGGAAACAATAGAAGTCCTGTTTCGATAATTGAATGGGCTTATTCTTACAAAAGTTCCAATATTACTCTACAAGTTGAAAATATTAAGATTAGATTGCCACAAACAGTCCCAATCACATTAATCAATGCGGTTATAACACTTTTTATCAAACACTATAGCTATTTCAAGCAATAACTACAAAAATAATCATTATTATAACTAGTATATATTCAATTCTTATATAAAACTGACTATCCAAATAGCTTTTCCTTATGCTAAATTTCAGCAACAACAAAGTCACCAAACTTCAGGCAAAGAGTTTTCAGCACAGAATAATGTTGAGATGAACAAAATATGTCTACATCTTAACAGAAAATTATGGGAGTTGAAACTTAAATCATGACCACAAAAAAAATTATCCAAACTTTCAATGTCAATGTCTACTGAAACCATTTCCCCATTCAGTATATATCTCTCATTACTTGTTTAATTTCCCAAATAATGATACCCAAGCATATCAAACTAAATATTGACAGAATATCAGCCTCTATATGTGAAAACATCCTGCAAATGAAATTAATGAATACATGAACTGTCCAGTCAAGGTGACTTGAAACATCAATACCAGATCATAGTGGGAGAAAGCCCTCTCCAATAGCTACAGGAAACTAAATAGCTCCCTCTACAGTTGTATGTGGTCAGTGAAGTGATTGGGCTCTGGTATTCAACCTTGTCAAATGTGTTATGCACTATGCAAGGAGTTTAAGGTAAATAGACGTGATGATTATCATCATTATTCAAAGAATAAATATATGATCATACATTATTATCTACACTAATTTTACATGGATTTTAGATACATTTCATAGCAAACATTTAAAGACATGTATAATGTTACAAGCTATCTGACTGACATGGTAGGCACAATGAAGGACGGCTGTTATTTTAATCCATAATCGGTGAGAACAAGTGACTATCCATATGAAACTCCTCAACTAGTCAACTTCATAAAATAGCTGTGTATCATTGAGCTGAAAATTTAAATTGTCATGACGGCATAAAAGCTCCAAAATATTATTGTAATTATTTGATTATTAATGACATAAAATATGAGTTGCTAAGAAAATTGTCCAGTACTCTTCAAATGATAAATTATGAAGACGAACAGCTTACCGAACTATAATGACCATCATAAATATAAAATAAAGAGAAAGAGCTCCAAGAGCTGATGGTGATTCGGCCCCCTTAACTCTTGTGCAGATGCATATTTAACATGCAAAAATATTGCATCTCGATTGCAAAGTATGAGATAAAAGCGTTCCTTGTGAATCGGATTGAAATCTATCCCCTGGTATAAGGAGCAACATATTATAGCTCCAAAATTCTACTGGTTACATTTTGTATACTCTTGTAAATGAAATATAGTCTTCACATGTATCTGTAAAGGTCAATTCTCTGGACAAAACACAACCAAGAAGTCATCTTTGTTCATATGTTAATGAAGAGAGAGGAATGATGTATTGTCTTATTATGGATAAATCAATCCTAAACAAAGGTTCTGTGTTTCAAGAACTATATTGAGCCAAAACTTGTAAATATCTGAAAAATTGTTTTTTGTATCGAAATAATGGTAATTCTTGCAATTTTTTCATTATTGTATGATGGCAAGGGTTCACTGAGTTATATTTAAATACAAGAAATCAAAGGGAATCATAAAAAAGACCAATAACTTATGATACACATACTGTACATGTACTAAGAATACAGATACTCCTAATCAATAATCATTCCAATGCTATTGAAGAAATGAGATGTACTTAAACATGAATCGTTTGAGTATGTTTTCATTTCTGAAATATGACATTCATGCTTCTGCTATACAGATATTACAAATAGATAAGCGATCATTTTTAAAACTCTTTGGTAACATCTGAGATGATTATTACACACATTTGGCAAACCCTACCATATGAAAAAACACTGAATTATTCACATCAATGATCACCAATTCATGATACATGGACACACATACAAAATGGGTGTAGTCAAAACGAGAGGGAAACAATGATGCACCAGAAGATAGAGAGAACAAAAACAGAAACAGAAACATAAACAGGGAGACTGGAAATAAAGACAGAGAGACAGAGAGAGAGAGAAAGAGAGAGAGAGAGAGAGAGAGAGAGAGAGAGAGAGAAAGAGAGAGAGAAAGAGAGAGGGGGAGTGAGAGAGAGAGAGAGAGATGAATCCATAAGTCAGGGATATATGGCCATAAAGCAGATCATTGCTATTTTCTTTGTTTCAAATTACAAAATATTGAGAGCAACTCTAGTTCGCATTGACATAGAACTTTGATTGGTAGAGCTTTTTAAAGTTGAGACCCATTCTTCAACTAAATATTATCGTTCAAGAACTATATCTAAGCTGACAACATCCATGAAGGGCCATACTTTTTACTTGATTTATTTATCTTACAATCATCAAAATTGTTAGGCAGATATCCTTTATTTATTGTCTTGAACATTTGGAATACCAGAAGTAAGTTTTGATGTCTTCTTTTCTACCACTGCCAGAACTCAAGATTACCCGAGTAAAGAATGTGATGAGGAATTTAATGTAACAATAAAGGGAACAAAGAAAAAGTAGACGACATTTATACTACGGTATATATCTGTAAACTCACTCTTGGTCGACACATAAGTGACTGGCAATACATTTTTGATATCTTTATACTTGTAACACAGCATTTAGCAATATGTAAATATTTAGCAAATGTAATCAACATACCGGTAGACAAAAACGTGAGATGGAATGTACTGCGCAATTATCATGCATGTAAAATCAAAACAATCATAATTTCAATAAAATTAATCTTGGTATAGCACAATACATTGAAACAATGTCTCTGTGCTAATTTATTCTCAATAATTGGCTTCAGTTCTCCTATTACAAGGTATAAATCGTAATGTAGATACATTGCCTCATCTCGGGGCATGCAAGCATCAGGCAGAGATTTGAACCCTACAGGTCTAAATTGAAAGCTTAATGAATGAACCACTAGGTCACACTGCTCCCACACGCAAATACATGCATATGAAGGAGGCATTGCCATTCAACAATTTAAAAAAAACTATTTTGCGTTAAGATATAATTAATATTTTGACTAAACTCTGTCTGTCTGCACTCTCCAGCCTGTATTACCTTCTCGTTTCATCGCCCCAGTGAAAATTCTGCCCTATCATGGAATAGAACCTTTCATTGTGGGGCTTGAAATATTTATAGACTTTATATATTATAGAGGGCGATATCTGGGGGTGCTCCCTCCCCTTGGTGTCCCCTAGACAGTTCGCGTCCGTGTCCTCCACTGCTTTCTTCACGCAGTAGAACCCTTTGGTGGAATTAAAGATGAAGTATTTCTCATCAATGACCTTATCTATTTTGAGGAATTCTTGCAATTTGATGAGCTGCGGCACAGGGTTCTTTATCATCTCGTCACCATTGATGAAAAGGAATTGTGATCGTGGAAAGTATTTGAACCAACGTTCTAAGTGGTCGGCGTACCTACCTACCATGAGAGCATAATAATTGTCATCTACAACCCCCGTTTGCGGATCAGGGACTGCCAACCTCTCAAATTCATTCTCTTTTCTTCGCCCCGTTGCTATGGATTGGGCATAGTCGGATATTGCACGGATGACAGGGTCGCGTACGACGACGATGAGTTTGATATCTTTGCCCAGCTTGTGTATCCGCTCAGGTGCTTCTTCTGTTATGTAATAGCCAGGAGTCTTCTCAATGGTGATCTGACCTGGTTTACTGACAGGCATATTATCTCTGCAATTTGGAAGAGAAAAAAGAGAAAAATAAAATGTAACATGGATTCATGTTTAGAGGAAAATGAGGGTTTTTTTAATACGTGTACATATACTGTAGGTGAAACAATATTCAATTGCCTGGTATGCAATTAATCATCAATTAGAATAATGACATGTTTGTAGTTTTATGATAACCATGATAACTAATAATAATAACAATGATGATGATGATACTGATGATGGTGGTGCTGATGATTATGATTAGGATGATGGTGATGATGATGATGATGATGATGGTGATGGTGGTGGTGATGGTGGTGGTGATGAATATTCTGATGATAACGGACACACTATAATAACAAATTTCTTACAATTACAAAGTTACAATTATCTTTAACGGGTTTAAATGTAGCATAATGTCGCAACTTTAAAATGCCAACTCATCATATGACAAAGAGTGATGTAGCAGCTAGAAGCACGTACAGCTAGGCGCGCTCAGCTAACATCTCCAATTTAGATGCAAATTCATGTGCAGCAGCATCGTCATCCCACTAGGTAAGAAGAGAATTCTCAGAGTGCCCCAGCATGACATATCAAGAGTAGCAGGTGTAATCGAGCAATGCATGGAAACTCAATGCTAGAATTCAACAACAGACGGAGGCTGCATGGAGCTAGCTCACAGTCCCATTAAAAGTCAGCTGTCATCCGCTCTGCACGAACATTGCTTTTGCAGAACCAGGGTTAATGTGAGATGGAACATTGCTCAGATGTAGATTTGTATAATTTGTTCTCAAGCAAGTTTCAGAGGCTGGGGGGAGGGGGGAGGGGGGAGGGGGGGGGAGGGGGGAGGGGGAGGGGGGAGGGGGAGGGGGGTGCCTGTTCATGATTTCATACTCTAATATCTCATTTGCTGAGAGCCAGAAGGGCATTATCTCCATATTAAGTTACATGAGTTAATGTCTTTCTCTCGCTCTCTATGCATATGATCTAAGAATAATATGGATACCAATATACTACCTCCATATGCTCTTACTGGTTTGAGATTTCAAATATATATATGACCTAACAAAGTGCGCATTCATGTTTTTGTTTTTTCTTTAATAGGGACGATATCTTATGCATGCTTGATGTGATACCTCACAGTAAATAAAAGCACTTATAATGTATGTAGATCATGGCAAGTAACAACAGGAAGATATATGTATATCAGATAATGTCTCATCAAGTTGTCCTCCATAGGCTTAAGATTTGCAAATTAATAATTCTGTATTTTGTTAATTTAACTAGAATAAAAAACCCAATTAATTCATACCATACACTCAATAGAGATATTTTCACATCATGCATGTATCTACCGTACTACATAATAAAGCTGACATAGGCCTCTATAGAAACCTTTAATAAGACGGTCATCTATCCATGCCTTTACTGTTACACATGACCCCATATCGCAACATAATACATCATCTTTGATAATGCCAGCAGCTGTCATTGATGTTTTCATGTCCTCCTGAACATAGACATACACTCTCTTAATAAAAACTTCAATTAGAATCTCGGGGAGTTCAATGATGGTTGTTCTTGATGTTGACTGACGACTATCCAAAGTGACCTATTTGCTGACACACTTGCCAAAATCGCTGCAAAAGAGGTGTAATTTGCTTGGATAAGAAGACCCTGGAATTTTGTGCAAATACCTGCAAATCTTCCAATTTCCAAAGGAAAGCAAGCAAGAGATGTAAGAAAAGCAACCTTTGGTCCTTCACAGCTAGGATTCCAATCTTCAAGTGTGATGGTGTTGAGAGACAAAGTCAAAGGGTTGTCTCTTACACCCTCTGCTATGTGTCTTTGCCCTGGAGAGCATGCGAGGTGTGAAATAGAGAACATCTGACATATCTTTTCATAACAAATAGTAAAATAGCCAGTCTTTATGAACTAATCTTTCCCAAACTATTTTAGTTCTATAATTACTAGAAAACTAACGAAATTACAACATGAAACTTTTTTAATTGATAACAATGGACATTTTGTAGAAGGAAGCTTTCTCAAATTGCAAAATTTAGAGTTGTAATTTAAGTTATTTTGTGGCATAAAACTTTCACAAATTCTTCTTCTTCTTCTTCAAGATAATCTGCCTCCTTCAATACTGAAGATTCTTGCAGATGCCGTATACTCGGCCTGGTTGGACCTATTGCAAACAAATCATGCATGCAAATGTTTTGTTTCACACAAACCAGGGAACATGTCTCTACAATAACATTTCCTAAAGTTTTAACATTCGAGTGATTCTAGTATATTTTATTTAATGAGGCTCACAGAGTGGGTCGACAGGTACACTAAGCAAGAACAGAAATGTAATATTTTCAGGCAGTATTCGTTCGTATTTCTGGTAAAACACTCATTTTTCAAGTTCGTTGACTCTTCTTTTACCAGACTTCCTTCCAAATCATGAAAACTAACCCACAAAATTCACAGCATCAACAGAACGTAAATCATCTAAACATCTTGCCACCATCTTGGCCAATCTTGCCTTCATCCCCACTAGCTCCTTGCCTCATTGGGGTCAATTCAAGCCTTTTGTCCTCCCCTGACCCTTCTCGTCTCCGCAAGCAACCCCTCTACACTCCCTGGGTTGCTACGGCTGGTAGTGGAGGGATGTTTTCCTACGGTACCTACTCAGGTTTATCTTAGAGCTGTAAGCAAACAGGAATATTAAGAAGGATGGAGGGTGGAATGAAGAAGGGCTTAAACAGACCCAGCATTCCTCCATATAAAAGCAATTTTGGCAAGCGGTAAATACCAGTGCTGACCCAGTTAAAAGGTGATAAGGTGCCCTATTAGCAACGGTGAACCTAGTTTAGAGGGTACTTTCAAATAGGAAAAAAAATATAGATTGAACAAGCTTTGAAGATACGTAGAAAGTGGACGAAGGGCAACACTTTCTCTTTTCTAAGAGAGAAAGGGGGTGCTCACATATTATTAATAATAGTATGTTGGATTGGTAAGGGGCTTTATCCAGAGGATACAAAACACTAAATACACTCATTATCCTTGCTTTTACCAAGCTATACCCTGATAAGATGCTCAAGCATTCAAGGAAATCTCCCTACCGGGTACCTATTTACTTGACCTGGGTTAAGAGTGGCAAAATTAGAATGTCTTGCCAAAGGACATGGGTGCCATGGCAGGGATTCCAACTTGTACCATAGTCTGGCAGGTGACCTATCCACTGAATAACACCTAACATCAGGGAGTAACAACACTATATCTTCCACAGCATAACCTATTCAGAGATCACTAAAGAAGTCGATGCACAATATCAGCATGCTTTTCTTCAAAGTCTTTCCTTTCTAAATCATTTTCTTCTCTACCGTTACATAATTAAAACATCACTAATGAGATTTATTAAAATACAAATTGTACTCAAGGCCTATATAAATGTAATAAGGGCTACAGTCACATATGATTGAAAACACAATCTGTCTATACATAGAGGATGTATGGATGTTGGATATCTGTGCTGCTGGATCATTAGCATCAAATCAGTGAGCACCAATAACTATCATTATCATCAATTGATCATTATTATTGTTATCATTATCAGGGACAGATGAGTACCTGTTGGACTTTTTTTTCTTTTTCAAGAAACCATCATTACAACAAGTTTGCTAACATCCTATTGTAGCATAATAAACTTGTATTATAACGGGATGTCAGGAAACTGTGACTTTAATATGACAGTCTCATTAAAAAAAAATGCCCAGTAGTTTGACTTGATTCATATATACTCTTGGGTTCAATGATAATCATATCTTATGACATATACACATAACTGTTGCAAAGCATTTTCATTTTAAAAGTTAAAAATGAAGATTCTAGCAGACCTTATAGTTACATGTATATTTTTTTAAAACGTAGCTGTATCATCAATTTAGATAAACTCGTCTTTTTGACACAATAGGCCCGTCTTCACTATCTCGAGATTGCCAAATATCCAGCTATTTGAACTATCCCGATCGCAAACTATCCAGCTAATTGCGTCTTCATTAGAACGAAGTAGCAAATTAGCTGGATAGTTGGTCGGGATAATATCCCAAGATATCTCGGTCTAGTTTGCAAAATATCCCACTATTTTCGAACTAGCGGGATAGTTTGCGACCGTCTTCATTAGACCGAAGTACGGAGTCAAATATCCCGATCCCATCATGCACCGCTGAGCGGTATAGATCGCATGTGCGCGCGCTAGTACAACTAGTTAACACGGTGAACCGGAAATCGTTGTGCATGATGGGATCGGGATATTTGACTCCGCACTTCGGTCTAATGAAGACGGTCGCAAACTATCCCGCTAGTTCGGAAATAGTGGGATATTTTGCAAACTAGACCAAGATATCTTGGGATATTATCCCGACCAACTATCCAGCTAATTTGCTACTTCGTTCTAATGAAGACGCAAATTGGCTGGATAGTTTGCGATCGGGATAGTTCAAATAGCTGGATATTTGGCAATCTCGAGATAGTGCAGACACGCCTAAAGAAGGATATATATTCACTGCTTTGTAACTTAAGAAGCGTATGAGAATCAGGGAAATCCCTGCAAACGGCTTTGTTCATTGACGTAAATCATTTGTTTATGTTCATCAACCCATCGACTGGGCAGTAAGACACAGAAAGAAGAAAAGAAATTAAAGCCAGCATAACATCTTATAATCACCAATTATTCAAAGAGAGTCACAATGGATTATTATGCTTCAATGCAATCTGATTACAGGCCCAAGAGAGCTTTAATATGAGCATCAGGGAAATTCTTTCCCTAGAATTAGAAGCAAGAATCTTGTCTCATTGAGGTACAACTAAATTATTAAACCATCGACTGGGCACTAATACTCTTTTCACACTGGTTTTGCTTAACCCCGTACTTTGCTTAGCCCCGTACTATCCTTAACCCCGGACTATTTTTTTGGCTTTTCACACACGCTGTTTTTAGTCCATTCATTTGCTTAGCACCGCTAATGCGGGGTTAGCAGGAGTTAGCACCACAATTGCGGGGTTAGCCCTGCTATTTTGCAGGGTTAGTTAACCCCGTACTATAGGTGGGGTTAGCCAACTTTAGCCAACTTTGGTAAAAACCAGTCTGAACAGAAAGTGGAATAGGCTTAACCCCGTACTATAGGTGGGGCTAAGATCCCCCCCCCCCTTAACCCCCACCAATAGTACGGGGTTAAGCAAAATATCGCCAGTGTGAAAACAGCATAAGACACAGAAAGAAGAAAGGAAATTAAAGCTAGCATAGAAAAGACCCTCTTCGCCAAGAATCCAAAAAGAGAGCTTACAGTCCCAATGGATTACTATTCTTCAATGCAATCTGATTACAGGCCCAGGAGAGTCAAGATTGTAATACAAAAGCCCTCTACTCAGGATAAAAATCATATTTCACCAGTGATAGATGGCCCTGCAGTGAATACAATTTTCAATTCATGCAGACCAAAAGAAATAGTGTTGTCCTGCCACCACATACAAAAAATTCATAATCCCCTAGTTAGCGTATATCAAATATTTGTGCAGCTCTTTGGTAATCCTTCACAACTAGGGGAAAAGCATGCAGCGGCGATTGTGCCTACTTTTATTCCACATTGTTTAGGATGGCTAAACATACAGTAGGGTCCACAAAGCAGTACACCTCCCTTTACATGTCATGACTACTGTACCAATACATCAATCAAACACTTCATATTCAATGGATCTCTCATGTCTGCTTTGCCCTTCTTTCCTCTTTTCAGATTGCAAAGTTTCTCCTCAACTCCTATACCCCTTCCCAACACACTAACACACCCCTATCAGGCTGGTAACTTCTTGATATGACACCTATTTTTCTATTCTCTCTCTCTCTCTCTAGCAAAATGTATCTGTTTCTCCCTACTCCCTCCCCCTCCCCCCTCAATGTTTCTCACTAAGTACCTCTCCCTCTCTCTATCTCTATTCCCCCTCTTTCAGTTTCAATTAAAGTTTTTCTCAATGTGCCCCTATCCCCAACTCTTCACCTTTCCCTCTCCCTTACTGCTGTATATCTCTTTCTGTCAATTCTTCTCCCTCTCTTTCACTCTTTCTCTCTTTTTATCCCTCTCACTCTATTTTATCTAAAATTATGCCTGGCAGCAAGCATTATGGGTCTTCCTCAACTAAAAGCCCTATCCCTCTATTAGTTTTACATGTTCATTATTCATGTTAAAATGGGGAAAATCATATCCAATTATCCAATCTTTAAATTATGCAGGTACATCTCCTCACCATGCTGAATACAAATACAAAGAAACAATTACAATGCAAAGGCAGATAAGGTATAGGTACGTGAATAAAATAGAGGGTATATACGAGTGGATGGGTGAAACCGTCTCTGGGTGAAACAGGCACCCTCCTATCGACCTATTTTCGAATGTATGCGCTGTGCATCTCATGCATCTCCTTATCTGTCGAAGCTAGCACTTGCCAACTTGCTCCATATTAGAGGTTTGCCTGCATGGACTACCATAGTACATGTACTTCACAGTGAAAGCATGAAAACACATTTGCTCTTGTTCTTTCAGCATACTACATGAGTCATTCTCATCCAAAGGTGATATAGTGTCATGTTTCTAGACATATTTATTCAAATACTTTCTACCCGATATTCTTGATCTTTTGACAGCATCGGTCCCTCACTAAGCCCTGCCTGATGATACCCCGATTCCCTACTGTCTTTAAAACTGTATATTGTAAAGGGATTTGATATCAGATGCCTGGAAGAAGGATACAAAGGATGCCCAGACAAAGGATGGAGGCTAAATTTTGATTTAAAAATTAACGGTTCTCCAACTATGTCTGCTGTCAGTGACACAAAGCATTTCACTGAAATTTTCAGCACGTACGATGTCCATATTGGGCAATAGACTGAGCTATATCATTACTTCAGCAATTAAAACTAGACACTCCCAAAATTTGTAAGAATAAACGTACTTGTGCCCTTCCTCTATACACAGGATGAAATACGCTTTAGAAAAATAACAAACATTTAATCAAAACTTGTTTATGACCATTTATCGATGCTGAAGGCCTATGAATTAATTATCAAGGTTAGTAATGAATCAATTCCATGGCCATTGAAGGATAAGGAATATACCTGTGACAACAACCAGGTCAGGCTTACATAATGTCTGTACTGCATATGGAGCTGGTATGCACGTAGGCGCTGTTTATATCCTCACCCTCCAGCCTCATACGTATCACCTGCATCTATATAGTACATACTCAGGTGTTTCTTATTGCATTGCCTCATGCATGAGGCATTCTACAGGTCTCGATGGAAAACAAGCACGTTGAGCTATGATGGAGATATTCTTAGCTATTATAGGATGCCGACTGCACATGTCTTGCGGCTATGTCACGACATCAACACATGAAATTCATGAGGCGAGGGATATATATTGTCGATCCAAAAGGGAAAAAACTATGTTATACACAAACGCATATATCAACTACTCAGGTGTTTCTAATTGCATTCATCACGCATGAGGCATTCTACAGGTCTCGATGGCAAACAAACACATTGAGACACGATGGAGGTATTATTCTTAGCTCATGATGCCAACTGAACGTGTCTTGCGGCTACGTGTATGTCACAACATCAGCACATTATATTGGCTAGCCAAAATGGAAATAATTATGTTACACACAAATGCATACCGGTATATCAACTGCAGACGCATATTCAGGTGTTTCTTATTGCATTGCATCACTCATGAGGCATTCTACAGGTCTCAATGGAAAACAAACACATTTGAGTAAAAAATGGAGGTATTATTTTTAGCTAAGGATGCTGACTGCACATGTCTTGCGGCTATGTCACGACATCAACACATGAAATTCATGAGGCGAGGGATATATATTGACGAGACAAAAGGGAACAAGTTATGTTATACACAAACGCATATATCACCTACTCAGGTGTTTCTCATTGCATTGCATCACGCACGAGGCATTCTACAGGTCTCAATGGAAAACAAACACATTGAGTCACGATGGAGGTATTATTCTTAGCTCATGATGCCGATTGTACATGTGAGGCAGCTATGTCTCTATATCAGCACATGAAATTCATATTATAATAATATAATGGGTTCTTGTAAAGCGCTCATGTCAGTCAGATTTCCCATTTACTTCACCTGGGTGGAATGTGGCAAATGTAGATCAATGTCTTGCTAAAGGACATTAGTGCGGCGGCGGGACTCAAACCGCGGACCTTGTGATCGACAGTCCGGCAATGTATCCACTCGACCACGACACCTCTACATGAGATGGAGACATACGTGAATGATTACCCACTTGTATTGGTTTTAGCATGCCTACCGGTATGTATTTGTCATACCATTGCAAAAGTTATATATGTCAATGTACAGAAAGTGTAAAAAACTTACGATTATAACAAAAAGTCAATGGTGACATGATGATGATGATATCAATACAATACACTTCTTGGTAATTGCATAATGCTGTCTGCACTAGCTACAATATGAAATTAAAGTTATAAAGTGACATTCTCTCCTTGTGAAATCTATCAAGTGTCAAATAAGTTCAAAGCAAAATAAACAACTCCTTTAAATTTCTCCAAACACCAGGGACCAATAGCATTGCAGATGCATTCTACCAATTAAACAATTTCCAATTTCTTGTACAATTTTATACATGTACTGTAGGCCGACCCATCTGATGATACCCCTCACACATCATCCCATTCAATGCTTTCAATGACATCATCATCATCATCATGAACAACAAAGAATACAGCATACTTAGCACCTCTTGATCTCTCCTCACATCACACCCCTCATCTAACTCTAGACACGGTGTAATTAATAACGATCATCAAAACAAGCTACCAGCATCACGTCATCCCCATTTTAATAGCACAAGGACGGTGTATGTCATACAAACGCCCCGGCTAGTCAAAACATATCTCAGACATCACGTCATAGTGGAGCAGCAGAGTAGAGAAGAGAGATGAACCACACACCTGGGGTTGAAAGGCAAGATGGATAGCTCATGTACTAAATAAAGATGAAATACTTTCAACATGAGATGGGTATATATGGTCATGTGATCTAATGAAGATGATAAAGTACTATCAGTGAGTTTAGGATTTCTTCAAGGTCAAAATGAAATATTGATGGTCTAACAGTACATATGGGAAATGGCAATGTTCATAGTCAAATGATATATTGCTTTGATATGTCTACATGTATATTGTGAAGGTTAAGAAAACAAAATCAAAAAAGGGAAGAGAAGAAGAGTATACACGCTCTCCATTCTGATACCCATCACCTTCTGCTTATGAAGAATTAATAAACATGCATTAAGGGAAGGTTGAGTTCTGGGAAGAGGTGAAAAATAATTTGTGAGCATTACTCATTCTTATTATGCAAGTGAAGAAAAAAATCAGTTAAGACATGTTCCCTGAAAAGCATGGCTCTTCAAATGCCTTCATATTCTAAATATGCATGTAACATCGTAAAAATCGGGGGGCCGGCTTTTTACGCCACGTGTTCGTGTAGTCCCATATACATCTTTCTGTGCAAGTGTATGTAACTTTACCAAGACTTGGCCACATTTCTTATCATTTTGATGATTCCAGAACCTTGCAATACACACAAATTCTAATATGCTAGATGATCAACCTTTTCTGGTCGGTTCCACACCGTTTCTTTCACAATTCAATCGCATGACCAGAACTCAACTTCATCTTTAATACTAGATCACACAACAATTTTCATTTTTGAATGATTTTAAAAGAACCTTGCGATGACATTTGGCACCACCCTTTCCGAGTCCTTTAAATATCTCTTTTCCATCTACAGTATATCACCCTTGCTCATCTTTTTGGGCAAGTGCCTCACCCCCTCTCTACATATCCCTTGCCCCCTCTCTCTCTTTCTCTTTCTCTCTCTCTCTCTCTCTCTCCCTTTCTCTCTCTCTCTCTCTCTCTCTCTCTCTCTCTCTCTCTCTCTCTCTCTCTCTCATCTCTACCTTCACAGATGGACAGAGTGATATACTTGGAAGATGATAGTGAAGTACAAGTGGCATACTGTCACGTCATACTGGATACTTGTGACATCATTCATCTGCATGCTGGTAACGTGTAGGATATCACGACTAGATGTATAGGTTTCACATGCATACTGTAGGTCCAGGTTACAAAATCTATATCTATTTCTGTTTCTGGAAAGTATGTGCGTAATATTTCTGTCTTTAAATTTTCCATTTGTTTTCTTCTTGCGTTTACAGATTGTTGCTTCCTAACTTCTGAAGAAATGCAGAATGTAAGAAAAATCAGCCCTTTTTTGCTTGCAGTGTTAAATAAATGCAGCTATTGATAGGAAATTGGGTATACTAAAGAATTGGGAGGAAATTGAGTGACACCAGACAATCACTGGTAGAACGATCAAGGCAACAATGCCTTCTTTCTAGTGGTAGGAATAAGAAAAATACATTAGGACCAAATTACCCCGCAAAGAAAAACAGAGTTGTGAAAAGGTGAAAGGCAGTGAAAAGTAGTTGACTGAAGCTGGATGGGTGTATATCCTGGGGCAGTTTGATCTTGAAGAGATGGCAGGAATCAAGGAGAGGGGTGTGGAGGAGTGCATTTGATCTAATAATAATAATAACTATTAAAAACGGTGCTTGTAAAGTGCTAATACCACCAAAGTCTGTAAGCACTATAACAAAAAAAAATACAACGATAAACAATTACATATCAAAGAAAACAAAAAATTACAAATTAACCTAAATATTTCAATACATATGAAATATACATCAATGTGAACAGAGTATTGTTAATCATCAAAAGCAATTTTGAATAAATGTGTCATCAGACAACTTTTGAATTGGTTGACGGTCTGACAGTTTTTGACATGTAAAGATAGTTTGTTCCAAATTTCAGCAGAAGCTCTGCACAGTCACAATGTGTATGTCTTGCAAGATTTCTTTTTATGAAAGTCGACTTCCCAGTTGAAAATTAGATTATTTACACTGCCAATTGTACTTTTACCAGAGTGTTAAAGAGCTCTGTAGGCCTGTCTTCACTATCTCGAGATTGCCTAATATCCAGCTATTTTAACTATCTTGATCGCAAACTATCCAGCTAATTTG
Source organism: Strongylocentrotus purpuratus (assembly GCF_000002235.5). Taxonomy (NCBI): domain Eukaryota; kingdom Metazoa; phylum Echinodermata; class Echinoidea; order Camarodonta; family Strongylocentrotidae; genus Strongylocentrotus; species Strongylocentrotus purpuratus. The sequence continues at coordinate 5,219,974 of NW_022145599.1, read as the reverse complement.
CGTCTTCATCAGACCGAAGTAGCAATTAGAAGGATTTGGTCACGATTGTCATCCCAAGATATCTTTGGATAGTTTGCAAAATATCCCACTATTTGGCAAAATATCCAGCTATAATTTGTCCCAAGCGTCTTCACTACACCGAAGATTCGCAATACGCGCTAACGCTGAGCAAAATATCTCGAGCTAATTTCTCAAGGTCGAGTTTCAAGTTTTGAGGTCGAATCTCAAGATATTGAAGATGCACCTTGTTAGACCTTTTCAGTCCCAAATGACTCATCGCTCACCTGTATCCATATTTACATTGGCTGACAGAACTATCTAGCCTACCGTTGCTACATAAAAGAAGAGTATTTTCCTACATGATAGAAATCATCACAGAACATTACCTCGCTGTCATATGGATGGGTTTACATTGTACACTTTTGATATTAGTATAACAAATTACAACCAACAAAGGCAAGAGCATGCTTTAGGAAACTGAAGGTTTGATCACATGACAACCATTGTGTGATGTTTGCCAATGTAATGCATAGATCTAGCTAGCCTAGCTGCCTGGGGCTCAGTTTGCTCATCTTCACGCCCTAATGCATTCATAACCGAGAGCCCCAGGCATTGATTATGACATCAATAGTACTGGCGTGTACTTAGGAGGATAAAAAGGAGCATTGCATGAGCCTATGAGCATGAGGTCTACTGTTCCTACTTGTTATCTCCCATTTTTTCATATTTATTGAATTCACTACCTACATTAATAAGCATCATTTAATATATTCCCCTTCGTTTTGTTCCGTATAGCTGATTTCCCATATTCATGTGTCAAATTTTGAAATTGTTGAAACTAAAAGTCTTGATGGATGATTTAAGAGAGAAACAATATTATGTTTGAGTTGAGATGTAAAGCTTTGCAAAAAATAGTTACCTGTTTATTTTGGTCGGTTGGGTGAATACATTGCCCCTTCCCTCCCTCTCTTACCCCCAGTCCCATGTAGTAGGTACGATGATGCCCCTTCCCTAGACGCTACCTGCTACACCCCCTGATCCCTTCGTGACAATCATCCACTTAACACAGAGAGGCAGACACAATCAGTGAACCTCAAGGATAATCACATTCAATTCAGCTGGTTTTCAACACCCACCTCACCTCACCTTACCATCAACACAAACATTTCATGTCGGATTCACAGCGGTGGCAAAACTATTGTATGCCGTGCAGGGATGCTATTGTGTATTAGAGAGAAGTGCATTGGTATCAAACATTTTCAATATATTGTACCAATGTCTCCTTACGAGTTAGGACTGCGAAGTGATATGAAGGTGTCGCATAGAGAATGCTAATCACTGCATGGTTTAATAGGGTGATCACTTTTTTTGTCATAATCAGGGAGTATGTTAATAATGTTTCCCACCAATTTTTTACTGATATTTTCAACACAGATTTTCAAGAGTATGGAAAGGCCTATCACCTTTAAAACCACAGAGAAGAAAATACATGTAGGGAGGAAAGGTCTTCAGATAAGTCTGTGATGTCAATTTGCTGAATTTAATTCGGATGTGAGAACTCAACAGATGCACAACTGTCACGCAGTTGAGATTGGCAATGTCATTAGCTTTTCCAAGGCAATAATGGAATTCAGCAAAATTTCAGCAAAATTATATAGAATTTCCTGTTCACTGAAAAGGGCCAACAGACAAAGGTAAATTTTACTAGTAAAAACCAATGCAACTGAATGTACATGTTAATCCAGTCTAAAACAGATTCATAATACAAACTGTAAAAAAAAAATATCACAGTTTTTATTCACTTCTCAGCTGCTTCTCAACTGCAATATTCAAATACTTTATTTAGACAAGGCATGATTCTGTTTTTTTGAGATACTAACATTAACATTAGCATACTGTAGAATTAAATACAACTTTCAGATCTACAATGAATCTACACATCAGGCAGCAAAAATAACAGAAAATGTGACCCACAAATAGTGAGTTATTTCAAACAGCCAAACAAGGGGGAAATAAAACTAGTCACACCTCAAACAAGTGATGAAGTCTGTACTTTGTAAATACTCTCAAACGAGCCCCTATTACAGTCCAATTGGCAAGAGGTCGCGAGGTCGCGATCCAGCACTGTGTGTTACACTAGCAAGCCACACGCGATCTTGTCTCCACCGTGTCTTACAAGCAAAGACGAGATGGAGGTGTTTTCGTATTCTCCTTAGCTTTGCTCTCTTTCAACTAGAGCTTGCCAGAGAGATAATTAATGGTCTTACACTCAGACTGACTTACAGCGCATTTTATACACTTTTTACAAGAAACCTTGGAATATTTTTTCATCTCTCAAATCAACCTTTATATGCCTTTTTATGAAAAAGAATGAGAGTTCTTTTAAAATCTACATCCAACTACATGATGCCTGAAAATTTAAATCTGTGAGCAAAGCAGTAGGTCTACAGTATATCACTTGATCAGAAAAAATATTTTTATAATAATTAATCACTTTAATAGACACCTACACATACTCTTGCATTTTCACACAGGGAATAAATTTCAAAAATTCTCTCTACTGTTTTTATACGGATAGAAAGGAAGACTACAAGTTACTTGTATGGTATCTTGGATGAGGGGGTCGATTACAAACTTATGTTTCGATTGGTGTATAGGAGGTCTAGATCACTGTGTGTCACTCTGCATACCAGTCATGGCCAATCGTCAGGGATCGTGAAAACAAACGCTTGGGTGGGCTACTACCCGTTCACACCAGCACAGCATAAGTTTACTAAACAAGTCATATTTCAGCAAATCAACATCCATAAACCCATTAAAACACTAGGGAAAGTTAGATTTCAAAAGCAAAACAAGTCTCCTTAGTTTGCTTTTAGTTATAAGTGAAATGTATTCAAACTTGTATTGCTTTTCTCACTTCTGTTGGCCTTTGATGTGACACCGAGCAAACAGCAAACACATGAATTGCTACTTTTCAAATCCATTGATTTTTTTACATGACAAAGTTGCTGGCAATGTCAATGTATTTTTCAGCTGCATCTATAGGCATTACAGGTACTGTACCTACCATCAGATGCAGAAAAACAACATGCTCATGTCCACATCTTTGCCTTTGTTTGTTTTTAATATCTATACCTATGAGGATACACAAAATATGAGTCATGTTACAAGTTCATACTATAAGGAATTCACATTCCATGTATGTCATGTACCTCCAGAGAGTTCAGACAAAATTTGAATGTGCCACAAGTACTTGTACACTTTGCAGGTTTTATGATGCATTCAAGCAAGCAGCAAGCAGCACTTTAGCAAGCGTGTCGATTGAATCCCTCAGGAAACCCGGACAGAGAATGGCAGAATAAAGTGGCCCATTTTCACGATCCAAGAGCGGTCTCACCTTTCGCAGATGAAAGGGGGGAGAGAGCGCCCATGGGACATAAAACTGTGTTAGGCATACACCACCTACATCTTACTCACACATTTCTCAAAGTTTTCCAACATTACTTTCGGTGCCAGCTCAAGCTTCACATGTCAACATCGTAGCTGAACAAATTTGAAACTACCACACATCCTGACCTTATATCACCCAAAAGACATGCTCTTATAATTCAACTCACAGTAAATTGTAAATCATTTTTTTTCTTCAAAATTTCAACAAAAATAATTCCCTCAGTGGGATGGTGATTTATTGCTTACACATTCAAGGATAATTTTGAAATATAATGTCCTTAATATTTATTACTGGTCTGGAGCATTTTGACATTGCACTTCCTAAACTTCCCTTCATAAACCTTGAAAGCAACAGAACTTTTCTAATTCATTTCATTAGACTATAAAAGAGTGTTTGCATTGGGAAGATTGAGTGTATAAGACAGATTTTATTTCCAGGAGCTATACTTATGGATATTTGTAATATATCATTTACTGGTAATTTCATCATAATGCCTTACAAATCTTTATAGGCCCAAATTCACATTTTACACAGTTTACATTTAACCCATGGTTTAAACCTTCATTTACATAACCCATGATTTAAAATTAGCGCAAATTACGGGTAGGCTTGCCTTGCATGCATCTAATATTGGCCCTCTGACTGTGTTGCGCTTACTTTTAGACCATGGGTTATGTAAATGAGGGTTTAAACCGTGGGTTAAATTTAAACCTCCTTTGTGAATTTGGGTCATATTGGTTACCAGTTCAGTCACACATCTAGTTCAATTAAGATACTGTACCTTATGAATGTTCAATACAAGAATGGTGTATTAGTATTATTTATCATCAATGTGTCTTTTTAACTGCGTGAATATTTCGCCAGAAATAATCAATACTATTAAAATTCCTTTTTTTTATCAGCAACAGAGAGCCAGTCCAATTTGTATTTCTAGATATCCCTGAAGTATATTACCTCAAAAATAGCTCAGTAGCTAGCACATTGAGAAGACCAGTATATAAAGACCCCCTAAGTATCCCAAATTCCCAATGTATAACTATAAACTATACAGAAAGGGGTCTGGTGCACATAAGGGCGTTTCAACTTTCAAACTCTACAATTTGGGCATCATCCCATTGAATGTTGTGTCCAGTATTAAGGGCTTATATTCTGCTACTATAAAAATTACTGAATAAAAGATGGAATGCCTAATCTGACGGCTTGTTTGTGCTCTTTAAAAAGAGCGCACAATAGGGGCAGTGTAATTTAAATTTCAAGGGATGGATTAGAGTTTTTATCGCTCACATTGTCACAAGAGCTATCTTGCTTGAAGGTTCTGAATTGCTAAAACATGATAGCTTCTGGGGGCTCCGACACCTGGATCCCTGACGGGTGGGGGGGGGGGGGGGCAATGTCCTTGCAACCCACCAAGGGCCCTAAGGCAGACCCTAGAAGTGGTTTCCAAGACAACCTGCTGTCGTATCAAATTGTCCTTAGGAGAGAGTGTGAGTTTCCATCGCTCAAGACGTTATCTTGAAGGTTCGGAATTGCTATAACTCAAGAGGGTCCTGGGGCTCCCCCTATGATATGTAAGCCTGGTTCTCTTTTCAGTTGTTATCAAAGGTCCAAGAATGACAATGCTTATGTTATCGTTTCATTGATATGACATGGGCTAGTGCTCGTAACTCCTTTTTTCATCAAAATAATAAGGGAAAGAGTTTTATTGGATAAAATAAATGAATAGTGCCTTATTAATAAGAAGAATTTTCAAACTATTCAATTGCTTTGTAATTTTTCTTCAAAAATTCAATGAACCAACTGGTATCCTACGCATGTGACACTTATACTTAGACTAGAAAGGTTAAAAAAACAACTACCCCAGTACCAAAAATCATAATTCCACTGCAGCTGTTTTGAGTAAGATTCTCCCTTGAAACATGAGCACCGCCCAGTCGTTCAACATTTTGCATGAACTTCAATTTCATCTTGGCCTCATTTCACAAAAGCCATGTGCCTTAAAATATAGGTCAGCATGAAAGAAAACATTGGCATTGAAGGTAAGACCGGTATTCCATGTCATTCAAGAAAATATTGTATTGCCAGTTGCCATAACAAAGCAATTGGATTTCAGTAGATCCACAAGCTTATCCATGCAGACTCCATGAATAAAGACCAAGTTGAAAGTACAATTGGACATTCTAGACATAGTTTCCACAGTTCGGAGTGGAGTCAAGGCCCCGTTTTGATTGAAATGTCAGTCAAATATATCATGTTGGCCTCATTGAATGTTCTCTGGTGGTTGTACATTGTACGTCAGAGAAGGCATCCACTGTTAAGAGACTAAAGAATGAAATACCGGTACATAATAAAGACTGAGACGGAGAAGAAAAATGTGAGAGAAGAAGAATAGGAAGATGGATCCATTATTGATGAGGTAATCTGCAGCAGGGATTGAAGATGTCAAAGATGTAATCATGAAGGGATTTGAAGAACAGCTTTGGCCTTGTCCCTCTCTGTATGTGTCTGTCTCTGTCTCTGTCTCTCTCTCTCTCTTTCTTACCCCTTTCATATTCACTGTAAGAGAGGGTTGAGTCTGGGCTTGGACAAGACCCAAAAGATAATATGAACAGCATCAATTCGCTCCACACTCAATCCAGACTTCAATACCCCTTCTCAACCCGTTTTGAGAAGAGGGTTGAGTGCAGAGCGACTCTGCACTCTGCACCATTCAAGTGGATTCTGCATGAATTGAAAACAAGCATCTAAGTATACCCCATGGTGCAGGTTTCCTGACTGTAGATACATTGTATCTTGCATGATAGAAATGGCATAGGAAACTCACAAAACATGGGAAAGAAGCATGACCTTGTGCTAAAAAAAACTTCAGAAAAAATGTATATAGCTCTCAAATGGAGGATAACATGATTTTTTTTTGTGAAGATTGACTTCCCGTGCACTAACTCGATCCGTACTGAACCAGTTAATATGAAAGTGATATTAATTTCCTTTTCCCCCTTCTCTCTTCCTGCCCCCAGCCAATTAAACCTGGTAATCAATAATTGATCAGGAAAGAAAAGTGATTGAATTTTGCTTGCTGTGAATTACATCCTACAGAGAAAGTTAGGTTTGGGCTCATTTTGTGTTGTAAAATCAGGTTGAATCAAGCGAACACTGAAAACAAGTTAAGCATTTACAATTTCTTATGTTTTGATATTGTATGAAAGACACAAAGCTATCTCCTCCCCCCCCCCCCTTATCTTCATATATCCCCCTCTCTTTCTCTCTCTCTCAGTCTTTCTGTAACTTCCTTTTTTTCAATTCAAGATGTTTTCATAACTCATCATATCAACTCTAACCATGCCCACCTCCACTCTCTATGCTTGTAAGTTGCAGTTCTATCACCTCAATCTTTCTCTCTCAACATGAAAAATGAGTCTGACTTTTTCATAATGGCAGTTGCACTGTTGGAAGAAAATGTAATTTGTGTTTGTTCAAACCTTTCTTCTCCTTCCCGTAAGGCACAGTGATTGATTTTCTTGTAATGCAAGAGACATCACGTTGCAGTCCCTTTTGAACTTACACGCTCCCAATGTCAAATTGAATATGTCTTGAATGGCTGGAGATGAAAGTGTGTGTGGAGCCCTGGAGAGTCTGTTTCTACAGATATACTATAGCATTCACACTAAAGAAAATGTATTTGAAAACTAATATAAAGAAATGTATCAACTATGAAGAATCCTAGTATAGGACTAGGATGTACATGTACATGTTCATGTATACAAAGGGGAAAATGCTATTAAGAAACCGGTTTTGAAGGGCAAGCGCGTAACCAGGATTTCATTTTAGGGGGGGCGGTAGTGAGCACGCGAAGCGTGCGAATCACTTACAGAGCGCGCGTAGCGCGCTCCCTAGGGGGGAGGGTGCAGGGAGGGGGAGTTTCCCCCTCCGCGAGCGCGAAAGCTTTGAGGTTTCATCAAATTATAAGAGAATGAAGACGATTCGTTGGACCATTCTCGACTCTTAATCCTTATCTAAATTCAGTTTCTGTTGACGTTTCATTTGAGAAAGAAGACGATTCGCTGTACCGTCACAGTCCTCGACTCTTAATTTTTGTTTGAATCAAGTTCCCCTGCCTCCGCGCATAGCGCGGAAGTTCTGAAGTTTTATTAAAGAAAGAAGACGATTCGTTGTACCATTCTCGACTCTTAATCCTTATCTAAATTCAGTTTCCCCCCTTCCCTCCCGCGGAAGCTTTGACGTTTCATAAATTATTAGAGAAAGAAGACGATTTGTTGTACAGTTCTCGACTCTTAATCCTTATCTGAATTCATTTCCCCCCCCCCTCCCCTCCCGCGCGAAGCGCGGAAGCTTAGACGTTTCATTAAATTATTAGAGAAAGGAGACGATTCTTTGTACCGTTCTCGACCCTTAATCCTTTTTCTTCCTACGTCCTCTTCCTTTCTTCTTTTTTTTTCTCTCTCTTTTTTTTTTTTGGCCGACGTTTTTGGGGGGGCGACTGCCCCCACCGCCCCCCCTGGCTATGCGCCTGTTGAAGGGGTGAAGGGGTAAGGCGGTAAGCTTTGCAAAACACGTTCAATGACATAGGCATTGCTTTCCTACAGCTTTCCACATTCCACTGCATGTACATGACATGCTCTGGTTTAGCCCTGCAGAGTTATGCAGTTTTAAAAAATATGTTGTTTATAGTTGTCCAAGAAATGTGCCCAATTATATCTTTAGCTAATATCTGTGTTTTGCTACTTTCTTTCATTACACAATGTTCAGACAGGAACAAAAAATTGCATCTCGATTATCTACAGATTTTTTTTTTTGGGGGGGGGGGTACAGCAATATTTCTGGTGTGAATGGGGGGATATTGTCACATGCATATTAGCAGCAAAATGGCCGCACAGGAAGACACAGTGTTCCTCATAAATAAATCTTTTCTAACCAACCAGAGAGCGTAAACTGTTTGACCTCAAACGATGAAGGATTTATTACAGTAAAATTGTGTTTTCAAGGGAAAAAGGGATATCCTCTTCATTCTCTTCCTTAGTCATCATCCTCCTCTAAAGACCTTCTCCTTTTACTCTCTCTCTCTGTCTCTCTCTCCCTCTCTCTGTCTCTCTCTCCTCCACCACCCCCCCCCCCCCCCCCCCCCTTCCCCTATTTGTGTAGGAACAAAGGCCGCGTGGATATGGTTAAACATGTTATCTTGATCCAGTTCGTTCGTTCGTGTCTCCTTAGATCAAGATAGTTATGTAAAGTTCCTTAATTAAAATTAGATTAAATTAAATTAAGTTCTTCCATCACCCGATTGCTGCAATGGCCGTTTCATTAACAAGGGCCACGTCTTCATCTGTGCAACCCGTCCTGCCACACTGCAAGATGTGGTCCATCGTCTGAGTCTCTCCACAGTCGCAGAGAGTATCTCCTTCATCTTGATCCAGTACCTGTATGTGATTTCATCCTTAGGGCCTATATTGAATTCTAAATCATTCTGAAGACTGAATCTATAGGAAGAAATTCTAGAGTTCAGTTGCCATTATGCTATTCTTTCCCCATTAATTCCCAAAATACACAATTATTCCTACTGTACACCAATGCCCTGGAGGATTTTGATCAGGTCAAGGTGAAACAAAAATTGCAGAATTTACAATAAAATATTTACAATAAAAAAAAAACATAGCACTTCCACCAACTAATGGCACACAGTACAATGAAAATCTTTGCTATGCTCAATGCCCTTTAATATTATTGAAAAAGACAATTATACTGTTATGACAAACTGTATAATAAACCTTTTCCAGCTGGCAAGCAGGTTGCTTTTTTAAAAGCTTTGGGACAAAAATTTAGACACTCCAAGAAAAAAAGTGACCATAGGATAAAATTGAGGTCAGGGTTAGAAGATTGTTATGATGACTTACCTAAAGTAAACATAATATAATACTCAGTAAAAACTCAAATTAGGAGCAATGTAAACAAACCTGACCACAATATTTCTGGACCTAGTGTGACTCACTTTGATATTTCTTCTTTTCTCTCCCCCCCCCCCCCCCCTCCCAAATGGCAGCGTGATTTGATGGTGGATGCTGGCTGTGCCACCTTTCCAATTATCTTACTTATAGCAATTGTACATTGGCCTTTTTTCTGTCTGTCCATATCAATTTTCCCTTCATTATCTATCTCTCGTAGATCATCTATTCTATACATGTATACATTGTGATATCTCTCTCTCTCTCTCTCTCTCTCTCTCTCTCTCTCTCTCTCTCTCTCTCTCTCTATCTAACCCTTTTCTGTTTCTTTTTCACTGTTGTATCTTCAAGGCTCAAGCATTATCATTTCATGTGATTTTTATATCTGAAACACAAAATGATAAATAGGCTGCCGACATCCATGATACGCTCTCGTATCCCTCATCATACATACTGCCTGGACTGTACGTTTCTGTGTCGCACCTGCCAGCCCCTATCCACTATGAATATAACACACCCTCAACGCTTAAACTGTTTCCCCCGTGTTATATATTTGATATTGTCATCTTGAAGTGAAATAAAGAATAGAGCTCCCACAGATGGCAGTCTCTGCTGCTTCTATCACATGGTTCTCTGTTCAGCATAACTTTCTTTCTGCTTTTCTTTTTGTCATCGAACGTTAATCAGAACCAGACTGAAAGCAAATCTGTAACCTTTCTCCTGGGCTTTTGCCACACCTTAAGAGCCTTATCCTTTAACAAACAAGACATATGCTGCTCATACCAACCAATCCATTCTATTCTTCTTATTATCCCCTTTCTTTTTTATCCTGCAGTGCTTACTTTTCAGGTAGATGTCTTCTGACAATAAAAAAGGGCTTTTTAGACAGTAAATGTGAAAAACATGCATGCATCCATGTATGTAGGCCTTGTATAGTGTTGCATTGCACCATAGCCTAGGGGAAGCCTAATAGTGTCAGAGCATTAACTTTTCTCATTACGAGCATTAAATTCCAGGATAATTCCATCTACTGCAAAATATATTGAACAACTGTAAATGCTTAAATGAATCATTTTCGCCAGGTTTCATTTTGAATAAAGTATCATCAACAAATAACATAACAAATCCGCACCTGGCAATACCGCTAAACAACAACTTTTGAAGATACAAAGTACAATGTATCCTACTGCTCGTATCAGCAAGAAGACTGCATGAATAATCCTGTGTTTGATTAAATTAACTAAATGAGAATTGGTCTTTGTATTCTTCATTTTTTTTTTAATTTCTTACTAGTTCTGGGCTACTTGTTTAACTCAAAGATTCAAGAAAGAGATTTTCTCTTCATAATCCACTTCATTATGTACAGTCAAGATCCTGATTTCATTTGAAAGTTTGTTTGTTTGTTTGTTTGTTTTACCTGACTGCTCAGAAATTACATATGTGCTTGTAGGTAAGCAACCCTGAGGGACTTTGTAATGAGGATTAATGCCTTACCAAAGGGCACTAGCACATTGACTTGCTTTTTGAACACGGGACCTCCCGGTTTAATACAAGATCTCTGCTCTACCACTGAGCCATCGTGTCTCCTGTAGGCATCTCAATCTCATGGGACGTCATTAGGCCTATCTGCATCATCTCGAGATTGCCAAATAGCCCGCTATTTCTAATTTGGGAAATAATCCCGAAGTTACATGTACAAACCATGTCTTCATCAGCTCGAGATTTGACCTTGAAACTTAAAAATTCAAGCGCGAGAAATTAGCTTGAGATATTTTACTCAGCGTTCTCGCATAGTGCGAGTCTTCGGGCTGGTGAAGGCGCACTGGACAAATAGCGGGATATTTTGCCAAATAGCGGGATATTTTGCAAACTAGCCCAAGATATCTTGGGATGATTATCTCGACCAAATATCCCGCTAATTGCAACTTTGGGCTGATGAAAACGCAAATTAGCTGGATAGTTTGCGATCGGGATAGTTCAAATAGCGGGATATTTGGCAATCTCGAGCTAGAGAAGACAGGCCTATTAAGAGATTCAATGGAGCTAATTTTCCAAAGTAATGAGTACAAGATCCCTGCTACATATCATCAGCTCATTAAATATGAGATAAAAGTCATGTCTCATCTTTATGACATGTGATAAAGGAAGATTTGACCCCATAAAAACTGAATGAAAAATAATACCCCCCCCCCCCCCCTCCCTACATCTGGTTCTACTCTTGTCTAGTACTAATAGTAACTCAGTACTTCAGTTATACGCATCTCATATCATTTCCTTTTCTTCAATTCCTTGATATTCTCCTCTGTATTTTTAGTTATTCACTTTGGGGGTACAGTACTGCTATATGACTTAAAATGAGTGAAAGATATGTAAGGATGAATTCTCAACTAAAAACTTTGCTGGAAAGTTTTAATAAAGAATAGTTAATAGTGACTATCTTCTAAGAAAAATAGAAGCCTCTTTATATGTTTTTCTTAGTTTTTTAGGAGCATTTATGAAATGATTTCTACATGTCAATATTAGCTACAAAAAAAATGTAACTTCATATTTATTTGCAAGTGTGTGGATCATCCAGCTGTATATGGTAATAAGTGCCAGTACACATGTACATTACATGCATTTATAATTCTTTGTTTGGGGATGCAGGGTCATTGCCCCTCCCTCCCCCCCCCCCCCCCTTAAAAAAAACTATAATGAAACAGAAAAAGCTTTTTGCCTTAACCAACCACCAATGATGCTTTCTAATGATTGTTGCTTCCCTACAGGATTCCAATTAATGAGCATTCCAACTGTTTCTCAATGGGAACAAATCTACAGGAATAACACACTTTTATAGCATGCCCCTGGCAAGAATCTGAGCAGAATTGGGTCAGGCAAAGATTCAGAAATGAAAATAACCTAATTGCATTTTGAACACAATAATAGAAACTAATGTTTGTTAGCAGTGGCGGATCCAGGGGTGGGCCGAAACGGCCGCGGCCCCCCCTATTGGCGGCGCAAAAAAATTGAGATGGAAAAAAAGAGGAAGAAAAAAAGAAAGAAAAAAAGAAAGAAAAAAAAAGGGGGGAAAAAGGAGAAGATAAAAGAAAAGAGAAAAAAAAAGAAAAGAAAAGAGAGAGAGTTCAAAAAAGAGGAAAGAAAAAGAAGAGAGGAGCCGGGGAGAAAGAAAGACAACGAAATGGCACTAAAAATTAGTGACAGTAACGACGAATAAGGGAAAGACAAGGGGAAGGGGGGGGGTGCGTGAAGGCGGATGCATTGAGGGGAGGGGGGGGGGGAGGGGTGACTGGCCGTATTCTTATTTTTAGGTTATGCGAAACTGAGTCGGAATTATGCTTCTTTTAAAAAAAATCTTACCATGCTTGTTTATGTTAAGCCGTAGTGCATGAAAAGGTTAGAGTAGAAACACTTCTGAAAAGACCGCGCCCGCCGGCCGGCCCCTCCAAAGAACCGCAGAATGGTAATCTATAAATTATGGGGTCATTCTTGATGGCTTGGGAGTCGTTATTAAGGAGGGGGCCAGCCCTACTCAAATGGTAGTGACGGTAACGATGGATAAGGGAATAAGGAGGAAAGGGATGCACATGCAGGCGCGTACGCAAGGGGGGGGGGGGTCGAACCCCCCCTCAAATTTGTGTCAAGTTGTCAAGTTGGTCCTGATGTGTATAATGCGTAGACCAGGGGTTCTCAAACTTTTTCTTTGACGGTCCAGAAGCGAATTCTATGAAAGCTGTAAGGTCCGAAATGACACTTGTATACTGAAGATAATGAGGCTTGTTTTTGGTCTTAATCTGATCCAAGGAGAATTGTTACAGTTTAAAAAAAAACAGAACCGCCAGTGCTTCCACTCGTTTAAATAAAGTTTCCTGAAAAATAACACCCAATATCCTGGAATTTGAAGGAATTTTCTTAAAACTTTCAAAATGCCTCTTACGTGGATTTATTTTTTGGATGAATCGCTATGACGTTTTAATATATATTATTTATTGAGTGGGCTTATTTTGCTTTCGAATGGATCCATACAACATGGAAGAGCTTGAGGGGCCTGGCAGAGCCTTTTCAAGAGAGAAATTGTCTTTAGAAATTGTCTTTTAAATTCACACTAGCGTATAGCACTAGCGAGCTCTCCGATCCAGGCTAGACTCTTCGCGAGCGGTTTCATTGGAATTTTAAGCGGTTCCATTGGAATTAATCGAGAAATTCCCCTCGCTAGCGTGTAAATAAAAAATAGCTAGCTGACTGGCTCTCCAATCAATTAGGGCTTCTACAATCTTAATCAGGGGCGGCGATTTCTTTTCATGACCAGGGGGGGGGGGGGGACGGACGAAATGCGAGGGACGAGGGAACATAGTGAGCAAGAGGGGCCAGTGGCGTAATGAGCAGAAACGTTGGGGTGTGTGTGTGTGGGTGTAGGGGGGGGGGGCTCAAGTGTTTACGATCAGGTAGAGCAAAGCGAGCGAAGCAAAAAGCTTAAATTGGCGTGGGGTCCAGGGGCAAAGCCCCGGCGGGAGTCAAGGGCGGAGCCCCATGAAGCTCAGGAGTTCTTTAGGCATTTAATTACGGTCAGATGAGCATTTTGATAAGGTTTATTTGTGATACTGGCAGGTCACTAATTTGGAGTGAGGCCTAGGGGCGGCGCCCCCAGAATCTCAGGGTTTTAAGGCATCAAATTATGATCAGACGGATGAGCATCTAGGGGCCGCCTTAGGGCCCTCGGAAGGGTCCAGGGGGTAGAGCCCCGGGATTCCAGGGGAATATAATGCCATTTTAGCAACATTTGTAAATTGTTGGTATCAAATTAGAAATAAACCATGTTTGATTTTATTGGGGGGGGGGGTACTGGTCCCCCCCCCCCCCCCCCATCAGTACGCCAGTGAACGGGGAGGAGGTGACGGAAGTGACTTCCCCCATAGAGCCATATGATAAGTCTTATTATATAGCTCTATGCTACCCCCTCACATGTATACTTTTTTCACACTTCAATTTTACTTTGCCGGTATCTAGTGTGCATTCCGAAGGGTTGTAAATATATATTAGGTAAATGTTAGTAAGTAGGCAGGAAGGGACTTTTTAAAAGAGCAAGCTGAATATTCATTTTTGTACCACAGATCTTATTCTATAACTCTTAATCTTGTACACATACAATGTAAACTGTGTTTACGTGATACCAAAAGAATACATATTTCTACAATATTTACTCGTACATTTTGAAGGATATTAGTAAACCTCCATTTTAGGCCACAGTCCATGGGCTAGTAGTACTACCCAATTTTTCACATATCGGTCCCTTTCTGAATTGCCCACGCCCTCACCCCCCCCCCCCCCCCAAGAAAAAATATTTTCAAATTGTTACATGTATACACAATATAATTGATGTGTCAACCTTCATACTGATTATTGACCTCCTTTAAATTTATATATGGAAGACTTTAGAAGACAACTGTTACAGTTCAACTATAGGGCATGCTTTAAAGCATCTTCTAATCTGTCCTGACTAAAATGTAAAACGTTGTTCACATTTTGTATTCTTTGTTGAAAAACTTGCTTGCTGGCAAAAGTGTATGCATGTTTAAATTTTTGTTTACATGTCTAGTCCGGTTAATAATAGCACGCAATGATGTTATTATTCGACACGTTATTCACATTATCCTATCGATAAGCGTAACGATTTGCTTTAGTATCATATAACAAATATAACAAGTGACAAGTATATACAACAATGGGCAAATATTATTGTTTCCAGACCGATGATTTAAGTGAGAAGAACTTCATTTAATATTGAAGCTGTTGCCGTTTGTATATACATAAACTGAAGTTTAATGGTGTAGATTTGTTTGAGACTATATAGCCTTTACTGAGATATATCTCCAATCAAATCAAATTTAGTGATGTTATCGAACAACTTAAACAATATCAATCTTCTATTCTCCTAAATAAATCTAAGAAACTTGAAAATTGCATTACAATGTAAATTCATCGTTAGTGAAAATGTTATACAATATACAACAATGGGCAAATAATTGTTTCCAGACCGACGATTTAAGTGAGAAGAACTTCATTTAATATTGGAGCTGTTGCCGTTTGTATATACATAAACTTGAAATAATAAGTAGCCTTGAAAGTGTCGCAATATATCATGTGTGAGTGAGCTTGAAGTTTAATAGTGTAGATTTGTTTGAGAGTATAATAGCCTTTACTGAGATATATCTCCAATCAAATCGAATTGAGTGATGTTATCGAACAACTTAACAATATCAATCTTCTATTCTCCTAAATAGACCTGGGAAACGTGAAAATTGCATTACAATGTAAATTCATCGTTAGTGAAAATGTAATACAATATGCAACAATGGGCAAATAATTGTTTCCAGACCAATGATTTAAATGGCCCATGACATCGAAATACAAGTGTATTCCTGTTGGTGTGCAGTCCTGCATACATCTCTTATTTTGATATGTAAACTTCTGAATTTGTTTCATAGATTTTTAAATATTTGTTGAAATATTTGTTTTTCAAACTTGCTAAGCTCCACCCCAAAAACCTCCAGATCTCATTCCCCTTGTGACATCATCTGTCAGTCATCAATGTGCTAACTTGAGAAAGTGGCATGTAACTTTGCCAAAGTTGACCACCTGTTACAATACCACAAACCATAGCAACATATAAGTTGCTATGTCAGACATGTCAGATTAAACTAATATTTTAGAATAGACAATGGTATGTAATTTCCCCCAGCTTTGCACACGTTCATAATAGAATTGCATGCTTCTATACATAATGTACAATACATCATCATTGCCTTTGTCTTCCTGGTGATGCTACAGCATGTCTGACATAGCAACTTATATGTTGCTATTGTATTACGTATTGTAACAGGTGGTCGACTTCGGCAAAGATACATACCATTTTCTCAAGTTAGCTCATTGATGACCGACAGATGATGTCACAAGGGGAATGAGATCTGGAGGTTTTTGGGTGGAGCTTAGCAAGTTTGAAAAACAAATATTTCAACAAATATTTAAAAATCTATGAACCAAATTCAGAAGTTTACATATCAAAATATGTGATGTTTGCAGGACTGCACACCAACAGGAACACACTTGTAATTCGATGTCATGGGTCCTTTAAGTGAGAAGAACTTACATTTTATATTGAAACTGTTGCCGTTTGTATATACATGAACTTGAAATAATAAGTAGCTTTGAAAGCAATATATCATGTGTGAGTGAGCTTGAATGTGTAGATTTGTTTGAGACTATATTGCCTTTACTGCTTGGGGTCCAGGCGAAAAGCCCCAAAGGGGGTCAAGGGGTGGACCCCCTGAAGCTCAGGGGTTTTAGGCGTTTAATTACGGTAAGATAAGCATATTTTGATACCTTATTTGTGACACTGTCAGGTCGCTAATTGACGTGGGGTCAAGGGGCCCCCTAAAGCTCAGGGGTTTTACGCATTAAATTACGGTCAAATAAGCATATAGGGGCCCTCCTTATGGCCCTTAGTGGGGTCAAAGGGCAGAGCCCCTGGAAGCTCGGGGGTTTTAGGCATTTAATTACGGTCAGATAAGCATCCAGGAGCCCGCCTTAGGGTCCATTGTAGGACCCAAGGGGTGGATCCCCGCAAGCTCAGACATTTTAGGTATTTAATTACGGTCAGACGAGCATATATTGCGACACTTTTTCAAAAAAGTGAGGGGGCGGGGGGCTCGAGCCCCCCGATCCGCGGGCCTTGACACGTAGGCTTCTACATAAGCATAGTTTTGGCTGACTGTAAATTTGGGAATTTTCCATAAACGAATACAACAGTATAATTTACAAAAAAGTGAGAAATACGTTTGAATCTTCTTTTTTTTTGGGGGGGGGGGGCAACTGCCCCAAGCCCCCATCAGTACGCCAGTGCGAGGGACGAGGGAGCATTGTGAACGAGAGGGGCGAAGGTGACGGCACTGACTATCCCCTCACAGGGTTTTTGAAGTTTTGTTGTATTAAAAAATTACTTTCCTTAGCAAAACTATATTATAAAACCAAGTAATATACCTCTTTTACTTTGCTGGTAACTAGTGGGCAGTCCGAAGGGTTGTAAATATCAGTTTAGGAGGTAAATTTTAGTATCAGTAGGAAGCTTGGGCATGGATGGGATTTCTATTTCCCACTCTAGACCTCTGTCATATACATGTATATTGATATCGCTATGGGAGTTGAAATATCAGCCTGGTGGCGGTTATTTTACCTGACTGCTAAGAAAGCATAAATGCTTGTTTTGTTAGTAAGCAACCAGACGGCCGACGGCTTTAGGTCCTCTCCGAGGGGCCTGGTAATGAGGATTAATGCCTTCCAAAAGGGCACTAGCGCCTTGACTTGGTTTCGAACCCGGGTCACCGGATGACAAGACCACTGCTCTACCGATGTTAAATTATCAGCCTGGCAAATATATACACTTAATATGTTGTATTACTCCTTACTGAAAAGAGCAAGCGGAATATCCATTTTTGTAGCACACTAGCACTGATCTATTTCTATAACTCTTAATCTTGTAAATATACAGTGTAAACTGTGCTTACGTGATACCAATGGAATATATAGATTTTCTACAATATTTACTTGTATGTTTTGAAGGATATTATGCAAGGGATGCTATAGCGAACGAGCGAGAATATTTGTTTGCATTTTTATTAGTCTAAACGCTGTACTCTTGGGCCCTCCAGAGCTTATATGTGTTGCAGTCTGTAGTCAGTATTTGCTATTCATTTTTTGCACTTTTTCGGATTTCCGGGGGGACGTGTCCCCCGTCCCCCTGGGATCGCCGCCCCTGCCTACAATTAATGTGGCTAATCACAGCCGCTGCTAGCTACACGCCCGAGTATGTACAGCTCCAGCAATCCAAAAATAGACTCTGTCTCCAGTCATTCGCACAGTATACTTGACTGAACAATAAAAAAAATATGCGCGGCCTGGACGTACGTACGTACGTACATTTCCGCGCGCCCATTCTAAGAATTCAGACTCGTATTCCGAATATACATGCATGTAGACATGTTACACGATTTAAATTAATGGCTGTGCAGTGAATAATTGTCCCGAGGATGATTAGAAATATATTGACATTTAAGTTATACTGACATTAAACTTAATTATTGAAAATATATCGCCATTTTGTTTTAATGTAGATATTTCGTTTGATATAGTTGCAAAATATAAGTTATTTGCAATCGATTGCAACTCAACATTTTTTGCAACGCCCCATTATAAAAACATAACACTTCAAACATAAAAACAACTAAATAATACGCCAAACTTTTTGTTTTAAGGTTTTTCTGAAAATAAACGTTAACAAATAGAGTGGACACTTTTCGCCAATCGCAGACTCATATCGCCCATCTAGGAGACGCATATCGCCGGTGGAATGCGGCGAATCGCCTGGCGATATGCATCTGTACAGACGTGAATTCGCTAAGACACATAACGCCACGACACCGGCCGGCCATACGTAAATGGCAGTGACGGTAACGATGGATTAGGAGGAAGGGGTGCATACGTGAACTGCAAGCGTATTGGGGATGATCAAACTTTCATTTTAGAGTGTGCAATCTGGGTCGGAATCCAGCATAATATATTTTTTAAAAAGAGGTTCACATAAAAACACTCATGATAAAGCCGCGCCCGGCCCCTACAACATCATTTTGGATTTTCAGATGATGGGGCGGGTGGCAGGGGTAGGGGGCAAAGTTCGCCCCACTCTTCAAGCACCCCCCAAAGGGCCACTTTTACTTTGTTAAGAAGTGCCCCTTCCCCTTTTTAACTCGGATAAGCGCACATTTCATCAACACATGTGCCCCCTTTCCTATCTGATAAGGGCTATTTAGAAAAATGAGGCCCTTCATAAATAAAAAGTGTCCCTTTTCATCTCTGGTAAATGACCATTTTCATATATGAGAAGTTAATTCTTTTCACTTCAGTGCTCTCTTCACCTCCGATAATTGCCCCTATTCAAATCTGAGAGATGCTCGTTTTACTTTGAAAAGTACCCCTTCCCCTCCTGATAAGTACTCTTTTCATCTATGATGGGTGCCCATTTTCACCTTTGCTAACTGCCCTTTTATTTTGAATCGTTCCCTTTTCCTTTCTAATAAGGGACCTATCCCCTTTTCATAAATGCCCCTTTTCACCTCTGATAAATCAATTTCCGATGGATGCCCCTTTTCCGTCGACAAATGCCCATTTCCCATACTCATAAGTGCCCTATCTCATTTCTGGTGAGTGCCTCCTTTCAGGTGTAAGAAGTGCCCCGTTTGAATCTTTGATAATTACTCTTTGTACCTTGACACATGCTCCTTTTCTTTCCTAATAAGTGTCTTTATCCCTTTCGATAAGTGTCCCCTTAACCTCTCATCATCAGGCACGTAGCCATGGGGGGCACGGGGGGGGGGGGGGGGGGGGGGGGGGGCACGTGCCCCCCTAACTTGCTCATCATTAGTCTTGCACCTAATTTAAAGCGACTAAGAGTAATTTCCCCTAAAGCTCGCTCGCTCCTTCGCATTTATAGATGATACAATTATATGTCACTTTAAAACAAAGTTTTTTCAGTCTTCCGTGATGCTTATAACCCCATCATGATTTGTTTTTTTCCTCTTTATAAGATGTAATTTTTCACTCTGCGACCTCACAGATCTTACATTTTGTTCTCGCTCGCTTTGCTCGCTCGCAAATAAATATTCAGACAATCACACCCAGCCGAAAGTGTGATGCTTAAGCAATATCTTTTATAAAGAAAAACAAATATTGAAATCGTCCCTGATAATGGAATCACAATGAAAGGGTATATACCAATGTCTAAAAAAATGTATATTTTCGCTTTGAGATTTCGCTTTGTAGGTGCCCTTTTTTGTTGGTGCTTTCCACTTTGGAAATAGCTCCGCCGCCCCTGCTTACGCATTAGCGCCAGCGTTAATTTCGCGCTTGCGCGCACAGGGGGTGTCTGTATGTGTGTGTGTGTGTGGCATGGGTGTCGATCTGTCACTGATACCTATTCATCAGGGGGGGATGATCTATTCATTCACCCCCCCCCCCCTGATGAATAAGTATTACGTGAGGATCGACACCCATGGTGTGTGGGGAGGGGGGGGGGGTTCCTCTCTAGCTCTGAAGCTGAATTTTTTTTACCTGGATTCGTGCGATTTGGTTAATACTTTTAGAGGGAGTCTGAGGGGTGATGTGCCCCCCTCTGAAGCTGACATTTTTTGGATTTTTGAAACTGGATTCGTGCGTTTTGGTTTATACTTTTTTGGGGAGTCTGATTTGATTTCAAAACACCTGCAGTTTAATGCGGGATGGGGTTGCAGCCTCTCTTTCCCCGAAAATTTAAAAAATACCAATATGCATTTGTTATATCTTATCTCGTATATTTTGGTGACGATTAACACTTTCACAACATATATACATAAGCTCAAATTTCCGCTCACTCGCTTCGCTCGCTCGCCAAATTATTAAACCAGGAAACAGATATTGGAGCAAGAGGCTTCAGCCCCCACTGATGGAAATGTCAAAAAAATTGCGCGCGAGCATAACTTGAAAACGGGGAATGTTGATATCGGACAAGAGATGTGACGTGAGCATGTCCCCTTTCCAAAATAATGGTGCCCGTTTGTAGGTACCAGTACACTATTAAAGTACAGTGCTTCTAATATGACCTTGTCAGTATTGGTAAGTTTAAATAACGGTCTGCGCGAATTTCGAATTTCCGGCCCCCCCTATTGGAAAATCCTGGATCCGCGCCTGTGTTAGTGCAGGGCTTTGAATTCCATAAAAGATATTGAGAAGAGTCATTCAATATCTGGTGAATCCTATTAACTTCTATTCAGGTCATTTTCTGTCATTTGGTAAATAACCAGATAATGACCTTTATGATGGCCAATTGTCAATTCTGAACTTAAACTTACATTTAGGCCAACAAACTATAGGCCTGATTTGAAGGAAAAAAAAACAGTAATCAGTCTGAAACACACAATCCCTCCTGAGGACAATTTTTATACATCAAAAGGTTGTCTTTGGAGCCACTTCTATCTTTACATATGGGGTCCATGGGCAAAGCCTTTGACAGGAGTATAGGGGGCATACATACTGTAGTGTACATACCCCATGAAGTTCCTTAAATTTTTAGCAATTTAGATAATTCAAAATTTTATTTTTCCTTACCGGTACATTCATTTTGATTTCTCTAGATTTTTTCTGTAATTTCCTTTAAAAATTCCTTGACACTTTCAAAATGCTGTATTTTTCTTAATAAGGAAATTAGAGACTCTGTTCAACTTCAATCAAGCAGTTCGGATTGGCATGCCCTACGGTCCGGAATTTGAGAATCCCTGGTATATAGAGTAGTACTTGGAGCACCAATACTGTACTTTTTGAAAATCTACATTAAAAATAGTGATGAAGTATAAAGTTGAAGTTGATCATTCCTGACTTTTCTTTCAGTCCATGCATTAGCAGTCAAACAAGAGCGGGTGCCCCATGCATCTTCAACCTACTTCCGTAGTCAACATTCCCCAGCTTTCCACAGTACCTAGAGACCCCCTTGGGTAAATTATGTATGTTTGTAGTATAACCCTGTATGTGCATCACATTTCCCCTTCAATGCTCACACAAGAATAATAGTACAAAAGTATAGAAGTGTATAGTCCCAAAATGCAAACATACATGTATTATGATTTGCACTGTGAGCATTCAGCACATGAATATGCCTGTATTTCATAAACTGCATTACTATTCATCTCTTGGGATATACATGTATGGTTTGAGGTAGAATCACATTACTGTATGCCTCTGTGGTGAACGTGTCTGTATACTATTGCTCAAACTAGGAAGAAGGGACCTCAATGCTAAACATATACAATGAAATAAATTACTTCAGAATAAGGATTCAACCGTTATATCATTCATTTTTTGTCAATTTCCAATATATTCTTTCATGCAAGATTGACATCCTGGAGATACAGTAAAGCTTTTAATTTAACTTGTCAGTTGATCAGTAAGGGAAATTGTTAGCCCAGGTAAAATCTAGGCCGGCTCTCTGAATTCTTCTGAGTCTCATACATGAACCTTCGTACATGTATGTATTTCTTCTCCTTTAGTACCTAGGCAAACAAAATTTCCCTAGATATTATAAGGAATCAGAAAAGGCTCATTTTTATACAAAATGCTAGAGGTTGACAATATGGAATTAATTCTATTTCCACACTTACATGTAAACAGTACTTTAACCCAATCTTATTGCAAAACAAAGCTGAATAACAATGAGTATTTAATAAGCTACATTTAAAAAATGTACAAGTATCCCTCCTATATGAGTCATATTACCTAGCTCTTCATTTTGACAACGAGAGAGTAAGCAATGAGGTCTTTTTTCAAAAGTATTTAGAGAGAGAGAATACTATTTCGGCCCACATACAAGTCTAGTATAAGTAAGGGGTCATAAAACCCCTTCTTTAAACATTTCCAACATACTGTACATTAAGCTTTCTCCAATATTTTGACACCTTTTGTCCATTCAATCTTTCAAAGCAACGTAACTCTCCTGAGAGAAACCATTAAAACCTTTTGTAATGTTTCCTGCATTCAATACCCCCTTGCATCTCAAGAAGCTTTTTGTTATCTTACTCCTACTCTTACCGTGCATGTTCTCAAAGAGGACATTACAATGGATTGGCCTGCCATGGGAATACATGTACTATGTCTCTGCTTCGCTGGAACTTTGCTGAACCTAGGAGCCCGAGTTGACTGAGAAATTGGACATGCATAAATCATTGTGCTGTCTATCCTCTTACTTTTCTCTTCCTTCTTACACTTACATCTCGGACCTGTCCCTGGTTACATGTTCTTTGCTAAGAAGCAAGTCACAGTTTGTTTGCTTTCTTGCTGTTGCTTTTTTGTTTTAAAAAAATATTTTAAAAAATCAAAATGATTTACTGTACTGAAATCTATTACCCTTCCCTTGCCATTAAACCTTTAAAAACAGCTTTGTGTTCCAAATGTACTTTTCACAGTGATTTGGCAGACTCTATAGAGAGAAGTTACTCTATACATGTAGCTATACAAAATGTCTTGCTTTTCAATAGCAGTAATCTTTCTTCAAGTATACAGACCGGGCTAAGTACCTGTGCTTTTTTTTTTTAATCCGATTATTCAGAGTACGAATCAACAAAATACTTTTCGCCACTGTATAGATTTACCCATGGTATTCAATATCTTTCATAATGTCACTGCTGAGTGTTTAGATATGGAAAATTGTAATAACTAAAACATTGATGTTCACGCCAGACTGAAATTTGCATAACTATTTGGTTTATGAACATTTAATTTATTTGTAAGATTTAGAATTTTTTTTTTTTTTAAAGAACACTTTTATAAAAATTCTAAATAAATATTATTATGAAGACTCTAGAATGTAATTTATTTGAACAATCAATAATTCCTATTGGTGAGGAAAATACATTTTTAATTAAAAAAGTATAAGCTACTTACATTATTTTTTCTTAAATTTAATAAATCCTGAAATTATATTGACAAACTATCCTCTGTATCTCTCTTTTTCTACATCAGGGCCTCTCCCAGACCTTGGTCCACATCCGGACAATAGGGCAGGCCAATCTTTGTTTTACTGGAACAATTCTCCTTAGAAGTTAGATCAGATATGGACCTACATTGTAGAACAAGCCTCATTGTATATCAGTTGCAAATTTCGCAACTGATATTTGCAATTGATTGCGACGCAACTTTCTTGCAACGCCCATAAGTCTGAAACAAAATGGAGTAATATTGTTTGAGTTTTGCCCGCTTTCATTTGTGTTAGGTCCATGGTTCTACTTAAGTATATGATCAACCATAAGAATTTTCAGGCGAATGGCATCCCATGTTTAGGACATCATAACTTTCATAGAAATCATATCTGGAACTTCAAGGAGAACATTTTGAGAACCTCCACTCTACATCGTTCCATCTTAATACTCATAATCTATTACGTCATCATCTCTTGTACCCTATGGGATTTAAAATAACAAATCCGTTCATTCAAATTAACAGCTCACAGTTAAGTCAAGTCTGCATAGTAGAAAATCAGCCATGCTCATCCAACCACGCACTCCATCTACAAAAGCGAAAAAACAAGACCAACTCGAATCTGCGAATCTCATTAGAACTCGACCTTGGTGTTTTTATGAACTCTTTTCATATTTTCAGGAGATTTGACTTTTGGCTAGGGTAGAATCATAAAAACAGCCTGGGGAAATACAAGAGGGATTATTAGAGAAGCTGAGATACATGTATACCACCATAAGGAGGAGCATGCTTGCACCTGCCTGAATGCACAGAAGATCTGATAGACCACAATCTGCTTTCAAGAGATCTTATCAAAAGTAGTTTGTCATCTCGGCTCGTCTTTCCTCTATAACAAGTGTGTATAGGGCTACTGGGCTTGAATGTGAGTTTGGCCACAACCATTATCGGTGATGCTATCTCTTTCTAATAATATTTTGAATATATGCGGTTATGTTCATTTGTATTCTATAATCAAAGTCCATTTGATACAATGACAATCCAAATTGCCTACAGTGAAAATAATAATATTATTATTAATACTGGATATCATGCAAGGTCCTCAAGGCGCTCCAATATTACCTCTGATGTTCTGAATGGATGGATGACCCACACTACAATGCACACACTTCTCTGTATTTCTTGTTCATCACCATCTTAGACTTCAAGTGAAATACTTGAACTTGTATACATCTACATGTTCATGTATGCTTTTACTGCTGGAACTCTACAAATATGGAAGCCTGTTTCTATAGCAAACAGAACGAAATGATTGATTGATGGTTTGGTTGATTAATTGATTGATTGATTGACTGATTGATTGATTAATTGATGATTCAATGATTGCAACAAGCATGTATTTGACAGGACAACATATTCATTACACTTCTCTTCTGCTTACTCATATCACCATCCCACATGTGGACCTACTTGTAAGGTCTAGAAGGCTAGAAGTAACCGGAAAATTGTCTCTCTCGCAATTTCAATGATTTCCATAACAAATTGCATTCTTACCTGTACCACTCAAGCCCTTTATCATAGTATCGATCAAAGAAGTGCATCTCCTGTTTAGCTGCTGCTACGTCAGGATGTAAGGAGATAAACTTGAGAAGCGCCCTCGTACCACCTTTCTTCACGCCGATGATGATAGCTTGAGGAAACTTCTTACTTGGCTGATTGAGAAAGAAAATCAATATATATATATTTTTTTTTTTTACTTTTGGCTACCTTTAAAGTTTAAAATGTACCAATCAAAATAATTTGTGATTTTGGTTACAGTTATAAAGTATAAAATTAACCTGAAATAAACTTGAACTTGAACAGGAAATATCTTGGCTAACGATTAAAAGTGAGAAAAGTGAGGGTAACTAAATTTGAGTGTACAAAATATTTGTAATACCTCTTTTACATTTGAAGCTAATATTTTGAGTATAGTATTATGTATAGCGACATGGAACCTTTAACATCCGGGCAAAGTGGGTTTCTTCATTGGTACACTTGAAACAGGGAAGTTAATTTTGAAACCGCAACCAACCTCACACCGAGTAGGGGGTGATAACATCCATGACAGGCTTTATGGTATCAGTCAGGTCAGCTTATAAACATGGCTTCTAAACACAAACACACACCACATCTGGGCAGTGACAGATGGATGGTTTGGAATCATGAAAACTGCTTCATCTGCAAATGTTTCTTCTTTTTTTTTCTAGTAGCCATGGAAGCTACCCCGTTTCTCTATGTCAAAGGGAATATGAAAAAGCAGTTTTCGTTGGAAGCCATGCTAAGCATTCTTGTTCTATCTTTAAATGTGAACAAGACATGCAGCTACTATTCTTTAATATCACTTTAACATGTCCCATCCCATCTGGTCCAATGGTTTGATAGAAATGTACATTTGCAGTTGACTATCCTTATTTGCACTTGATGGTTTTTCATATTTCAAACCAAAAAGTTTCTGTTTTTGCACTTATTTTTGCTCTCCATGTTGAGGGTTCCATGTGGCTTTACTACTACAGTGTACAATATTAGCTTCAACTGTTACTTCAATATGTATAATATTGCACGTATAAATACACTCAATATAACAGCAACTTGTTGAGTTGACTAGTCCATTTCCAGGGTTTATGTTATTCTTTATTAACTTGTACATGTAGATTGCTGGGTATTCTACATGTGCAAAAATTATTTTTTAGGTGATAGATAATCTTAAAACTTTAAAAGGCCTACTTTTGAAGTTTTGTACAACTGAGCTTTAGTACTGCTTTTTGTTAACCACTGGGACTGTGAGACACCACATAATCAATACTCTAGTCCACTAATCCTCTTTGAGCATAGTACTATACTATTGGCTTTCAGTTTCTTCTGCCATTATTTGAAATCACAAGGTAATAGCTCTCTTTCAATTAGACCAGCTGAACAAGAAGACTCAATTAAAAGACAAATTAGGCAATCAAAGATGCTGTAATGAAGCCTTGACCAACTCAATATGGTTTTAAAAGCTAACTATCAGGTGTCTTGTAAATGACTTAAAAGGAGTATGAAAAAACAAATTGCCCACAACCCCCTCCCCCCCCCCCCTTCTCCCCCATATCTACTTATTTTTTCAATTGGTACATATATGGCTACCGGTATAACAGACCAGGGTCCCATTTCACAAATCCTTTTTTTCAATGAAAAAATGACAAAAATCAGTAACCAGTCTGCTGATAACCAATCAGAAGCAAGGATTTCAGTAGCTTATAACAAAAACTTTCATTTGTCACTGATGACAAGTTTTGTGAAACACCCCTCAGGGAGTTGGAATGGATCCTGATCAGACTATGAGTAGACTCACTGTAGTATTATTTGGGGAACTGCACACACGTTATAAAACAATGATACCGACTCCAGAGGATAAATACAACATGCAGTAGTTACAGAATGGAATACATTGCATGATACAGTCATGTACATACACCACAATGCCATGTTTACAGCCATTAGTTGATCCATTCAATCATACTCCATTGTACTACGTTTTGTACAATATGCCTCCATATGAATAAGTGCATGTATTATTGGCTACACAGCAGTTCAAAAATATGTTTCATTGTCTGGGAGCTACTTCGAGATTTACCTCATGTGAGAACTTGGTTGTATGTTTTTGTTTCTTTCTTCTTTCTTCATCAGAGCCTTTGGGGGGGGGAGGGGGAGGGGGTATTAGTTTTTTTTTTTTTCCAGAGCTCTCTAGAGCTCTCAAGGCTCAAGTCATTTATTTCAATGCTACTCAGTTCAATAAGGAAATATCTGTCATTCTGATTTATTGTAAACAGTGCAAATTTTAACTCAATTTTAACTAAATTTAGTAAATCTAAGTTTAACTAAATTATTCAAATGAAAGTGACCCTGTACAGTGTAGCTCTACTGCCCTTCAATTTTGGGAAAATACATTATCTTCAACAACAAAAAACAAAAACAAAAACACTCCAACAAGGGTTGTGATATAAGAATAAAAATTAAAAAGCAACAGTGCTTGCTTTTGATTCTAAATGATTTGACTAACCTTGGCATCACTCTGTTTGTGCCCTGGACTATCGGCTGAACTAGACGTTGAACTGCTTGAGAACTCCTCCTCCTTCTGCTTTACTTGACCCCGCTGAGCTCCCTTGGCCAGGCCCTTGATGCCCTCTGCTGGGAGGGCATTGTGGGGTATTCGATGGATCTTCCGAGATGGATTCTTTCCCTGGTGGTGCTCTTCACCCCTCTCACGCACCCCTTTCCTTTCATGGAATGTCTCAAGATTTGAACCCTGTACACCCTCGTTGGATAAGTTCTTTTTTGTTAATGTGATGGACACAAAGAAATAGAGCGCTGAGAAGACGATGATGGTAGCCGTTATCTTGCGGTGGTATCGCCAACACATTGTGCTTGCATGATGCATCTTGACCGACATTGCACGTTACATCTAGCACAGAACCTGCACCTGTGGGTCAATCAAAAGCAAAATGTTATCATCTTGTCTACTAGACTATGTCTTAAACGCTTTATAAGTAACATTTTTTTATTTATTTTAAGCACCACTTCTGCTGCGTTGAGCATGTTGAGTTGAATTTGCATTGAGTATCAATCGATTGTTTCCACATTATCTCAGACATCATACAAATTACTGAAATCCGATTGACTGTGGTCTTTGCCACACATAGGAGCATCACTATCCTGGCTGTGTAGTAACAGCTGTGTTTTTGATTCTCAACATTTCAAACACCACTGTACAAAACTCAACTGATTTCACTCAAAATCGGTACTTTAGTGACAATTGATGACACCTAAATAGCAGTAATATACATTTTTTTCAACTTACTGATGTTAAAAAGAATATTTTAAAAATTCAAATTGTAAGTCTACTGTCAAACTTTGCTTACAGCCGCATTGGCATGAGCCATGATTGTTTGCAGTCAATGCAGTATTGTGTGGTGTGTATACTTCTACTTCTACGTCTGTACTTGACAGGATCCATCAGTCAGGATATAACGTCAAGGTTGAAATGTCTGGAAAGGTGCTCTTGTGCAGTGCAGTCAGTTGGTGTATTATGTATTTTGTGTATAGGTCTAATAATACCTGCCTCACAGCAAGTATGCAGTGCTAGAGGTCAATACGCATTAGCATTGACTCTCTATGCTTTGCTGGAGTGGTCTTTGCTGTTTAAATCTTCTAAAATATGTAACAGTCGGTCGAACTGAAAAAAACACCAGATTTATCAATCAGACATCACCCCTGACCTGTCTTTGTCTTTGTCTGATTTTTCAATCTTACTTCTCAGTCAGATTCAGAATCAGATCAACTGTTATTCAAAATTCTACAAAACTAGTCTCAATCATTACATCAGAGTATAAACGGTGCACCCACTCAACATATACACAAAATTAACTAACCGTATCTATGTCGGCGATGTGGAGACTCGCATGCAACTGCCCCTACTATACAAACAGCTGCGGGCTAGTTAGCGGCGAAGCACCACACCGCAGGCCGCTAGACGAGGGTGGGAAGTCTCGTGCGATTCGGTCGAGTCCCGGTGCAGCAGCTGTGTGAATTGAAGGCGAATTTTGTTGTGCTACTCCATATCCAAAGAGAAGAAATTGTCACAAGGAGTTAATTATCCATTTAAAATGTTACTGGTTCTGTGAGTGTGACCTGTGAGCCCAGTTGAAACATGAAAGTGCACATTGTCTATGACTATACCACAGCGGTATAGACCTATATCGCTGCACTGTACTAGCCAGCATACACAATGTAACATGCATACATGCACAAAATCCAGGGAGTTATTAATGTCAACAAGGGATTGGAGGAGGCCGAGGGGGGAGGGGGGGGGGGGGTAAACAAAAAGTTTTGAGATGGCGCTGTGCCGTAAATCCAATGAGGATTTCTAGTGACAAGTTATTTCAAAAAGCTTTAACTTCCCTATTCCCTGCCCGATTTTGTTCAAACTTTCACTGATTGTATTCAAATCTTTAAAACTTTACAATAAACGTAAATTTATATGAATGTTTCGGTTCCCTTTAAACGAATTTCAAGAGACTGAGGCTCACTCACTCTCTCAACATGGCCTGTACATGCCGTATATCTCTGTAGCAAGAGGGGAAACATTAAAAAAATTATGAATTTTGTATAAATATCAAAGTAATACTTAGCACATTTAAGCTCAGTGTGTGTAATATTGAGGATGGAAGTGCGAGAATGCCTCGTGATTCAGCTTTGATGGCAGCCACAATATTTTTATTTTTTTAATCATTCTACATGTATGTGGTTATCTTTAAAAATTAAAAATAAATCTCTCTGCGATTTATGTTCGGTCGTTTGGGGATTGTGATATTATTCGAGTCTTCGATAGCGTATTGTCATTCAATTCAATTCAATTCAAATAATTTTATTTCCTAACTCAATTAAAACATGTCGGCATACCCCGCATCTCATTGCCCAATCTTGCACTCCTTACTATGGCGATAGGTAGGGTTCGGTTTTCATAGCGCTTAGAGACTTCGGTGGTAGGCGCTTTATATGAATAACGTTATTATTATTATTATTATTTATTATTATTCCTCATGTTCTAAATTTGACTCCTGTTATACCAGTTCATCGATTCATTTTGTTTTCTTCACTTGGCTCCATTTGTTATCATACGGGAATCTGGGATTATTCGTCAAACGCTAAGAAAGAATTTTTATTTCTAAAATTCTAAATTTTGTGAAAAAGTCGGTTCATGTTCTTGATTGTTGCAGACAGAAATTGTTGGGCCCCTCCGAAAAAAAAGAAGGGAGGGAACGGGAGAGAGGAGAGCTAAAAGCGAACAACAAAAAAAGGAAGAAAAAAAAAAGGTAAGGGAGGTCAGTTGCGATTTTCCCCGCCAACAAGGGTAGATCTTTGGCCCATGGCGTAATGATAGGGAAGGGGGGGGGGGGGGGGTTGCAGTCCCCCCCCCCCCCAAAAAAAAATACAGTCGGGCAAGATTTATGCCCTTTTTAGAGGCCTACGTGTCAGGGTCCGCGGAACGGCGGAGCTCAAGGGCCTCGAGCCCCCCCCCCCCCCCCCCAAAAAAAAAAAAAAGAGAGAAAGAAAGAAAGAAAGAAAGTAGTGACCTGCCAGTGTCACAAAATAATGAGGTATCGAAATATGCTCATCTGGCCGTGATTGCATGCCTCAAACCCCTGAGCTTCCGGAGGCATTCCACCTAAGGCCCTAAGGCGGCCCCTGGATATTCATTTGAAGGTAATGTAATGCCTAAGACCCTTGAGCTTCTGGGGGCTCTGCCACCTGGACCCCACGCCAATAAGTGTCCTGCCAGTGTCACAAATAAGGCATCAAAAAATGTTTATCTGACCGTAATTAAATGCCTAAAAACCCTGGACATCCGGTGGCTTTGCCCCTGGGCCCCATCTAGGGCCCTAAGGCGGTCCCCTGGATGCTAATCTGATAAAAGTTTTATGCCTAAAATCTCTTAGCTTCTGGGGGCTCTTTCGTCCTCTTTGTGCATGGCTGATTGTCAACGAAACGGAGTTAAATCTTTTGTCAAGTCTGTTCGTTGCTATGGCAGGCAACCAGTTAAAACCAATTCGTTTCATCAAATTATGGAAATGCAAGCATTAATTTAAACAAACAGAAATGTGTTATTCCTGATTGAGGTTACGTATGAAAGGGCAGAAAATAAAATTTCTAGAAATGTGATTTTTCTCTTTAAAATTCAGATAACGCCCTCCAAATGACTTTTTGGTACCCTCTCTTCAATTCGTTTTTAATCACTCGTTCGTGAAATATGCATCATTATGAGTTGCATCAAATGAAAGAGGAGGATCTAAGCTTTACAAATATGTGTCATTTATTAATTATAATTGTGATTAATTCTCGGTTTCGTTTTTTCTGGGACGCACTGTATAGTACTTGCGTATATGCGCACATGGTCATTTTCCTCGATGACATAAATATATAACGATTTATTTCGTTAACTTAGTCAGCATCGTAGCTACACTCCCGTACAAACTAGGGGTTCGATTTTTTTTGATTTTTTTTATTTATTTTTTATTTTTTATTTTTTTTTGGGGGGGGGGGGGTTGTTGATTTTTTATTTAGTGCTCACCACCCACCTCCCCCACACCCCTCCCCCTTCCCCGCTTATTCGCCGGCTTATTCGCCGATAAAAAATTTCTCACGAAAAAAAAATTAAGTGCTCATTACACCCCTCAAAAGTGGCAACCCTATAAGAACCCCCATTCCTTAAACGCTTGTACGGGCTTGAGCTATATATTTAACTGCAGGCACGTAGCTAGAATCTTGTTTGGGGGGCGGTAGTGAGTAAGCGATAAGATAAAGACCAGTTATGGTCATGCGATTGCATTGTGAAAGAAGCGTTGTGGAATTGATCAGAAAAGGTTGATCATCTAGCATATAGGCTAAGTATTGACCAGTGTGTACTCCAAGGTTCTGGAATCATCAAATGATAAGAAATTTGGCCCAGTCTTGGTAAAGTTACAAGCACTGTACACAAAAAGATGTTTATGGAACTACGAACACGTGCGCGACACGTGTGTTATATCTATCAGGTCCAAATAGATATAATAATTTACCAAATATATCAATTAGTAGGCGGTTTCTCGGCAAAATTTGTATGATCACGTATTAGTCAAAACATATTCTTTCACAGTCATGATTGGTAATAAGAGCTTCCATTTCATTTTTCGAGAGGGGGGGGGGGGGCGTTTCCAAAACTGGTCTTTATCTGTAAAGAGCCTCGTTTAGGGGGTGTCTGGATGACCTGTGGTCACGCTTGCTTGCAGTATTTCTACATGACTAATACCCCCGGGACATAAATATGGAAATTTGGAGGAAGTAAGTAGCATTTCAGTGTAACAAATGATGGGGTAGCATGGTCACGATAACAAACTCGGGTATAAAATAGCGTACTGCTTTCTTTTGCAGCAAAATAATATTATTAGTCACACACTTGGATGTTGCCCACAAAATATTACAATAGGATTTATGTGGTAAAATTAGACTATTATATAGCATAATGCATAACTAATATTATATCAGAAAAAAAAAAAAAATTCTACTGTATACAGTTTGCCAATATTTCTGGAGACTGATGTAACGGTGTGTTTTACATGGTCGCTCCAGTCAAGTTTTTTTTATTGATATAGACACCAAAGAACTTTGTACATGTCTTTCTCTCTACAAAAATATCATCTAGTTTATTATTAAGAGCAAGGTTGTCATTAGATTTTGTACCTCTATAATATGTCAATAGAATCATATCTATCATCAATTCTATAAATTCATATTATGAAGTCATTCACTGTTCAATAGTATCTTTGGTTATATAAGATTGTACAATACTGGAGCGAGAACACTGACTGAAGTTCTAGAAAATGAAACATATGACGAAAAGTATCGGTAACATAGGGCTGCTACATTAAAGGGAAAGTCCACCCCCAAAATAAGTTTGTTTCGATAGAGGCAGAATAATAAGAAAATCAGGTGAGTGAAAGTTTGAGCAAATTCTGAATGAAAATAAGAAAGCTATGAATTATTGAAGTTGTGATCAATCAAATACAAATTGGCAACTCTGTGACTTATTATACGAGCTCTCCTTCATTTGCTTTGTGCATAATATTCCATAAAATCATGTTTTCTTCGTTATTGATGACGGAATATATATTTGTTCCTTGCAGGGGGAGTATAGAAACATATTTGCAATTATTATATTTAGGGTGCATGTATGGTTGAAATTTTTCTTGAGGGAAAATGAAAATTTTAGATTTTTTTAGTACTGAGCAAATGGAAGTTGAGCTCGCATGATACGTCATAGAGTTGCCAATTTGTGTTTGATTGATCACAACTTCAATAATTCATAACTTTCTTATTTTCATTCAGAATTTGCTCAAACTTTCACTCACCTGATTTTCTTATTATTCTGCCTCTATCGAAACAAACTTATTTTGGGGGTGGACTTTCCCTTTAACAACTGTACCGCAGTCGCAGATGACGTCACGTGACCTCATATTTCATGTTTATTTATGTTCATCCGGCCTAACACCTTCATACGCTACCGATAGAAACGTACAAACTGCTCGAAATGCATGCCGGACAGGCGTACGAAAAAAGATGACGTAATGGTATCGAAATACAACAAATGAATATTCATATCAAATAGCGTATAGTCTATAAATATGTTACTACTTTACACGTCTCACAGAAAAATACATTTATCATTATTTGTTAAGGAAATTTTAAAAATGCACATCAATTTTGTGATATGTAATTATTGACCAATTATTCGGCAAATATTGACCAATAGATTATTTGTCTGATCATGCTACAATTACATTCATGTTGTAAGCAATAGATATATTAATTATAGTGAATACTAACCAAGAATAAAATGTTAAACGATTTTATATTGAGAAACTGTTCTTGGATTCACTTTAAATGATCTCCGTGATCGATGGAGGTAATGCAAGAGATTAAAATATACCACTGGTTTTATGTGACTTATTGGGTGGATAATAATTTTTATATAACTCCAAAATTAGATAAAAACAATATTTTTAATATCTGGCTTTCCCGGCAAAATATTTGAATTATTTGTAAATAAATGGATTGAGATTCTCAGACTTAATTTGATTAATGGGGTGTATTGAATTCTCTTTAATGACATCTGGCGCAGTTACCGGCACCCGCCCCCCCCCCCCCCCCTGTTAGGAATAACCACGTGCACTTCATAATACTTTACTTTGTTCACAAGTTAATTACAAGCTAATTGTATCGTTCAATTTAAAGAATAGCAATAAAAGTGGACTTTGTTGAGGAGGTGGGGGGGGGGGGGGAATGATGACCCTTAATTTTTTTTTGGACAAGTCAATATCATGGGGTGAAGAAAAAAAATGATTAAAACAACATGGGGTACAACGGATAATAAGCTGGGAGTCGAACCGAGTACACTGCGTTGTGAAGCGATTAGTCTTATCCACAAGACCACTTTGCCTCACTGCTATTAACTGGTTCGCTTCTTGGTCTTAACACTTTTTGCATTCTAATGACTTTACAAAATATGCCGATTTACTGATTTGACGCTTTCGGGATGCATAATAATTATTTTTGTAGTCCAATGTGGTCAAGATTGCCCGTAATTTTTTTCTTTAAGTTACTGATATTACTGATATAATAGTGAGATTTTATGTTATTTTCATTTATTTTGCAAACTGCTGACTTAAACTTAAAGTGATATGACAATATCCACTGCCCTGACATAACATAGTGAACAGAACACGGGTCTATTCAATTCAGTATATGCTACGAATTCTATAACAGGGCACCAATGAATAGGTAAGCTAGGCTATTCGATTCTGTTTTCAATAGCTTGCACCTGCAATGTTTGAATAGTGACGTAACAAACTACTCAGCTCTTTCTGACATGGCATCAATTAATGAATTGAAGAAAAAAAAACCGAACCTCCCTTCATCGAGCGAATAATTTTGTCAAGTGCGGGGGGGGGGGGGGGGAATCGGTTGAATTTTTTTTAGACCCCTCCCCAGGACGTCGATCAATTACATGTATGTGCCCCCCCCCCCACAAACATCAAACTAATTTCGCCGGAGCATAATGTCCCGCCCCCCCCCCCCCACTCAGTGTTATTTAGGGTACGCATATGCGTGTTCCCATCGACCCCCCCCCCCCCCCCCCCTCTGGTGTGTAAAGTCACAAAGTCCGGTGTGTAAAGTGAATACGGGCAGACCTTTTTCTTTCGGTTACGAGCCGGATAGTTTGGGAACCCGCATGGTATCCCTCCGTTAACGGAGGGGGGGGGGGGGCATAATGTCTGGCCACACCCTGCCTACATCTGTCGTACGTATAGGCCTACAAGTGACCATCAACCGGTGAACACCACAGAAAAACTAAAACCACCTATCACATACCACAATGATCACTAAGAGCACTTGACCCCCCCCCCCCCCCCCCCTCCTCCCCGAAAAAAAAAAACACCACCAACTGGTTAAAGGTACTATGTCCCTTTTGCAGCCAACCTCAAATGCTGTAGAACTTTACAGGTATTATGAATATGTCATGTATGTCCTATTTGTGAAATTTAAACG
The DNA here is from genome assembly GCF_000002235.5 of Strongylocentrotus purpuratus. NCBI lineage: Eukaryota > Metazoa > Echinodermata > Echinoidea > Camarodonta > Strongylocentrotidae > Strongylocentrotus > Strongylocentrotus purpuratus. The sequence continues at coordinate 5,183,863 of NW_022145599.1, read as the reverse complement.
TTAGCAGTGTCCTCATATTCATATTATGCAAGGAAACCCGTTTACTTGCTAAACTTCACTGTCAGACACTATTGAGTGACTGACTGGCTTTTTTTCTTCTTTGGTAATAACATACATGAAAAGAGTTGTAAAGGGTACATGAGCATTTGTCTACATCAATAACCCACTTCTTGTGATGGCCAATATTAAACTGATTGAATCTTTGCGCAGCATAAAACGTATGACCATTCGGTACAATTGTCTGAAAATCAAGACTATTACTTTTGGGCTCTATAGCCCTAAAGTCGATTTGACAACTAATAGTCGTTATTTTCCCACTTGAAGACATTTTCAAGCCCCACCTTTTTTAGGGAAGTACTAAATTAGTATTATCTTTCAAATGCAGTTGGAATTTAACTTTTTTTATTTTTATGGCCTGCAAATGGGACATAGTACCTTTAACACCACAGTTAACCACAACCACCATCAATTAAAGACCACATGACCACCACGATCTTTAAAGGCACACTGTCCTACTTGTAGCTACTTGCTCCTTCTATATAGAAAACTTCCCCAATCGGTGCCTGTTGGTCCCCCATGGTCCTCTTTTTCTTATGTTAAATGAGAGCTGAGTTAATGAGATAGCCACCTGTCACAGTGACCTCGCTGGCTCGTTGGGCGGTCTAATCCCTTCTTGCTAAAGTAGTAAAGCCTACCTTTAAGAGAATGACCCCTACCATCACACTAGGTAGGCCTACCGCCCAACACCACCTAGAAAACACCGCGGTCTATATAACACAAATAGAACACCACCATCACCCCATCACCACCATCAACACCTCCACAACCACCATCATCACCACCACCACCACCACCACCACCACCACCACCAACCACAAAACCACATCACTTCATTATCGTCCTATCATAGACCAAGTACATGACCATGACCAGATTACGTAATGCCGGGTTACTGTAAATTAGGTCAGTCTAACTGCGTGCAGTTCTTGTACGTTGACCGTCGCTTCTTCTGTTCTGCCGCCCTCTTTGCAGAAAATCAAAGTTTTTTAAGGACAACATCAGGGCAGCTAGCTAGCTCAGCAGCTGGTCCTAGATTTGGGATCATCGATTTAGGTGAATTAATATGCGTGGTAGTACCGTACTCCCGCTGTGTGACGCTGAAATCTTAGCAGAATAGCTCAAATTATCTTTGTCAGCTTCTAAAAATTCTGGAGCAAGAATCTGGATTTAACCGACACCTAGTCACATATATTTCTGTAAGTATGATTAGTCTAAATGAGTTTTTGGAATTTGTAGTTTTAGATGATTAGTCAGAATGCGCTAATCTCTGAGAGCGCGCTCGCAAGGAGGGCAGAGCCGAGGACTTCGGCTGCTCATTCTGCCTGCGTCCGCTAAACCTTTTTCAGGGGGCGATACTTTTCTTGATGCATTTTACATCGACTTCGTAAATAGACTTTAAAGGTAATACAAAATTTTGGTATGGGGTCATGAATTTGGTTCAAATGAAAATATTGGAAGCAAATGCGATCCTACAATATTCAGTGATCGTTGTCGCGGTTGAAATCAGTAAAGTTATGAAATTGTAAATAATACACTCTTTAATTAGTTGTATAGCTCTCTCTCAGGGTCAAGATATTAATTAAGCTATAAAACAATGTTTCTTGACTAAAATCGATCGACTAGCTATTCCCGTTTAGAAGTTATGTATCACAACTACATATTCCGAGATTTTCATGGTCGCAGCTACCATTGTACAGCCATAGGCGCGATTTGAAATTCATCAAAATTTACCGGGAGCACCGGTAAATTTTTATATTCAATTTTTCTCAAAAGCAAAAGCGTTTTAGGGGCTAAAAATTTTAGTGGTTATAATACATTCACTGGGGCATCAAAATATATCAAAATTGTAAAGAATCACTATCCACCCGATTTTGAAAATTTCCCAAAACTTTGTATTATTTTTAACGTTATGAGCAATAAATCCTTGGGAAGACGGACAACCCATAAAATTAGACGGTGAACTGGGGTTATTTTCTTTTGCGGAATCCATTTTGCGTATCGCCAAGCTGGTGGTTTGGGAACCCGATAACCGCAGAGCACCGATGAAAAAAAATGTCTGCGAAAATGAAGATGATCCTTATTTTTTAGGACGCAATTTGTCCGCCTTCACAAGGATATCCTCATTGGCAGACCAGCGCCTCTACGTACTGTACTGGTAATTGTATGGTTTGATAACACAGCTTGCCGTTACGCGTCATCACGTACATAATACTATTAAAGTATTATTACTCTGGTCTTTATAATTCTGTAATTACCTATTCATCCATTGTTAATATTGCATATAGGCCACTAAACCTATAAAATTTGTTTTATTATCCGTCATATTCTTCTTATTTTTTCCTTGCTACTATATTTTATGAGGTATTCACAAACAATAGAATAATTTAATTACTTTTATATTGATTGTTCCTGGTTAGCCAGTCTGTAGTGCACACCAATTGAATAGGCATCTACATGTATCTCTCTTTCTGTTCCTAATTGCTTTGGGGTAAATCCAATCCAAACTAAACTGTATGTACTTTGTTCGTTATACCATCGACTCGTTCACCCTAAGAGAAGAAAAGAAAAGAAAAAGGCGCCACAACAAAGTATGGAGATACAGCATTGCCCACTTCATATTTTTATATCTTAAAGCAACGTTTCACAACCTGTATTTAGTCTTGGCACCCTTTTAGAAATTTTTAAAGTTTGGCGTCCCCCAATCCCAAATATTATTTCCACAGCAGATTTGTTTTCCATCGCTCATTATGTACACTGTAGGCGTGCGGGCTTATTTTTGTGTGGGGGGAGATGCATCTTGCCTGAATACATGTAGTTACTACTAGTATCAGGTCTGTATATTTTGCTACAGAGCGAGCATCACCCTCCCCCCCCCCCCCCCCCCCCCCCCCCCCCCAAAAAAAAAAAAAAAATAGAAAAAAAATAGAAAAAATAAATAATTGTTTATTATGTCTAAAATATTGTTTGTCATCAGTATGATAAGATATATAATCATATATTCAGGCATGTCTATACCCAAATATTTTCAGTTATCTCTTTGTAAGGACTCGTCCTATTTTTCAGTTTTTTGAGTAAATAAAGCAAGCAAGAAAAATTTGACACTTTGTTGTGGTAAACATTTCAATTCAACATTAGATGTAAATAAGATTATACAAGGGCACTCTGTTTTCATGAAGATCCCAACCATCTTTTAAAACTGAAAATAGTAATGTTTGGCCTAATTTACCCACCTCCCTTACTGAACAAGTTGTCTTTTTGATCCACAGGGGCATTAAATAATATAAAGTAACACAGAGTAGATGCCCTTGAAGCCACACACAGACAATATATTGACAGTATGAGTACTGGTACTAACTTTGATCCTGGCAGCTGACCAAGAGTGTAAATTAGCCCTCTGAAAAGTGATGCATAATAACTTAATACAACCTCGTCATACTGTAAAAAGAGTATACAATTCTGAAGGATCAACGAGATTCATGTAATCATGAATTTTCATTTTTTTATTAATTGTTGCTACAGAATTGGATAATTATAATGATAATAACATGACTATTTGTAAAGCACTATATCCATTTCACAGAAATGCTCAAGCCGCTTTATAGAGTATACATGAACAATTAAAACTAGAATTATATGTAAATTGCAATACAGAGCACTTGAACAAATAACAATGCAATTAAGAGTACATTAGAGAAATACATGTAAGTTGACAAACTTGACACCGATACATACTGTAGGCCCATACAGTATGGATTAAAGAGATGGACATTTGATATAAACCTGCGTTTTTAATTGTTTTCCATGCCACCACAAACTTGAGTGTCTTGTGATTTCCTTGTCACTCACCAGTAAGCAGTCATTGAGTGAATGTTTATTTTACTCTAGCTCTAGATTAAAGCAATATTTGTGTTGTATAATGAACTTTTCAAGTGCATTTCCTGTATGTCTTTGTCAATGAATTGCATCACCATGAGTTAACTCATGCCTGTTAAAGGTATTACAAAGTTTTGGTATGGGGTCATGAATTTGGTTCAAATTAGTGCTGTAACATCACGGATATCTCCAATTCCGTTTAACCGCCAGTCAAAACCGGATGGTTTTCGGTTAAACGAAAAAAAAAAAAAAAAAAAAAATTGTCCGTGTGGAAAAGCGGGAAGGACTTTCATTTAACTGCGAGGTGCATTTGAAGGCGCCGATTTGTGCTTGTGAACCTGTCACAAATAATAGTAACAATGTCGTTTTTGGAAGAATGTGTAAGATCATTAATGTAAATTAAAAACAGTTGAGGATCTAGGATAGAACCTTGTAGTACGCCGTGTGTAAAAGTTGGATGAATTATTATAAACTACATACATGTATTGAGATCTATTACAAAGATTACTTTCAAACCAAGATGACAGACAAATTGAAGTATTGTTCTAGTTTCCGAGTGGTGAGTCAACACACAGATTACTGAGCTGGGAGACATTGCCAGGCATAGTGCCAGGTGGAGAGGCATAAATCGAAACTAAAAAAAAAAAAAAAAAAAAAAAATTATATAAAAAAAAAAATTATATAAAAAAAAAAAAAAAAAAAAAAAAAAAAAATTATATAAAAAAAAAAAAAGGGAAAACAAAACCGTCCGGTCGGATACCGGTCGGATACCGGATGGTTAAACGTTTGACTACAGCACTAGTTCAAATGAACATATTGGAAGCATATGCGTTCCTACAATATCCATTGATCGTTGTCGCGGTTGAAATTGAGTCTAAAGTTATGAAATAATAAACTCTTTATGTTGTATAGCTCCCTCTCAAGGTCAAGATATTAATTTAGCTATGAAACGATGTTTCTTAACTTAAATCGACCGATAAACTATTCTCGTTTGGAAATTGTATATCACAACAACATATTCTGAGATTTTCATGGTCGCAGCTACCATTGTACGGCCATAGGTGCTATCTGAAATTTAAATTTTTATATTCAATTTTTCTTGAAAACAGAAGTGTTTTGGGGGCTAATTTTTTTAATGCTTATAATACATCCACAGTGGCATCCAAATATATTAAATTGTAAAGATTCACTTTCCACCCAATTTTCAAAATTTCCCAAAACTTTGTATTACCTTTAAGGTGAAAAATGAAAGATAAAAAGATTAATATAAAATAAGATGATTTCATATGGATGAGAACAAAATTAATAAAATCTCTTTACTTGAAGAATGAAAAGAAGATTTTTTTTTTTGAATACTCATTAATGATTAGTTTACAACATGTTTATCACAGGGAAAAAATTAATATTTATTTTTCGGGGGCTACTTTTCAAGCTTGCCTGCATGAAAATAACATTCTAAAATTTGTTTTGCATTGAACTCTATGCAAATTTACAGGGGCTCTTTTCTGATTTTCGGGGGCTCTTTAAGGCATTTCGGGGGCTAATTCGCCCTGAGCCCCCGTGTATTTTTATGCCTCCGCCACCGAAGGTGGTGCCGGAGGCATCATGTTTTCGGGTTGTCCGTCCGTACGTCCGTACGTCCGTCCGTACGTCCGTCCGTCCGTCCGTACGTCCGTCCGTCCGTCCCGTTTGACCGTTATCACAATATCTCAAGAACCATTTAAGATTTAAACTTAAGACTCGGGAATAGTATTTATCACCATAGGAAGACGATCTGATTAGATTTTGGAGTACGTAGGTCAAAGGTCACAGGTCACAGAGGTCAACTTATGAAATTCCTTGTATTGAGTTTGTTAGCGCGGGATCTCAAGAACCATTTGAGATTTAAACTTCAAACTTAAGGATAGTATGTATCACCATAGGAAGACGATCTGATTAGATTTTGGAGCACGTATGTCAAAGGTCAAGGGTCACAGAGGTCAACTTATGAAATTCCATACATTGAGATTGTTATCATGATATCTCAAGAACCACTGGAGATTTAAACTTCAAACTTAGTGATAGTGTGTATCACCATAGGAAAACAATCTGATTACATTTTGGGTCACGAGGTCAAAGGTCAAAGGTCACAGGGCTCATTATGTATGCAAAAACAGCTTGTGATCGCGTTATCTGAACAACCGATTGATGGATTCCTGCCAAACTTTGGTCATGTATGTATCTTGCAGAGCTGATGAACTGATTAGATTTTGGGGTCACGAGGTCAAAGGTCACAGGGCTCATTATGTATGCAAAAACAGCTTGTGATCGCGTTATCTGAAGAACCGATTGATGGATTCCTGCCAAACTTTGGTCATGTATGTATCTTGCAAAGCCAATGAACTGATTAGATTTTGGGGTCACGAGGTCAAAGGTCACAGCGCACATTGTGTATGCAAAAACAGCTCGTGATCGCCTTATCTCAAGAACCGATTGATGGATTCCTGCCAAACTTAGGTCATGTATGTTACTTGCAGAGCTGATGAACTGATTAGATTTTGGGGTCATGAGGTAAAGGTCAAGGTCATGCGGCTCATTATGTATGCAAAAATAGCTTGTGATCGTATTATCATTAGAACAGATTGATGGATTCCTGCCAAACTTAGATCATTTATGTATCTTGCAGAGCCAATGAATGGTTCATAAGATCAAAGGTCATGGGCTCATTATGTATGCAAAAATAGCTTGTGGACGCATTCTCATTAGAACTGACAGATGGATTACTATTTAACTCAGGAAATCTTGCAGAGCCAATGAACTGAGTAGATTTTAGGGTCATGAGGTCAAAGATCAAAGGGTCATATATGTATATGAGAAATTGCTTGTAATCACGATATTCTGAGAACATGTTAATGGATTACAATTGAACTTGAATTTGAAAAATTTCTTCCGTTTCGGTTTGTAAAATTGCTCTATGACGGAGGCATCATTTTCGACTGTGCGCAGTCGAATTCCATCTAGTTTTCACTGGTTTATCAGATTCCAAGTAATTTAACTGATTCAGGAAACCTGAAAGCAAATATCCAAGATACATTAGTAATCATACCTCTTTGAGGAATAAAGATGAGATTTCCAACTTGAGATATAAAGTTAAGCTTTCCAGGTGAGGTCTAAAACCTGTAAGCTTGTGTGTACATGCCGTAATGTATTATGCCTGTAATCTATTTTTAATGACAGATAAATGACCATGACTACTTATATTCAGGTGAAAAAGAAAGTTAACAACCAAAGAACCAAAAGTGAAACTGAAACAAGCTTGTCATCTGTTGAATATTTCCTTATTCTAGATCTTATTAAACAAATGACTGTACTTAAAGTGACATTTTGACAAAGCTTAGGAATAAGATAAGAGCAAGACAAGTAGTGACAAATGTAAATATTACAAGAGCAATTTTTAAAGGTATTTCAACCAATGCCACTACCCATAACCATTAGACATGTTTTCAGCATGTAGTTTGAATAGCTGAATAAGAGTGAGTGTCTAACACATTAATTGTGTGCAGCTGCCACTGGTTTTGTGATATATACATGTATATTACATTTTTTTTATATTGATAGGCAAGATTAGGGGCATTTACACTCCAAGCATAAGCCCTGGGTTTGTCTGAACTTTTGTCTGAAATTGCTAGGCTACTACATGTAAACATGACTAGAAACCGGAATGGGGAAACCCATCTCAGCGCAGTCACTCTCACAACACTTGTAATCTATCTAGCTTTTTGGTCAGGTGACAATCCTCACTTCCTTCCTGTTTAACATGTTGTCTGCCATCTTTTTGTGACTCAATATTTACTGACGATTGTTTAGAGAAAGAAAGCCAAAACGAGGATAGACTAAAAGAAAACTATTTTAAGGTAACGCGCATTACACCTGAAAAGCAAGCGATAGCAAGAATAATTCAGCCAAACCTCAGAGATGAAAACACTTCTCTTTATCAAGAATTTGAAGAAAAGTTTAAAATTAAAGGTCTTCATTTTTTACACCTTAATGTGAGGTCTATTCTAAACAAGATATGGGAACTTAGAATTCTTTTTAAAAGAAAAAGGCTGTCTATTATTGCTTTCACTGAAACATGGTTAAACAATTCCATAAATGATGAAGAAATTGAAATAGACGGATATAAAATCATACGCCATGATCGATCCTCTGGCTCTGGAGGTGGTGTATGTTTCTATATCAGAAATGATATTGCATTTAATATTATGGATGCTATAAGTACTGGAGATACGGAATCCCTGTGGATAAATTTGCTTATACCAAGATCAAAACCAATTGTTGTTGGCGTTCTGTATCGACCTCCGAAAAACAATTTGTTTATCGAGAAATTGTCCAATATTCTTTATACATTAAAGAAGGATGACGAAATAATTCTTTTAGGAGACATGAATATTTGTCTTCTTCGCAAATCGCCACTGGCTAAAAAATATGTTGACTTGTTGACTCTTTATGGGTTTAGTCAACTCATTAAAGAGGCAACACACGTTACACCTACTACATGTTCTTCTCTATTGGATCATGTTGGTTGTACCAAAGAAAAGAAAATAAGTCAAAGTGGTGTCATTAGCGACCATTATTTTACTTTCTGTACACGGAAAAATGTTAGACTGGCTAAAGGTCATCACAGGACTAATGATATCAGATCCATGAAAAAATATACAGAAGAGTCTTTCAATCTTCAACTATCTGTTGTTGATTGGTCACGAATAACTGACTGTACAGATGTAAATGAGGCATGGTCAATATTTCAACATGTTTTTATCTCAAATTTGAATATGATAGCGCCACTGAAACGGATAAGAATAAAACAAAGATCAGAAACTTGGGTGACTAAAGATATTCTTTCCCTAATTCAAGAGAGAAATATAGTATACAAAAAATGGAGGAAAAGAGCAAAAGATGAGAAGCTCTATAAAAGATACAGAGTATTAAGAAATATGGTCCAAAGAGAGGTGAAAAAGGCTAAACTCAATTACTTACAAAACAAGATAGAAGAAAATAAACAAGATTCGAAAAAAAATTGGCAGAATCTAAAAAGCTTAGGATTGAAAAATAAGAAGCGAAAAGAACAAGAATCTGTCATTAAAATTGATGGGGAATTATGTCATGATAAGATGGCCATCGCTGATGAATTCAATTCTCATTTCACAAATGTGGCTGCCAAATTAGTAGACAAACTCCCCCCTTCCAAAGACTTTTTCAGCGCAGACAATGATTGTATTCGTGACTTTTACGAAAGAAAAGGTGTACGTGAAAACAGCTTCGAGTTATTACCAATCAGTGAACAATTTGTTTTCAAAGAGTTACGTACATGTAAGTTGAATGTATCAAAAAGTACTGGGTTAGACTTGATTCCAGCTAAATTTCTAAAAGATGGTGCGAAGGTTTTATTTAAGCCTCTAACCTATCTACATGTATCTTGACGAGTACTTTTCCAGAGGATATGAAAATAGCAAAAGTGACTCCACTTTATAAAAAGAAAGATAAAACTGATGTTTGCAAGATTCTAGAAAAATCGGTCTGTGTTCAAATTGAAAGATACTTCAAAGAAAATGATATAATTTATGAATTTCAATCTGGTTTTCGACATGATTATTCGACTGAAACATGTCTAATTCATTTGACTGATTATTTGAGGAGAGAAACTTCCCAAGGGCACTTTGTTGGTATGGTGCTCCTTGATCTGCAAAAAGCTTTTGATACAGTTAATCATTGCGTCTTATTGAAGAAGTTAAAAATAATGGGTTTTGATAAGGCAAGTTTAGATTGGTTTAGATCCTACTTATCTAATCCAAACTAATGCCTATAACATGCGGTGTTCCTCAGGGAAGCATTTTAGGCCCAATTCTATTTTCAAGTTATATAAATGATATGTGTATTTGTATAAAAGACTTCAAACTATTATTGTACGCAGATGACAGCGTACTACTCTATTCAAAATCCTGATCCTAAATATATTGAGGAAAAGCTCAGTGAACAGTTGTCTACGTGTGTCGATTGGATGACTGATAATAAGCTTTCTTTACACTTGGGAAAAACAGAAAGCATTTTATTTTGTTCTAAAAGTAGTTATTAAAAGTCATTTGAATTCTAAGTGACACACAATAATCAAGCAATCAAGAGAAAAGAGTCTGTGAAGTATTTAGGCATTGAGTTGGCTAGCGCAATTTCATTTTCATCTTTAGTAGAATCAGTTGTAAAAAAAGCAAATTCTCGTCTGAAATTTTTGTACAGATATCAAAGTTGTATGGATTTAAAAGCAAGACGTACACTCAGTTTTGCTCTTATTCAATGTTTATTTGACTATGCTAACCCTGCATGGTATAGTAACATAAACAAGTCAGATCAAAAGAAGTTGAAGATTATACAGAACAAAATGGTGAGATTTATCAACTGTTCTGGTCCAAGAACTCATGTTGGCTACGGCGAACTTTCTAAAGCTGGTTTTCTTGAAATCGACCAAAGATCAAAACAACTCGTATTGCATCACGTGCATAAAATATATCATACTAGGTCGAATCATTATATTCGATCCAACTTCGATCTTGTTACTGACGTACATGATTATAATACAAGAAATAGACGATTCAACTTTAACTTACCAGAAAGAGTAGGTAGTATTGGAAATTCGTTTTATTACAATGCCATAAAACATTGGAATTTCCTTCCCAATGGTGTAAAAGAAATAGGAAACTATGATCATTTTAAGAGGAAATTAAAGGAATACCTAATACTTGACAGTCAGAGAAGAGAAATGAATGACATGTTGTATGATTGAAATTTTTATTCTTCTGTCGGTTCATACTTTTTCATGTTGTATATATTTATGTTTTCGTACGTTATAGAAATTCTACAAATTCATCATTATTTTCCTCTTCTTCCTTCTCCTCTTTTTCTTTTTCTCCTTCTTCTTTTTCTTCTTGTACTTAATATCATTTCTATCATCAGTTTAATGTTGTTATTATTATTATTATCTTTAATAAGTAGTTCTTTTAATTTTCTTATCTGTCTGTAAATATTACTATTTTAACTTATTAATCTTATACATGTCTGTAAGGGACCCCACTGGAAATAAGCTCTCGAGCTTTCGTGGGTTATCCTGTTCAAGCTGACTTATTTTTGATCTGTTATTATTGTATATTGTTGTATGTTGGAAGCTTGTCGAATAAAAATCAATCAATCAATCACTAAAAGCCTGAATGTTTTTATTGCAAGCAAACAGTTTTCTTCCTGTTTTTTTCCAGTAGTGAAAATGGTATTTCAAAGAACTGATCACACTAATGGTTATTCAAAACAAAAATTACAGTGTGAATGGGCCCATTGAACGAGTGATGTTTTCGGTGGTGTCAAGTCATTCTGGGTGCGTTTATTGGGTCTTGCCACTAGATATGTACATATCGTACCCCACTATCATACCCCACTATCGAACCCCACTATACGATCGTGATTTGCGGGATGTCGCGTTTATCGTCTCTTCACGATTCACAATAAAGGCCTTGTCTCTGCGCAGCTGCTCACCGCCGTTTGACCCGGGAAGCAGACAGTTTCTCGGAGGTCAACTACACACACGTGCTTGTACAACAACATGACACAACACAATGCGCGCGCTAGCCTACGAACCGGAAATTAACCTGGGAGGCCCGATTTGTATGTGGGGTTCCAAACAGCTTTGCGTTTATCATCTCTCAGAAACTTGATTCTAGCTGTATGTCACATTCAAAACACACCTTTTTGCGTCTTTAGATATGCCCATATCTAAAGACCTTTAAAAAAGGCTTTGCGTTTATCACCTTCAAAATTTGCCTGAAAGACGTTTTAAAAACCTGATTCTAGGCAAAAATTTGGTCAGTAAACGCACCCTCTGATGGTAAGAACAACACAGACTGTTAATGACCCTGAATCTTGGCAAAGCTTCAGTCATTTAAATGGAGCTTAAACAAGCTTTTTACAGTGTGAGTGGGCCCATTGAATGAGTTTTGTTTTTGTTGGTGTCAAGTTATTCTGATGGTAAGAACAACACTGACTGTTCATGACCCTGAATCTTGACAAAGCTTCAGTCATTTAAATGGAGCTTAAACAGGATGTTTGAAAACTTTGAATGAGGGTCGAGGGAAATGGGAAGTGGAAGGAAATCATTACGAATAGTAAGACAGAGCTATTTTGAAAGTTTTGATAAAACAGAGAAAATTATGATGGGATTCTGAAGCCAGCGACTCTGTCTTGTTAGTGTATGATTTCATCAAGGATATTCATATTTTGAGGAGAAAAAGAATTAAATTTTGATTCAGCCACAAGTATGAATGATACCCACCTCATAACATTTTCCTTCCACTTAAGGAGAAAAAAGAAATGACAACAACTGAAATTTGTTGTAGATCCATACTGATATATATCTGAAGGGTGGGGGGGGGGGGGGGGGGGTTCCAAGGGGTATCTCAGGGATAAAATATTTCATAGTTTCACTTTGTTCCCAATACCCAGTACATGTATGTGAATTTCAAATCAAATACATTTTGATTCAGGGATTGAATAGAAATCATGAACAAAGCATGGAGCAGCTGTCACTGGAGAGAATTGTGTAGCACCAAAAGGGGCATTCCTTTAACCTGATGACTACTGAATCATCTAATTCTCATAGGCTTAAAGCCCCACTGCACTACTTATAGCTACTTGCGCCCTCTATCTAGCAAACAATCCCTAATCGGTGCCTGCTGGTCCCTCATGATCCCCTGTTTCTTATGTTGATTGAGAGCTGATTTGATGAGATAACCACCCGTCAGTGACCTTGCAGGGAAGTCTAATCCCATGGCCAAAATAGTGCAGACGGGCTTTAATACAGGGAACACCGGTAGAAAACAGGTTAATTAGCCTGGGAACTTGGATACTGGATGCACATAAATTAGGGCCTGAGGAGATAGACTAACTAGAGTTTGGGTTGGGGGAAATCCCCTTTCAATCCTGAATGCCATTACATCACCTGTTGAAAATCTATTTGCTTTGTCATGAGGAGGGATGGGATGGGAAATTTGTAGATTTGTCAATAAAACCGATTCCTCTTTGAATACTCACTTCTGTGCTCCAATTATTGAGTTCAGGGTTATATGGCAATCATCCAAATTTGACTATTATCACCAACTATTAAAAAAAAAATTGTTATAACTTTAATTATAACAAATTTAATCACCCCTCTCTTTTATCCTTTTTTTCTTTTTGACATGGCATGATGTAACATGAATATGTGTCTGTTTTTCCATGCTCTATACTGTCTTGTCCAATTCTTTTTCAACTTTTAATGATTGACGCTCAGACATCACCATCATGCATTTTTGGGGGTATTTATACTGTCAGGTACTAACTACTGTATGCTTTGTTATTCTTCATGGGGATTCTCTGTAAAGAAAACTGTTTGATGCTACAAGAGTTGTGAATTACATGGTACAATAACAAATACAAAGTAAAGAAATTATATACCTCAAAAGTTATTCCATGTACTGTAGTGATTGTGAGTGCAAAAGATACCAGGTACTACTGGTACATCTCCCTGACAAGACGTAGGCCGATATGTAGGATGTACACAATGCGACTTAGTAGGGTCTGAGGAGAAAGACTAAGAGGGGAAGTCCAGCACCAATCATGAAGGCTGTTCCATCATGTGGAATGATGCAATCCTCTTAAAAGGGATGGGTGGTGATAATAAAACTGGTAAAATAAATCCTATTGAATCAACACCCTAAAATGTACTATACAGTTCAGGGATATGTACTGCCTTCATGTGTACAATATTGTCTGTAGGGATTTATATTTGGGTGTGGACTGTGTTTGTGTCAAAGGGAAAATACTGGGAATGAATACAGAATGCACCTTCGAAAAGAGAGGATTACAGATGATAATGGGGACTACTAAATATATACATTTTCTTGGCCTGTGTTGAATGTGTTCGCTAAGGTACAAGGCTAACAACCTTAATGCCAGGTGCTTCAGACCATGTACCTATGAGAAAGGGATACACTTAATAATGGAGTTATTCATACCCCTTGTAAATTTGATATAGTTTGTGTTTTTCATAACTCATGAATGAAAGGTGAATTAGGACCTTAATTTAACGAATACTTTTAACCTTTGATAATTATGTCACATGGTCAAGTAACATGAATCAGAACAAATCAGTTGTTCACGTACTTAAACAAATTACAAAATTGGTAAGAGAATAATTCAGTTGTTGATTGTATATGTTCAGACAAAATAATACCCCCCCCCCCACCCCCTTTCAATCCACTGGATTGTTTACTTAGAAACTGAAATAAAAGATGGTTTAAAACAAAGATTAACAAGTTAAGCATTATGAAAAAGTAGAGAAACAGAACATATTAGCAACAAAAATTACATTAAAAGGGTTCATTTTTCGAGAAGTTCCTTTTTAACGGAAAACAACGAAAGCAGGTATTATAAAAATAGTTCATGTCATGATATTATTTTTTTCTCCATTTATTTATTTAATCATGTTATCTCGCTTCAGCCGACACAGCTTTTTGCAGAATGTCTGCTGGTTGTTATCATAATAATTAATTTGTCGTTAGAAACCAATTATTGGTTTCAATTCCCATAGCCATTAATCTCACAGTGTGTCATTTGTATAACAATTAACCACACAGGATTTCTCTGATCAACAAAATTTTACATTTTACAGTTACATTTTATGTATTATTCAATTCATTTCATGAGATGAAAAACATTTTATTGGTATTTTATGCAAACTCTGCAGAATAGAGCAAATATGTAACAATATTTCTGTGAAATTTGAGGTCATTTCATTCTTATTATTGATATTGTCATACTACTCGCAAAAGTGTTGCCTAGCAACAGTTTTTATTTCCTTGTAACAAGAACTAAGTACTGGATGATTACCTGTACACCACATCATACGACGTGAATCATTCAATGCTATTAAATGAGTACATTGAAATGTTTCCAAATAAAATTTATTTCGAACATCCCAACCTGAATTAGAAAATCGGTTCCAATAATTGAATTACCCAAGAACTATAGCAGGTAGATCAAACATTTTCAAAGAAAAATATGAATTGATATTGCTTAGCAGCAACAAACATTCATATTCATGGACAATCAACAGGAAATGTAAATCAGAGTACACAGAGATGCACTCATTCAACTAAATAAAGGGTTTGTGGGCAATGCTGTCGAAAAAGACTGAGCTGACAGTTACTGCAGCTCCTGGTGGGGTCACTCCCCTGCAAAGAGTGACACGTATGACCGTTACCACAAATGCATATAACCCCCTTTTGCGGTCAATTTCAAGGACATTTTGTGAAATTTAACCCCCTTTTTTACGTCAAAACAAGGACAAAATCGTACTTTGAAATACCCCTATTTATAAGATTGTAAGGACACTTTCGCAAATTTACCCCTATTTTACCATATTTCAAGGACAAGACTCGGCTCCGAGAATTTTTCTTCCCGGTTTTCTCTTTTCCCTTCCCGGTTTTCTTTTTTCCCTTTTCCTGACCCCTATTTATCAATTTCGAGGACACCTGTGCACCCCTATTTTCTTTATTTCGAGGAATATTTTGTCCGCGGACATTGCTTGAAATTGACTCCTTTTTCCGCGATTTTGGTAACGGTCATGCGGTCCGGAAGTCACATTGAGTGACCCCACCTGGCTGCAGCTACATAAATTTTGTACCAGTGAGAACATATCAAAATGCTGCATGTTTGGTCAATTTAAGCATGGGGCAACAGTGAGTGGGGTAGGTATTGCACTGGCATGTCATGGAAATGTGTAACATTAAGAGGTAATATAAAGAGTGTTTCTACTTTCAGTTATAAGTATATCATATCTCTGTAATAATAGGTTCATAAAACACAGACAATTTCTGTCATCAATCATATTACATTTGTAGTTATGATTACAGCAATTATGAAATAGAAAATGAAGTTCTCAGTTATGAGCACTGGTCCCAACTGCCTTTGGGGGATACAGTTAACAACTCAAGTATTCATACCTCTTGTAAATTTGATGTTTTTGTGTTTTTTGTAACTCAGGAATGAAAGGTGGACTGGTTTAATTACAGGGCCTTTGTTGAATACTTTTAAAGTGTAAACTTTAATGTGTCAACAAAATGTCACTTTTCAAGAAACATAAAGCAGATCAAGTTTTTTTAAATAAAAAACTTGGTAAGGTACATAATTAAGTTGTCAACTGTACGTATACTGTCCTGTAGTAACCTAGAGCTCTGTCTACAGATGCCCTTGGAATTGAAAGTGACTTCCATTGAGGAAAGCGTAGGTGGATACATGTTTATATTCAGCCCAGGTTGTTTTACAATTACATAAACAAAGAACTACAACTGTATTTAATGAATAAATAGAAATCCAGTTTCCTATCTCTGCCCATTTCCTTTGTGATACTGTATCACTTTACAATTTATTCTCCTTTGTGGGTGAAAATGTAACACAAGGCCTATAGTTTGACATTAGATTTGTAATTTGTGCTTAATTTTTCTCAAAACTTTATCTACATGTACTAGTTAGTCTGGATGTTTTTCTTAGAATTGTCCGCATCTTAATTTAGCCTGCAGCCACAGAAGTTTAATTTGACACTTAAAGGAAACTCCATGAAATCAGGGCAGCTGATGGTACAGGGCCTGTAGTTAGCGGGCTATGTGGCCAACTCATACCCTTTTCTAACTGCACTCTATCGGAGTCACACCGATGAAAATACCGATTGAATTTTCCTGATGTAAACAAAGGTGAAACCGCAGTTTTCCCCCTGTCGTTTTCTAACTGCCGGTGAAATTCACTCGCTGTGGCGAGCCCTTGCCGGAAGTGAAGAATTATTGCATAATTATTAAGCCCGCGCTCCATCTAGCTAGCATGCAGCATGTTCAACCATAAGTCAACAAACACAGCTGGTTACGATAAAGCGCGCGTATACTGCGACCTTTTACTATTTTAATCGCCTTTTTCTCCCGAACGTTTTCTAACTGCACGTTTCATCGGTGTCACACCGATAGAATGAGAATTTCTCCTGCTCTTGAGCAGGAGAATTTAATCGCCTATTTCTCTTCTTTTCATCGGCTATTTAATCGCCTTTTTCTCCTCTGTTGCTTTCTAAATGCCACTTTCATCGGATGCGTCCGGATGCATCCGATGAAAATCGGTGCAGTTAGAAAAGGGTATCAGACTGATGAAGACCTGCCTAATGGATGACTAGGGTTTGTACAGGTCTGCCAACTAATCCCAATCTGTCTTTTAATGTAGATAAGCTTTTTGAACTGATTGTCTGAATTTTGTCCTAAATTGCTAGGCAACTACATTTAAACATGACTAAAAACCTGAATGGGAAAAGCCGTCTCATGCAGGATAGTCACTTTCACAACACTGATAAATTTGTAAGAACAGATCTCATGACCAATATAATTCATTATTTACAAGTAATCATCTTTTATTAAAATAGACAGGATTTTGCACTGGAAATTTAATGCAATTATATAATCACAGACAATATCAATCTAATTTCCTGCTGTTAATGCAGTAAAGCAATTATCCTGCATCTTTGTGAAAAATAGTTCGTAAAGTGGTAGTAAGAAATAACTGGATACCAATGATGAGACCATGCAGTTCCATGTGCATGGACAATTAGGTAGTGTCGAATCAACTGCAATGTATTTTTATATAATACACAGCAGTGAGGGCATTACTATGAAATACCTACACAAGGTACCTTTAGAACAGTCTAACATGCCCAAGGCGATGACCGAGGGTGTTTGGACTGTTGAAGGTACCGAGTGTGTAATTTTACTAATGCCCGAACAAAATGATGTGTATTATTTGTTTTATTTGTTTTATAAAACAATGTTTTATAACATGATTTTACTAATGACTGGTCATTAGCAAAATTATGTGTTACAGGTAGGCAAAATAAATGCCTGGTCAGGTGTACACTTTCAACCAATTATTAGATTAGGATCCGCTTCATTATCTTATAATGTATACCATTAGGTTTTCCTGTTGCTAAATACAGGACAGTGTACGAAATGGGGAAGTTTAGCACCATTTAATGAAGGATGCAGTTTTATGGATATTAGATCTGACAATACGAACAATAGTTTGACAAACTTGTTAGTTTAAGGCTGGATGCAGGTAGAACAACAAATGATGAGTTCATGCTGTTGTTTGTGCTGTTTATTCAACGGACGATGGCTTCGTACAATAGATGCATACAGCCTCAACTGGAGTGCGAATAGATTGTATAATGAATTCATTCGCATGCATCATTTGTATTTGAGTGGATTAGATTGACATTTTCTCAATGGTTTGATATTGTAGACTATAAGCTCTGACACTAATAGTTATTAGAATAGAAAAATAAATACTTCTTGAATTGATGTTCAAAATCTAGGTGTTTTTGATCTATCCATCAGTTGATGAGATTTAAATGTATCTTTACCGACACAAAGTATTGATAACTAATGTACCTACTTTAACAAATAGACATTTATATAATACATTTGTATTATAATTATTATTTCATTTCATCGTCATCATGATGGTCATCTTCATCATCATTAATACTTATCAAATTAAAAAAATTGGTCATACCAATCACTACAGAAATTGCAATATAATGTAATACATGACTGATGATGCAACAAGTAATTAAAAAAAAAGTAACAGTTGTAATAAATTTTGTTACAATATTCTGACTTTTTTTTTTAAAGGAAATATATTTGACGGAATTAGGTTGGGTATTTGTTGTTCAGCATTCAGCTTGACAGAAATTCATCATCGCTAATATATAAAGAAAACTGACAAAAAGATAGTATTTCTTACTTCCTCTTCCGTTACTTGAAACTTAGTTTCATTTGATCATGATTGATACTGAGTATATACGAAAATGACAAGAAGAAATTAGTACAGTAAAACCTGGTATTGTGGCTAGCTGTTTATACAGGTCACATATCTATCTTGAAATGAGTGATGTAGATCTTGACTAGAATGTCTCTTGTATACAGTGGTCATTTTCCTTTTCCCTTATTAGGTGACCTTTATAGACAGGTTTGACTTGTTAGGTTTAAAATTCTCTTCCTCCATATGTCAATTTGATATTTCACCTGTTTTGAACAGTTGTGTACCAGTTTCATCACCCCAAGATAAAATGTAATGTCCTAATTTCCAACCTGCAGTACTCTCTTCCATGCCATGCCCCCACCCTGATACCGTACCGAATATGCGCTCAGAACTAGCTTTCATTTCTAATTTTTGCATCAGTCTTGAATCGTATACCAGTGTAAAACTGGGAAATTCTGTAGATTTGTTAAAGGTAAAGACCGGTAGTGGTAAAATTGCAGTTCAAGGGTTTTGGGTGCATAATATCCATTCAATATTGTTTAAATATTGCCTTCAGAGGTTTAGATGGCAATACTTCAACCTAAATTTGCAATAAAGCAGAAATATATGCCCAAATGTTTAATGTTGAAGTGCATTCGCAATATTTATCCAGGCTGGATTGATATGATAATTCACCAAATACATATCAATTAGCAGGTGGTTTCCCGGCAAAATTTATATCATCATGTAATAGTCAAAACATATTCTTTCACATGATTGGTAATAAGAGCTAATTCCCTTTCATTTTTTGAGAGGGGAAGGAGCGTTTCCAAAACTGGTCTATACCTTTAAAAGAGAGCAACAGTTTTTTTGCTACATTAGGGAAAGATGAAGCAAAGCGTGAATGTCACTAGAGTTGTATATATATATAGCCAACTATGTCATGCCTTCCTGAAACTCACTCAAGCATACACGGTTCCAAAGATCAACCTGATTCATTCTGCTTGTGAATTAGGATTTTATTGCGAACTTGACTAGTTTCATTCCTCTGCTGAGCTTCATATGGAAAGGACAGTCTGTGTTCTGTAGCTCGATCTGTACGATGTAACTTTGGATATAAGGCAATGTGTATTATTGCATGGACCTACTTGCTTTTTTAAGTGGAACATTCGGGAGCAGATATTGATTTTCACACAGCAAAATAGTATCTTCAGCTTTTAATATTGGGCTCGTTTTGTGAGCAAAGAAATATTCATAAGCGAAAGAGAGGTTAGGTGCTTCATGCCAGACAACAAATATTAAAAGAGACAGTTGAGCTCTGCATTACCATATCAGAGTAAAGTTCATCGATGGAATTGTATTTGATTGAAAGATGGGGAATACTTCTAAACTAGCAACATCAACTTGAACGGTGATAAATGACGACTGAATTAATTGCACTATTTTGTGATAGTCTTCTAGTCCAGAACAACCAACATGACTAATACTTTTTGTTGTCAATTGCGAGTACTGACTTAGGGATAACAAACTAATTATTGTCTGAAGAGTACTTACATGTACAATATATTTACTTTTGCTAGCTTGGAATTTGTCTAATTAATATCAATTTTATGGATGAAAGTACTTGATGCCAGTCAATCTTGTTAATCTTATTAATCTTGATGTGTTAATATACATTGTATTACACATGAAGAGGAGATGAAGGAGTTTTGTCACATGGTCCATTCTCAGTTCTAAATACTGGCGTGTATCATCTTGTTTGTGGCATGTATTCAGTGATCAGACAGTATCATACTCTTACTGATTTCTTTGGGAAAAGTGGTGCGTCATACTAGACTGTATGTAAGTGAACAGATACTTATTTTCAGCACACATCGCAGACACCAGAAAACATCTCGCACTTCAAATAAAATTACAAATCGGTCCGAGGGATATTTCATTATGGCTACTGCTTCTTCTTCTGCTGGAGAGAGTGAGACAGAACCTGCAAACCAAACTCCGGATAGCACTGGTAAGGCAACAATTCATCTTGATTTTACATTAGTATTATAGGGTCAGGATTAAAGGCAGAAATCAGCAATCTCAAAGTCTTCTATAGCTCCATTTACACTTCAAGCAAAAATCATTGATTTCTCTCACATTCAGGTGTTTTGTCAGGAGTTGCGAGGCAACTACCGGTAATCATGACAGAGGAGTTAAACCGTGAAACCCAAATCTGGAGAATGACTTTTGAAAAGCTGGCAGAAATTACACAGAATTTTTGTCGCGTGACTGTCCTCGCTTTCAGGCCATCGCATGCTGAGCAGCAACAATTCTCGCATGCGCACTATTAACTTTATACTGAAAACAAGGATGAGCGAACACTGACAAGTGACAGTGTTTTATGGGGTTTTCCAGTAGTGTGAATAGCAGTCCAAAAACCTGATGGTTTTTCAAAATATGGGGCTGTGTAAATGAGCATAATGTATAAATCTATTCCACATTTTCAGAGAAATCATGTTATTCGCCACTTTCCAAGGTGTTCTTTGCAAGAGTTGTAAGATCTGAGAATTATGAATTATGATACCAATCAAACTCTTACACTAATTTATCAAATTTGTAAGTTTTTCTTCATAATTTAAAAAACACAAAACAAAAGCAATATTAGTTGGTCCCTCATCCTCTGTTCAATTGTACTCTTTTCACACTGGTTTTGCTTAACCCCGTACTTTGCTTAGCCCCGTACTATCCTTAACCCCGGACTATTTGTTTTGCTTTTCACACACGATGTCTTTAGTCCCGTACTAGCGCCTATTCCGGAATAAGAAAATTCCCGCTGTTCTCACTGCATTTCGTTAACCCCGGATATCGTGAATGTTATGATTGGACTTACTTCGCATCTGGCCAGCTGCAATACGCTCCGTTGCGTAGTACCAGACTATTTTTCGTTTCTGTTCTCATTCATTTGCTTAGCACCGCAATTGCGGGATTAGCAGGAGTTAGCACCACAATTGCGGAGTTAGCCCTGCTATTTTGCAGGGTTAGTTAACTATAGGTGGGGTTAGCCAACTTTAGCCCACTTTGGTAAAAACCAGTCTGAACAGAAAGTGGAATAGGCTGAACCCGTACTACAGGTGGGGCTAAGACCCCCCTTAACCCCACCTATAGTACAGGGTTAAGCAAAATATTGCCAGTGTGAAAACAGTATTGGAGTTCAAGAAAAAAAATCATAAGAGTCAGAATTAAAAAGTGTACTAAAAGGTAAAAAATATTTTACTCAGATTACTAAGAATTGAAACTGTAGAATGAAATTTGACCTTTTGAGTTCACACCTGTAGCAATATTTGCAACCAAGTTGTCAGGAAATCAGTAACCATGTGTGGGCAATATCATAATAAATATAGGAAATGTAGAACAATAAACATGATACAACAGGTCACAAGGGAAATGTGGTTCATTAATTAGCTAAAGGTAGTAAAGCTAAACCACAGGATTGTATTTCTGTGGTATGGATTCAGGTCAATTGTTAGACCATTTTTGTAGGTTATAGGTGGTGTGTCAGACCAAGTTTGCTGTCAAAATAGGATTTTCCAACTCGATGACAAGAAAAAGAGCAAAAGTCTCTAGATTTACAAAAATGCACAGGTAATTGGATTGAATAGAGGATGTATGAAATCTTGAAAAGGGGGCTGTAGAAAAGGCAATATTTTTTTCATTTGCTGCGATGGAGTTTCAAATAATACAAATTTGCCAATTATGAATATTCTTCATTTTTTTTTCATCACAAATTCTGACTGGGGGATGTCAGAAACCCTCCTGTATCCTTGTGACACTCTGGATGCATTTTGTATCCAAAATTAGAAAATAAGGAATAGTTCTTTTTTATTAAATTCTAATTTATATAAACCTCTCTTCTTCCTGAAACTCTGAATCCCATTGTTGGTGGCTGTTGCAGCTGAGTGGACAACCAGTGCAAGTATTCCTTTATTTCGTTGGTGGTTGTTGCAGCTGAGTGAACAACTAGTACAAGAATTTTCTTTTAGAAGGGCCCCATTAAATTAGGCCTACTTGGCTGGATTTGAATATTGTGCTATTTAGAATTTATATTTACATGAAAATGACTAAAAAAAACAGGAAAATAATTTACAGTGAGGTGTTACTTATGGGGATGTTGGTATAAACACACATCCAACTCCTGAATTATTTTTGGCCTTTTTCCTAGAGCCACATTTGGACTTTATACTGAAATATAAAAAAGGTCTGTTTTCATCAGCTTGAGTTTGCCAAATAACCAGCTATTTTTAGACTCAGGATATTAACCCGACTGATACTCTCATCACAAACTTTCTCGGAAGGGCGCAAATTAGCCCACTATTTCCCAAATAGCGGGATATTTTGGAAACAAAACCAAATATCCCGCTAATTGCAACTCAAGCTGATGAGGACAGGCCTAATGAGTCTAATTGTTTTAACATATTTGTGGCTTACACCTAGTAAAAAAGATTAATTGATTGATCTGTAATTGAAAACAGGTCAAAAATAAATTAGTCATTATTTAGACCTAATATTGATTCAAAAAGTAGAGAATATGGTAGGTTTCCCCCAAACAATTAAATGACTAATATTGATACATACATGTAATTAGAATATAATATGTATACAAGCCAATATTAATCCCCCATAATTTTTTTTGTTTTTCCCTTCATGTAGTGCCCGGGCAACCCACATTAGAAGGTCATTTATGTGGTTACAACTGTGACGGGAGTCTGTAAATTTGCACAAAAAAATTATGATTCATATTTAATAAAAGGTGAATGATCTCGGTGTTTCCAGGCTGCTGGAAAGTGGGGGTTGTTGTCAGTATGCTAAATGACAACATTCTGACTGTAGTAGTCTGCAGAAGATATAGAAAACTTAGTTTTGTTGTAAGTTTACTAAATACATGTACATGAATTTAAATGTTACTATTTTTCACATTCACTCATTTTACAAAACATTTTTTTGTTAAATTAGCAAGTGCAGGTAATCATAGGCAAATCGAATCTAGGCTAATTAACACTTACAGGCATTGTTTTATAAACAATGTTTCCAGTTTTACAAATCTGAGATGCATGGCCCCACGTGTTATCAGTGTCTGTGATATGGTGTAATATTGAAGCCCGGCCTAAAAAAATTGCGCTTCAAAATGATCATGAAGTGCTTCAAACAAGTAAAAATCTTTTAGTGACTAGGTTTACCATACTCATTTTCCTGAATAGACTGTAGTGTTATAAAAACCGTTAGGAAAACTGTTTTTGAAATTTTGAATTCAAATCATAAATATCTTGATAATCAGACAGGCGATCGGCTGATTCCTGACTGACCTAAAGGTTTATTATAATGATTGCAGGTTGAGCTAAATCCAGGATTTTTTTAATAATCTGAGGCAAAGATACCTAATTCCTTTGAGTAAGGGTCTACATGTATGATTTTATCACATTTGGCTATAAAACGTTTCCTTTGCATGCAAATGTATTCTGTCAATTAAAGAACCCACATGATACCACTTTTCAAAATGACCTTTGAGAAAGGAAAAATCTTCTGTTGTTCAATCTTGCATCTACAGACAAACTACAGGTGTAGAGTGTCTCATCTTCACTCAATTAATTAGCGCTTGACGCCGGGCTTTGACAAGGTAATTACAATCTAATTATCACAAGTACGGGAGGTGAGAAGATGCCTCTCTGGGCTGGCTTCTCACCTGCAGAAAAGAAGAGAATTGTTGAAAACACTAGCTGTGACGTAGGCGGAGTACTTGATCCAGGAAAGGAGAGCCCAATTGAAAAGTGCTCCGCAAATTAAGTCCAATTGAGTAAGCTTCCTTGTCAGTACGTTGGGCTGCTGTGTCTTTGGCAGAATAAAGGAAGACATCTATTAAAGCAACATCCATCGTCCACGCAGGCAGCTTCGGAGGAAATTGTTTTGTTTGTGAAGCCTACTTTTTACCGTGCTTTAGTTTGGAGTTGGGACCCAGTAATGGTGTATGCTGTATTCATGTGGTTTTCAAGCTGCAAGCACTGTCTTCTGGGCTTCGTATTTCTTTGGCTTGAGAATGAGTATTGAGGTACACAACAATTCATGAATATTGTGACGCTATTCTGCAGATTATCTTGTTTTATTGATATTTATAAAAGTTTTGCAGGAGTTTGAGAAGCAGTGTCATATGGATTACGGATTAAGAGTTTAAAAACTTTGCTGGTTTCAAAGGCCGAATGTATTCAGCATGTGAACTGAGTATCTGTGGCACTTAGCTTCAATTTTAAGAAAGGATTGTCAAATTGAGATCATCTTTATTTGAGCTTTGTTGGTAAGACCCTAATATTATAACTTACCGTAAATCTCTGTGTATAAGGCGCACCCCTTTTTGTTTTGTTGTTGTTGTTGTTTTGTTGCCGAAAACCCACGCGGGGAACGACCTTCATTTTACATCGAGGTGCAGTTGAAGTTGTGAACTTGTCACAAATAATAGTAACAACAGTCTAAGGCTTCATAATACCAAGTGTCCCACACCAGCCTCCTCACATCACCTAGCAGAAGCACTGTGTTCTATGCCAAACATCAATAGTCATGCATGATATGAATAGCATCCTCTAAATTTCTGACAATGGAGTACCTAGGATAGAACCTTGTGGTACACCATTTGTTATAGAAAAAAAAATTAAGGAATTATTATTATAAACTACATATTGAGATCTATTAGAAAGATTACTTTCAAACCAAGATGACAGACAAATTTGAGTGTTGTTGTAGTTTCTGAGTGGTGAGTCAACACACTGATTACTGAGCTAGGAGACATTGCCAGGCATAGCGCCATAAATCAAAACTAAAAAAAAAAAAAAAAAAATTCTGTACCTGTGTATAAGACGCACCCTCGACTTTCAATTTTTTTCGGCGGCAAAAAAGTGCGCCTTATACACGGAGATATATACGGTAACTTTCCTTTACTCCAACACATTTCTATAGATAATTCTACACAGCTTTATAATTGTCAGATCATAAATGCATTGTGTGTAGATATTGTAGTTTCAAAGTCCAGGTAAAGGTTGTTGGCATGCTGCCTGAATTGCATCATCGATATATTTTGAAAGAATCTAGAACATATATGTGATAATTCCAAAAATAGAAACATGACATACATGTACACTGTAAGGTGCTGGTGGAATGCAATTTTTACAATATGTTGACAATTAATGAAATTATTGATTTTAAATCAATTACTCTCAAGTATCAATCATTCAATAATTCATGTTTTTGGTACATGCAACTAATAGTGTCTGTTCCGTATTATTCATAAATATATTTTGAATTAGATATGAAAGATTGTCCCTGGTTATGGAAACAAGGAGAGTATTGCTGAATTTACACCCAGAATAAGATATTTCTTAAATAAGGAGCGTATCTGGAGGCACATCTGTGAAAATGGAGTACCGGTATACCATTTTCGAATCTTGCTCTTTACTGATAATAACATTACCTCCTCCAAAACTTGCTTGTTGATTATATTGCAATATATTTGTAGGTTGCAGGTTTCTCATAATGAAACTTGCCTGTTCATGATTCAGTTGCAAATTAATCATTAGGCCCGTTCACACATAACAATTAGTGCGATTTGGATCGCGAGGCAAAGATCTATTTTTTTTGCGACTGTTCTCACATGTCAATTTAGTGCGAATTGGATCGCGATGCAAAGATCAAATTTTTGTTGGCGACCATTCACACACGGAGAATTCTCACTCGACAACATGAATGTCCGAACTGTGCATGCGTGAATCTCGACGATGTATGCGTGTTTGGAATCCTGGGATTAAATTAATTGATTTATGATTCTCAATACCATTTACGCACACAGCGCCCGGCAAACTATCACAATTATTTTGAAAAATCGCAAGACTTATATAATACGAAATAAAAATGATGATGCGAATCGCGAAGATTAGTGATATTATTCTGTCCACACACGCAAAAAAAGAAGAAGATTTTTGGATCGCGCTGCAAAAATCAATTTTTAAGTCTCACTTTTTTCTTACAGTGTGAACGCCCCTATTATTAATCTAGAGCGTTTCCTGATATTGTTGATATTAATTATAATTGATATGTTTAAAATGGATTTGGCTCATTGGGTTTTAAGATCGGTTTCACATCTAAATGAAAAGTATCATAAACGCAATAAAAACATTAAAGTCTACCAATCACCTCAAAAAAGAATTTGAGTACGGTCTAATGGGTAAAATCAACCTAAAAAAACTTTATCTGGCATTTTATGGAAGAACGGATGAGGAGTTTCAAAAGAATAAAGATAACATAATAT
The DNA here is from genome assembly GCF_000002235.5 of Strongylocentrotus purpuratus. Classification (NCBI taxonomy): domain Eukaryota; kingdom Metazoa; phylum Echinodermata; class Echinoidea; order Camarodonta; family Strongylocentrotidae; genus Strongylocentrotus; species Strongylocentrotus purpuratus. The sequence goes on along the minus strand of NW_022145599.1, from coordinate 5,156,721 downwards.
AATCAATAAGTTACTCTGCCGCCAAGTCTACTACAGTATGTCACAAAGAGCATGATAGTACTGCCATATGAAACCATTGTCCCCCTTCATTTGTTCTTTGTTCATTTTTACTTGTACAGTGAAACCTGTATAAAAAGAATGCTCAAGGGAAACAAGAAAATTAGTCTTTATAAGCAGGTGGTCTTTAAATGTACAAATTCCTTTAGTACATGTTTCAATGAGAAACCATTGTCAAGGGCAACAAATACTGTGGTCTTCATAGACAAGTGGTCCTTCTATACAGGTAGTTGCTATAAAAGCAAGTTTGACTGTACATGAATATTCTTCCATTCGATCAATCATCAAGTCTTCTTTCTTATTTCAAGCAGGAAGACAATTTCAAATTGCTATCATTTTGGGCATAGGGTGAAGGCATTGTATGTAACCCCAAGCTGGTATTTGAATTGTATGTAAAGTTTTCAGTTTAGAGTGATGGTCATTCTCCAAAAGACAATCAGAACATACTGATTGAAAGTGAAACGACAAGAATTGTAGAGCTCCTAGCAAAACTCTCCAGCCCTTTCAATGATTGTGTTCTTTTGAAAGAACTTCTTGGTATAACCCTTAAAATATTTTGTCTGCAATTCAGTTTCTTTACCAGGAAAAAGAATTGCTGATGCATCACTCGTAAAAGAGGATGATTATTTATAGATTTGAATGTCGTACGGCACGCAGCGTCCCGTTTGTCACGCAGCACATTAATTACATTAAAAATTAATTAATGAATTGGTCAGAACTAAAACTTTCCACAAATGAACTAGCCCATTGCAGACTCACACCAAAAGATAGCCATATAAATAATTTCATCTGTTGTTATTTCTTGTTTAAAGTCTATGAATGTCCCGTACATCACAATCCAAATAGCTTGAACCTGCCGATCTATGATCATCATCTTAAGAATTAGAAGTAGCTGAAATTAAAGACTTTGAATGGGCTTTTTATCGTTCAACACCATAGATATATCACTAACAGGGCCAACTGACATATAGCTTTCCTGATTTAATGATATTATGAAATACGTTTCAAAGTATATGGAAATCTACATTTGAAATAAGTATTAGAGACAAGAATACAAAACAGTAGTTCTAAAATATAGGGAAGAAATTATAAAACATTCAGATAATGTTGAGAAATTGAAAATGATAAACTTTAATTTTACAGTGTCTTAATTGTTAACCATCTATACATGAGCTCTAATAAAGCAGTTCCAAGATTGGAACCTTAGTTTGTATTTATGAGAGATTATTGATTTGTACATTCATGAGCAGTACCCCTGAAGAATCATATCACACCTGACAACAATAGGGATTCAGCATTTTGTCTCTCTTCCTCTTCTATCAATTAAGTCTTGAAATAGTGGATTCCATCATTGTATTTCATTTTAGCTAGTCTGAATTGTATTACATAAAGATTTCTACATTATTGTGACCCTAGTCTTATCATGGACGACCTACTGCACTAGCCTGTAAATTACCTTTTGTTGAAAACACGTTCATGCTCCGAAAATGTTTTCACATCTCTTTCTCTCATGTCTGTCGCCCTCTCGTCCCTCTTAAAAGATATATATCTTTAGATTCCCTCTTTCTCCTACATGTATCTCTACCTCTTCCTGACTTTGCTCTCCCTTGTAAATAAAAATATTGTTATAACATACAAATACAACTTACATCAACTTCACCAAACATCATTAAAATAAATTTAACATAACCTTCAAATTTAGTAGGCAAGCTGGCTATTCAATGTCGCCCATCTTTGCTCTGACAGAGATCTCAAGGTAGTAGACAGCAAGAAACTGTGTGAATAATCACTTGGCTTGGGAAAGTCCTCTGGGGGGTGTTTCACAAAGATCCTAAGTAGAACTTAACTCTAAGTTGGACTTAAAAATTATGGACAGCCATTGGAGTCTTAAAATGAAATATATTCAAAAGCAGAAATTCAAGTATTTTAGACTTTTTATAAATTCCACATCAAGAACATAGAATCTCCCATGATAATAGAAAATATGAATGATTTGAATCAACATTTTATGTCTTTTAAAATAACTTTTACAAAATGTTTTCAAGGATGCTAATGGCTTTCCATAATTTTTAAGTCCAACTTAGAGATAAGTTCAACTTAGGATCTTTGTGAAACACTCCCCTGGAGTGGATAGTAAGCTTGGGTAACTAAATGTTAAGGTTGGTAGAAGCTTAATCTACATGTGATGATTACCCCAACCAATGAAAGTTTGCTGTAGTATAAAGGTAACATGTGGGTAAACTAATCCACCAACTCCACCAACTCGTCTCCTTCTCTCTTCCTCCCTTCAGACATAGACCAACCCTCAGACTTAGACCAACCCTCTGAAGAAAGCAGTGGCATGGAGCGCAAGAATACAGCTCTGGGTCCAGGCAAGTTAAAGGTAATACAAAACTTTTGGTATGGCGTCATGAATTTGGTTCAAATAATATTGGAAGCATATGCAATTTTACAATATTCATAGTGTTGTTGCGGTTTAAATCGTGTCTAAGGTGATGAAATTGTAAATAATAAACTCTTTATGTTGTATAGCTCCCTCCCAAGACTGATATTACATTAGCTTTAAAACAATGTTTCTAGACTGCAATCAACTAATTTCTTATTCCTGTTTGGAAATTATATATCAGAACTGCATATTCTGAGATTTTCATGGTCGCAGCTACCATGAAATGGCCTTAGGCGCTATTTGAAATTTACCTGGAGCACCCGTAATTGTTGTATTATTCAATTTCTCAAAAGCAGAAGTGTTTTAGGGGCTAATTTTTTAAGTGCTTATAATACATCCGCAGGGGCATCCAAATATATCAAAGCTTTAAAGAATTACTATCCATCCAATTTTTAAATTTCCCAAAACTTTGCATCACCTTTAAAGGAGCTTCTAGAGAGCAACTGGAGCAAACTGCTTGACCATCTGGAGGTGGACCGCATCATACCAAGGTTCCAGGATGCCCGTCACTTTGATATAACGGACAGGGAGAGAATCACAAATGCATCCAAGTACCCTACATCAGCAGACAGAGCTGGTAAGTCAGGCTCCAATAACTCTCTCAATACAGCTTAAAATATGTCTTGAGTTCTATTTTTCTGAACACAAACAAAAATTGTAGAGACAGTATAGAGTGCCACTAGTAGGGGAACCCTACCTTAAGCCTCGGTCACAAATGCCATTACGAACGCCGTATGAACGATTTTAATTTCAGACAATGGAAATTCGGAAAGACAATGGAAAAACGGAGATTCGTACAAAATTATCGTTCGTAAGAACCTTTGTGACCGTAGCATAAATTGCAAACAACTCTAAAAGGAAGCAGAAAATCAGAGAGTCAGACTGATGAACGTTTGAAGGCAGTCAGACAAAAAATTAGAAACTTATGAATTTGTGAAAGTTGTAATCACTATACGTATGGGAACTTCAAATTGGCTGAATCGGTAATGTCACTCTGACGTAGTGGCGGACAACTTACCCACTTGTCCCAACACACAAAATAGATATCAATAGGAAATCACTGTTTGTGATGTTAGGAACCAGAGCAAAAGAACAGTGATTTCCTATTTAAATTAATTCATGAACCAGAGCAAAATAACAGTGAAATTCCTATACTAATTGAAATCTATTTATATAGATGGGCATATATTAGCCAATACTCAACATATTCAATTGGTTTTCAACTTTTGGACATTAGTTATGATGCTCTTTAGGAAAATGAAGTTCAAATGTTGAGACTCTAAAAATAGTTTTTTTGATGATGTCAAACTTGACCACTCTATAGTATACAAATGATGCACAGGTTTGAGTGCGTCGGTAGGGATTGTGTGCACAAGGTACCTTTGAATGGTTTGAACCCATGAGGCGCAGCCGAGTGGGATTTAGACCGAATTCAAAGGAACCGCGTGCACACAATTCCACCGACCCATGAATTAAACCTGTGCATAATCTGTTGTATAACATGGGGCCCCAAAAATTGTCAAAAATATATATATATTTTTTTTTTACAGGTTTACCGGATGCATGGCAAAATCATGCATCCGGTAATGATTTTTAACTTATCATGAAGTTTAAAAAAAAAAAAAAAATTGTCAGTGCACATTAAACTATAAACAAAAATTTAAAAAAATTATAGATTTTTTTTTTTTGTAAACAGATTATAGTTATCAAAAAACATGAAAACCAAATATCACCAATTTTTTTTTATAAAACCCCCCCCCCCCCAAAAAAAAATAATTACATGGTAATTGACCAATCAGATTGCAGGGATTCTTCTACCCATCTTATAATACTCCCAATGTCGAAGACATGGATACTGTGGTATTTTGTAAAATAGTGTTTATTTTTTATTATGTGACACACTTTTAACCAAAAAAAACCCTGGTAAATTTGTTTTCCCTTATATGACCATGATCTGAACAATAAATTGAAAGCTTCTATACATGCCTACTATCCAACTCAATAGCCTCAATTCACTATTCTATAGAAACACACATGTCTATGTTTGCTTTCAAGCTGTGTTATATAGAGCTAAGGCATAAAGGGGTTTTCCCTATTTTAGTACCTGGAGTAACTGGGAGGTAGTCTAAATGTCAGACAGATAAATTAACAAGATGTTCATGCCAGTTAGATCAAATGATTCACAACTGAATGAGTGAGATAGGATTGTTTTACCATGATAAAATACAAGTTAAACGTTGCATTGTGATCTTCTTGCTCAAAAGCATTTGTTAAAGCCAGAATCGTGTTCCTGCTCTCACTCTCAGCTCAAATTATTCAATTTGTTCTTGTCTTTGATACATGTACATCAGTACATGCGAAAGACTCCAAACAAAATGTTTTATTATTTGTGCTTTTGGCTTGCTCATTTGAGAGAAACCTACACGTATTGTGTTATTTCATTTGAGCAAACAAGTGTGTAATTAAGACGTCATGATATATTTTAGTATTCTTTATTAATATTATTTGTGTACACATTACATTTCTATGTATCAAGGGAGCCTTAATGGTGTATCATAAAACAGGACTGGTAACATCCATTCAGGATTCATCCTAATCAAAAAGTCAACAGAAAAAAACGGGGTTTTAGTGAGTCATTATTTACAACCGGTGTAATGATCAAAATAGTTATGAGCACTACTCTTTCTAAAGCAGTTTTGTGATGTGCCTGTATTTTTAATGGAAGTAGGCAGAACTATCTATATGACCTTTACCTTTTTGAATGAAACTCTATAGACTATTCTTTTTGTTCCCATTTCTTTACACTGTTTGCATAGAATAATATTACTTAGCAAACACTCCTCGCCAATTCAGTCAAGGTTTTTATTTCCTCTTATTTATTTATTTCTTCCTTTTTTATGGAGGGGGGGGGGGGGGGTAATGGATATCTCTTCCAGGCCCCCCCCCCCCCCCCATTGCACAAAACTTACCACTGATGGTAACTTTGCCTTCAATGGCAACTACCATGGTTTATAGGGCTCAACAGCCAATCAAAATCAAGGTTTCCATGGTACACATTTGGTTGATTTCACAGGAGTTTTATTTTGAATAAAAATTTGTATGCATGAACTGTAACACTGAATGTTATATGAATAGTTAGCCGTCGTACATCTTGACAGTATGACATATGTTCCTTTTTTGGAACAGGACAAAATAAATAAAGAAGCAAACAAACCTGCTGTAGGCTTCAATAAAAGATGTCTTTAAGAAATTAGGAGAAACTTACTAGCTGAAGAATGATCACAGACAGATAAAAATAATTCAATTTTCAATTTCATTTATTTCCACAGATTCATAAAATACAGTATAAATTACAATCAAGTATAAAAGCATTACAACAAAAGATGAACCTGCAGAGGGGGTTATCAAAAACCACAGAGGTTTATCGGGGATCATCCCCTGCTTAAAATTACAATATCAAAATACAATAGTTTTTTTTTTTTAAATTAAACAATAACACATACAAAAACATATATAGATATTACATGCAAATCTATGTGTGGGGTGAGTAGTAGTGGGTTGGTGGTACCAAGAAATACGATGTAAGCTACAAGCTGAATGAAGTACATGTAGTCCTGATTCTCACATATAACATGTCATCTCAAACATGTGTGTACAAGTTCTTCTTCTTCAGTTGCAGGTGTATTGTCCGTACTGTTGCTTTTGAATAATTTGTGGTTTTCCGTATTTGCTTGTCTAAATGACCGATCTATACCGCTTGTTCATCAAACTTTAAGTCCACTTCTCACACAATGCGATTTCATGACCAGATTTCAAGATTACGGTAGGCCTATTCTGTAGAGAAAAATCTGTCCTTAAAGATATATTCTTTGAATATAACCCTGTAGGAATGACTGATAGAAAAAAGTCTAATATTTTCCCTAAATTTTCTATGAAGATAAAAGCACCTCTCTATTATATTTTGCTTCCGCTCAGACGGTCAAACTACTGATATTATTTTTCTATGATGATGAAAGCAGTGGCCTTTAGAGGCTTTCTTGGCAATGCTGACAATAGGCCTGTCTTCATCAGCTCGAGATGCCAACTATCCCGCTACCGGTATTTGAACTATCTCGATCGCGAATTATCTAGTTAATTTGCGTCTTCATCAGCCTGAAGTTGCAACTAGCGGGATTTGGTTGAGATAATCATCCCAAGACATCTCGGGCTAGTTTGCAAAATATCCCACTATTTGTCCGGTGCGTTTTAACCAGCCTGAAGACAATGCACGACCGCTGAGCAAAATATCTTGAGCTCCAGTTTCAAGTTTTGACGCCAACTCTCGAGCTGATGAAGTCAGGCCTATTATCTCCCTTCTGATGCAGGTATTCTCCTGGACACGGTGTTACGAAGAGGTCCTAAGGCCATAGAGCTCCTCTTCAATCAAGTGGAAGAGCATTATCCAGACCTGTACAAGGAAATAACCGGTAGAGAACCAAAAATCACCAGAAGAAGAATGCAGACATATTTAAATCGTAAGTACATGTAGAGTAGTCTGTAGAACAATATCAATTTAATATGTAGATAACAAATATGATGTCACCCAATGTTTGTTTTTCATTAACCCAGCGCTTTGGACGTCTATGTTCTTTTTTGTTATTTCAAGGCGTAACGTATTTTGGTGTTTTCTAGGCAAGTTAAAGTTAAATTGAGCAAGGTTTGCGGTTTACACCATGTATTCTTTCGAGAGGTTTGGATGGCCCTGAAAAGGTCCCACTCATGCTCTATCTCAACGTTTTGATAGGTTGTACCTATAGTTTCCAGGATTTTGTGCATCCTTCCTGAAGACGATAGGTACAACCCATCAAGACGTTGTCAAGACGGAGCATGAGTGGGACTTTTTCAGGGCCAACCAATTACCCTTGATCAAAAGAATATGTAGTGTAACCGTGGTGTAATCTATCATCACTATGTAAGCCTTCAAAGATTACAAGTTGATAAAGGTAATTAATGTTATTGGCAAAAGTCAAGTGGGTCAAGAACACATTTTATATTTTCTAGGATTTGGATACACTCTGTAAGATAGAACGTAATCCATAATAGTTCCATTCTAGAATTCCTGCATTCACTGAGAAATCACATGTGCAGAGTTTAATTTTGTAATTCGTGGATGGGTCATGTGTTGAGAAGTGAAGATGATGAACCTGTCAAAAGATCATGGGATCTGGAAGTGGATATTAAAGATAAGAGGGAAAGGAAGACCAGAGATTTCATGGAAAGATATGGTGAAGAAAGAAAGTAGTCAGGTTGTTCCAAATGAAGAGGATACTCGAGACAAGAAGAAGTGGAGGGAGGGAGTATCATCGTGGCATGAAAGTCAGTAACCCCTTGTACGGGGGAAAATGCTGAGTTTGCTGACATTAAAGGTAAAGACCAGTATTGGAAACGCCCCAATTTCAAAAAATGAAATGGAAGCTCTCATTACCAATCATGTGAAAGAATATGTTTTGACTAATACATGATGATAAAAAATTTGCCGGGAAACCGCCTACTAATTCATATATTTGGTAAATTTGTTTCTCTCATGGTCTGTGAGAGATATAGGGTAGTCACATATACATCTTTCTGTGTATAGTGCTTGTAACTTTACGAAGAATGGGCCAAATTTCTTATCATTTTGATGATTCCAGAACCTTGCAGATGCTAGATGCTAGATGCTAGATGATCAACCTTTTCTGATCGATTCCACAACGTTTCTTTCACAATGCAATCGCATGACCATAACTGGTCTTTACCTTTAATAAATAATGATGATGATGATGATGATGGCGATCAACTAAGTGGCACGCCCCTGAGCCATGTCAGTCAATATGCTGGTATTATCATGTAGCCAGGGTTGGTGGCTTATAATGCCCTTCTACCTTCTTCTATCAGAAGTTCTTGTTCTGTCCTGTCTATCACTTGATGTTTAAGTAATAATAATAATAATAATAATGCAGATATTTATAATGCGGAAACATATCCTCACAGATCAGGTTCTCAAGGCACTTAAAGAAAAACAATTCATGACGAAACTACTCATGAAGATGCTTATTAAAGGTACGACATACATGTACATGTACCAAACATATTCAGGAGAAAACGCTTGTGAAAACACTTGTCACAAGGTGTTTTCAGTTTTCTCTCAAATTCATCTACAGTCTTACAATCTTAATTGCAATGATTTTTGGCACTACGTAGGAGCTGCTAGCTGACATAACTGTTCTAGCTCCCAAACCCCTATCAAACATCTTCCTGTTTGACAGGATGCTGTCTAGAATAATAATAATATTACAATTCACGTATTTGTATAGGGCATAACAATATAGCCATAATTGCATGTCTCTATGCGCTTTAAAGGGATTGGGTAACTTTGTCTCAGATTCTGAAAGTGAAACAAAATCCTGGATATAGCTTATGCCGGTCACTCAAAGATTTTCACTTTTTTGAGGCACTTCTTGATCCTTTTGAAGCGCAATTTTTTTAGGGCTTCAATATTACACCATATCACAGACACTGATAACATGGGCCGTGCATCCCAGATTTAACAGTGTTAAAGGATGCCTTTGATAATAGTTCATAATAATTTTCATTCGTGTATGTAGGCCATAAAGAGAGAGGTCTTCCTCCTGGGATAACCATGAATATCCTCACACAGCTGACGGAGATGGTAGGAGTTAAGGAGAAGCAAGAGGACGAGCTGAGGATACGAAACAGAGAACTTGAAGCTCAGAGACTGGCCATCAAGAAGCTGAAGCAGAGCAAGGAGAGGATTCAGATGAAGAATAAAGCACTCCTTTCAAAGAATGAAGAAAGAGATAAGGTACAGTCAAACCTGTCTATAGCGACCGCCCAAGGGAAACACAAAAACTGGCCTTTGAAGACAGGTGGTCTTTGTAGATAGGTTCCTTAAGTACATGTTTCAATGAGAAACCATTTTCAAGGGAAACAAAAACTGTGGTCCTTGTAGACAGGTGTCACTAAAGCAGGCTTGACTGAAATATGCATTTAACAACTAAATTATTCATTTCCTTACCAAGGTTGGGAATTATTTTAAGTATAAGGAATATTGATTTGTCTAAATGTGACATATTATAGCTAACATCTAAAGGCATTCAACACAGGCCATAATTCAATCAGTCCACCTTTCATTCTTCAGTTACGAAAAAACTAAAAAAAACATAAAACTTACAAGGGGTATGAATAATTTAGCTGTTACCTGTACTAGGAGTTCAGAGAAATGATTGAGTTTGTTTCGTAGAATCCAAAGTTTGATTACGATTTCATGAACCCCTTGATATAGGAGAGTAAAGATCATTGTTCATGTTTAATTGAACTCCTATAAAAGTTCTGCAATTCAAGTTTGAGCTTTGATATCCCTCCTATTACTATATTATTATACTTGATATTGGTATCATTGAACAGACTGTTTATTTCCCTTTACAATGATGCCCCATTTGTAATAATTATGTAATCATGGACTGTGCAGTACACCTGAATGTGGACCCAAGTATCTCCTCTTTTACTCTTTCCCTGTATACAGCTGCAAACAGAACTAACCCAGAGAACCACAATGCTCAAGGATGTCCAGAATAAACTTTTGAAATTCCAGAGAGAGGCAGATAAAGCAAAACATCATGCAAGAATGGTATGTCCATAGATCTTTAGAGAAATATAGTGAAACCAGTGTATCAAGGGTTCCGTGACACAAAGACTCAACTCTATATTTTGCCAAAATGAGTATTTGATATCAAAATGTTAAGAGAAATGTGGGCTTTCCAGGAAATACAAAGACTAAACTCCACCCAACACCACATTGAAGTCAATGGCTAGTGAAACATAGACTTAACCCTTAAGGCCCAAGTGCTCAGTGACACATAAACCACTTTTTCTCAAAATAGCCAAAATAGAGTTACGTCTTTGTGTCACTGACCCCTCGATATAAAGACCAGTCAAAGAGACCAGAGGAGTGGTATTTAGAGATGGATAGTCTTTCTATACAGGAGATTGCAAGTCTGATGTTATGTGGTAGAGTCAGAAAGGCATCGTGTCATATTATAGAGATGTATTATAATTGCTTTTCAGGATTTCTAGCAAACAAAAGTTATTAGATATTGACTTATCACACTCATACAAAGTCTATTTGCCGATTATTTTCATATCTTGTTATTGGTGATCTATTTAATCTTGAGAGGATTTATTAGGTGAACAGAGGCCATATTTTCTTTCATCTTCTTCAAAATACACTGACTTTTACTTTAATATGAAGTGATGAGAAAGCGTAGGATCTTTTAACATTTTTTAAATTTACAAACACATTAAAAAAATGGACCACTCACAACCTCAATAAAATCTGCAAGATTTAGGGGGTTCAACCTGAGAATTTCAGGTTTTCAGTAAGGCATACATCTTCCTCATGATATACATGTATAATATAATCTATGTATTTAAAATAATACGAAGAAGCATTTGATATATTTTGCTCTAACCCTATAATGTTTGATAACACATGCATGTTGATAAATATCCTGCCCTTTAAATATCCAGTATGAAGTTTCATGGGAGAGAATTCTGTTGAACTCCCTGCTCCATGACCTGCATACAAAGAGTTACGATCAATCCAAATCAATCGTACATTAAGTCCTCCAATCAATCGCAAGTTTGCAGTCTCCTATCTCTTATGTACATAGTTACGATTAATATTAATCGCAAATAAGTTACGTTTGATATCAATCGCAAATAAGTTATGATTGATATCAACTCTTTGTAAGATGGGGCCCTGCATGCAAAGGAAACTCCAATCCGTCTTATTAAGAATATTCTTTCCTGTTTCCATTTCTGAGAGCAGGCAACCTTCAAGAACTTCCATTTGGAGTATGAACTGAGAGAGATGCACAACAGGATGAACCTTCAGCGACGTCAAACCCGCAACCTTCAGAGGTCCGTCAAGAAACATGAGGAATGGTTGTGTGAACACGACATCAGCTATACCTTCGATCCTAGGAAAGTGGAGGAGCTTCAGCGTGAACTGGAAAAGATTGACGTAAGTCGGTCATTAGTCGTATGAAACATCAATTAGTCATATGAAACATCGATTAGTTGTATGGAACGTCAATTAGTTGTATGAGACATCAATTAGTTGTATGAAACATCAATTAGTTGTATGAAACGTCAAGTAGTTGTATGAAACGTTGATTGGTTGTATGAAACGTCGATTAGTTGTATGAAACGTCGATTAGTCGTATGAAACATCAATTAGTTGTATGAAAGGTCAATTAGTTGTATGAGATGTCAATTAGTTGTATGAGACATCAATTAGTTGTATGAAACGTCAAGTAGTTGTATGAAACGTTGATCCACACAGTATTTTCCTGTGATAGTTTTGTTGTCTGGGAAGAGCTCCAATGTGGACTGGAAAAGATTGACTTCACGTAAGTCACAAGTTCCAGGGATTCAGTTAAGGCCAGCAGTCCCAAGTCATGAGGCATACATCTTTTGGTTAGGTAATCTGCAGGTTATATCATTTTATTCTGAGCTTCAGAAATGTCAAATTTTGTGCACTGGCTATTGGGCAATTCTACGGTAACGGAAGGACACTCAGACAAGATTTTTGAACTTCAGGTTCATACTAAAAGAACTGTTTTATTAGTATAAGATGTGAAACAGTACAGATATAATACCTATATAAGTGCCTTTAATTCTCCCCAAAAAAATTGTCATTATAGTTAAGTAGTTTAAGAATGTGCATATTAATTATCTCGGTAACGGAAGGACATAAAAATGGACATGGTTTTTCCAGTTAATTAGTGTTTATCCAAACTTTGTGAAGTTGATGAAGCTTTCCACTTGACTGAAACACATTTTGTTCCCCATAGTTTAATACATACTAATAAAACATTTCTTTTAGTATGAACCTGAAGTTCAAAAATCTTGTCTGAGTGTCCTTCCGTTACCGTGGAATTGCCCTATTGGTTATATTTTGCAAGTCTCTTTTTGTGATACAATGTGTATTTTACCTTCTTCTCTTGCCTATCAGGACTACCGACGGTCAGTTGCAATCAGCGATGAAGTGTGTGAGATATCCGAAAGAGTCCAGAGCCAACTGGCCAAAGCAAGAGACACAAATCAGAGTCTGAACTTGAAAGTCCAGAAAATACAAGAAAGAAATGATGGGGTAAGTCTCAGGTATCGGAGGCTAATCTGGCCCGGCCATGCAGGGGCTAACTGGGACTTAATTGTCCAAATGGCAAAGTCGTCTTGGCCAGAATAACTAATCTGCAAGCACAGACCCTAATTTGTCACTTTATCAACAAATCGTTGTGCCTTGAGAGAAGCCTAGCCCAGCTGCCTATTAGTTGTGTCAAGGAGCAGCTATAGTACATGGCCTATGGTAGGCTTATAGTGCAGACTCTCTTTTACGACTGACCACGGTTTGTGCTTGCAGAATACAGAATAACCTGCATCAATGGCTTGTATTAAATGCTGCAATTTGCTAGTATTTGTATGAATTTATTTATATTATTGATAGTATTTGTGAGAATTTTATATTGAGTGCGGGGACTTGCACACCTACTCTATAAAGTTTATCTCATAAGAGTGTCATACAAAACATGAATATATTTGTTTAAGCTGATGGAAGACCAGTGTACACTAAGCACTTCATTTCTAGAAAAATGCATGGTTCTAATCGTCTTCTCTCCCAAGTTGAGTTGTTGGTTCTGACTTATTAAAGCTAAAGAGTGCGATTGATACCTGAACAAGGACACTAAACATGGCAGTTTCTTTTTGTGTGCTTATAAAGCTGCAGAAAGAAAGGGGGTAGATAATTGGACACAGGAGAAAGCATCTCTGTTGTATTTATCTTGCTTAGTAATCTGAAAGGTGACATTGATATGTTAAAGAAAAAGAGGCCACTATGTAGAGATGTCAATTTTCTTGTCGTCATTTCTAAATAAGATGATATTAATCTGTTATATTAAAGAGACATCAAATGTGACATTCTGTTCTTATTTCATCCTAATAAAGCTGAAAGGAGAGATTGATCTGCTGAAGAAGGAACGAAAAATGATGAAAGATACGATGAGGATGAATCGGCTTCATCTGGAGATGTCTCAGCAAGAGCTTGAGATCGTTAGCCGAGAGAGAGCAAAGGTAAGTTCTTCTTCTTCTTCTTTTTCTGATTAAGTCTGCTTCCTTCAAATTGACTGAAGATTCTTGCAAACTATGTGCGTTAAGTGCGTGAACCGCAATTTACTGTACATCCATTCGAGTGCTATTTACATTATAATACAGTTTATATACAAATATTTACAAGCTCATGTATAGGATGGAGGAAGACTAGCCACTGTCACCGACCGACTGCAGATGATTACAGATGGTGCTTCAACAATTTCTGAGGGCAGATAATTCCAATTCCTTACTGTTCTCGAAAAGAATGAATGCCGATGCGAATCAGTTCTCGAGTATGGCATCTGATAGGAATGTGGTTGGGTAGCTCTCGTCGACTGGGTGACTTGTGGACTGATATAGGCCTGAGTTCAAGATCTTAATTGTGTTTTTTTTTAAGAAAGATTCCAAATTGTTTTCTTGACATTGTTAATCTGCATTGTACCATGATCAAGCGGGTAAGAGCAGCATAGATTATGACGTCCAGTTTTTATTGAAGTGTTAAATAAATACTGATGTTGAACTTGTCTTGAAGCCACATAATCAATTTTGAATGGAGCTTGAGTGGTTGCTACTATACAACACTTACTGTAAATACTCCTTTTTATGCCTCCGCCACCGAAGGTGGTGCCGGAGGCATCATGTTTTCGGGTTGTCCGTCCGTACGTCCGTCCGTCCGTCCGTACGTCCGTCCGTCCGTCCGTCCGTACGTCCGTCCCGTTTGACCGTTATCACAATATCTCAAGAACCATTTAAGATTTAAACTTAAGACTCGGGAATAGTATTTATCACCATAGGAAGACGATCTGATTAGATTTTGGAGTACGTAGGTCAAAGGTCACAGGTCACAGAGGTCAACTTATGAAATTCCTTGTATTGAGTTTGTTAGCGCGATATCTCAAGAACCATTTGAGATTTAAACTTCAAACTTAAGGATAGTATGTATCACCATAGGAAGACGATCTGATTAGATTTTGGAGCACGTATGTCAAAGGTCAAGGGTCACAGAGGTCAACTTATGAAATTCCATACATTGAGATTGTTATCATGATATCTCAAGAACCACTGGAGATTTAAACTTCAAACTTAGTGATAGTGTGTATCACTATAGGAAAACAATCTGATTAGATTTTGGAGCACGTAGGTCAAAGGTCAAGGGTCACAGAGGTCAACTTATGAAATTCCATACATTGAGATTGTTATCATGATATCTCAAGAACCACTGGAGATGTAAAAACTTCAAACTTAATGATAGTGTGTATCACCATAGGAAGACAATCTGATTAGATTTTGGAGCACGTAGGTCAAAGGTCAAAGGCCACAGCGCACATTATGAATGCAAAAACAGCTTGTGATCGCATTATCTCAAGAACCGATTGATGGATTCATGCCAAAATTAGGTCATGTTTGTTACTTGCAGAGCCAATGAACTGAGTAGATTCTTGGTTCATAAGGTCAAAGGTCAAAGGTCATGGGCCCATTATGTATGCAAAAATAGCTTGTGAACGCATTCTCATTAGAACTGACAGATGGATTACTATTTAACTCAGAACATCTTGCAGAGCCAATGAACTGAGTAGATTTTATGGTCATGAGGTCAAAGATCAAAGGGTCATATATGTATATGAGAAATTGCTTGTAATCACAATATTCTGAGAACCTGTCAATGGATTACCATTGACTTGAATTCAATTTTTTTTTTCTGTTTTGGTTTGTAAAATTGCTCTATAACGGAGGCATCATTTTCGACTGCGCGCAGTCGAATTCCATCTAGTTTTTTCTTCACCCTATGCAAGTTACGTTCAGATAGTACCTTTAAACTATATATGTTGCTTCTGTCTCCCTACAACAACACTATGAATATGTAGATAACTGATACATTCTAAATGTATTTAATATCATGTTTTTATGATTATCATTTTAATTCTTGCAGCTGAATCAAGCATACGAGGAGGTGTTGAAAGACATGTCCCAATCCTTCCTGACCACCACGTCTCTACAAGACAGGCTCAACAGCCTTCGACTGGACTATGCTGACCTGTCAGAGAGGATAATGGTCAGTTATCTTTAAAATCTCATTTTAAATCATTTAATGCCCCACTGTACTACTTGTAGCTACTTGCTCCCTCTTTATAGAAAACAATGCCCGTTGGTCCCCCATGATCCTCTTTTTCTAATGTTAATTGAGAGCTGGGTTGATGAGGTAGCCACCTTTCAGTGACCACACTGGGTGGTCTATTCCTCCTGGCAAAACTAGTACAGACGGGCTATAAGAGACAAATCACTTGAATCATCTTAATGCACTAAGTCTTTTGTATGTTTAAATCAAGTTGAATTCAATTGAAGTTGGAAACAGTCAAGAATAGGCATATATTGTGGGGTCACATGATTTGAGTTGACCAGGACACTTTGAAGTGGAACAAAATAATATCTCAAAGTATTGAAAACATGAAGATAATCCTTTTTTTTTTGGTCACAGAATGCTGATGATGGGTCAGTAGATACCTCAGGAATATATGTAAGTATAAAAATCCACAACAAAGAAACAACTTCATGTACAAGGTAAAAGTAAATCTACTGGAAATCAGTTTAGAACATTTCCAAGCAATCTGCACCTAAAATACTGTGAATATATTCATGTATATATATATAAATTTTGAATTGCCTTATGGCATCTTGCCCGTTGTCTCTGGAACAAGCAGAGAAATGAGTTTGTAGTGTACTTTTTAAAAGTCTATCGGTTACTATGGGAGCAAGCTATAGGGGTAACCTGTTGACTGCCGAGTTCATTCATCACCATAGGGTTAATACAGGGGCCACCCAGGTCCAATAGACATTGTGTTAATATTAGTGGTATTGTTCACAAAACATTTTTAAAATGGTAAAGGAATCAACCCCTCTCATGAAGTGTATCCTTTGCCATTCTTGAGACAGTTTTTATTGCATGCTTGAGTGCCTTATCATGATAGCTTCGCTAATGTCAGGGTAATAATATGATTATAGGGCCCTCAGGGAGAACAGTATTAATACTGATGAGGCTACCCTGGGTTTAATAGCAAGACATACTAATATTCTTAATAATAATAATAATAGTAGTAAACATTTATAATGCGCCATGTCTGTCAAAAATGACACTCCTATTATTTTATCTGATGCTGAAATACAATGATTACCTTCTGTTTTGTAGCCTCATGGTGATGCAGATGATGACCTGGTTGATGATGATGGTACTGCAGCTGATGCGGAAGATGATTCCGAGAGTGGATGGGATGATGCTTATCAAATAGGAGAGTCGATTGTCCCAATGCCGAGGGAGAGACTGAAGCGATTGGAGTCGACTCACAGCAATCCAGGGCTCGGCAAGAGTGAGCAGTTGAAAGCGTTGTCAGAGTCCTTCGATAAGGGCGAGTTGTCTTACTCTCCTCCCTGCACCATGACGAGCAGTTCCTCAACGACCACGACAGGAGATGAGGCTGCCATCGCCTCTCTGGACATTGGTAGGATCTCTGGATTCCCCAACTATAGTTTCCGAGGTAGCAGCGATGAGGGTGATGACGGCGATTATGAAGATATACCGCACAGGTAATTCCACATCTTGTTCATCTCTTCCCCGTCCCTCGGATAGGATGTTAAATGGAGGCCCCGTGTAGAGAAAGTCACTACCTTTGCACTTTAAGAACCCACTGCACTTTTCGTATAAGAGTAGGGGGAAACCCCGGTGTAGTGGTCCATCTGCACACACCCCAGTATAGTATTATAATACTCTGTAAAGAGGTATGTACTCAAAATGGAAGAAAGAAAGAAGAAATGACCCCCCCCCCCCCCACAATAATATATAGTTCAGTCATTGACACTCTCATTTCCACCAGTTAACTAGCAGCTTATTACAAATTATTCATGAGCTACATGTAAGTTTTTTAACCACACTTCTTGTTACATTGTTCTTTGTCATTCAGTGGTCAATGGTATAAAAAATTAGCCTTTACAAGCTTTATTTTAAAAAGAGAGACAATCTTTTCATAGTCCAATCTAGTTGTACACTATGTGTACATGTGTGTTTGAATTTAGGCAGTTACCGGTAAACTTGTTTGTGGCATTGAAGAGGTTAAATTTTCAAGGTGATCCAACTTTTATGGTTTTTTCACTCACAGGTCAGAAGATGACTTTGGAATGATGGATCCTCAGCCGATATCAGGTTTGTATATTTCTTTCTCTTCATTAAGGGTCTGGGAGAATTTCAGTTTGCTTTCCAGCTACATGATTGTATTACATGTTGTCTTCAATGTATGCAAGTAAACATTCCTGACAAAAAATGACCATCCTTGTCATGTGTAGCAACAAATTTCTATTGGCATTTTAATTCAATTTCCTTTTACAACAGAAGAGAGCTTTAAAATATATTACACAGGATCATGTGGGGGTGTTTTGGGGGTTAAACACCCCCCTTTATGTTTCTGTCCTAAAAAAAACGAAGTATGTAGGGAAACGAAAGGGCCAAAGTAAGAAAAGAAAAAGAGAGAAAGAAGTTTCCAGAATTCCTGCTGAACTCTTGAAATTATGATTTTACTCAGGAAACTCAAATCTTTGTGTTTTCTCCAAGTTATCTTATGCAGCTTGTATTATATTCATTACTATATCCATACACTTGATATTTTGTTCAACGGTGCCTTGCTGTCGCAGAAAGTGGAATCATCTAGTGAGTGTTGGAAGCGGTGCAAATATAACCGCTGCTACACAATAAGCGGTGTATAAGCTTAGTGAGTGTGGGCATGTAAATGTTAGTGATGGTGGCCAGGCAAATGGCGCTGGCGATCGAGAGGGTGCAAGCACATCATTCAATGCTGAAATTTTCACGCTCCAGATTGATGAGGTGACAATATTTGTGCATGTTGATAAATGCCCGAAATTCATGAAAATAAAACTCTGAAGAAAATAACAGCTTATTTACAGTATTCTTTTTTTTTTTCTTCATCTTTTCAGTGCGCTCCAGGCCAGGGACTCGCCATCATCTTGGTCATGATCGTCGTCGATCTCGATCTCTGAGTCGTCTAGAAGACTATGAGAACTTGGAGTTCTTAAAAAACCCTGGCTGTTACAGGTATGCCCAACTAGGCGTTAAGGACTCCCCACAATGCAAAGCTCTTCCAAGGAAGAATACAGTCAAAGGTCAAAGGTTAAAGGACCATGTCGCATCTTGGATCCTTGCCTCTGACTCCAGAACGCCTGTTCCAAAACTAAGGGTTCCTCCCATGCAGGCCCCAGAGAAAGGCATGCAGGAATGCATACAACCTTCTGAGCAATGGTTAGGCCCACCGATGGAACCTGTCAAACCAGAAGAGTCGCGCAGTAAACGCATCAAAAGTGTCTCAGGGATTTTTGTTATAAACAGGGGATCATATCGATTAGGGGTCCATAGAAAAAAAGGCCAAAAGGTGTCTAAAAATAAAGAAAAGACAGGATAATGTCAGAAGATGTACGTACATGTAGCTCTCATTGTATAGAAAACCATAGTGCAATAAAAATGTACATATGAATGTTTTCAAATATTTGATATTATTTAAACATATTTGTGGCTTACACCCAGTAAGTAAGATCGATTGATCGATCTGTATTGAAAAACAAGTTAGAAAAAATCTTGGAACCAGCGGGACTTAAAGCTGCATCTACTGCTTGCTGGGCAGCGACTCCATCACCATTTGATATGATTGAAAATTCCTTTCCGGCTGTGAAATTGTGTCACGAATATGGCACATATTTTTTTAATGATGTTCTAAAATTTTGGAAGATCATTTTTTCAGCATTGCATTTGATAAGGAGGCTATTGGATTATTGTTGATAGATGATTTGTCCGGTTCTTATTTGCTAATTAATCTTGGTGACTAAGTCTACTTTTCCTCTTAAAAATCAGAAAAAGATTGCAGAAAATCCCTTTAACGTGTTAGAATCTGCTTGTAAGTGTCGGCTTGCATGGTGATGTAGATATACAGTAGGCTTGCGGGTGCAAGTTCTCCTTAGAACTATAAGCTAAGAAAGATAACAAACAGTCCTTTTTAGGACTACACACCCCAAAGAAAGATTACCGAGTCAAAGAGTCCTTTTAGTCCAGGCATAATTTGATTTTCCTCAACCCTCTCTCTCTCTCTCACATGGTGCACCTGCAAGCCTACTGTATGTGTTAGAATTTTTTTCAATGGCATCCTAAAGAAAAAAGGAATGTATTTGGATTTAAGGAATCTTTTATATTTGTTAACATCTCAGGAATGAATATTTATTCATGAAGAGTTTGCTTTTCAGAACTCTGCTCGAGTTCCATTTCTAAATCTTCCATTTGAACAATCACTTGGGAGAGAGGGATAGATAGACATGTGATTAGCTTGTAAAATGAACCCTATAAGAATACACCCTAGACCCTAACACACCCTTACACAAGATCCTATTAGTCCATTGCACCTTCAATCATAGACCCCTAACCTGATAATGTGATTTGTCATTCAAAGGGGTGACTAATCTTTCTTTTTTTAACTGAAAGAATTTTTTAAAAATCTGCTTAAATTTGAGGTGTCCCTAGGGCTTTATATTCACTGCTTGTAGGTGCAAACATTCTGTCTTTTTATTGTGGATAACCTTGCTATTTTTTCTTACAATATAAGCAAGGGCCAATGGGCAAAATCTCTGCCCATTTAAAATTGTCATTAAATGAAATAAGGCAGTGTAGTAGAAGAAAATGGCATTATCCAAATGGTCACCATCCCAGTGCAAGAATTATTTATGAAAAGGAAACTGAGGTCATAAGGGCATTTTGTTTTTCTGTTTTTGTTTGTTTGTTGTTGTTGTTGTTGATGTATTTTTGTTGTTGTTGTTGTTGTTGTTTTGTTTTGTTTTTTATTTGGGGGGGGGGGGGGTGGTTTATGGAGGGCTTTAATGCAATTGGGGAGGGGCTCGGTTTATATTCAAGCACGTGTATGTACATGTTAAGTAGCATTTTCATACCATTTCCAATTATTCCCTAAGAGGTTTGGATAGATTAACATCAAACTTATTTGGTATTATCAGAAAATTGTTTTCAATCACTGCTTTCTAAGCTCTTATTTTCTCAAAGGTGTGTAATCTGTAATCTGGTTCTTCAAGGCATTTCTATCTTTCACTGTATATATCACTCTGTCATCATTGTACATTGTGTGTTACTCTGTGAGTAGCATCATGTCATGTAATTATTTCCATTCTGTGATTCCTTGCACCATGTGACATGAATGAGAGACGTTATTAGATAAATGTTAGAGGGTTGGAGCGTCATGTCAGTCCCATCATTAATGTATGTGTGGCACTGTGAAAGGAAATGAAACAATACAGGGTAAAATACAAGGTGTAACTATCTATAATTTTTTTAAAAGTTGATTTTAGGATTTCAAGATTTTTACAAATTTATCAAGGAGGACACTATTCTGAATATGGAATAATGACACTGTGGTTAAAAGTTGACGAACATGTACTTCTTGAGCCGCACTTGATGTAGTTTCTCTTACTTTGTTTTCATTAACATTGAGGTTTTAACTGGAAAGCTGTCATGCTTATTAACAACAGGAGGTAATTATCTGCTTAAATTAGAAACGCTTCAAAATGTCACTTCAAAGAAAGTTTAATTTCCTGTGCTGATTGCTATTATTCATTTAAAAAGAAAAGAATATCCCTCTATTTTATAAATGTTTTATTCCGTATTCATGGTTCGTTTGGCCTTTCTTTGTATTTGTGTGTTTCGATGTCTTCATGTTTGTTATCTACTTGTAATCATTTCATGTTCTTTGGTCAAAAGCCTATAATATGAAACTAGAGATTTAGAAATGAAGAGAATTCAAAGCTCAAGAATTCATCTTGCTTCAGATGAGGTCACTATTAATTTAAATATCCTACAAAGAAACTTAAACCAGCAAGTGATCCTTCACTTACATTGTAATTTCTGATAACTCTCCTATTTCTTTTTCTAAATTTTCCAGGCAGAAAAAATATTTCTTTAAACTAATTATTTCACGTTGCATGAGCTTTATCTTATGTCATTTCTTATTTGCAAGTAATGTCAGCCTTTTGTGTAGGACATCGATTCTTATATTACTCTTGTAAATGTCAAACCATGCATAGCTATGAATGCCCTTTGCCTGGAAGAAAAGAATCTCCAAACTTTCAAGGAAAAGAATTTGAACAATTAAATACAGTAAACTTTTTGTGTTGCCGAACAATCCTTAAGCGGAATACTGTGCACAAATGTCTATTTTGACATCTTAATATAGATTGATGGTGTATTCATACTAATTCATCTTTTAGTCTTTGAAAAGGTTGTTTCAAATTCAAGCTGTGGTGTCACTTTTGGGCTGTGACACATACATTGGGGGGGGGGGGGGGGGGGTTCTGAAGGTTTGAACATAATTTGAGGAAAAAAAATCACTTTCATGAGTAGATTTACAAATGGCTGGCATTATCTTCAAGATTAATGAGACAAATTTCCATTTTTCTTGTTCTTACAAGATAACAGATAAACATTGAAAATATGTGATTTGTTGCTTGTCATCCTTATTTCTGCATGATTGATTCTTAAAAGGTGTATATTCTCAAGGTTGCCTATTGTTTGGTATGTCTTACTTCCTGCTCACTGTCTAATAAATCAAATCTTGTTTTCTAACATAATTTCTTTCTGTCTTTCTGTGGTATGTTGCTCTTTCATCATATCTTCTTTGTCCACAGGTGTTTAATAACATTCTGAGAAGAAATGAATTGTGTTTGGTTCAATGATAGTGATTTTGAAACCTAGAAATTTATACCCAATGCTTGAGCAGAAAGACTAACATTCTACACAAAATGTGTCACACAATAAACAGTGTATTTTTTCACTATATGAATTGATATCACATGGCAATGCATTGTTTGACACCAGGGCCCCGTATTACAAAGAGTTAATATTAATTGCAACTATGTACATGAGAGATTTAGAATGCTTCTAAATCTCTCTTTTTGTACACATTTTTGGTAATGTTACAACACTAGCTTTGTATCTTCCATATTCAATTTTGTTTAATTTTTTTTTTTAAAACGAGATACCAAAAAAAGAGTAAAACACATGTGCTGCCAATTTGAAGAAGTAAGGATTTCTGGCCGTTTAAAAATCCCTGTCTTGAATGGGTTAATGATGTACAAATATTTAAGAGGAGGGGCAAATAGCTCAGTTGGTAGAGCAGTGGTCTTGTAATCCGGCGGCCCGGGTTTGAAACCAAGGCGATGCACTAGTGCCCTTTGGTAAGGCATTAATCCTCATTACCAGGTCCCTCAGAGAGGACCTAAAGCCGTCGGCCTTCTGGTTGCTTACTTACAAGCATTTATGCTTTCTTAGCAGTCAGGTAAAATAACCACCACCTTGCCTTGCCTTGCTTGCAGATAATAATACAAATTCATAACCGATCAGGGTAAAGGTTCTTTATAACGGTTTACTAATATGTGTCAAGGATTTTGAGGGAGATACATGTATCTAACAAAATCATGCAAAAATGAAATATATATAAATAATTTCACCACAAATGTATTTGTGCCCTTGCCTTTCAGCTATTATAACAACAGGCTTGTAACAAAGCGAAATTTTGCAATCCTGCTTTAACACATCTTCTAACAGTAAGTGGTGGTAACTTTGCTTCTAACTTTCCAACATGTCATTCCCACATTTTAGTAATCCTGTATCGCGATCATGAGTAGACTTCCAAAGCTTTTTCCTTTATGTACAGTATATTTGTAATCGGTGATTGCTTTATCGTGTGTTTCAGTTTTTTGTGAAGAGCTTCCATCGCAAAATTGTGAATGTGTTGGTGGTCACTGTTGTAGCAGATGTTTTGGCCGCGGCATGATTCAAGTAATTTAGAAAAAATACACACCCAGAGAAAACTTCAGCATGATACTTTTTGGGGGGTATGTTGGCATAATTCCTAAACTTCCCCATAGCATCACAGTGTTACTAAATCATTTTTTTTAATGATAGTGTACAAAATGGATCTTTTGATCAACTTGGATCATGTACATGCATTGCTTGGATTGGAGGGGGGGGGGGGGGTATGACAATGCAGGGGGATCCCATTATTTGCAAAAATGTGAATTGCTTTCATTTTTTATGTTTTTATTCTGCAGTAAAAATGGTTTGATTAGATTTGATTGGTCAAGCTCAGTTATACACAGAATCAAAATAGAGTGATACAATTAAAGGACAAGGCGAAAAATGATTTAAAATATAAGAAAATTAATATTAACTTGATATAATGGCCCATGAAAGCTTGAGAGCTTATTGACAACAAGGTCCTGTTTAGAGAATTAGTATTGAACATGTTGAATATTTGCATTATTTACAGATGTAGGATATTTACAGCGTTGTTTCATAACATTGAGGATATCTTTTGAAACGGACATTCTTAAGAATAATCTATGGCAGAGAAAAGAAAACTGAGGAAATGAGTTTTTGCTGGGTGTGTGTGCGAGAGAGAGAGAGGGAGAAAGAGAGATGACAATAGAGAAGAATGCAGAATAAGCGGTTGATTTATTCTTTGAATTTTGTACACGCATGCATAGGATTTGTAGGGTTTTTTTTTCCAGATGATCGAATTGCCAAGCTCTCTTATCAATTTTTGTCAGTATGTCTACCAAGTGGGGAAATGAATCTTCAGTGTTGTAAGTTTTATATCCCCTCCCATGCATTGTGTTAAAGCATGGTGGTAGATTTTTTTTATTTGAGTTTGAATCTAGAAGTGAACTTAAAGATTTGTGTTCACTTATTAATTTTTCTCTCAAAGTTTCATGTGATATGATTTACTCTCCCCCTCTATCTTCTGTGTGTGTGTGTGTGCGTGCGTTGGTAAACGCCATCAACCGCGGACCACTCCATAGAAAAATACCGCAAACCGCGGACGTACCTGCAATGGGGGACCGTCCACGGTTGCGATCCTGGTTTTCGCCGTATAAAATTTACGACGTAGGGGGCGTTTGAATATTAGATGTCACAGCGTATAGCCAACATCGAGTGGATCAGTTGTATGTGTATCGCCAAATGTCACAGCGCCCCCTTCGATGACTGCGCGGGAAAGGCGCGCTACCTGCTATCATCCCATAGCAGGTACGTCCGCGGTTTAATGTAGTTTTCTATGGAGTGGTCCGCGGTTGAAAGCAATTACCCATGCACACACACACAAGTACTAAACTTCGTCCACGTTTGACGCCATAAACGTGTAGTGGTGTGTGTGTGTGTGTGTGTCTGTCTGTCTCTCTCTCTCTCTCTCTCTCTCTCTCTTCTTTCTCTCTTTCTCTCTTCTTTCTCTCTTTCTCTCTTCTTTCTCTCTTTCTCTCTTCTTTCTCTCTTTCTCTCTTCTTTCTCTATTTCTCTCTCATTTTCTCCCTCTTTCTCTTGTCCTCCCTTTCTCCTCTCTTTGTCTCACTTTGTCTCATTATGCGTCCCTCTCTCTCTCTTTTATCTCTCCCAACTCCTCTCTCACTCTGAATTTCTATCTATCTCTCTCCTTTTTTCTTCATCCCTCCTCCCCCTGCGAGACTATATATCTCTCTTATTTGTACATGTATCAGATTGCTTCCATTCATTGCATGTCTTTCCACATTCTTTTCTCTTCCTCTAACATAGTTACCTGTACATGTATATTTCCCCACCATCAACAAATGTTCAACTTGTACATTGACCTATAGAGCAATGACCTCTTTTGTTATGCATGAGAAAATTTGTTGTGCCTCATCCATTTAGAAGAAAAAAATGAGACAATTAAATGATAAGAAAGTTATGACTGTTTGGAAAATGTGATCAGTAAATGTATTTGAATCTCAATTAGTTGTTAGAATATGAAAGCAGTAAAAAAAAAAAAAAAAAAGGTCTCACGTCGTTTGAGCAAATGATCTGGTCTCATCCCATTAGATATCAGCACTTTAGTGACATGAGAGGAAGCCGTGAGGAAATTAGGCCAACTCATTTTTTACACTGCACAGAAAACATTTTCATCTTTTCCATGCCTGTCGTTTACTTTCCAAAATGGTGCAATATTTATCACCTTTAGTTGTAGTTGCTGTTGTGTATTTAAAAAAAGTGGTGTTTTCTTTATTTGAACGATGTTTTTTTTTTTTCCACTGCATGTGTAGATGCATTTCACCCATTCTTTCTGTAGCTAGAAACATACATTGTTTTGAATTTTGTAGAAAGCTAAGAACACAAAGCTATTAAACTACATAGAGTTTTATGTCTGCTGGTTATTTCTTTTGAAAATACTAGCTAATATCCAATCATCCGTTTACATGTGCATCTATGTGTTGAACATCATCATGTGCTTGAACATTTTGCCTAGTTAGAATGGAAGTGAAAATATCACATCCCAATTTTGCATGATTTTACCTTTATTCATATTTATTATTTCGTCCTTGTTTTCACGAAGTGACGGTAGTGAGGAAAATCGTAACGCAAAGTGAATGCAATTTTTTTCACTACCGTCACTTCGTGAAAACAGCGACGATTTATACCAGGTAAAAAAAAACATTTGCACAACTCCCAGGGAGTGGAGATTGGGCACATAGTGTGTGCGGGCAAGCACTGAATCCAATGACTAGGGTAATAGTATATCTGTAAAGCGCTTAGAGACATTGTATTAAGCGCTATATAAGTTGAATATTATTATAATTATTATTATATGCTACAAATTACTGTACTCGTAAGGAAATAGGACAACTTCAGTTTGTTGGGCACATTATTTATGAGAAGAGAGGGCACAGAAAACAGTATACTGACAGGAAAATTTGAGGGATTGAGGGAGACGGTGAATCAAATACATGGATAAGTTCATTAGGCTGACTAGTACCGGCAGAAGCAACGTCCCATTACAAAGAACCAGAGATAAAAGTTGATGGAAAGCCTTGATTGCCAATGTCTGGAACAGGCACCTAGCAAGCAAACAAGCAAGGCAATTCAAGCAAGCAACTGTTCTCATTATTTATTCTCTCTCTCTCTTTTTCTCTCTCACTCTCCTCATTTTTAGCTTCTTGAACAAGACAAACTCGTGGAGGGATCGAGTTCACAACCTCTTCAATCGCTGAAGGAATGGAACCCACTAGGAGGCATTCACACACTGCTTCTCATTTAACTCATGTGGAGGAAAACAAGTGGTCAGCTTGAGGGAGGCCAGGACTGCTGCATCTTGCTGTCATGTGCCTCCGATCTTTTACATAATATTTTAAGTGTTTAGAGAAATTTGAAAGGCATAATGAAGTTAAAAGGTCTAGTATATATCAAGATATGAAGCTTTATACATGCAGAAGTCTGCTGATAGATACTTCCGAACAAGGGATACCATACCTTGTAACTTTGTCTTTTGGGGACGACAGTTTTCCACCCCTTTTCTTTTTCACATTCTTTTCCATCACTCTTTGTCTTTCTATTCATATTTATTGCTTTGGAAACGAGATTAAAGTAGAGGCAACCAGTCAACTATTTGTATCAAAGTTCTTTCTTGTGTATGTGTAATTCAAGGATTAATTTCATATTGTATTGCAGAGTGAGCTTTCAAAGCAGAACTACTCTTTCTTTCATATTACATTTTCAAATTTTATTTTGATATTTACTTAACCATATGTAACTCTTTTCACTTCAATAGAGAAAAGTACATGTAGTCGATCATTGTAAATTGATGCAGATATTACATATTATATATTGGTAATGGCTCAGTTGTTAGATCTAGAGCAGTGATGTTGGATTTGAACTTGTACGGGATGGTGAACCAAGCAAATTTGTAAAGCTAGTGCTGCATGCACCCTGTGCCTTTTAGGTAGTATCATTATCCATGTCTTTCAACATACAGTTTACAACTTGGAATATATGTTTTCTTTTAAATGTGAATGGATTTGTATCTTCTCAGGATGACCTTTAATGTATGTAGGCAGTGAACCTGAATCTATTTTTGTTGATTTTGTAACATTCGGTTGAGTCTTACATGATTAGTTCTATTGAATGGAAGAATAGCTCTGAATTATGACATGATGAAGCTATTCTTCATTTGATTTGACAGGAATATAGGAATAATGTGTGGTATTGACCTATCTTTTGACTTACATTAATATCAATGTTGATGTTAAAGTATTGTGTTCATCAGTCTTTCAATTGTTATTGTACAATGTACTTTTCTCTGTGGATCAAAAACATGTAGTGATTACTTTTTTGCTCTATAATTGGTGAAAGGATAACAGTAATACATGTACTATATCAGATTTGTAAGGTACTGCAACATCCAATTGAAGTCAAATGCTAAGTGTGCACTGGTGCACAAGATGAAATCACTGACCTCATGCATTAATTTGCACAAATGAACAACACGAGTAGAATATATAAATGATAATGATAATAGTTGCAATGTATATAGCACCATTTAATGGTGTATACTGCATTTTTTTCAGATTCATGCAATAACTTTGTAATAGTGGAATGAGAAGTACTATATCATAGTAAATATGCTATCACATGTTATCTTATTTTACCATTTTATATATTATATAGATATAGCTCATGCATGCATCATTCAATTTTGTATCATGTATATTAAATTTCTTAAAGCAAATATTTTATTTGATACTTTTTATGCTGTACTTAGAGGTGTCAGCATATTGTTGGCCTTTATTTCTTCAAAATAGTTGCCCCTAAAACTTGTCATGGGGCTTTCTCAGTCAGACCAAAGGCTGTTCACCATTGCGTATTCTTGGCATTGTGTTCAATTATCTAGCTCACTTTTCTATCTGCATGTATATACTACTGTAAGTTGTACGGAGATGTACGTAAAAAGCATCAAACTAGACTAGTTTGATTTGACATTTTCTCACATGTGAATACCCAGTTAGCTCGGCAAATACTCTTTAACTCCCAACCATCATTCACGTACATAATGCACCTAAACAGTCCAGCAGCAGTCCGACAAAGATTGGAGAAGTGCCGCACGTTAAAGTTGTATATAAACATACACAAACATTTCTGTAATTGTGTTGAAAGAATTTTTTTAAAATGTTTATTGATTCTGGTATGATTATCTTCCTTCTGGTAAGGATTGATAATCTTTTTTTACCAATTATATTTGCTTATATATCGCCTAACACTTACTTTATCAGAAGTCTCTAAGCGCTCTACAATAATGCAGCATAATTACCCTGGCTTTAGCATTGCAGCTGTTACGCGCGCTGCGTTTCAAGGAATAAATTCCTACCAGGTACCCATTTACTTCACCTGGGTGGAGTGTGGCAAATGTAGATCAATGTAGACCAATAATATAATACAATAGTAATTTCTTTAAATAATCGTTAAGACTTTCATGAAATCAACCCAAAGCATTTTCAGTAGCCTTGCTGTGCATCACTTATTGTTGATATGAAAAATATTAAAATCTACGAACATTGCAAGGATATAGTGTGTATCAAAATCTAAACACGATTTGTATCTGAACAGTACTATGGGGCCCACAATATTTTTCCTTAAAAGACTCCGTTATCATTTTATGAAGTATCAAGTGTTTATTCGACTACCGGTAATCTAAAAAAAATATTTATACTTAGGTAGCTGCACATTGGAATGTGGAGTACATGTATATCTGATGTTTTTGTATAAAAAAGGTGCTGGGTTTTAATACAAGCTTTATGTTTTATGAACATAACTTTTCTAATACAAAATAAAACATTTTATATAGAATGTTTTAAATGAAAGTATTCCTATTTCTCGCACTCTGTCTACATATAAGTTTGTGTTTCTGTGTGTGTGTGACACTGTGCAGTCATGTGTGATTGGATGTCACTATATTTAGGCCTCTGTGATTGTGTTTGTTTTCAACTTTTGACAAGACTGATGAAGAATGCTGATGGTTTATCGATGATGGTGACTACAGCAAATATAAAAGATGGAAGAAAGACTATTTAATACTGATTATGTAACATTCACTTCTACAATTTATTTATACACACACACATACAATATCAAATGATGATCGTGCATATACAAATGTTTAAGGCATACATTTGCCAAACTTGTCAATTTGAAGAGTACGTAATTCAATCATTGCATATATGGCACAAAATGTTATAGCTTTGTGATGTCTGAATGACATTTTTCTTTTTACACAAATGAAAACTCAGGAAGATAAATATATAGAGTTTGAGCTGTTGAACACACTTCAAATTACTTGCTAACATTCTGAAGTCATATATACCCGGTAGGATGCGAAAGCCAATGTGCTTAGCAATTTTAGCCTAGTAGCTCTTGCTGGAATGCTCCCCGGGGAGTGGAGAAAGTGCATACATTGTTTGCGGGCAAGCCAGAATCCGATGACCAGGGGTATTAACTGTAAAGCGTTCAGAAACTTGGACTTGCAGATGTATTAAGCGCTATATAAGCATAAATATTATTACATATCTCCACATCAAAACAATAAGATTATTTGTACCCTGTGAAAAAAGTTAATATTCAAAGTTAGAGAATGGAAAAAGTCATAAGCACAGCAAGAACTTTCTTAGATCTTCATTGCTACATGAAAATCATTCAGAATTCAGAATATTTTATCACTTAAGCATCGATCTGATAGTGCTCCCACAGCAGGACATACAAATTAAATGTATATTGACTGAAAATAAGAGTAATAATACATTTCCCATGTCAAGATAATCTCTTTTTGTCATGAAATGTTCTTAAACTTTAAACCAGCTCAGAGAGAATAACCAAATAACCATGACACCAGTGCCCCAACTTCCTCATCAAATTGCCTCGTGACAAGGTTTTCTTATATGCTAGATATAAACAAATGGAATGCAGTACAATTTATAGAATTGCTCTAAGTATAAATATATAGCAAGTATAACTTGCAAGGCACTATAGATATGAAAAATAAAATTGCCCCTTTTTCTTATTTCAAATAGCAACGAAACTAGAGACAATCCAAATTCAAGGCCAGGGAGACAGATCCATCTCTGGGATGGATGGGTAGGATTCAGTGGCAAATATCGTCGCTGTTTTCACGAAGTGACGGTAGTGAAAAAAAATTGCATTCACTTTGCATTACGATTTTTTTTTATACTACCGTCACTTCGTGAAAACAAGGACGATATATGTCTAATAGAACAGACACAGAATCCTGTTAGGTTTAACAGAAATCATTAGGAGGGTCAAGAGCAACTGCCCTTAACCCCCATCCTCCACCAACCACCACCACTACCACCTAGTATTTGCAGCCCCTGCTCATCAAACCCTTCATTTTAAAATGGCACTGTTCAACAAGGTTTGCAATATATGAACCAGCCAACACAACATTTTGAGATAATGTTATTTACCCTCATCCTTAACCATCAACAACAAAAAAACTAGTTAAAGGCCCACTGCACTACTTATAGCTACTTGTGCCCTCTATATAGCAAACAATGTCTAATTGGTGCCTTTTGGTCCCCCATGATCCCCTTTTTCTTATATTTTACTTGAGAGCTGATTGATGTGATAACCACCTGTCTGTGATCTTGCAGGGAGGTCTATTCCCTCCTGGCCACACTAGTGCAGACAGGCTTTAAAAGTGCTTGAATGACAGCATTGTGACAGTTTCCTCCTGACCGATGCGTAGATGTCTACGAGAAAGTTATTTGATGAGTTACTCGTCTAGTTTCATCGTGAGATGGTTGTTCTTTCAAGGCCGAAGGAGAGAGGGTATGACGGGTTGGCAGTGCTGTTAGCTTTGTAAAAGTTTTCTGTTTCTTCCCTTGAAGGGGGCGCAGGGGCGGGGTTTCCAATGGGTCTCTTCTGCTGCTCGTAGAGGGGTAAGTCACGACCGGTGGGATCAGTAAGGGTCGGTCGCCAGGGAACATCACATCCTCGTACCCTGTCATCGGGATGCTCCTCTAAGGAGTCTTTCTGTAATAAGAAACAAGTTTTAAATGAAAATATGAAATGTTAACTCTATCCTTACAATCAGGCACAGTGTGCAGAAATATTTCCACATAGTTAAAGTTATTGTGCATGCCAAAAGAGCGTTTTTTTGACACATTCAAAAGAGACAAACATTTTCACCATATCTGACTTCATTACCTCTAACTAACATAATGTTGAAAAACTTATACAAAGTATTAAGGTGAAAGAATTATTAATTTTAAAGAAGCAGGCTGCTTAACATGAAAGCGTATCATTTTGTTTTGTAGCTTTATAAAGCAATGATTTTCCAAAATGGTGTTTGGGATTTGTAAATGGGCCTGTATATGTCATGGATCATCGTGACAGCAATGTTTTAATAATAACATGGAAATAACCTTAGGACATAAACAAAATAACAAATGCTCTGCTTGGATCGAAGGAAGAGTATGATACCGATTTGATTGAATTGTACTTAATTGTATTTACAATCGTAGTAAGTAAAAAAAATCCTGTCTTCTTACCAATTTTTGTGAGATGTTTGCAATTTGACATTGGACATCATATTTCCAGTTCTGTAGCAAAAGACAAACAGTTGAATATAATCATTAAACTGGAGAACAGAAAAATGATATGTAAGACTATACACATAACAAATGGTAGAGAGTTGAGACTAATAATATGAATTTGTTCTCAAACTCAGATGAACGATGAAGACCATGCACATTTTGCTATCATTATTTGTTGTTATAATCATTTTCATTATTATTATTATGACAGTTTCTAGTCAGTGCCTAATCATAAACATCCCTAAAATGAAGTTGTATGATCTACCGTAATCAGCATATCATTAACCCATTACATTGTCACAACTGGTGGTGTCTGCATTTAATTAGAATGAGGGAATTGGGTATAGTTAATGGATAGCTAGCTATAGAAGGCTTATTGCACTCTAGCTGCGACGCTCTTAATACTTACGCCAAATGTTTCATGCGTTCGTTGTTGCCTTAAGCCCATGTTGAATTCTGGGACCACTGTCCATGACTGAGGATGTGGTAAAAGTGGATTAAATGAGATGGATTCTAGACCAACAGAACTCTGGGTGCATGATTCCTCACCAGACCGGGCCATCATCAGCTGTAAAATGGATATAGACATACAGTAGAGAAATGTACATTAGGATCGATGATGGAATTTACCATAAAAGTTAATGTAAAATACATAGGCCTGTTTAGTTCTGATTCTTTCATTCTTCTTCTTCTTTTTCTTCATCACCTTTCCCTTCCTCTTCTTCTTCTTCTTCTTATTCCACTTGCTTGCCCTCTTCTTCTTCTTCTTCTTTTTTCTCTTCTCCTCCTCCTTCTTCTTCTTACTCTTTCTCTTCTTCTATGTAAACTCTGTATTCTTTATTATTTGATTTGAACACAAATAAACTAAAGCAATAGTCACTGCCAGCTAGCATACTACCACAAAAATGAAGAAATATATATATAGTTTCTCTCAAATGTTGACTACATTATTAACTACTTATAGATGTACAATGTTATTTGAAAACAGCATCTCCACGCAAGACATATCATTATCAAAGTTACCAAAAATGCAGTAATGATATTGCAATACACGCAATTACACGCAATACACGCCTCACACTCACATCAATGGCCGTATACTCTCAACGAAACGGTTTACATAAACATTAATCTATCTATCACTTATGAATACTGTCTTTTGTTTATGTAAATAATACGAGCTACTCCCAAGGTTATAATTCTCCGATAACGCTCACCTTAATATTTGTTCCAACAAAGATAATTCAGCAGCTGTATCAACGAGGCAAAGTTTATATGCATATGATGATAATAATATACTTCGGTAGGAGTATGAAGCATGCACCTGTTGCATTCACATGCGTACGATCGTAAACACGGAAGCGGTATCGTTTCTAATAACAACAAACCCTGGTAATCGCG
The DNA here is from genome assembly GCF_000002235.5 of Strongylocentrotus purpuratus. NCBI lineage: Eukaryota > Metazoa > Echinodermata > Echinoidea > Camarodonta > Strongylocentrotidae > Strongylocentrotus > Strongylocentrotus purpuratus. Next base: position 5,123,141 of record NW_022145599.1, on the reverse strand, counting down.
ATCGCTATGGACAACGCCCCCACGTGTGTGTTGTTCGCACCGACTGTAAAGCGCGGAGAACAGAATCGGCAGAAGACGGCCGGGGATCGAAACAGGACATTTAAAACCATTTCATTTCATGTCGAATGTTCTTCACCATGTGGTAATTTATAGTCCTAGAATATTTTTTTAGAAAGTGGGGCATGATAATTACATGTATAGCCGACACATAAACACATTCCTCCGCACTGCGACTTACTTGAGAATTGCAATATGCACAGATGATTTTATCAATGATTTCGATATAAATCTTAATTATTTCATTCTGAAATTGTATTTTACATCAATAAACTTTTGTTAATTTATCCTTTGTAGAAGAAGAAAATTCCCCAACAAAATACTAATGTTTGTGGAAAGAAAAGGGCATCCCGCCACCCCCGGCAATTTTGCACTCTTTTCCTGAATAATTGTTCGATAACCTGTTTCTCCATTTTACCTTTGAAAGTTCTACTTTCTACAGGCTCATTATTGTTTCCTTTTTATCTATTCATTGATCACTAGGTGTGTTCCTTTGTCTCTCATTCGAAACCTGACGGAATTAAAGGCCTACTATAATAGTAGATCTTTGACTCGTTCGTAATTAGACATTATAGAGTTTATAAAATTACGAATGGATGTCCATTCGTAATTTTATAAACTCTATAATGTCTAATTACGAACGAGTCAAAGATCTACTACTATAGTAGGCCTTTAATTCCGTCAGGTTTCGAATGAGAGACAAAGGAAAAAGTCATCGCGTCATACATAAAATCATTCCCTAAATCATATTGAAATTTAATCTCTCTTTATCTCTAACTCGTTATATCTCCATTTTCTACCCTTCACTCCCCCCCCCCCCCCCCCCCCCCCCTCTCTCTCTCTCTCTCTCTTCCTCTGCATGTCTCCATCTCTTATAGTATCTCTGAAATCCCAATTCTTCAATTTTCCCTTGGTAACTTTCTTTTTTCCCTCAATATAGTTTGTATATATGCCATTTTAATCCCTTTTTCTTCATCTCCTCTTCGATTTTGCTCACCCCTCGTTTTGTTTCTTTCTTTCATCTTTGTACGATCCCCCTCCCTCTGATAAAAATATTTACAGTATTATAGAAGCATTGATGTTAGGGAGTTCCTAATTATGTATTTTCTATAGATATATTTGTAGCAGATGACTTGTCCATATTCAACTCTTTTCCTGGTATGGTAGACTGATAAACAAACCATCAAAGTCAAATTTTGTCACAGGTTATGTTCCATGTATATGTACAATATACATAATTATTCACAAAATAATTGGGCAGTCTAGGATTTCACTCCGAAGCAAGTAAAGTATTCAAACCTCATCTCAGTGACCTCCTCTCTATAAAGGCCAACTGTCTCACCAATGTTACATTCCTCTAGAAGGAAATGTGTGTTGGAGAACCTGTTTACAGTGGCCACTTGTTGTGTTCCCTTTGGTGGCCTTAATGTACAGGTTTGACTGTTTATAACATGAAGGAATCTCTCTACCACAGCAGGAATTCTTTAATTCATAACAAATAATAAAAAGAGTAGAACAGCAAAACTATGCACTTTCATTTATATGTGAGAAAATTTTATTCCAAATCACCATCAATTTGTAAAATTTGTCTGAATTTATATAAATAAAGAACATGTGAAAGGCTCATACAGAGAATTGTAAAATAATATTGAAAGAACAGAGCTGATATACGATGGCCACTTCTGAACTGATTTACATAAATCATACATGAGTGACATTGAAAACTTGCCTTTAAAAGAAACATACATTTTATTCTAAGAATCTTTTATTTACAATTTATACAATTAAAGTTGTATATTTACTTATGCAAAGTCAACTGTGTACAGATATATCAAAGTAATGTTCAACTAAATGGAAATCAAAGAAAGCACCGTTGTTTAAAAAAAACATTAAAAAACAAAAATGCTGTTGAAAGAATCATACACACACTAAAAGTAACATAGTCAAGAATGTTGTGCTCAACATCATTTTCAAAAAGAAAATATTCTTCATTGGATACATAAGAATGGAAGACAGAGTATATAAGGCTATCCATTTGTGTCTATCGTAAACAAAATTAATACGAAAGGCACCTAAAGTGGGAGACATATCAATTTCATATCAAAATAATTTTTTGTTCTTTTACTTCTCCTGGTGGAGTGAATCCTGAGTGAATTAATATGTTGAGATATGAGGCGAGATATTCTGTTCAATTGATTTCTGTTTCGCTCACTTAATACTTCTTACAAAAGAATGAAAATTAACTAACTGAACTGGGATGTCATTTGACAGTACAAGTACTTACAACAAAATGCAGTTGATATTAAATTCTGTCACACTCTTTTAACGATATGAATAATTTGTACTGGTACCTCATAAAGAAATATACATCACAAATTATTGAAAATGAAATGAGATTTTTTAAGTAAACACCCCAACTTAAGACAATTATCCCAATTATACAATTTAATTAGGAATATTACATGAATTGAATTGAAAATCAAATTATTTCATTCATATATAAATCACATATTTGATCAAAATGAGATATCTAAATTTCATTCAGAAAAATATTACATATCAAAAGAAGAAGCATGACTAGAATGAACTCAAAAACATCAAAAGAACAACATTTTGTGTATTTAACATTTTATCACTTCAATTCTTGAAAGACAAACTGATTGCTTTACAAAGAAACAAAGTCTGTATTGCAACAACAGCTAAGATAAAAATGGATTACTTCTCAACAATAACAGAATATGCTGACTGACTTCATGTCCATACTCTTAACATACAATAAAAGAGTTCCCATTAGAAAGTAGGCCTATTCACAAAGTGGAAAGAAATCACAAAGAATTAAGTGCATAATATAAATTCACAATTTTCTAAACATTTTTTTTTGTTTTGGTTTGAAAACAATTATTACTTCCAGGCTTAAAGGAACATGTACTCTTTAATTTTTGAAAATTAATAAGTGAGAAATCAATCTGAATGTGATGTGAAATTAGGATATGAAACAATGACAATGAGTTTCTTTGAAACAATCCCTCTAGTTGATACGTTTCATACATTTTCTAGATGATACATTTCATGATAGGGTTATTTATGTTGCTGTTTGAATAGATTTCCTATCATTCATTTTGTTATGACATTAAAAATAATGTTTTTTCTTTCTTTTTCTGACGTTTGAAACCCAATGGATTCAGTTAATTCAACTACTTTTGCGATTATTTCAAAATGTAAAAAAAAAAACCTTTAGCATTCAAGAATCTTGTTAATAATTACTGTTTTTTAAGTATGTCCATTCTACTGTTATGTTGTTCACATAAGTTACCATTATAAGATCCATGTTCACATACAATTGCACTGAATGTACACAAGTATTTCAAATTCACATAATGTACAGCTTCCCAGACATCAATGCTTGATATTCAATCAAAACATTATAAATCTACCATACTTATTCATAGGATTTTTTTATATTATATTTTTGTACATCTTTAAATCCGAACCTATTATCAATGAAGCCTGCATTGGTAATGTTTAAGAATATAAAATGAGTTTGACATTATATTACAGACATTTGAATGACATATTTCTAAAATTCAAAAATCCTTTTCATATTAAAAATGTATATACAATCATAACAAGTAAAATAACTTTGAAATAAAAATAACAACGTTTTGTTATGTATGCAGTAAATTACATAAAGTTCATATCATTTGAATATAAATAAACAAAATAATAATATACCCTCAGACTTATCATTCATATTTCAGAACTAATTATTAGAATTAGCAGAAAGTATACATCCCATGTGTAATGCTGTAATGAGACATGCATGCAGCAAAAATAATTCACATATAAATGAATACAAATCAACATTTTCAATATGACATGAAACAGCAAGGTCATTAGAACACGGACTAACAACCTGTGAAAATACATGTTCATGTAATGTTCGAAAGAATGACTGTAAATGTATTCAAGACCAAGAAAATATGCTTGCATAGCACAATTACGTCAAGCCCCAGGTACATGTAATATATCAAACAATTTCATCACAAGACTGTTTTAAATTTCATTAGGAGGTTACTGTTTAATGACAAATTAAGAAGAGTTACTCATGTATACATGTGCATTGTATGAATACACTGAGGATTCATCATTTATATCAGAGACACAGGTTTATATGTGTAACTATTCTACAATATATATCTGTATTTACAATACTTTCTTTTCAGCTAACATCAGCATACAAGGATAAAACACTTTAAATATTTTCAACAAATTTTTCATAGTGATGGAACAATACAGGTGTAAGTTTACTGCTGAAAAGTCATTTAAATATGGTATCAAATAATAAAAGACAACGTAGTCCACGAATCAAATGTAAATACAAGCTGCAATCAACGTAATTTTGAATTTAGAACCATTCTGAATAGAATAGGAAGCTCTTTAGACTGGAAGAAGTTGATTTAATGAGGATCGATTCCCAGTCCAATAAAGAACAGTAATAAATACCACTATCATGGAAAACTTAATTTCATCACTATTAGTATTACTCATAATAAATGTAACAATCAACAGTGCTCATCTCTTTCAAATTTTCACTAAAGTAACGCCACATTTGATCTAGTAACTCATCAGGAAACCAGAATTTAAGGCCCCCTCACTGGACATATTTTCAACATTAGCCATGTTTCTTTGCCGTTCGGTCAAAGTAGGCTTAAACTATGCCACACATCAGTGAAAAGTGTGTGTATTGTTAATAGATCTGGGCTAACTTGGACATGGTGGAAGTCATGGAAGAGTTAATTATCCAAGAGAGTTGATCTGATCGCCAGTATTGTGTCAATGTTCGCTTTAAAGGGATTATGTTCCTTTGACTGTAGTGTAATGGAGATGGGAATGGAAATTGGCTATTTTCAATGTGCATTGCATTTCAGACCTGTAATTTTTTTTACCGGTAATCAGTTCCCTTCTAATGGATGTTAAAGAAGGACATGTAGTTTACTCAAGCGCTTTCATTAATTCATACTTAGGCAGAAGGGCTAAAGCAGGAAATATACTATTAGTGTCGCACAGTGAAACCTGTATACAAAGAGGGCTCAAGGGAGGCTCAGAAAACAATCTTTATAGTCAGGTGGTCATAATGTACAGGCTCAGGTTTTCAATGAGAAATGCTGTTTAAAGGGATCCGGTAACTTTGTCTCAGATTCTGAAACAAATTCTGCATTTGAGCTCATGCTGCAATGATAATTATAAACCTTTAGGTCAGTCAGGAACCCCATGACTTTTACAAGCCGATCGCCTGTCTGATTATCAAGATATTTATGATTGGAATTACAAATCTTGAAAACCGTTTTCATAACACTATTGGGGAAAACGAGTATGGTAAAACCGGTCACTCAAAGATTTTGACTTTTTTGAGGCACTTTATGATCATTTTGAAGGAAATTATTTTTAGGGCTTCAGTATTACACTACCGGTATGTCACGGACACTGATAACACCTAGGGCCATGCATCTCAGATTTAACATTGATAAACGATGTCTTTAAGTATATCTTTTGGAACACCCAAATACAAGTTATTTGATGGGAATATGTAAAACATTGACTAAAAATGTAAATGTTGAAAATTTGAAGAGGCGAAATTGTAGGAAACGTATTAGTTTATGGCTACATGTATTTAGTGGTCGTGTGTGTGTGAGTGGCAGATGTTTGTACTCAAGAAAGGAAGGTTAATATGGCAATGATGATATTTTGTATGGAGCCTTGTTTCCAAGGGTTATCAAAAGCTCTGCTCTCTTAGACTATTAATACTTTCTTCAAATAATCCATCTGTAACATAGAACTACTCAATAGCACACAAATGATAATAGACAAAATCACCAAGCCTTTCTAACATATCATAATAAATCTAACGACTCAGCAGAAACATTCTACAAACATGAGATGCTGTAGGTAACTACATGTAACTAAACAAATACAATTCCAGCTTAAACACAGACAAGAAAAATAAAAGCAAAAGCTGCCACGCTCTGCCACGTTGCTACTAACTAGAATCATTTAATAATGAATAAAGCATTCACCGAGCCTGTATACATGGTAATACTTTATTAACTTCTTTTCCCAACTCATCCTAAATGCCACATACATTTAAATGAGTGACTGTGATTCAGCTCAAACAATAGTGCATAATAAAGCACGTGATGGGGTAAACCACCTAGAAGAAGAAAAAAATACCTCAGCAAAATAAAATCACTAAGGTAAGCATAGTATTCTTCACCTTTATAACACACAGATAGAGTTAACAACTGAATTATTCATACCCTTAATACCAAGTTTTGTAACTTTATAAATGAACAGAAAATTGATTTGTCCTGATTTGCCTTTCTTGAGAATATGACATATCAAAGCGTACATCTAAAAGTATTCAACAGAGACCCTTTTTAACCGGTCCACCTTTCATTCTTGAGTTACGATAAACACAAAAAACATCAAATTTACAAGGGGTATGAATAATTCAGTCGTTAACTGTACATGTAAGTGAGTATGCCTAGAGGTCTTTGTAGCACACAGCTACTTAATCATCATCACATGCCATTTATTCAAACATAAAATTATTTCATTTGCTGCTGCACTTTATTTTTTTTCTAAGCAGTTCATGGCGTCATAAGTGAACGAGGTTTAAAAGGTCCAAGAAATCAATGGGTCCTTTGCTTACAAGCTTAATACATGTACCTCAGTCAATCCAACACGAGTAGAAAGACTCACACCAGACTGACAACAGACTCACCTAAAAATTACATTACCTGACAAGAAAACAAATTGGTTTGGAGTCGGCTTGGAGTAAGTGTGGCGATGTCAGTGAGGTACAAGAACATGCGAATGATAAACTGATTCTATGCTAAGGTGATTGGTTCTAGTTAGCTCCCTGGTTATGCTTGCTAGTCCGAGGTGAAGGTTTGGGGGAGGGCCTGGGTGAGAGACGTGGTGAGAGGCGCGGTGAGAGGTGGGGGCTTGAAGGGGACGCTGCTGCTCCTCCATGGTGGCCAGGGTGGCGGTGTGCTTTGTGTTTTCTCTTGCCCTCTTTTCGGGGGCTTGGGCGTTGCCTGCTGGGTGCCGAGGCCGACGGGGAGGGGGACCGCAGGACACGCCCATTGTTGCTGAATACCACGCTGTCGTTGGGATTAGTGATGCCAAGCTTCTTGTTACGTTTCTTGATTGCTTCTTGAAGCATGCGCAGTAAGAAGCGCTTGTCTTTACCTTCCTGTAATGGAAGATCATTACAAAGGGATATACATTAATAAATGAGTGGATGGATATACAGACTACAGGAGATTGTCCTATCTGAAATATGTCTTCAGACTTTGCTCCTTAGTGATAACATATTTATCTGATAGATCTTCATGGCACTTGCTGGTACCAGTATGTAGCTCACTTTGGTAATTTAAAACAGTGTATCATTTTAGTATTGTCAACATCACATTAAAAAAGAAATTATTTCATACATGATATAATTAATTTGAAAAGTAGACCTCAAACTGTAAATTAAAGCAACATCCAATAAATATATTTGTTTTAATTTTGTTTAATGAGTGTCATGTGCAAAACAAGTATATAAGTACCTACTATTAATGATACTTGTAGAGTTAAGTACAAGGATAACAAATAATCATTAGCAAGCAATCAAATCTGTTGCGACCTGACATAGTATCAGCTGTGATTTGCTATACATTGGACTGCCTGACTGTAAGCACATGAATTATGTGCTTTGTTTCTTGCTTATATTCATGAGAAAATGGAGAGACATAAAGGGAGGGAAAGAGGGTGGGAGGGAAAGAGGGACATAATGTGAGAGGGGATGAAAATGGAGAGGGACACAATGTGAGAGGGCACGAGAGAGGGAGACAGACAGACATAGAGACAGACAGACAGACACACATAGAGAGAGAGAAAGAGAGAGAGAGAGATTAAACTCACCAGATTGATCTGATGTTGAAGTCTCTTGACAGTCTCCTTGTAACCCAGAGAAACAGATCTTCTGTAGTACACCAGCAAACTAAACAACACAATAAAGAGGATTTAAATAAAAATGCAATGTACATGTAACATCCCCTTGAGCCTATAGGAACAGCAATGCCGCGGCGATAATAAATTCCTTGGTATGAAGTGTATGTTTAAAGGTGTCATGGTTTAGTGGATCCGTCTCCAGACTTTGGATCACATGGTTTGTGGTTGGAGTCCCGCCGCAACACTTAATTCCTTTGGCAAGACATTAATTTACATTTGCCACTCTCCACCCAGGTGTAGTCAATTGGTACCTGGTAAGAATTCATTCTTAAGCCAGGGTAATAATAATACTTTGTACTTTGTAAGCACCTTGAGCATCCCCTGGGATGTATACGTTTTATTGTTGCTGTTGTTGTTGTCATTTAGTATGATTATCGTGTTGATGTAAAAAAAAAAATTGTTAATGTTGAGTTAAAAAATAAAACTAAGGAACTATTATTCCACTACATGATGGAATGCAAAGGAAAGAAACTTACATGATGATGAGTATGATCCCTACGAGGACACCAGGACTGGTCAGTAAGATGACCAGTGTGGTGATGACCCTATCCGACTGCTGCCATTTACCAAACAGATCAATCACCACATCATAGGTATCATTCCTCCCTCTGAAGGGTCCACAGTTAGCAGAAGGCTGGATCCTAAACAGATGGAGAGTTGGAATAGGATAATGCTTTATCCATAGCACTTGAAAGCATAGGCCATTTTCGTAATGTAACCAAATGTAATGCATAAGTCTCTGTGAAGTGCCTCAATACAAATTATTTCATTCAATTTGGTTACATTACGTAAAATGGCTTACTGGCACAACATAGTTTGATATAAAATAAGATATAAATTGTTAGAGAGCATCCTATTGGCTGAGAAGCTATCACATGGCATTAGACATTTTGTTATAAGTGCATGAGTATGCCATACAATGACATTTTTTTTGCATGGTTAAGTGTGTACAAAAGTGTAACACACATCCAAGCAATCCTACGCTACTCATTGTTTGCATTGTCTTATCAATGTGCATTTGACACGCAAGGCTTGATGGCTCAAGAAAAAACAAGGCATGAGAATGCTACCCTCAATTTTATTTAACAATTATTGAATGTATATCGCCATTGTATGTAATACATAATCATCTCCAAATTAAGAATTTCCCTCTTACAATTATATTTCAACCTGGGCCTGAGGCCTCAGTGACAGATAACATCACTTGGAAAATTCTGAATCTATCCATTCATATATTTTACTGTATTGAACTCCGGCGCATTCAATATTTGCATAATAATACACCATCCTAAACAAGGACTGAACTTCAACACAAGATGCATCCACAGCCCAACCCACAATGTAAATCTAACCTAAAAAAATAATTTTAAATAAAATATATAAAACAGGGGCAATTGTAGTCTGATACATGTACATTATGAACATGTGCAGCATGACTTACTGAACTACGCTGTATCCAAAAGCTCCAAGGCATATCATGTACATGAGAAATAGGATCCCAAGGAATACAGTCTTCGCTAGTCCTGCTTTCCAAGGTCTTAAAGATGGTTTGCAGTTGTACAGAACACTGACCTAAAGAGGATTCCAAAAAAAGAAAACATAAGCACTTATCATTACTTTTCTAATGTTGATTTTAATGAACTGAAGCTTGTTTTTCAGTCAAATCTGCATTAGTGGCCACACGCATAGAACAAACACCTGTCTATAAAGACCATAGTTCCTTTCACTTGAAACAATGTTTCAGTGTTTGAAATTTGTTAAAGTAAACCCATCTGTTAAGACCATCTGTTCATAAGGAATGTTTTTTGTTAATGTCTCCCCTGTGCAGACTTACTATACAAGTTTGACCGTAAAACTAATAGTGTCACTGCTGGAAAATAAAGAAATGTTATAAATTGACATTGTATTCATTAATACATACAAGATGCATAATACATGTAGTTTCTTCCTCTTAAAAAGACTTGTCTAAGAACATCTTTGAGGTTCAATTCATAAATTTGAGGTATGGGCAGACATGAATATTCAACCTGTGATACATGATAAAGAAAATTAATAAAGTTAATGTTAAGCTTACCTTTTTGACATAAAAGATGAGGACAAGTTTAAAGATATTGATGACCATGAGTAGCGGAGAGAAGTACATGCCAATCCTGAAATCATAAATAAGAAACACAGTGGTCAAGTACTTGTAGATGTGGAGCAAAGCAAGGAGTCCATGGCTTCACCCAACTTCAACTGAAGTAACTACATGTCTCAGGACAAGTCCAAGCTATTTTATCCCACACATTACCAACCACATCTTAAGATTTCTGATCATCATATTAAACTCATAGCGATTAGCCCTACTAGAGCTTCTATCTACTACTATCGCACCAAGGAGAAATGACATGTTGTATGTCATTTCATCTTCAGAATTTTGAAATACCTGTTAACATATAAATGGCCAAGTTACCTTGTACTCTCCTATCGAATGAAAAATCAACATTCATTTCTTAGCACTATACAAATTTGTGTTTAGTTTAAAATGTGCCAAAGATATTTCATAATTGCAATATGTCTGAATACTCTGACTAAGATAGCTTAGACTGGGTAAATGGAAAAAAAATACATACTGTATCACAATCAAGTCGTATCTGATGGTTGAAGTGTGTGTGTGTGTGTGTATTGGGTTTTTACAGACGTGTATCAATCAGATATGATTATTTACATCTGGGGACCAACCTTTAAACGTCATCATCCCTAAAGACGTGACTAAGTTTCAAACCTGGGTCCTCGTCTGAATCAGTTTGTAACTTCCAATGTTAGCTGGATTACAGGCGCATGCCACAATGCCTAGAAGGCCGATAAGATTGGCTTATATAAGTGATTTTGTTCATGCTTACCATGTATACGTCTGAGACTGAATAAGATCCATTGTGTTACGTGCAATGTCAAACTCAGGAGAGGCAAAAGTCTGGCAACAATGGTCTTTCCCAATTCTGTACAAAAGGAGAAACAAGAAAATCTTCTGTAACGTTGACGACTTTGTTATTAAATTAGATGGCTAATGGCTAGAACAATCTATTTTTGTCGCTGAGTGTTTATACAAAAACTGATTAACAACAATTGTGCAAAGCAAAGAAGATTTGTAATAGTAACTACTTTTCACAATAGTAGTACTTTGGTGCAGATGAAACAAATTTCTTTAATTATAATACTGTTTAAGATGTAATCAAGATTGGGCCATTCTGAATTTCATCCAGTTTTAATGTCATTCATAGCTTATATATGTACAAATGCATATGGATATTATTGCAGTTATTTCAATTTTCTTTGGTAATCCTTTTATAATTGAGGCCTGATACTCAATAACAATAAGAAAAAGTGAAAAGTGTTTACAAAATAACTTTACTGAATGATTATTACCTTCTGATGAATTCCAAGACGAATGTTGCTAAACTTTGAAGGATGAAATCCACAATGACGAGCTTGTAGACTTCATTACCGATGAAGGTTTCCCAACACTGAAACAACAAACAAAAGTACATCCAGAGTAGTTAAATAATTGCTTTGATACATTCCATGATAAGAGCATGAAGGAAATATTGTCAAAAAGCATAACAAGTAAAAAATAAAATATCAAAAAAATAAAAAAATAGCATGAAACTTTCTATTGCTCTAGCTAAACTTTAAGCTTTCTAATTCGGCCTTTTTGTAGTTTTTTTTTAATGGAATACACAAATTCACATGAACAAAATTGGGGGAATAATAGTTTTTCAGCATTTATAGAGGCCATCAGAGGCCAAAGAAGGGTTTGGGGTTGGCTCACAAGATTGCAACAACTTATTCTCAGTCTTGTTTTCAAGGTTTACTACCAGAAAAGAAGAGATGTTGTGGTATAGTGGTACATTCCATTGACTGTCCTAGTCCAGCACTTTAGCAAGAACATCAGTCTAAATTTGCCACTCTGCACCAAGATGTCAATGGATACTTGAGCACTACCTACATGTATTGGCCCTTCGGCTGTAACTAGATTACTATTGGAGCAGCAACAGCATCACTACCTGATCAACATGAGGGCTATACGGGAAGCCACGATTATCATCAAATTGATAAAAGATTACAGGGGGGTGTTTCACAAAGATCCCAAGTCGAAATTAACTCTAAGTTGGACTTAGAATTTTTGGAAAGCCATTTGTAGCCTTGAAATAAAATATATTAAAAAGTCAAAATTCAAGTATTTTAGACTTTTTATAGATTCCACATCAAGCACATTAAATCTCCTTGATAATAGAAAAAGTGAATGATTTGAATCTACATTTTATGCCTTTTTAATAAATTTTACAAAATATTTTCTAAAAGATGTTAACGGTTTTCCATAATTGTTAAGTCCAACTTAGAGATAAGTTCAACTTAATATCTTTGTGAAACACCCCCCAGGTAGCTTTGATCTTACCTCAACACAGTTTTGTGTTGACTCGTCCGTACAGCTGATTTGATTGAGCCAGAAGTAACACAACACACAAAGCACTGATGCCTTCATCAGAAACGTTCTATACATGTAAGGGATGGGAGGATATGAGAGATGTGATAAACGTATTGTCTACTGGATGACATCATTAATTTGTGATTGATTTAATAATCCATCAATAAGTCAATCAATGTTAGCTAATGGATAATCTAAAATGATTTATAATTCACATAGGACTTTCTCATACAAGGTACTTAGAGTTAGAAAACAATACATAATTAAGTAGAGGTACAGGTGTATCTTCTTATTAATTGTGGTGATTTTCACTTTGGAAGGCTTGTGTATTTCAAGACCTTGGAGGGGGGAATCCTTTAAAAGCACACTTGGAAATGAAAATAATGATCACTTTATTAGTGTGTACTAGTACGAAACATTTCCATTTGTCATACTGTTTTTGTAGATCAACTAGACAAAAATCAAATAAAACACACATTGTGAAACTTGCAGTAAGAATGTAGTAATTTGTTCCAGAAAATTTACAAATATATCATATATTGTTTTGTTTTCACAGCCATGAAAGCAAGGACTAAAATGAGAAAGGAGGAAATCCAATTTTACCTAAAGAGTGAAACATAGAGCTGCATCCTTGGGTTGGAGTATTTCTCAAATGAGCTGAGAACACTGAACATGTAAGGCAACGTCAGGTTGTAACCGCTGATAACTAGAGGAATAGCCAGCTCTCGTATTACAGTCAGTCCCGAATCTATCTCCTGTTATTCAAAGGAAAGTATTATGACATGGTGAAAATATAGTTAACACCAGGTAGCAGTTACTGATGGCTAGAGGTCTGGCTAACTCTCGTACTATGCTCAATGCATAATCTATCTCCTCTAATCAATTAAACATATTCTAATCTAAAACTGCTGGGAACCCCTTTCATTTGTAAAAACTGCCTAGGATGTGGACCTTCAATGAAAAGCAGTATTATGTCCTTCAAATTTAACCATGAAACATTTAAAATCAAAACTAAAATGAATACTTAATATGACTAGAATACAAAAGTCCCAACACTAAGAACAGATTGACATTTAGCCCTAACTTATGATCACCTATAATGTATTACTACTCCAATGGCGGAACATATCAAGAAAATATATGTTCATCTACATATACATTGCACATTTGTTTACAATTTTAAAACAAATGTTTGTGTCAAATTCAGTAATCAAATTCAGTTAAGAGTCTTGTTTCAAACTGACAGGGTCTAAACCTATTTTATTTTTTACTTGGCTCTTTAAAAATTGTTGACAATGTCTTCAAATGTAAAAGTTTAGAGAATAATATAGCAATATAACTTACCGCTACCACACTATCGTACATATAGTGTATGAGATACGAGGCACCTGCTATGATTGCGAAGACGATGATGTTGATGGTGAGACGTAACAAATAGATACCAAATGTTTTACAGCAGCCAATACTATCTGAGCTGTGATGAGATGTGAGGGCTTCCTACACGACAGGAGAAGGAAACATTGTCAGGTGAAAATTAAATCAACAATGCATATCATAATCATACATGTATTCAAACAATGCCACATTGCACTTATTGTAATTATCATTTTCATCACGTATGATACTAATTACAAAGTAGCATTGATTAACTTAATCACATTTAAAACATCCGCTTAAGGCCATTATTACCATTGACAATACATAGCGCTTATGGCCTTCTTGCGGGTAGCCAACAAAATTAAATAAAATCAAGCAATGTCACTTTCCAATTTAGAAATCATTATCCATGGGCTCTCAAAGAAATTATTATCATGCAGTACATTCATAAATGGAATAAATTCTACCAGGTACAATTACATAAGTTGAGATGGAGAGAGCTGAAGATAATAATATATGTGTACATGTACCTTCTCCAAGCAAAAAGATGATGTGTTTTGCAGAAGAACATTATAATGAAAACATTCATAACAGACAAAGTTTCTTTAGTTATCACCTGTGTACAAACCCTACCTGACTATAAAAACCAGTCTGTGTTTCCTTTAAAGGGATCGTGTAACAATGTTAAATCTGAGATGCACGGCTCTACGTGTTATCAGTGTCTGTGAAATGGTGTAATATTGAAGCCCTAAAATAATTGCGCTTCAAAATGATCAAGTAGTGCCTCAAAAAAGTAAAAATCTTTGAGTGACCGGTTTTACCATACTCGTTTTCCCCAATAGACTGTAGTGTTATGAAAACCATTTGGCAAACAGTTTTCAAAATTTGTAATTCCAATCATAAATATCTTGATAATCAGACAGGCGATTGGCCTGTAAAAGTCATGGGGTTCTTGACTGACCTAAAGGTTTATAATTATCATTGCAGCATGAGCTCAAATGCAGAAGTTTGTTTCAGAATCTGAGACAAAGTTACCGGATCCCTTTAAACAACATTTCTCATTGAAAACCTGAGCCTGTACATTATGACCACCTGACTATAAAGATTGTTTTCTGAGCATCCCTTGATCACTGAGCGACACTAATAGTATATTTCCTGCTTTAGCCCTTCTGCCTAAGTATGAATGAATGAAAGCGCTTGAGTAAACTACATGTCCTTCTTTAACATCCATTAGAAGGGAACTGATTACCGGTAAAAACAATTACAGGTCTGAAATGCAATGCACATTGAAAATAGCCAATTTCCATTCCCATCTCCATTACACTACAGTCATAGGTTTTCAGACGTGCTTACAGCTAATTCCAGATAGATACTCTTGTTCTTGAGCTTCGCTGTAGACTCTGATGTAATACTGTAGTCCCATCCACAGAAAACCTTGGCAGTAAAGAAGTTGTAATGACGATCACCCGTCACGAAGTACTGCCGATACGCCCTGGACATTCTGTGAGAGTATAAGAATAACAAAATACAAGTTACATTTTCATACTGGCAGGGCTCACATTAACTTTCTTTCATATGAGGTCAACATTTAAATGTTTAAGGTCTGTAAGATACCTGTTCATATTTTAAAAATTTGGGCCCATATGCAGTTGTTGGTGTCAGGACCTACATGTATGTAGGTTTCCTAGTGTAGAGGTGTCGTGGTCGAGTGGATATGTCACCGGACTGTGGATAAGTCATCGGACTGTGGATCACAAGGTCCGCGGTTCGAGTCCAGCCGCGGCACTCATGTCCTTTGGCAAGACATTAATCTACATTTGCCACACTCGACCCAGGTGAGGTAAATGGATACAAAGCAGGAATGAATTCCTTTAAATGCTAGAGTGCCGTAATGGCAGTTAGGCTAAAGCGGGTAATAAGCTCTTCGGAAGGGCATAGAGACTTTATAGCTGATGTGCGCTAAAAAGAACCAAATATTATTATTATTATTACAAAGATTTGCTAATTAATATTACATACATGTACATGTACATGTTCTGAATGTTATTGATGAAATACAACAATATCAAAATAAACAAAATCATATCTCCTATCCTACATAAAGTTCATATAGAGTCCTTGTTATGGTCAAATAATGGAAAGGTTTCAGTTAATCCTGAGTTCCATTTGCACATTTATCATACATGTCTAGACATAATCTGATACTCTTATAATGTTTACTATACACAGTACATGTTTATTTTGTACTTTGAACCTAAATTCTAGTAGGTACAAAATGTTAATTATTACAAGCACCTATTGACATCATTTCCGTTATCATTTAGCTGACAGTATTCAATTTAATAGTCAATTATTTAACCATTATCAGTCAAAATACCATACAGGAAGCTATAGGAACTTCCTGGTTCCTGCATGACTTCCTGGTTTCTTGGTTCATTTGAGGACAGGGAGCTTCAATGATAACAGTTCTTAAACTCATGGTTGCATGCCAGAAGCTCAATCAAATGTATCCAGTAATGTAGTTGGACTTAAATATTATGAAGAGCCATTGTAGCCTTATACTGAAATACATTCGAAAGAAAAATTCAAGTATTTTAGACTTTTCATAATTTCCACATCAAGAACATGAAACCTCCCAAGATGATAGAAAATATGAATGATTCGAATCAACACTTTATGCCTTTTAAAATAATTTTTACAAAATATTTTCAATCATGATAACGGCTTTCCATAACTGTTAAGTCCAACTTAGAGATAAGTTCAACTTAGGATCTTTGTGAAACATCTCCCTGGTATGTTTTGTGTTTTGACTTACCCCTGAGCGATAACGATGAGAATAAGTATGAAGATAAGAATGTTAGTGATCAGGTACGCCAGTGGCATGCTGTAATAGTTCTTGTTATCTACAGTGAATGTCTCGTTGGTATAGTAACCGCAGTACAGCTCAGTATCCTTGAACCAGCCCTGGTGGACACAGACAAGGGAAGAGAAAGAGTATACATTTATAATTTATTTTCCCTGCCAATGATAGATACACAACTACACATAACAAACATGTGTATAATAATGATAATATTCAATTTATATAGCGCAGCTTTTATACAAAATATATTCAGCTGCGCCGGTTCAGAGCTCCTTTTTTACTAAATTCTACAAAATAGAATCTCTCAATTGCACTATTAAGTGCATACATATGGGAGCGTTTAACTTGAGCAGCATACATGAATGTATAAAATTGTTTATCTTCTTGAGTAATGGGGTAAAACATGCCAAAAAATTAATAAGCAAGAAGCAGCATTTTTTTAACAGTTTTTAAGACTAGGGGCATTAAAACAAAAAGGAATCTCAGTCAGTTATAGAGTGATAGAGTATAATGATTTTTACATGCCTCAAGATCTTATATTAAAGCCCCAACGCACTAGTTTGGCCAGGAGGGATTATGCCTCACTGCATAGTCACTGACAGGTGGTCATCTCATCAAATAAGCTCTCAATTAAAATAAGAAAAAGAGGATCATGGGGGACCAATGGTCACTGATTAGGCATTGTTTGATATATATATAGAGAGCGCAAGTAGCTGTAAGTAGTGCAGTGGGGCTTTAAGATTAAGTCTTCTGGGTTTACCGTAGCTGAACTGAACCTGGCCGTCTTGTCAAGTGACTTTTATACATCATATCACGTTATAAACAAATTAAACACAGGCTCTTTGTGGACTCTCCTGAAAACTGTCACACAAAATCACCCTGATCCCCTTCTCTATATCGAATGGCACCCATTCCAGGGGGGTGTTTACAAAGATTCTAAGTCAAACTTCACTCTAAGTTAGACTTAGATATTATGGAGAGCCATTAGCAGCCTTATTATGAAATATATTCAACAGCAAGTACTTTAGACTTTTCATAAATTCCACATCAAGAACATAAAATCTCCCATGATAATAGAAAATATGAATGATTTGAAACAAAATTGTATGCCTTTTAAAATAACTTTTACAAAATATTTTCAAGGATGCTAATGGCTTTCCATAATTGTTAATACCAACTTAGAGATAAGTTCAACTTAGGATCTTTGTGAAACACCCCCAGGATTTACATTCACTATATTTGATTACTTACTCCTCCAGTCAGCAGGTCCCATCCTGAGAAGTTCTGAGAGTGCGGAACACTGGCGCTAGGCTGGTAGATGAGCTGAGGCGTCGTCACAAAACCAAATGTTAGCAGGAAGACGGGGATGTTGAGAAGAAGGAGCCATTTCAGGAGGAGGAAGTAGGAAGTGACGCCGCTACCAAAGTTCCCTTCGATCTTCTTGATGGAGCTACGCCACAGCTCCAGGGAGTAAGTGAAGTCAGAGAGGCTCTCAAGGAATGACTCCCATTTCTGATGGTATAGAATAAAAGAGGAGATAATAACAGGTTAATGTATGTGGTTCAATTGTGAAGACATTCCTGGTTAAAGCACAGACACTGTCCCTTCCTCCAAATAGAAATATGAATAGCATTCTTTACTAGCATATTTGATTGACAGTCATGCATCTGATTTTCATTATTAAGAATAATTCTATCCAATCATGTGTCACTCAATAAAAGTGTAGAGAAAGAACTACATTTGTTATACTATTATTTGTTTTTCTTCTTCAAAATCGCAGCTTTCTTATTATTTGTTCACATTTTTCTCAAATGATCCCCAATCTGTTCATATCACAAAGGG
The DNA here is from genome assembly GCF_000002235.5 of Strongylocentrotus purpuratus. NCBI lineage: Eukaryota > Metazoa > Echinodermata > Echinoidea > Camarodonta > Strongylocentrotidae > Strongylocentrotus > Strongylocentrotus purpuratus. The sequence goes on along the minus strand of NW_022145599.1, from coordinate 5,104,479 downwards.
GTTCATCTTAGGCCAGATCTCAGGTTTGAATCCTAAATAATCATTTTGTGCATGCTTTGACTGGTATCTACTTGAATACATCATGTGACTTTATACTTACATATGCCGCTTCATAGAAATACGCTGTACATATACCGGGTGATTTCTCTTTACTTGTTCTGCTTGATCTCCTATTCACTTGCTCTCTGTAACAAAACATAGCAAATGGAACTTCAATGATTTCATAATCGAAAAGATGACTGCAAGATTCACTTAATATCTGACTGATTTGATCTCCCGGATGGATGAGCTGATATAAACAGTGAAACCGTCTATAAAAGACCACAAAAGGGAAACAAGAAAAGTGGTCTTTATGGGCAGTTAGTCTTTATGTACCGTAGGCCTACAGGTTCCTTTAATACATGTTTCAACGAGAAACCATTTTCAAGGGAAACAAAATATGTGGTCTTTGTCGACAGGCGGTCACTAAAAGCAGGTTCGATTACTAGTATAGACTGAGTGAATTAATATTTGATGAACTAACCTATGGATTGACTGGTAAGTTGATTGATATGTGATGTTGTGAAAATTAGATTTGTGAAATTAATATAAATCGAAGTAAATTATATTAGATTATATTATATTTTTCCAAACAACCAGGGCTTTTACTGGGAGTGTCGTGGTCGAGTAGTTTAAGGCGCTTGACTGGAGATGTGAAGGTAGAGGGTTCAAATCCTGACACGGCACTATAATATCCTTTGGCAAGATATTGACCTTAACTTGCTACTCTCCATCCAGGAGTTAAAAAGGGTACCCGGTAGGATGAGACCGTCATTGTTGGTCAAACACCTTTTGAGCGTCAAGTAACGCCTAGCTGGAATGCTCCCCAGGGAATGGAGATTGTGCACACAATGTGTGCTGGCAAGCACTGAATCCAATGACCAGGGTAATCTGTAAAATGCTTAGAGACGTCCGAGATGTATTGAGCGCTATATAAAAGCTGAATATTATTATTATTATTACTGCATGGTTTACAACCATAGCAACACTAAGCCAGTTTCTCTTAAATTGAAATTCAATCACAAGAAATGATTGTTTAGATTATACTATCAAATGGACTGATGAATACATGTAGGTTATCTCGATTGATGGTCTGATTTTATTGCCTGCAATTGAGTTGAGATACAGTTGGTAGCAGAAATGAATCCTTGATAAAAGGATGGATTAGCTAAACAAAGAGGGTCCCTGACAGACTGAATTAAATATATTTCAATGAAAAATTGAATGATTGATTGATGAAATTAGTGAGTACTCAGTAAGTGTATGCATTCATGATTCAGATTACATATTAGGTGCCCTCAATATGAATACACAGTCACTTGAAATTTGATTGAAGTAAATCAATTCCACCATCATTAAAAAATTGAAAAAACAGCGATTCCAAACACAGTAATAGAAATACCAGTACACCAGAATATGTGTGCACAAGCATCACAAAATAATATACGGGGAAAATGATAAGTTTAATCAGCCCCCAGCATGGTAAACTGGTATCAATCTTTCTTTTTGATATGCTGCTGAACTACATCCACTTTTATAAGCATCAAAATGCACATATAAACTAAGCAAACTTTCTTTAGGAGACTAATGGCATTGTGTTTTTTCTTCTTCTCCTGGAACACCAGGCTTTGGCATTAGATTTAGGGTAAGGGTTAGGTATAGTACTTGGTAAAGCATTGAAGTTAGGACTTTGATTACTGCAGGTCAAAGATGGTTTAATACATTGAAGTGTTAAAATGTTCTTGAAGTTCAATGTCCTCACTATATCATATAATATCTTTCAAGAATATTCCGCAGGCTTCATTCTGAAACAGGGAAAAAATATTTCAAATATTTTTGGGGCTACTTTTCAAACTTGCTTGCACGAAAATAATACTCTTTAATTTGTTTTGCATTGAACTCTAGGCGAAATTTGGGGGGCTCTTTTTGGCATTTCTGGGGCAATTTTGATATTTATTATTGCTCAAACAAGCCGAATGACAAAGCAATTACTTGTCAAACATTATCTCTTACTATACCTACATAAACATGTGGCCCTCACAAATTAAAATGAAATGAGTCTTTCATTATCCAATAACCTCTTTGAACTTTCAACCTACATGTAAATCGGGATAGACCCATTCTCTTCCCCTGCTCTTGAGTTCCAAGTAAACACACCTATCCTATTTGCTCAGTACTATAACAGTATTTGCATTTCTTCAGATCCAGGATCTGTACCGGTCTATACCTGGTTTAAATGGTCTCAATAAACAAACAACAATGGAAGGCATGCCCACTCTACACTTCACCCCTCATCTTTCAGATGAGCAAAACGTCGTTTAATGTTTTGTAAACTGATACTGTAGCTATACAATAACTAGTTCATTCTTTCTGGTATGATTGTCATGTAACAAATTGTTGGACGAGTGAAAAGTTAATAAAGAATTGAAGTCCATATTGTGTACATTAAAGGTATAGACCAGTTCTGGTCATGCGATTGCATTGTGAAAGAAATGTTGTGGAATCGACCAGGAAAGGTTGATCATTTAGCATATACATGTAAGTATTGGTGTGTACTGCACGGGTCTGAAATCATCAAAATGATAAGAAATTTGGCCCAGTTTTGGTAAAGTTACAAGCACTGTACACAGAAAGATGTACATGTACAGGACTACCCTATATCTATCCAGTCCGGAAAGATATAAAAATTTACCAAATATATCAATTAGTAGGCGGTTTCCCGGCAAAATTTGTATCATCACGTATTAGTCAAAACATATTCTTTCACATGATTGGTGATAAGAGCTTCCATTTCATATTTTGAGAGGGGGGCATTTCCAAAACTGGTCGAAACCATTAAACTTGGCATGTTTTATAATGAGGGAATGTTTTATAATGAGCGCAAGTTTCTTAATACATTTTACAAATCCTCTAGTGTAAATGGTCTGTAGGTAAGAATCATAAGTATATTTGCAGTTTGACCCTCAGATTTCCCCCCAATAATCAACACAATGGTTTGTCAATACCTAATGGGCACAACTCTGCATGACAAATATAGCAGAGTAAACCAAATGCCATGTACCACCATATTTAGTATCCCTATGCTGACGTTAAGCTACTGTTTTTTCCTTGAACAGATCACAATAATTCAACCACTCCACCACATTTATATTCTTTTTAAATCACAAGATTTCAAACTATTTCACCACATACATGTAACTCTATTAACTGCACATGAACTCAAACTTTGCTAGTATATTTAATCTTCAAGGGCATATATATCTTAAGGCATTCCTAAATGTATTTGAGAAAAAAATTATCAAAGGGAATGGTCATTGTACCGGTATGTAAATAGTTACCGGTATGTAAAAGTTCAATGAATTTCAGTTCATTATGAAACAAGAATACATTTTCAGGTCAAATTGAAAAAAACATTCACATACAGCTTCATGTACATGTATGAACTGCAATCCATCTTCATTATACATGTGCAACTGATAGAAAGACATATGTATTAATCAAGTGTTTTGTTCAAGTATAGGTAGGTACATTAACCCACTAATTCATTGATATATTGAAATATGGATGAACTGAACAGTTCATTGTGCAAAGGTTTGCTGATTAATTGACTGATTAATTCATTTTATACTTGATTAACTCCAAATGATTTGATTGTATTGGATGATACGACAATTGAAAGATTTAAAGGTATAGTTGAGAGGTGGGAGTGAAGTTTTTATTACCAAAAAAGGAATGGATTGGATGAAGCCATTGATTGCTTCGTTCACTGATTATAAAAAAGATTTACATGACATCATGAGTATACCCAATCTGATACATTAAGGTTAGGTATCTTAATGTACAGTACCCAAGGTACAATGTAGGGTGACTGTATTAAACACAAGTTTATGATATAAACGGCATTCATAAACAATTATTTTTAACAGACCCTGCCGACTCATGCATCACTAACCTGACTCGTCGTCTTGTATCGATTGTTCCTGAGATCTGACGAATGGTATTGCGTCTTCTCAGCGTACCCCTTGATGTGCCCTGAAGGAGATTGGGGTCCGCCAGGATGTCATCCACCATGTTCTCAAGGTTGACATTCTCATAGTTCCGTCTGCTGGTGGAGCGTGAGCGACGAAGGGACGCTGAGCGAGAACGACTTCTCTTCCTCATTGATTTGCTGTGGTGGTGTGATGGGTGGTGGTGCGATTTGGCTCTGTGAAGTGTGTGTCCTGAAATGAAATAATGATAAAAATAATAATAATAATAATATTTAGCTTTTATATAGCGCGTAATACAATGTCTCTAAGTACTTTACAAATATACTATTAATAATAACTGTAGGTATTGTATAGCACTTGTATCTGGCATATTGCCACTCCTGGCGCTCCATTTCTATTACCTTGGCTGTGGCACGGCTGCTATAAAACAGCGCTCAAGCAATTCAAGGAAATAATTCTTGCCGGGTACCCATTTACCACACTATTGTTGTGAGTTAGCGTGTAATTTCCTCTCTGTGTTCACGGCCAGTTTATATGTGCATGGTCACGTGTACACGGTTATGAAATTTACCAAAAACAAATCAGTATTTCAGCCACGTAAGACCTGTCCCCAATGCTGTAATATTTCGCAGTATTATCTTTTATGTACTCAAACAAACGGACAATGGAAAACATTGCACAAACGTCGGAACAAGGATTCATTTAAAAAAATTTTTTTTTACTGTACTAACGGTACTTCACGCGAAACCATCATGCTAGCGGGAAAGTCAGACCGCAATGATTGACATTGTTTGCATGACAACAAGAGAAGAGACTCAACGGCATTAGATCAAAATTGTGCAGTGTATGAAAATAATTACTTAATGAAGTAGCATTGGAATTTAAATTATATATTTTAGACTGATGACGGAAATATTTGTGAAATATTGACTTCAGCAATTTATAATGATGAAAACAGGTGATTGTTTTTTGTCGTTTATCCGTTTGGTGAACTTTCTCAAGTGTAGTGGTAGTTTGTGCATGTACACGGTTACAGCACTTTACCCAACCTAAGTGGAGTGTGGGAAATGTAGATTAAAATTCTTGCCAAAGGACATTAGTGCTGCACCAATGATTCGAATCCCATACCTTGTGGTTTAAAGTCCAGAGACTTATTCACTGGACCAGAACACCTCTTCTAATAATAATGGGTTTTTTTAAGCGTTACCTAGGGTAGCCTCATCAATATCAATACTGTTGTTCCTGAGGGCCCTGGAATTATTATAACTCCACTGTTTTAGAAAAACACAGCTGAGATTAAAGAACATTTTCCTTTCTCATGTAGATCACGAAATTGACATTTTTCCTGCATTTTTGACATTTCAAGAGTACACTACAGTAGTGACTGTACTTAAAAGCATTAAAAAAACAAGAAGTCTGTAAAAAGTGTATGGTAAAGTAGTATCAAAATGATGCACAAGGTTATATGTACATGTATATACATGTACATGTATGTGACTTCTTTGCATAAAATACTTCTCAATGCCAAATTCAAGTGCTGTACATTTTTTACTTCCTGATAAATAGGTGATCCTGTTCACATAAAGTTCTGATTATTAATGTTTTCTGGGCTTTCATCGGGAATGAACATGACGAACAAAGAAAGCAGACAAAATATACAGTTCCTCAGGTAGACAAAGGAACATCCCTTCACTGCTATTATGTAAAAAGGTGAATATGCATGTGACACCTGTTCTACACATTTTTATATAATAGCAGTGAAGGGATGTTCCTTTGTGTACCTGGGGAACTGTATATTTTGTCCGCTTTCATTGTCAGTCACGTTCATAGTGTCTCTCTAGTTTTGCTTCTAATAACAAAAACCTAAATTCCACAAAATTAATGATCTGTGAATTCTCCCCACAAAGTGAAAATCACATCAACAAAAGCACATTGATTGAAAATAAATATTATGTGGGACAGGACTAAAACAGCCATGGAATTTCTTTCAGATGAGGATCCTTGTTCAAGGGAATCATTCACAATGACTATAGATTGCAAACTGCTGTAGACTTCTTTCTTTCTTCTTTTTAACTTCTCTTTCTTTTCTCTTCAAATTTGCTTTGAAACCCATGCATTTCTATAAATGCGGGTACTCTAATTCTTTGCCAACACAAGTAAATTCATTTGAATATCAACACTGCTCACAAAGCATAAGTATATTATAATATTCTCTCGGTGAAGCATGTATTGGAGTATTGCACATGTTGTTTCTGTAAAAGACAAAGCTATTACTATGTTTTAACCATTTATATATTTCAATTCATATCAACATACTGTAAATTAATACATCTGTCATCTGCACACCAAAATCAAGGGAATTAGAAAGTTAATAGAAGTGAAATAAAGTATATATTTCTCACCTAATTGTCTGCTTGGTAGCATGTCAATGACACTGTTTGGATCGCTAAGGCTAGCAGCAATGATTTCTCTCTCGTGTATCTCATCAGCTTCAGCATTGCTAGACTGATAGGATACGCTGGATGCCACAGAGGGACTCCGGGACCGCCCCATCAGGGGGGTCTGGCCTGACCCACTGAAGGCTGGATTGACTGTATGATGAAGATGGAGAGGGGAGAAGGAATGTGATGTTAGTAACATATGAGGAATGTGATCAGCAGAGACTGTGAGATGATGGTTATTAATGAGGATGGGTCTTCCAGATTTGTCTCTATCTATCTTTCACCTTGAGACTACTATGTTGTTGTGCCCCCTCCTTTCTCCTTAACCTTTCCACCACTCTCCCTCTTTCATTTATACCCACACACACACACACACACACACAAACACAAACTCTATCTCCTTCCCATCCTCTCTCTCTCTGTCTCTCCCCTTTCAATATGTATTTCCCCTCTCTCTTTTGTATCAATCTCTATTTATATCCCTGCTCTTATTTTTGCTTCAGTTTTTTAATACTTTTTAATACAAATTTAAACTTTTCTCCCTCCTCTTCCCTTTTTACTCTCTATTCCCAATTTCCATCCCTTTCTCTTTTTCTTGCCGTTATTGTTTCCAGGTGTGCTTATTTTCTAGCACCTTCTCAATCTGTAGCTCTACTCTTTCTACAGCATCTCAGCATCCCTCTGCTATTCATATCATCACTTCTTCTGGAAGCATCTCTTTCCTCTCTCCCTGTCACAGCTATATTTTGTTTATTCCTTCTCAGCCTCTCTTCATCTGTCTCTCTGTCTTCCCCCTCTCCATCTCTTTGCTTTCTCTTCTTCCCTCACTCCTCCTCTCCCCCCTCCCTTGTTCTCCCATCTCTCTCTCTCTCTCTCTATCGCCCCTTCCCTTTCTCCCCTGCTCTCTCTCTCTCTCTCTCTCTCTCTCTCTATCGCTCCCTCCCCTTCCTCCCCTGCCCTCTCTCTAGCTCTGTCTGTCTGTCTGTCTGTCTCTCTCTCTCTCTCTCTCTGATGTAACCTCTCTCTATGAATAGCATTCATCAGTCTACCACTGAGTGACACCCTTTACGCCAGTGTAACAGACACCCTAAGGATGCATGACAAACAAGATGGGTATCCAAGGCATGGTTACAATCCAAGACATCACCATCATCATCTACATCTAGGACAGTTCAGAGAGAGAGAGAGGGGGACCAATCCATGTCTTAACACATTGCAAAGCCTGCAGCACATGTCGTATTAGACACCACGTTATAATCTTAGTTGCACTGGACATGTTGCAAATGTTGTAGAATTTTTAAATTACAATAAAACGGATAGAGATGGAGAAAGGGGGTAAGTTACTAGCTTTGAATTTTCTTCAAAATGGAAATGAATACGAGTTTAGATAACCTACATGTACTTCTTTTCTGTACAGGAAAAAGTGTTAATTCTATTTCCTTATTATAACATATATGTTCCATACCTGTAAATGCTTGTTCTCTATATATTCAAACTCACTGGGAGTTGAATAATTTTTAGAACCAATAATGCAATTTTATAAGTACTAACAAATAATTCATGATTAATATTTTGACCTTTCATGTCAAATGGAGTAGTGAAATTCAGAAGCTTCTGGGACAAGTTCATCAGCCTTTTAGGATTGGTTCTTACATACAACGTCTTGTGCTGTAAAGTTATGTGCATACTTGAGTGGTGTAGGATGGTGTGTGGAATTTCTCAGCCCCATGCTGATGGAAAACGATGGGGTTCATGCATGTACGTGTAGAGTACACACCGCTTTATAAAGGTCACTAAACTATTATTTTAAAAGTTTATTGACCTTTACAGGTAAATATGAATTTATTCAAGTTATTTTAAAAAGCAATGTTAATATGGAAGCATCTTTCTGCTTCTTGTCCACTGTATATCTGTGATGTACATGTAGATTACATGCCTCACAGATACACAGATTCATATCAAATAAAGGTAGGCCTATGTGAAGTTCTCAGTGCATCACTAGCTAAACAATTCAGTCACAGCAATGCTACACAAATATTAACAAGTCCTCTCAGTTTCAAATGCCAATTTCTCTCTGTAAAAGGAACAAGTTTAATATCCTTTTTTTCCCTCCAATTTTCATTGACTGGTAAGTGGTAACAGAGAGTTGGGATTAATAAAAGATCTGCACAATCATTCCCAATCTTGTCTCAGCTGCTGCTGTACATTGTGTTCACTTTGGGCATGTTTCAGTTTTGTGTTATTGTTATAATTTTGTTTTGCGTATTCAGACAGTACAGATCAAAGAGAGAGAGAAAAAGAAGGTTCATGGGCTTTACCTCATTGGTTAAAAGAATGAGATCTCATGAATGCTTGTACATTAATAATATAGAATTATAATGTATGTGGTACACTCATATACTGTAGTATTGGAATTTGCTCAGTGTCAACAAAGGTTGCCTAGCAATTAACATTCTCCTTCTAAGGCATGTACAATGTACATGTACATGATGTGTGATTGTCTGTGAAATGCAAATAAAATGACAAATGAAAATACATGTTCAAAAACATGAAAGTGCCCATTTACATATAAAACAATATAATATTGTTTCAAAATCTACATGCACAGGACAGGGAAGATACAGAACTTATTTACTGTATAAATGTATGGTCTATAACTCTGAATACACACACATGGTAAAAGAAAAAGAAGAAAATATAATCTTTCATCAAATTTTCAGATTTCATGTTCAGCATTTTCTTCATACATGTAAGTCACTTGGGCAACTGTTAACATTAATACGATAAGGCATTTGAAGAAAATAAAGAAATATAAGAAGAGAGAGAGAGAAAAATAAATGCTAATTATTTTCCTAGAATAAAACTAGATGGAATTTTGACCTCGCGCAGTCGAAAATGATGCCTCCGCCATAGAGCAATTTAAACAAGTTTGGAGTTTAAATCTCCAGTGGTTCTTGAGATATCATGATAACAATCTCAATGTATGGAATTTCATAAGTTGACCTCTGTGACCCTTGACCTTTGACCTACGTGCTCCAAAATCTAATCAGATTGTCTTCCTATGGTGATACACACTATCATTAAGTTTGAAGTTTAAATCTCCAGTGGTTCTTGAGATATTATGATATGGTGATACATACTATCATTAAGTTTGAAGTGAAAATTCTCCAGTGGTTCTTGAGATATCGCGATAACGATCTCAATGTATGGAATTTAATAAGTTGACCTCTGTGACCCTTGACCTTTGACCTACGTGCTCCAAAATCTAATCAGATTGTCTTCCTATGGTGATACACACTATCATTAAGTTTGAAGTTTAAATCTCCAGTGGTTCTTGAGATATTATGATAACAATCTCAATGTATGGAATTTCATAAGTTGACCTCTGTGACCCTTGACCTTTGACCTACGTGCTCCAAAATCTAATCAGATCGTCTTCCTATGGTGATACATACTATCCTTAAGTTTGAAGTTTTTACATCTCCAGTGGTTCTTGAGATATCATGATAACAATCTCAATGTATGGAATTTCATAAGTTGACCTCTATGACCCTTGACCTTTGATCTACGTGCTCCAAAATGTAATCAGATTGTTTTCCTATAGTGATACACACTATCACTAAGTTTGGAGTTTAAATCTCCAGTGGTTCTTGAGATATCATGATAACAATCTCAATGTATGGAATTTCATAAGTTGACCTCTGTGACCCTTGACCTTTGACATACGTGCTCCAAAATCTAATCAGATCGTCTTCCTATGGTGATACATACTATCCTTAAGTTTGAAGTTTAAATCTCAAATGGTTCTTGAGATATCGCGCTAACAAACTCAATACAAGGAATTTCATAAGTTGACCTCTGTGACCTGTGACCTTTGACCTACGTACTCCAAAATCTAATCAGATCGTCTTCCTATGGTGATAAATACTATTCCCGAGTCTTAAGTTTAAATCTTAAATGGTTCTTGAGATATTGTGATAACGGTCAAACGGAACGGACGTACGGACGTACGGACGGACAACCCGAAAACATGATGCCTCCGGCACCACCTTCAGTGGCGGAGGCATAAAAATCCTTATGATAGTCTGTCTTACATGCATTCTGATACTGTTTGCTCAAACAAAACAAAAATGCTCAATCCCACAGGAAAATTAGACTCATCCTGAATCACATCTTAAGTTTTATCAGAACTGAAAAATGAAATGGATGAATTAACGGAAAGCTTAAAAGCCATAGATTACAATAATAGCAATTATATGCGATTTTAGTGTCTGTCAAAGGAGTATCAGCTCTCTGAAAACTCAAAATCTAAAGCTTTGAAGATTAGAAGTTGTCGACCTAAAAACTTGCTATCGACTTGACGACATCATCTTATGTGGAGTACGCATGTTCACAATGACTTTGCGTTAATTAAGCACGGCTCATCGCCTCAGTTATATGATAGGTGAACCCGTCTGGTCAACATGTTATGTTGTCACTGTAACTTCAGCAAGTTTGACCCCTGTTGACCCATAATTTTTTATTTTTTTTGGGGGGGGGGGGGAGAAAATGAGGTTTTAATTTGCTTTTGTGCAATAATGAAAGGGTATATACTTGCAATACCTTTATATTTGTATTCTACTTTCATTCAGTTTTCTATTAGTTGTCTCTTCATCAGATAGGGTATTTTACATTTTACCACAAAAATATATAGTACCATCTATAAATTAAAAGTGGATTGACATTACTGTACCTTTTGATGGATCATTAGATTGAAATGGTGTTGACTTACTTGTGTTAAGCTGAATATCCTGTGGCTGATAGCCTGTGCGAGGTGTGCCTGTGGGTGCGCCATAAGCTAGGTTATCTACACCACGGGCTCCATACCTCAAGTCAGGACTAGGTTCCATGTTCTCATACTGGCTGGGCATCCCTTGACCCCCACTGTACCCCGAGGCCCCAGCGTAGCCAAGCTCCACGTTGACATACTCGCTGTCATTCTCCACACTTAGCTGGCCTCGTGGCTGCCTTCGTCTTGATGCAGATGACATCGTTGGCTTTTCGCAGAGTTCTCTCTAACGTCAGGCGTTGGTCTGTGATTTGAAAGACTGTATTGTATGCGTTGTACAGTGCAGCATGGACATCACATGATGGGTCAAGAATTTGCACAATCTACTTCATCTAGAAATATAGGGAAAATGAAATAGAGAGAAATGGGAAAGACAAATTAAGGACAAATTGAGCACTGGGCTTTGCCTTTGGTCTGTATTTCAGAAAATCTTTGGTCCAGCGTTAGTCGACTGTTGGTATAGCATTGGTCAACCAACAAACGTCTGGTCATCTTTTGCTGTTGGGGTATTGTAGAATTGCTTCAAAAACTATAAACTTATCCAAACTTACAAATTATAAGCTGGATGTTTTGACATTCTTTTCTTACCTGTTCCTTGAGACTTGTACAATAGACTAAAAAGCTTTTATTAACTTACAGTGACAGTTTGTTCTTTTACTATTCTCTAAACTCACATACCTGTAGTCCCTAGGGTCTTCTTTAAAAAAAAACATACATGCATGATCGGGGACTGAGATTTCTTTTCATGACCGGAGGAGACGAAATGCGATATTTAATTGTAAATTTTGAGGGATATTATGCGAGGGCGCGTGACGTCTAAGCGAGAAAATGTTTGCAATTTTATACTGAACGCTGCACTCTTGGGCCCTCCAGATCTAGAATCTTAAAATGTGTTGCAGTCTATAGTCAGTATTTGCTATACATTTTATTTTTGCACTTTTTCAAATTTTCTTGAGGGAGGGGTCAATCCCCCCTTAAAAAAATGAGGAGGGGGGCGTGTACACTATACACAGTCAGTACAGCTACTCCTGGGTTGAGAGTGACAGATGGGCGTGTGGGTTAATATCTTGCCATATCTTGTTAATATCTTGAACATTTCTTGTTGTGATGAGGCTTGAACACAAGACTTCTCAGCTCAAGTCAAGTGTTTACACTGCTTGACCATACTTCCTATGATGCATAATTAAAGCAACCTACATGGAGTTCATCTTCAACCTTAGTTGAGGAAAAATGAAATCATCAGTAACTTTCTGTAGACCTGTATCAGACTAGTATTTTACTTCTAGAATATTCTATAAAATGGTAATTTTAATTACTCTTTAGATTTTCTATGCAATTTTACATGTAACTTTTGAATGCATTATTTTTCCATATGATTCAACAGCATCAACAACTTCAAGCAGACACAGAGATGAAAGTGTCGGGAGTATCCAAGATGAGATTCTCTCCATACCATTCATGGAAGAAGTCGAAGATGAAGGTAAGAATTGTTGTACAGTAAGTCTGTTTTAACCTTTTGGCAATTGAAGCACATCAATTGCAAACACATTCATCCAATGCTCTTAAATCAAACAGATCTGACAGTTTCCTCGTCCAATAGTCAAAGTAACAATATCATTTAAATAAGGGATTTAAAACGGCCTGGAAATGTATACCCACACACGACTTGTATATCCAGACCGGTTGTGTATCCAGACAGCTAAATACTAAATTAGCTAATTAGTTTTAATGTACACATGTTTGCATCTAATAAAAGTAATAATTCCATGGCTGTCTTGCAAAATTAAGATATGTATTGTTAACAATATTTTAAGTGTAAAATAGATCTAGGACAGGTCTACTCATGAGTCATTAGTAGTTAAATTCATATTTTTCATGAAACACAGTACTTTATTTAGAGTGCAAAAGAGGTGGCTTTAGAAGTTTAGCCTTTACTAGAAATTAGAATGGATTACGTTTAGACTCAATGGAACTGGTTGAATGGTTCAGTCTTCAGACAGTGTCTGGACTCTCTCGAGTCCTGAACAGTCACAAGTTCACAACCGCCACCATCATGATCAATATAAATAGTGAGATAGTCTCAACTAGATCTGCAATATCTCCAAGGCCAAGGGCGAACGCTTTTGCAATTACAGATTTTTACAACGGACCAAGCAAAAGTAGACCTATAATCTACATGAAGCCGAAGCTGGCAGCCGTGAGCAACACACATCTTCATAGGACAGTTTACGGCAATTGATCGTCGCCGAGGCCCCCGAGAGTGATGGGGTAGGCTTCCCATGATTTCCGATATGGCTTGCAAGCCCAGTGGTACGTACGTGTGACTCAGTCTCAGTTGTCGCACGGGCACGGCCGCGAAGTCTAGGCAGCTACGCTAAGCTTTACTCATCATTACTCACGCAATTTCATTTATTAATTAACACAGAATAACGCACTATTAATTTGCAAAGCAATACCTTTGTTCTTACAGCGTAGTCGGGATCATGATGATAGTAGGAAACATGTTTTAGATAGGGAAGACAACACCTTTAGTAAAGTTTCTTGGCACTTTTCGTTTAGATCTAGGCGAGTACTCAGGCCCACTGTCGAAAGCTCTGATTCGATGACTTCCGGATAACTTTCGTCCATTGAGGGCGTACGTAACATAACAATGCAAAATAGGCTGTCCGAGGTCAAATGTAAACAGAACATCAGTGCAACAAAAGGGTGACGCCCAAGTATGAGAATTTTACCAAATGACTACTGGTTCGGCAACGAGTTCTTCAATTTTGACTATGATTATGCATTGTTGCATGTCTGTGTGTTTGGCGGTTGGTGTGTGTGTCATGGGAGGGGGAGGGGGGGGGGGGGGGGGGGGGGGGAGCTTAATTGCGTCGGGGGCTTACGTATGGTTGCCGTGTTACAGTAGTTCCTTGAGTGGTTAACGGTTCACTAATGTCTTGCTTATCAATTAAGTTAACGGTTATTATTATCTTGACAGTCATCGGAGAAATACTGTATTGTATAGAGACCCGGTCAATCTTCTATTATCTTTTTTTTTTTTTTTGTACAATCTTCTATTATCTTAATATCTTTATCTAGATCCTTGTTTGTAATTTGGTGCAAAGTTCGCCTCTTAGTTGCAAACGAGAGGTAGAGTGAGGCCGGAGCTGTAACCCCTTCCCTAGCAACAGATATCAATACTTGGAGAACCATACTGTCATAACCCCGGTTATAACCTCATATTCTGGCAGCGAGATGAAGGGTCCATTGTTGTTGTTTTTTTAATAAATATATTATGGACAACAAATGGCTGTATCAGCAGTGCAAAAAAAAAGAGATAGTCTTGCTTGCTCCGATCAAATCTACCTCCATCTCCTTCCTCCCCCCCCCCCTCCTTCCTCCTCTCCCCTCCTCCTTCCTCCCCCTCCCCCTCCTTCCTCCTCTCCCCCTCCTCCTTCCTCCCCCTCCCCTTCCTCCTTCCTCCCCTCCCCCTCCTCCTTCCTCCTCCCCTCCTCCTTCCTCCCCCTCCTCCTTCCTACCCTCCTCCTTCCTCCCCCTCCCCCTCCTTCCTCCTCTCCCCCTCCTCCTTCCTCCCCCTCCCCCTCCTTCCTCCTCTCCCCCTCCTCCTTCCTCCCCTCCTTCCTCCCCCTCCTCCTTCCTCCTCCTTCCTCCCCTCCTCCTTCCCCCTCCTCCTTCCTACTCTCCCCTCCTCCTTCCTCCTCCTTCCTCCCCCTCCTCCTTCATCCTCCTTCCTCCCCTCCTCCTTCCTCCCCCTCCCCCTCCTTCCTCCTCTCCCCCTCCTCCTTCCTCCCCCTCCCCCTCCTTCCTCCTCTCCCCCTCCTCCTTCCCCCTCCTTCCTCCCCTCCTCCTTCCTCCCCCTCCTCCTTCCTCCTCCCCTCCTCCTTCCTCCCCTCCTCCTTCCTCCCCCTCCTCCTTCCTCCCCCCTCCCCCTCCTTCCTCCTCTCCCCCTCCTCCTTCCTCCCCCTCCTCCTTCCTCCCCTCCCCCTCCTCCTTCCTCCTCCTTCCTCCCCTCCTCCTTCCTCCCCCTCCTCCTTCCTCCTCCCCTCCTCCTTCCTCCTCCCCTCCTCCTTCCTCCCCCTCCTCCTTCCTCCCCCTCCCCCTCCTTCCTCCTCTCCCCCTCCTCCTTCCTCCCCCTCCCCCTCCTTCCTCCTCTCCCCCTCCTCCTTCCTCCCCTCCTTCCTCCCCCTCCTCCTTCCTCCCCCTCCTCCTTCCTCCCCTCTTCCTCCCCCTCCTCCTTCCTCCCCCTCCTCCTTCTTCCTTTTCTTATTATCTCGTATAGTTCTATACCCCTCCTTCTTTTATACTTGATGGAATTTCAAATGAATGGTGGTTATTTTACCTGACTGCTAAGAAAGCATAAATGCTTGTAAGTAAGCAACCAGAAGGCTGACGGCTTTAGGTCCTCTCCGAGAGACCTGGTAATGAGGATTAATGCCTTACCAAAGGGCACTAGCGCATCGCCTTGGTTTCGAACCCGGTTCACCGGATTACGAGACCACTAATCTACCGACGGAGCTATCGCGCCTACTTTTTCTTTTTCTTCTTCTAATTATTCTTCTTCCACAGGTCTACTCGGCCTTTATCAGGGGAAGTCCACCGTGATATGAAGTTGGTTTAATGGAAGCAGAATAATGAGAGAAACAGTCATGTCAAAGAAATTGTGTGCAATAACTGATTCAAAATAATGGCAACTATGTGACGTATCTTGCATGCGAGCTCCCCTCCCATTCGCCCTATACTAAAAAATAAATAAATTTAAAGTTTTCCCCAACAATCCTAAATATAATTATTGCAAATACGTTTTTTTTATAAAAAAAAACTTTTGTGAAATAAACTTCCATTCCGTCATCAATGAGTTAAACAAATACAAAGCAAATCATCGTGTACAGTACGTCACAGTGTTTCACTGATGAACTCAAAGATTCATAACTTTCCTATTTTGAATTGGATTTTGCTCGAACTTTCACTTTCACAAACCAAATTTTAATATCAGGGGGAACTTCTCCTTTAATGTTTATATCCAGTAATAAATTAGACCTAATGATTTATAAATTATAATCGCAAAATTTTTATTGACGAAATCAAGACATGCTAAAAGGGATACAAAAATCGGATCCATCTCTTTACTTCATTCATTGTTTTAGATGAGAAGATTTCACATGCATGCGTTATCTACATGACAATAATGTTATTTTTCACATAAAATATTTAACTAAGTGAACCAAGCAATACCAGGTAGATGTAGTACTGTATAATTAGCAGCAATCTTCGCGCATAAAATGTAACATTTTTTATACCCATCTTCCTTTCTTTCTTCCTTATTTTCTTCCTTTCTGTCTTCCTTTCTTTCTTCCTTTCTTTTTTCCTTTCTTTCTTTCTCATTGTATATCCAGGCGCGGATCCAGGATTTCTTAGGGGGGGGGGGGGGCCCAAATTTGAAATTTTGCGAGCCAAATATTGGTACGTAATGGTGACCAACAGTGACGTAATGCGGGGGGGGGGGTCGGTGCAGGGAGGGGCGATTTTCCCCCTCCCTCCTCCGCGAAACGCGGAAGCTTTGACGTTTCTTTAAATTATTAGAGAAAAAAGACGATTCGTTGTACTGTTTACGAAAATAATTCTCGTCTGAATTTAGTTTTCCCCCTCCCGCGCGAAGCGCGGAAAATTTTACGATTTATTAAATTATTAGAGAAAGAAGACGATTCGTTGTCGAGTTCTCGACTCTTTATCCTCGTCTGAATTTAGGTTCCCCCCTCCCGTGCGAAGCGCGGAAGCTTTTACGATTTATTAAATTATTAGAGAAAGAAGACGATTCGTTGTCGAGTTCTCGACTCTTTATCCTCGTCTGAATTTAGGTTCCCCCCTCCCGTGCGAAGCGCGGAAGCTTTTACGATTTATTAAATTATTAGAGAAAGGAGACGATTCGTTGTCGAGTTCTCGACTCTTAATCCTCGTCTGAATTTAGGTTCCCCCCTCCCGTGCGAAGCGCGGAAGCTTTTAAATTTCCTTAAATCATTAGAGAAAGAAGACGATTCGTTGTACCGTTTTCGAAAATAATCCTCGTCTGAATTTAGATTCTCCCCCAACCCCCTCCTCCCGCGCGAAGCGCGGACGCTTTTACGTTTCATTAAATCATTAGAGAAAATAGACGATTCGTTGTACCGTTCTCGAAAATAATCCTCATCGGAATTTAGTTCCCCCTCCATCCCGCGCGAAGCGCGGAAGCTTTTACCTTTCATTAAATCATTAAAGATTCGTATTACCGTTCTCGCCTCTGAATCCTCGTCTGAATTCAGGTTCCCCCCTCCCGCGCGAAGCGCGGAAGCTTTGACGTTTCATAAGATTATGAGAGAAAGAAGACGATTCGTTGTACCGTTCTCGATTCTTAATCCTTGTCTGAATTCAGTCCCCCCCCCTCCCCTCCTGCGCGAAGCTTTGACGTTTCATTATATTATTAGAGAAAGAAGACGATGCGTTGTATCGTTCTCTATACTCTTAATCCTTGTCTGAATCAGGGGCCGTCTTAGGGCCCCTGGGGGGGGGGTCGAGGCGGCGGAGCCGGCCCCGGAAGCTCAGGGGTTTTACGCGTTTAATAAAGGTCAGATGAGCATTTTTTTGTATACCTTATTATTTTGTGAGACTGGCACGTCACTATTTGGCGTGGGGTCCAGGGGGCGGAGCCCCAAAATATCAGGGGTTTTAGGCATTAAATTACCGTCAGATGAGCATCTAAGGGCCCGCCGTAGGGCCCTAGGTGAAATCCAGGGGGCAGAGCCCCTGGAAGCTTAGGGGTTTTAGGCATTAATCACGGTCAGATGAGCATATTTTGATGCCTCATTATTTTTCAACACTGGCAGTTAACTATTCTTTCTTTCTTGCTCTCATTCTATTTTATTTCTCTTTAATATACTTTTTCAAAAAAGTAGGGGGGGGGGGGGCTCGGGGCTCCCGATCCCCGCCGTACCTCGGGCCCTGACAAGTAGGAATCAACTAAAAAGTGAGGAAAAATCTCGGAAATTATGTCATTTCAGCATTATTTGTAATCCACCGTTGTGGAATTAGAAATAAACCACGTTTGAATTTGATTTCCCCCAAGCCCCCCTATCAGTACGCCAGTATCTCCTCTTTTCCTTTTTTCTTTCCCTTTCCTTCCTTCTCTCTTATTTTTTTGATTGGGGGGGGGGGGGGTCAACAGCCTGGGAGGCAAGGCCCTTTCGCCTTCCCCAATCTCCTTCTTCCCCCTTTTCTTTTCTTCTTCCTCTTCTTTCTTTCCCTTTCTCTCTTCTTTCTCTTTCCCTTCTTTTCCTTTCTTCTCTCTTTTTTTTTTTTTTTTTTGCGGGGGGGGGGGGGGGCCAAGGCCCGCTCGGCCCCCCCCCCCTGGATCCGCGCCTGTGTATATCCACCGACAAAAATGAGCCTATCATTATCATTATGATTTTAAAATATTATTTTAATGGTATTAAATATTGACTGAACATGTATAATACACATGTCTGTCTCTACTTTGATTTATGCTAGAGGACAAATCGATACCACCTGTTTCATACGGACATAATGGCAGACGCAATCCCACAAAGTAGCTTTCTTTTATTGATGTGCATTGAGATAAATCTTGTCGCCGTTTTGTGCGCTGTACACCACTCCATACCACCATCCGCATTAGTTTGGTACACAGCAATGCGTCGATACATTATTCATTAGCCAATTACGAGCACCTCTCTCGTGGGGGGACGTCGCAAATAAAACTGAAGGACAACTTCATTTCGTTTCACTGGAATATCATGATAGTTTTGTAATTCAAACTGGTGTTGACATCATGGATGACTACGATGATATACTCGACGATGAGATGTTGTACGAGCACGCCGGCCAGGGCGGTCAACAGGGGAGGACCAACGCCGGTCTGGACCTAGGTACGATCTAATTATCTTTCCCATCTCCCTGCCTTATCAATCATCCTATATGTTTGAATCGAAGTGTAAAGTAATATATATGTATCGTTTTGTATGTAAGGTAATCAAATAGATGGAAATTTTGTGCGATATATTTTAAATCATCACCTAGTTGAGATGATACAGACGGACGCAGTATTTTTGTTTTTGTTTTGTGGTCCCTATTTTGGCCGCCAAACTTTAAACAAATCAATTATCATGTCTTCAACGATATTAAGGGCCTTAATATCGTTGAAAACATGAAAATTGATTTGTTTAAAGTTTTTTTCATCTATCTATCTATCTAGTATCACTACATATACGATGTACTTCATTCTTACTTTAAACACTTTCAAGTCCTCACTTATAAAACTCTTCTGTTTAAAACTGCATTTGATTAATTCAATGTTATTCATTCCTTGTATTACCACTTTGGATCAGTATATCACCCATGTTTATTTCCATATATTATTATCAGTTTTTTGTTTCCGGGTTCCGATGTATTCTCTGTTCTACTCTTTATTGTATTCTCCGTGTGAGCAGCAAACTCTCCCAGCGCGTTGAGCACCTTATCTACGGGATCATTGGCGCTTTTAAAATAATAATCATTATTATTATTATTATCGTTATCATTATTATTATTATTATCGTTATTATTATTATCCTTATCCTTATCATTATCATTATCCTTATCCTTATAAACATCATTATTATTTTTATTATTATTGTTATTATTGTTATTATTAATATTGCTATTGTTAATGGTATTTGACTATGGAGCTAACTGAAAAACTATTATATTAACAGAATTTTAACAATAATTTTGGGCGCACTATTTATATTCATATCTCCAAAAGAGGTCGATATAACATGCATTAATGATGATTAATATTCGTGGAGAACAGTATAAGCTATTTGTTAAAGTAGTGTGTACGTGAGAAGCCATCATAAAAGTGCATGCTACACATTTTATAGGGCCTTTCATATTGATTTTAAAAGAGGAATAAGTCCTCATTAGAGATGCATTTCTGTTTCATTCTGATTTATGATTTGACGTTCTCTGAGATCATCAGCTGAAATGGCGATTCATTTACCATTTATCAGTACGAGTTTTACATAATATCGTAATTCATGAATCGGTGATAAAAGTAGAAATGATCTTGTTTTGATAACTCTGGCAAATGTCTAATTTATGTGGGCTTCACAAAGCGACATTTTTGTCTATTTTTGATACTATAATTATCACAAAATTAATGAGCGTATTCTATTTAAAGAAAATGACAACGCTATACGATGCAGATCATTCTGTTAATCAGATTAGTACTACGTATTTTGTTGTAAACAAAATTATGTGAAAAAAGTTATGTATAAATAATTGCTCTGTAATAATGAAGAATAGTAAAATAATCAGTGATGAATTCAGAAGAGGGAAATATGAGAACTTGTTGTTATTGCTCATGACTAATACCCGTCACTGAAAATGCCTACCTATTGTTGGAGTCAATAAAACAAATACTAACATGTAATATTGATGACTGGCCTTGAGGGAGATACCACATAATATTTCCCAAACTAGACTCATATTGCCCGAGTCAAAGACGAGGGCAATATGGGTTTGTGAGGGCAATATAAGTTGAAGAAATTATATTTTTAAATATTTTGTTATTGTATACTCTCTCCTTTTCGCTTTCCTGCTGGAGTCAGGTCAGTTTATGAGTGAAAATCGATTGATTGTCGAGTAGTCTCTAAAAAGAAGAAGTGAATTTTCACTCTGAAAATCACTACAATATGTTCACTCTCCAGAGGAAACACGTCAGTGATCATCCGACTTTTTTTTTTAACTTGAGAGAGTATTCAGGCCTATACATTTATGCGCCATTGTTTTAATGTTACTGGACACTCTATGGATCAGCATAACGGTCAATATGAGTCTGCTTGTATGACCTCCTTTGAATGCATATTTTGACTGTAATTGCGATTTCAATCGCGACAATATTATTATCTACAGCCATGACAACGTTACGTAATACTTTGATAAATACCGTACAGCCATAAGAAGCTGTCGGCTATTCCGGGCAAAATCTCCAGGCCATAAATATTAATCAATACAATACATTATTATATCTATAATCCATAAATAACTATTTTAAAGTTAATGGCTATTTAGCCATTAACTTTAAAATAGTTATTTATGGATTATATTCTATTTTATTTTGTTGTCCCTTATACATAATAACGTAATTTTATAATTTATTTAAACAACCTGTCTCGCTTGCTCATAAAAATAATGTAGCCAATAGCATGTAGAAATTAACTGTTCATAAATATAAGCCTGAAATTACCTCACTGTGAACAAAATGTGGGGTGCATAATAATTATACTCGGGCCATCCCACGACATGTACAGACGCAATGGAAGTATTTTTGTTTACTGGGCCTCCACATCGAGGGGGGGGGGGGGGGGGGGGGGCTGCATGTACGCCGGCTTCATCTTAAGTTGGACACACCTCTGTGTGTCCACTCAATAATGAGCATCACAAGTGAGGGAGTCGTGGAAATCTGTGTTAATTTCACAGAGGGGTTTAGCTGAGAAATTAATTTAGAAAATATGATTGAACATAGCATTTCATCCCGAGGCGTATAATGATAGACCTATCATGATCACCAGTCGCTCTAATCACCCTGTGTACGAAATTTACTCATGTTGGTTTATTCGATCATGTTGAAACTCCTGATGAATTATGAAAATAAAAATAACCACCAACATGACCAATGTATGTTTCAGCTCCACGTTGCGCAGGAGCGGTACTTCTTATCATTTCAAATTACGAGTTGGACAAGACATCAACATAGGCCTACACCCGCACATCCCCCCCCCCCCCCGTGACAAGATTTTGTCTTATAAATGTTATAGGAAAATAAAAGATAGTATTCCAGTAAATTCCCTTTCATAATAGTTGCGAACCGAAGGAGAGCAGCAATTAAATGACATAGATATTGCATTAATGTTTCGGCTATTTTCGAAATAATTCATTGGGGAAGGGGGTGACTTGCAATGATTATTTCCATTGAAGATATCCTCTGAGATTAGCGACCCCATCACAGTTGGTATACACTGTATTTCGCAATAGGGTATGTTTACTATACAGACCCTATTGCGAAATTTGCATTATTTATCACTTGCTACAAACAATGAAATTAATCTTAGAGTCTTCTATAATCTATTATCTATAAGGCTTCCAATTGGTGCAATAAATCAGTGTATTTAATATCTTTAGTGCAGTACCCTGGTACCTGGATGAAAGATCAATATTGTTTTCGTATTTCTCTGTCATCTGGGAACTTCAACTGTCGATACAATTTACATTTACCTAGGTAAGCCAAATGTAGTTATTTTGCTATAGTCAGCCTGATATAGATAATAATAATAATACTGTATGGCTTTGTATTCGTGTTATACAAGAAGATATCGCATTCGCTATGACAATATTGGACCCAATATTGTCATAGTGAGAGCAATGTATTCTTGTATCACACCCAAAGCCATCCAATATTATTTAAGTATTGCCATGATCGAGGCAATGTGAAATGATTGTTGGTTATGCGACAACAGATACATTTCTCTTCAGACTAGACCAATGAATTGCGTTTTGGCCCCAGGCAGGTTTTTCTATTGAATACGTTGTCACTAGCAACATTAAAACGAATATTTGACAATGCAAAATGTTTGCGTGAAAATCTCATCTCAACAAAGACCATGACTATAGCGTGGCGGTAAGGAAATATTCCGCATGGGTGCTTTTGCACAGCTACCTGAAGGGATGAACCCACAGAGATATGCGAGGAAGCAAATGGAAAAGATGCAGAATCCCCCCCCCCCTCCCCCTTTCCCTCTAACTTTGAAATGCTAATATTCAGGCAACTTCCGCCTCACAATAATTAGGGCAACTGCATATAACCTCACATTCAGACATTGACATGGTCTTCTTGTTGCGATTAGTTAAGTATTTTATTTATTATCTTGTATAATTATTTTGGGAAATTGTAAATGAACAAATGTAAAGTATTATCCGAATAAATATATTTAACTGATTCCCTTCCCGAAGATAGTGTCAACAGGTTTTCTAGATGAAGCCGCCCCGCCCTCCCTCCCCCAATTAAAGGTCCGATGAAAATAGGACTGCAAAGATATTACATCGATCTGGGGAGGATTCCGCCACCGAAATCATGTTATAGGGAATTCACTATTATTAAGTGATGACTTAAGATATCAATTAAGCACCTCCTTTAATGTATTATGACTGTGATGAAAGAAAAAATGATAATTTCCTTTTTTTTTAGTGATGTCTAATGATAAAGGCTTGATTCTTAAACTTGCCTGCATTTGGAGTGCAAGGATAACATTAATCATACATTTCTGCTCGGTGAAAGTTTTGATTTGTATGATTGTGAGTACAACTTATATAATGCCATAATCATTTTCATTTTGGCAGATGATGGTATTGGTATCACCAAGTCGATATCTTTAATCCTTCTCTGTTTGTTTATGCTTTTATGAAGTAGACATACTCCTCATGCTGAGACACATCTCGTTACCAAAGAAGGATAATTATGAGCGTTATCCGCTTGACGAATCCCTTGTCATACCCGGGCAACTGTAACTTGAATAAGTAATAATAAAAGCATTGATTTTGTAATAATGATTATGTCTGGAATATGAATGAATTCACATCGACCATCGAGGATTTTAGACAGTGCAATATGTTTTTAAAATATTTGTTATCAACAAATGCTAACATTCTTCGCGAATTTTCAACAGTTATTATTCACAATATTTCTTGATTCATTATGAAATTGAATTCCAATATTTTCAATATTTTCAACCAATGACACAAAATCAACCCTTCGGCATGCCAAATAATATAGTGATGGTTTCAATAGCATATTTTTAGAGTGTTTCAGTTAAGATTTTCATTGCTTATTAATCAAACTTAACTATAGTTGCCATTATTATTGTCATTTGATCACTTTTATTTGAATTTCATTGCTTGGACTGTTATAATAATTCTTGTATATGCTTTTATCATGTATATACATTGTAAACTGTGGTAACTATTGCAATTCAGTCCTGGACTTCGAGAATGGAAAATCCTTCGATGAATCAATCAAAAGAAACCGGGTGTACTGTCTTGTCCTAGGATGTAGTGTTGTGTGTCGGATCGTTAATTGTTATGATTTTGAGAATTTTAGCATATTTTTTCTTGCCACTTACTAAGGAAAGCTATTATGTTTATGGGGTTTAATGTTTCTATATAGCAAAAGGAAATTATAAATTTCTTTTTCAGTATGAAATATAAAGAAAGATTTTAACGTTTAACTTTACTTGATTGTTTCAAGAGTAAAGAATACTTGTTCTTATCCAATATCAAATTATTATCAAATATTTAAATCATTTTTGTGGTCCTTTCATCGTCCGCAATGCTGCAGAAAATCAAGCATCGTTTAGTCTAAAATGCACCGAAAATATTAACTGGTATGCATAATAATTATTTTGCTAGGGGTTGATTTCTGGACATAATTTGCAAAACATTGATTCTCTATTGTCTATATCATGTTCTATAACGAGTGAGCGATGCGAGCAGGCAAAATATATAAACACTCGACAATAAAATTTGCTATTTATTTCGTCATCAAAATCGACAAAATAATTATGATACTGCATTCATAAACCTACTCACTGTCCCAGTAGCGGTTGCCCGAATTGGTCATTCCAAGTTGAAAAAAAAAAGATTAAATGATTGATAAGCAAGAGAAAGGAAATAAAGTGTGAAAAGATCAAAACAAAATATGTAGGTCACAAGCTGAGGAATCAAAAGGGAACAGTATGTTTCTATCTTTCTCTCTGCATATCTATCTAAATGAAATAGTATAATATATATACATTTTTAATCAATGTCAGTCAGTTCTTCAAAGCAAAATAAACTCTAAACGCACAAAGAGATGCGTATATAATTATACTTTTCTTTTCAAGATGTATTTTTCAGGTTATAAACACATGGCAGTAATATTTTGCGGAAAACGACTTTCCTTTGTTTTTCATAAAAGTAATGTGATGTATACGAGGCTTGTTTTTGATTGGATGAAAATTGAATTGAGACAAGGTCAAGATGTGAAATAATGGAGGTGGTATAAGCACTTGCTATCGAGACATGGTTCATTGCATGCTTGATTGCACAGACGGCTGTGTTTGTATCGTGTCCACAGCAAGGTATAAGACTACCGTTTTGCATGACAAAGAGGGAAGACCCGTGTGTATACAGTGTACCCAAGACACTAACAAAAACAACCCTTTATTCCTTGCTAAGCAAACTGAATGGACAATTTAAGACCATTCTATTGTCTGAGTATTACGTCATAATAGAGAAGATGAAGGATGGTGGTGACTGTCAGATCCTGTGAGTAGTCCAGGGGCGTCGCGGTGGGGGGGGGGGGGGGGGGGCAAGGGTAGGTGACCCCCTTACAAAATTTTCTGTCGGCAGATTTGATATTTTTCGATCCTGTGACGTGTTTGTCTTTCTAATGACTATAATGGATAAGTTTCACTCTATTAGCAATTCAGCATGAAAATCTGATGACTTTTTGTATCTCTTGTCGACACATTTAGTTTGCACCCCTCCCCTAATTCAGAAACGTCTGGCCGCACTCCTGACTTTATGCTTTGTCGTCTGTGTAGGAACTTGAAGACGAAACTTTATTGGATTCGTATCACCGTGGATTCAAGATCAAATTTGTTAAGGTTGCCTTTTAATTCTAATCGATGAACTTTCCTGTGCCTCGTAATTTGTAATACAAATGCAAACAAAAAATTGATTTCACTACCCGAATTGGGCCCCCTCTTTGGCCCCCTCCCCTGCCGCCGGCTGGATCCGCCCCAGCCCTCTCGTCGATGACATCAATGCAACTAAAACTTATCGATTAGTTCTTCTTCCACGCCTGGTTGCTCTGACAAGAAACAAAAAATGGCGTCGCCTTGTGAGAGGGAATAGGATTTCACTGTCACTGATCTTCATCTCGTAAATCAGTCTTATTGGTCGCATCACATCATACATGATAGTTAAACTTGAGCCTAAAGTGAAGGATAGTCTAGAACTCTAGATGCTAGGACAATAATTCAGAGGTAACACTTGATGTGATTTGAGACGGTGATTTTGCTGTGAATTAATGTCTCCGCATCATTCTGGAAGTATATTACAAGGAGGTGGAATGTTTTAATGAATAAGTTAGCCCCTCTCAACGTGGAGTTGGAAAGACACATCGCTCCTCAACCAGTGACAACAAACGCTCCCGGAATAGAACATTATCTACCTCCAGCAAGACTGATGAAACTTGGTAGGTTTCGCAAAAAATAAACAAAATTGAATCACTTTATTTATGACGTCCCGTCATACGAAAAGGGAAAACAGTTATTTATTTTGTGAATCTTGCGTCGATGAAGATTCTATTCCAATAGCAACGTCAACGGACTTTTCCTTTCTTTTTTGTTTTTTGAAAGGATTATGAGATTAATTTGTCACCCTGTCCTGCTTCGCATAATTTTAGTTCATAAAAATGAAAGATTGTGTTTATTGTTGTTATTCTTGTCCTATATCTTTAGGGTGGTAATCATGCAGACACATCGTCGGTTGTTATAAGATAGATCTTATGAAGTGCATTTTGGTCTAAGGTATTTTCAAGAATATAAACTAATTGATAAATTTAAATACGTACATGATTTTGCTAATGACAGTAATGGTCTTCGATATATCAAATCTATAATCTGTAAATACGGCAACAGATAGTATGACAGTAATCCATTTTGGTCGTTGAATCGAAGTGTCGATCAATTTTATCATCGTCCTTGCATGATCATTAAACAATCACCAATACATTAGCACGGTCATGCTTTCTGAATGATGAAACTAACAAACCGTGCAGCCTTATATTATAGGGCTTTAGATATGCATATTATAATTCAACCACCCCCCCCCCCCCCTCCAAAAGAAAAAAAAAGGGGAAGTAGGTCTATAGACTAGTCGGGAGTTTGGGGCGGGATGTAAAAATAATAATAATAATAATAATAATAATAATCAGTCAATCAAAAATTTTGATTTATTAATATTATTGAAAGCCCGGCGAATTCCAGGATCATCCTGGGGAGGATAATGACTTGCCATATGTAACCAGCCGTGTCGAAACTTTGAATTATATTTCATTTAGGGCCTATTCAGTTTCTGAGTCGAATGGGATATCTGGAAGTTGTTGCCCTATGTAGGCCTTTACCCATGCTATCCCGACTACCTCGACAATATGATAAGTTCCTTTAGTATTGAACCTTAAACCTTCTAATTTTCGGCGGTTTTTTAAATTTTGTATTGGTGTGTATTGTGTTCTTAGTTGTTGTTTTTTTGTGGGGGGGGGGGGGTCTTATTTTGATGGTATGTACGACCGGTAACATTTTGTGGGGGTTTAATACAAATTAGAATCAGGTACTGAAAATAAAAACAAGCAACCGTACATGATAGGCTTAGGCCTATATCATTTTGTAATCGGACCGAGACAGACTCTACTATAGTAATGACGCGCATCCATATAAAATCGCATTACTGTTATTGTTCATAATAAGGGACTAAGTTGATAAGTGCATTTCTTTGCTTCGTTACTTTCTAAAATTGCAGTAAGTTTGATTGCATGGAAGTGTCTGTAATATGAGGGGGTCCTTGAGCTATAGGAGAGAGAGCATGCCAAGTAGGCCCATTGGCAGTGCTATTTACACATTTTGCTGAATTTATGAATTAATTTAGGCGGAATTTAGGTCATAATTGCAAAGATTCCCTTGGGAAATGAGAGGTTGGCTAAAATTTTATGAATGGGATATTATTAGCCCGACGTTTAGGCCTTAACAAGAAAAAGCATGTTGTATTAATTGCATTTTGAAATCAACGGTCGGCTTGTTAATTATTTTTTTTGTTTAGCCTTTTTTTTTTAGAGAAGAAAATTATTAAAGCATTGAAAACTGAAAAATATCTTCCCAAAGAGGGAGGAAAAAAAAAAGAAGAAACATAGTTTCATAGAAAAAGAAGATTTCCGACCGACCGAACCATGTTTTGGCACCTAAAGGACAATACAACAAGTTATTTTTTAGGCCTTATACTTTATCGATGTTTTGTGGGACACTAACAATTTACAGGTCGCTATTACCACAGGTACCGTACAGGCACCATGCCAGGTATAAGGTACGGTACACACGCAACTTTAAAGAACTAGGATCGCGGAATACTATACTGTCGAATGTGTACAGCGGAGCGGAAGTTGTGAACTTTAGAAAGTTCGATTAAAACAATTCATTTTCCATTTCTCCTTACAGACGATCAAGAATTGGACGAAGTATCACCAAGTACAAATGATATATATGGGTCTGGGTCTGCCAAACAGGCGTCAAAGACTCCTGCAACCGTCTCCAATGTTGAGGTAGAAGAAGAGTTACAAAACTTAGAAGGCAACAATCTTCCAGTAGCGGCAGCCACCATGTCGAACGCAAACGGACGCCCTGTGTCCCGGGCGCGACCGGTGTCGAGAATCAGCTTACACCACGGGCACATTGACGCGGCAGTGGAATATGAAATGAATAAATACAAGGACGATTATTCAGAAGACGCAATGGAAAAGAGGGCTAAAGTCATCAAATCCGTCCCTGCTACCCTTGACAGAAGGCGAA
Organism: Strongylocentrotus purpuratus; assembly: GCF_000002235.5. Taxonomy (NCBI): domain Eukaryota; kingdom Metazoa; phylum Echinodermata; class Echinoidea; order Camarodonta; family Strongylocentrotidae; genus Strongylocentrotus; species Strongylocentrotus purpuratus. The sequence continues at coordinate 5,075,495 of NW_022145599.1, read as the reverse complement.
GTATAAGGTGAGTTTTTAGGAGAAAAGTGAGGTATGACATGACAGATCAGTAAGATCATTTTAAACTTGGTACAAAAAATACAAATTTAGTCTAGATCTAGATCTAGTTTACAAATATTATTAAGAAGTTATTAATGAATTAATAAAGTTAATGAAGTTGCCTAAAAATATTCACAGAGTCATGGATTATCATCTAACTATGTACATGTAGTTAGATGGTCACCTAGTAATGGTTACCAGTGCGCAGTACAGCTCCATTTCTTAAGCTTGGAGCACTGCATGGTTAACCGTGAAACCATGGTACAATCTGTTGTTTGAATTTGAAATCAGGTTTAAATACCAAAATCTTACATATTTTCAAATCAAGCAAAACTGAAGCAAGAGTCATAGATATTAGCAAAAAAATAAATATAAACTTACGGTAAGTTAAAAGCAAACTAATAATAAACTTTAGATATCTAGCCTATACCTGTTTAAAGTTGGATGAAACTTGTTGCCAAAACTGCAGAACTTCAAGTTGTTTGTTTGTGCGTTTAGTGGTTACAATGAAAACAAAAGTTAGTCTACATGTACATGTACATGTAATAACTTGTATTACTACTATTTATTTATAACCCACATACAAATTACATGTACATTGTAGGTCCTGAGAGTATACTAAGACCATGTATTGTAAAATCTTACATGCATAGATCTATATACAACTTGAAATATATTCTTTAAAAAAAAGCATAACAAAAGTAAATCATATTTTGTTTAAATCTTACGTTTGAGAGTGTAAGTTGAAATGAACCTACGGTATGAAACCTAATGGTCCATATCAAAGAAATTTGTACCTGTTAATTATGCTTACAAGGATACAGAATGAAACAGTGGTACAGGTACTGTTATTAGATAGGTCAAGGTTCAAAGTTCAAACCAAGTCCACCAAAATACTACAGACAGTTGGATGTCCCTTGCTTGCTTTCCTTGTACAGTGGGGTAATAATAATTTATGTATCAACTTTCTTCCCTAAATATAACAAGTTGCATTTTAAAAAAAGTAACTGAAATAGTTATTCCCAATTCCCAAATACGCAATATTGATCAGTTAAAAAATGATAATCAAGTTAATTGTGCTTAATTATTTGAGTTGCATTTAAACACAGCATTTGATGCAAGAGCTCCTTTTGTAGACCACCTGTTGATTTAAAATCTCTCAGATTGATTTATGAAAATTGAAAAAGATACAAAGCTTTGTTTGTTGTGTTCACTGTTTGTGCCTGCAAGAGAGTGGAGTTTGATTGTTGTACATAACAAGCAACAGCAGGACTTGAAAGAAAGTTCAATTTTATAATACTTTTGGAACTTGTATAAATTAGGTGTACAGTACTCATAGTTGCTACATGTACAGTACCTTACAGTTTTCCTTGAGTGCCGGCCTGTGATTTCGTGAAGGAAAATGATTCTTTCAAATGAAAAACATAAATGAGATAAAAGGATACTCTTTACAATGACTGGTATCATTAACAATAATTAATGTAATTCCATGCATTCAATAAAACAAAGTGAATGCTTCTTACCCTTCACCAAGTCCAGAGTGATGTTGAGTTGACAGTAGATGAAGGAATAGTGTGACAAACAAAATGAAGTCTCTCTGGAGACAAAAGCAAACACCATGAACTCCACATCCAACCAATCTGAATTTTGATTGATGTTCTCCTGTCGTTAAAACTATTTTGTTCTCTGAAATCAGTACTTAATTTTATTATTATTCGAGGAAGGAACAAGGTTCAACATGTACATCCTGAGGTAGATATGATATCAGTTATCAAGCCGTTGCGCAACCAGCTGAGTACTTCTATTTGGAGCCTCAGTCAGTGTGTACCGGTAGTGGTGTCTTGGAATATAAAAGTTGAAACTGTCTTTTCTAGCAAAGTAATTTCATTAGATACACAAAATATTTCCATGGAGGTAGAAACTCAAAGGTGAGTGGAGTTTGCAGTATTTACATGTATGACTGAAGGGACTAACGGGAAAGCCTAAAAATATGCTTACCGGTATCCATATTTAATGAAGGTTTAATTTGATTGCATACATGTTCAAACAAAGATGTCTGTAAACCTTTGGTCTGGTTGATTGTAAATTCCAAGTGGGGGTTTTATCTTATCAAGCTTGTTCAATGTTCAAGATGTTGATGATAATGTAACTCCTGGATAAAAATTAATCAGGTACTGTATGTACCTTGGAACCAATGCTATTATCTATTAAAGCCTGTTCATGTGTCTTCTGCGTAGCACAGGCTGCATTCTGCATTTAGCTGACAGTGTATGCCTTTTAGTTTCAAGTTGGACATTGGTGGTGAATATCTGCCCTAATAAAAGAAGAAGTGATTAATCAACTGCAAATTAAATGATGATGGGTGTTCATAGAATAAATGTAAAACCAGAGGAGAATGGCAGTGATGATATGGGCATGACGTCACAGAGTATGTCCCATCCACAGACTAACTTAGTGGAGAGACGTAGCATATTGAACAGGTAACAGAATTTGAATTATCAGGCAGAAGTTTGGAATTTTTATAGATACTCCGACTGTACTGTACAGTACATGTACGTGTTGAATTTCATTTTTGTTGCTGGTATAAATAAAATGGATACCTTACAAGTAGTTTTTGTTCTACACAATTTCTCCAACAAAGAGTAAAATACCCACACAATAGTGAAAATACTATCTTTGTAATTTTGGTTCATCTTTAGATTTGTAAAAAAAAGGTAGTTTTCTAGATAATTGATTTGTATATGATGGACCTACATAATGTAGGTTTATATCTGTTTACCGGACACCTCCATTCTTAAACATCTTTCATTAAAGGGCAATCCAACCATTGTAATAAGTTCATTTGTATGGAAGGAGAAAAATAAGAGAAACTGAATAGCGAAAGTTTGATGTAAATCTAATTAATTATTGTAGTAAGAGCCCTGGATGAATGTTTGAAATATACTGTACCTATATACAAAGATCAATTTTGCCTGTGGATTGTGACCTTGCCTGGAACAGTACCAGTACTACCACAGCTTATTGATTGTTTCAGTCCAAGGCAGAACTGAATCATTTTTCTTTTTGAAGCAGAAATGGCAATAATACTCTTTGTTTTTCTACAATTGCCACCGGATTTTCAACAGGGTGTTCAGTCTAGAATCTGATTTGTAATTGTCGTTCTGGCTTTGAGCAGATATTTGGTAGGTAACCTAATGTTATGTACATTATTATGTAGATTGTTTGATCATATTTGATATGAAAAGATGTACATGTAAACATGAATGAGTGTTTACAAATATTGCCATTAACTTGCTGTTGTCAAGGCGAGGGAGTCATATCAGTCGAGCATTGTCCGAGTCGGATGTTCGTGTAGGGTTACCCCACAGTAGCCTGGGTACAGCGAGAAGAAGACCATCGATAGCAGACTTTGTGGATATGATGGATGAAGAGGAACAAGTAGAGTTCTTGTGAGTCTTATCTCATTGTTGGCATGAGAGTGACTGATTTAATGTTCTTGTCAAGGTGTGGTCCGTTCCCCCCTCCTCCACCCCCTCCCCCTCCCCCATGTGCATGGTTCTTACACGTACATGTGTACATGTGTTTAAAGATCATATCTGTCACCAGAAATTTTTGCATAAATTTTCACAAATTTTGTGAGTGGTTGCAAAAGTTTCATACTTCAAAATAATTGATTTAGAAACTGATGCAAACTAATTTAGTGAAAATTCTTGAAATCTTCTTTCTGTAGAAATAGTTGTTAAAATTGCAAGTTCATATTGCAAAAGTTTCTGGCTTCGCAGTATCAAGGTAAATGAACAGGAGAGATGAAGCAGTTTGTGTCAAAGCATCAGTGAAGAAAAATACACAAGAGGAGTGAGCAGTATCACATGAAATCACACTTTTACCACACCAAATTCTTACAAAATAGTATTTTGTACACTGCAAAAGATTTTATAAAACATTGTAATTTATATGAAAATTTGTGAACTTGGAGCCTTGGAGGTTACTTTCTGAGTTATGGTCTGCATGTACATGTAAGGGCATGCTGAAGTTCATTGAATAGTTTGAAGCGTTGTATTTAGATGTCCAGTGTGTCAGAAATACATGTACAGGTACGCATGCATGGTCCTTCATCGAGCAATATACACTTTTATGTCTCACAAAATATGTTTGAAATTAATTCATTGTAAATCTTAATAAAAAAATAGACCTTGAAAAACTTGTCAAAACAAGTCAATATTGTAAAGCTATATAAGTATACATTATATCTCATGATGTTATAGCAAATCTATGAATATTTGCATGAAGTCTGTAAAGAAAAATAGCACAAAATATAATCATTTTCAGCAGACTACGATTTTTGTTCATGCAGTAAAGGTCATCTCAAAAACACGCTCAATTTCTACTTTTTTTTAAATTTAAAAAGGTGATTCATATTGAAATGCACTTTGCATTCTGCAGGGAAGGGTAAGTGTGGTTTGCAACTAAATATGGTTCATAAATTAATTAGTTAAGCGTGCTCAGGACTGCAACATTAACAGTACTATGTAACCCATTGTCTGCAAGGTCCCTTCACCTTTTTGTATAATTGATTGCCTTCATGCATGGTGTGAATCATGATGGAGTGTTTCTCCTATCATTCAGATTGGATTAGCAATCTATATTTTACGTTGCTATCGAAATAAGCATGTTGTAATCAACGTTCACTTTATTTACTCAAACTCATTACTTTGCCATTTATTTAAAGAGGAATATATAGAAAGCTATTTCTCTAAAGCACATGTACATGTACATGTAGCTGCACACCTGTACAGTAAATGAAATTTATTTCAAAACTTTTAAAACTTTGAAATATCAGACAAGTGAGGCTACTTTATAGACCTTAAAGCTTATCTGCTGTAGTTTACAGGAGGGATTAGACTACCCTGTAAGGTCACTGGACAGATGGTTATCTCATCAACTCAGCTCTCAGTTAACATAAGAAAAAGAGGATCATGGGGGACCAATGGTCACCGTTTAGGCATTGTTTGTTATACAGAGGGCAGAAGTAGCTGCAAGTAGTGCAGTGGGCCTTTAAGGTCATCTACCATTATACAATAGACAATAATACAATTGTGTACAGTTAATGTAATTTAGAAAGTAAAACATACATGTGAGGCAAGCAAATAACTACATGTACATGTACATGTAGTATCATAAAAGCGCTTTAAAGAGATATTGGATTTGGAAGCGACTCATTGCAATCATAGTTGATTAATATCTTTTTGTACTCTACATTATCACTTCCATGTTTGTTTGTTTTTGGATCTGTTTTTTTTTTTTTTTTTTTTTTTTCCCCTCTTACTATTGAAGACAGAAGACACCAAAGACTTGAGACCAGTCACCAGAGCCAAAAATTATAATGTGAAAGGGTGAATTCCTTTTTATCCATTAATTTTTACCTGTATATACATGTACATGTATGTGCAGAGATGTATTTTACCTAACTTTCTAAATATGTTTATATTTTTCTTCCATTTAGGAACAAGTATGGAAAGGGTAAGCTGAAAGCGCTATCTGGTTGGAAAGCCTTCAAATATAATATTGCATTGGTAAGTTTAACTATTATTTCTTCAAGATGTACATGTGAAATAAAAGTAATAATAATAATAATAATAATAATAATGCCTATTTGTAAATAAATAAGGCCATATCCATTTTGCAGAAATATTCAAGGCTCTGAGAGTATACATGTACCTGAAAATGTACACTATAATTACATTGTAGCTGTAATATGAAATGCACAGTACATGAACAATATATTAAGAGTAAAACAGAGTAGTTGACATACATGTCAATATACACTCAGGAAATATACATGTACATACCGGTAAGTGACAAAGCAGAATTGTACAAATATGAAATCAATCAAAGTGGACCCACGCAAAGGGGCAAAGAAATGAGGACTCTATTCACTAAATCTACATGTTTATATGTATATTGATGTCAGTCTTTAGTCGACAAAGGAGATAGATACACATTTGCCTGTCATTGTGCAAATATGTATGTACATTCATGTACTGTCGATCATTCTATTCTAAAGTAGGTTGTACTTATGTACTGTCGATCATTCTATTCTAAAGTAGGTTGTCTACGTGTATATTTGCATGATAACTACAGTATTGCTTGAAATAAAGAAGACACCCTAACCAAATTCACCTTAAAAAAAAAATCTTTTCAAACCTGTATTAGGACAGAATTGAGTTTGACTCACCAAAATGACATATGTTAAAAGAAAAAATCTATGCTGTCTTATTGTGATTCTGTTCTATTGTGATTCTATTTGTCCCCTGCTGTGTTTGCTTTGCTTTGAAATAGCTTGTACTCCTGTTACGACCTTTTATAACTAGACATTGCTTCAATTCTAACACAAGTCTTGTAACCTTTTTCCTAATTTAAAATTGTAATAATGAACCCATATACATATTGCTGGTTTACAAGTAGATACAAATACTGTACTCCATGTAATGGACAGGTTTTGAGGTTTGAAGTTCATGTGGAAAAATCATTGTGAGCGATGCATCATTGATATTCAGTATGTTTTCTAAACAAACACCCAATTATAATTTGTTCACTTATCAGAATCCAATGTGGGAACTATTTACATGTACATGTATGCAATGTAGTTTGTTTCACTAAAATGGGCAATGTTAAAGATCTTCAGATGTGTAAACTAATATTATTTTCTCCAAATATTTCATGTGTAGTGTATTTTCTTTAACTATGGAAGCTCAATTTTAGAGGTTTGGCCAGGTTTTGGAGAAAAAAATATATTGAAATAAAGGACAGGAAAGATCAAGATATTTCACAATTCAAATACAGAGCTACATGTACATGTACATGTACTGTACATTTATCATTCATAAAATCTATTTACTTGAAACAGCATACACTGTAAGAGGGGGGCAATCCTCCGACCTGTTTTCTTTACCGTGTGAACTCTTCAGCTAGTACTGCTCAATGTATGAGTTTGCAGGAAAGTCACTAAAATATGAATACCTATTATTATTGTTTGTTTGCTCGAATGAGGGTGAACTCTTGATGAATGGCATACCACAAACCTCAATCATCACAGTGAATTGTCTACATTGTTATATGAAGTCTTTTTTGGGGTGAAATTGAATTGTGTATACTGTAGTCTCACACATGCCACAATAGGCCTGAATTCATCAGACCGAATTTGCAAAACAATGCGCTATTTCCAAACTCTGGATATTTTCCCAAAGCTAGAAATTGCGTCTTCACCAGACTGATATATGCTCATCACATACTAGCTTGGACGGGCGCGAATTAGCCCACTATTTCCCAAATAGCAGGCTAGTTTAGAAACAAGACCAACATTTCTCAGGATATTTTCTTAACCAAGTAGCTCGGTAATTGCAACTGCGGGCTGATGAAGACGCAAGTTATCTGGCTAATTTAAGATCAGGCTAGTTAAAATAGCAGGTTATTTTGCAACTTTGGTCTGATAAGGACAGACCTAATGAACGAAACATTTGTCAGCATCCTGGTTCAGGTTGCCAATGAGTTGATTTCCTCATTTATTGAACCATGGTAATCAGATTCCATGAAATTGGCCAGCTTCCTCAAACATGTATTGTTAATATGACCCGTGTATACTCTTATATTTGTAGGCCAATATTTTGTCCATGCATGCATTGTACATGTACATCACACTTATTTCCCCGCCCTATCGTTTCCAATTAGTTTCAGAACAGGTTATGAACTTACAATCGATGCTATCATTTTAAATTTATGTAAGTTTTTTGTTTGTGACTATCAAATTGTACTCCTGTTCCTTTCAGATAGTTTCATTTCAGTATTGAAGTTGAAATAAAGAACAAAGTATGCAAATTCATAAACAATTAATTTGTTTTAAAATATGGCGGACACACAAAACCAGCAATAGATTGGACATGTTTGGCATGGGGAGGGAGTACGTACATTTAGGCTTGGAGTACTATCTGGTCTTTTCTAGAGTCTTACTGTTGATTATATTTGGCATTAATGTAAACAAAAACAAAAAATCTTCTGAAGCTACAGTGTATTAACGTGTGGAGCTTCTATTAGAAAACAATATAAACATGTATAATATTTTAAGAATACATGTACATGTACACATAGCAAAAAACAGAAAGGGAATGTAAAATTAGTTAATGGATTAACTTACTATTTTTGCTCCTCCCTCTCTCCTCTCTCTCTCTCTCTCTCTTTCTCTCTCTCTCTCTCTCTCTTTCTCTCTGTATCACCCCCATCTCTCTCTCTCTCTCTCTCTCTCTCTCTCTTTGCCTGATGGCTGTGTATTCTTGTAATACAGAAATGGAAACGAACAAAGGAGAACTTGTATGACTTCAGGTTACGCTTTGAAGTATGGCGCTCATCACTCAAAGAAGTAGAAGGTAAAAATGACATCATTTTTAAGCTGTTGTTTCTAAAGATGAAATAAGCTGTCAACACTTGATGGGGCAGAATTTGAATATGATTTTTCCTGCTGGTTTAACACAGCTACAACATTTGTATGCTAACTTTACATCAAAGAATCGTACCACAAAAACATTAAATTACCAAATTTTGGTAAGTGGTAACCATTCCATAGCTTGGCAACAAATTCTATAAACAATATGCAATAGGAAGCAAATGGTATATTTTCCTCTTTTGTGCTGCTATCGTTTGGTATGTTAGTGTACTTGAATATAATCAGCCTGTAGCATGTATTATTTGTTTGTGTGAAGAGAAGAGTCTGTAATTATCTGTTGTAACAATCCATGTTTGGCTCTTACTCTAATATCTAGGCAAGTTTGGGACAGCGGTGGTGTCGTACTTTGTCTTTCTCAAGTGGCTTCTGTTTCTCAACCTCTACATCTTCTTCATCATGTTTGGTTTCATCGTCATCCCAGAAATCATCTTAGGAAACAACTACAGTCAGAGTAAGTCCTCCAACTGATCGCAGTCTTCTTCTTACATTTCCAGGAACACAAGGCAATATGACAATAACATGCTATACAAGAGAGCCAGGTGCAAGAACAAAGAATAGAAACTATTTGCCTGGGATCACAAGAAGAAAACAAAGTTCTCGTATGAGGCTATTCTAATGAGCTGATGTCAGAAATCCATAAATAATAAAACGTTTAATAATCAAGGAGATGTAGTAGAAAGACATGAAAAAAAATTAATTTCAAATGAAGAAAAAAAAAATCAAGTGAGTCCTCCAATCAATTGAAAATCTCTTATTTCATGAAGAGTTGTGATAAGAATCAATCTGATTTTGAGCTAGAATTGATTCACATCTGTTGCAATGCTTCAGAAGACAGAGCCTTGACTATGTACCAGGGATATGATGCTTTCTGCATATTGCCAAGGTACATCTACAGGAACTGAATAACATAACAATGCTAGTTTTCAACAAGTGAACATGATATCCCCAAATATCATGATGAAGAGTCCACGTATCTCTGAATTTGATGTTGTATTGACCTCACAGCAAGTTAGTACGAGCCATCATTTTTACTTCTTTTTTAAAGAATTGTGATTTATACTTATATCTTCCATGAAATACAGAAAAAAGGAATATACTTTGCTACAATCGCTTTTAAATAGTGATAGATATTTTGTTTATTTTTTGACTTGATATCATTTTTCCTTCACAGCAAGTACATGTGAGGCAGCCTACACAGGGTCTATAGATACAAACTGTGTGGATGATGGTGATGGAGTACAGTGTATCTTAGACTTCTTAGAAGGAAGCGTAAGTAATACAAATAATAAAGATGTATAGTATGGTCATATTTACCCAGGGTACTCTCACAACACTGTTCTCTCTATTAGGCCAAATAAAAAAAAAACGTGTTTGGCGTCCTGCTTTTTTGAAAAATAGGAAGCAGGAGGCCCTTTTTTTTTTTTTTTTTCAAAATGGCCGCTCAAAATGGCCGCTCGGTACATTTTCCCTGACAGTCGGGCTATTTTTCAAGATGTCCGCCAATTTTTTTTTTTGAAATCAGAAATATATCCATTTTAGCAGTGTTTTTCATGTTTTTATGCCTCCGTTACGAAGTAGCCGGAGGCATTATGTTTTCGGGTTGTCCGTCCGTACGTCTGTACGTACGTCCCGTTCTCGTGATCGCGTTATCTGAAGAACCGATTGATGGATTCCTGCCAAACTTTGGTCATGTATGTATCTTGCAGAGCCGATGAACTGATTAGATTTTGGGGTCACAAGGTCAAAGGTCAAAGGTCACAGGGCTCATTATGTATGCAAAAACAGCTCGTGATCGCGTTATCTGAAGGACCGATTGATGAATTCCTGCCAAACTTTGGTCATGTATGTATCTTGCAGAGCCAATGAACTGATTAGATTTTGGGGTCACGAGGTCAAAGGCCAAAGGTCACAGGGCTCATTATGTATGCAAAAACAGCTCGTGATCGCGTTATCTCAAGAACCGATTGATGGATTCCTGCCAAACTTAGGTCATGTATGTTACTTGCAGAGCCGATGAACTGATTAGATTTTGGGGTACCGAGGTCAAAGGTCAAAGGTCACAGGGCACATTATGTATGCAAAAAATAGCTTGTGATCGTACAATCATTAGAACAGATTGATGGATTCCTGCCAAACTTCAGTTATGTATCTTGCAGAGCCAATAAACTGAGTAGATTCTTGGTTCATAAGGTCAAAGGTCAAAGGTCATTGGCTCATTATGTATGCAAAAATAGCTTGTGAAAGCATTCTCATTAGAACTGACAGATGGATTACTATTTAACTCAGGACATCTTGCAGAGCCAATGAACTGAGTAGATTTTAGGGTCATGAGGTCAAAGATCAAAGGGTCATATATGTATATGAGAAATTGCTTGTAATCACGATATTCTGAGAACCTGTTAATGGATTACAATTGAGCTGGAATTTTAAAAATTTCTTCTGTTTTGGTTTCTAAAATTGCTCTATGACGGAGGCATCATTTTCGACTGCGCGCAGTCGAAGTTCCATCTAGTTTTTCTTTAATTTTTTTTTTTTTTTTAATTAAAAAAAAAAAAAAAATAGGAGGCGGCCCCCTATAAGGAAGCGGGCGGGAACGCTAAACATGTATATTTTTTTTAATGGCCTTAGGGCCCTGCAATCATATTTATCCAGGGTAGCCTCACAATACTGCTCTGTCTAAGGGCCCTGCAATCATATTTTTACCCCTAATTTATGGCTACCTTCAAGAGGCGCTCAAGAGTTCAAACTACTGGGTACCTACCTGTACCGGTATTTACTTGACCTGGGTGGCAACTGGCAAATGCAGATTGATGTCTTGCTCTTGTTTTCTGGTATTGAAAGTCGATATGAACCAGAGTCACTCCAACAAAGCCATGCTATTTGGTTTTTAATGAACTGACAATTGTTCCATGCTTTATTTGATTAAAGATATACGGTTTGAGCTAAGGTTGCAATTGAGCTTTATGTAAGGTATAGGGTTAGGGTTAGATATGGTGTTAGGTCCCGAGCTTACAAATTCAGATAATGTAGACAAATGACTACCGCTGAGTTACAGAAGGATTTGGTTTAGGTTTTCTAAATGCATATAATACACACTGTATGAGGAATGCACATTATCATATATATTCTTCTTACAAAATGAAAAATTGTCAGATTGTCTGTTTCTTCAAGCTTTTTTTAAGGCTTCTATGATTTAACTAATGTATAAAAGGGTATCTGTAATGAAGACTAAGCAGTGAAGCCCGTTGATAAAGACCACTCGAGGGAGACGTACATTAGTGGACTTTTTAGGCAAGTGGTCTTTAAGTATAGGTTCCTGTAGTACACATTTCAATGGAAACAAATTTCAATTCATCCAAAAGGATTGAGTTTCTAGCTTTCAACCGATGATATATAAAACATGGACTTTCATCCTCCTGTTATTTGATCTTACACCAGCTTCTTGCACTAGAAAACTCTTAAATCTTTTATATTAGTATGACCTTTCCTAATAAACATTTTAATAAAAAAATGATTTGAAAGGGGAATATTGATGGAGTAATATTTAGAAGTCTTAAAGCTTATATCAATAGCAATAAAATTAAATACAAACCCATTATTATCATTATATGATGGTCATATTATATTTTAAAAAGGAAAAATAACAACATTAAACAATATTTAAAATCCTGCTGGCAGTTCTTATCCCTGCATAGTATAAATCTGTAAGTACCAAATCTTAATATACTAATATTTTGGAGCTAGATATTGACATTGCCTCTGCGACATTAATCATTGAACCCCCCTAAAAAAAAAAGGGGGGGGGGAGGGTAAAAAAGGAGAAATGATGGTTAAAATATCAGATTTAACAGATTTATCAATGCTGTTTTGTCTGGCCCAAAAACATTTCTGTGTCATAAAAATGACTTGTTGTCCACCAGTGTCATAAATTATGACCACAAAGTAATATCATGTGTAAAGTTGAGTCATGAGGTGAAGTGTATATATGCAGAGCACTCCAGAAAGACTCCTGAGTTTAGCTATTAATGACGCACACTATTTCGGTTTAAACCAGGATATGCCATCTGTTATCTCAGTGCAGATGATTGCAGTAGTTTGGAATTGTTTGCATTTTGGTAGATTGTATCGAGGCAAGCAAATACTAATAACGTTTATGATGATATTATTCACTGTTAGGGAAAGCACCTTGATTTCACCCATTAGTAGCCCTGTCACAATGCTATCACTGGTGAATGGCATTTTGTGACTGATGTCACTGATTAGCTGTTACCATGTGATTGATATAGAAGACAAATATGAATTGATTTGTTGTATCAAAGTTCGTATTTCATGGGTGGCGTTATTAAAAAGGTGAAGCAGATCCCCGGGGGGTACTCACATATTACGACATACGGGGGTGTGCCGCTCTAATGGGTCACTTTTTCTTTAAGAATCCCTAAACATGGGGCCCATTTTTAACAATACTATCACTAAACATGGGTCCATTCTTTTTAAATTGAGGAAAATGCGCCTTTATTTCGAGAAAAATTACCCCAAATTACCCTTAAAATGGGTAGGGGTTTTGAGGCTTGAGCACCACACCCTGTCGAAACCAAATCTGAGTACCCCCCCCCCCCCCTGGAGCAGATCAATACCATTTTCTTTCTCAAATTAAAAATGAAATATGCACTACCGGTATATCCAAGTTTTGAAACACTTTACAGGTGTGAGACTATAAAAATCAATATCTTTATGTGACTTATTTCCTATTACCGGTATATATATATATATATATATATATATCCCTGCTTTTGACTGTAAGTTTGCATATATGTACCTTGAAAATAAATGATAGGCCAGTATTTAATGTAAAGGTACTATTTTACTTACCGGTATGAAATTACATAATGAAAAATCAGTCCAAAATGTGATTTAAAAATGAAATGGGATACAAGAACATGTTACGATAAGGTGGTTTTTCTATACAGGTGGTTACAATAGCCAGTTTCACTGTATTTCAATGTTTTATTGACACCTTTAGGGTTGGATGGAACAGACACCACTCTTCTATGGTAACTACTCTCCAGAGTTCTTCCTATCAGATAACAGCACCATCCCTATCGATCCAAACATCTACAACCTTCCTCTGGCTTATCTCTTAGCAACCATCAGTTACTTCGTCATCAGTCTCCTCATGATGGTCAACTAGTAAGTCAAAACTCATCTTTTTGAGGTGGAAATCTTTTTTTTATGCAAAGGCAATTCAGCTCTTTTTGTCAAATTGCCTTAGTTGAGGCTTATATTGTCTTCTTTTTTAAAATAGCTTTTTGGTGGTTTTGTTGTTTAAGTGTTTACCGAGATTCGGCACATATCTATTTTAGGATATCTTGTTCAGGTACTTGGAAATTTGAGTAACTTTATTAAAGATAAAAACAATGAAAAACATGTAACACTCAAATGAAGTATAAATATTTGATGTTCCAGAGTTTCATACTCCATCCTCAGCCTGAAGTTTGCCACAGAATAGACCAGTTTACTGACATACACTATGAACATGACTGACAAAGAAAGCGGACAGAATATACAGTTCCTCAGGTAGACAAAGGAACATCCCTTCACTGCTATTATGTAAAAATGTGTAGAACAGGTGTCACATGCATATTCACCTTTTTACATAATACATGTAGCAGTGAAGGGATG